>NC_057882.1:335000-1541629 GCF_019740435.1 Gambusia affinis
TTGGGAGCAAACCAAAACACAGGCTACTAGACAGACTTACTAGAACTTTTTTGCCTTTTTCAACAACCTGGAAATCAATCTTCTGAATTACTTTGAAAATGATTAAGAGTTCAAGTTTTGTTGAGTCTATTCACATCAATCTTGGACCAACTTAGAAATCAGAGCACATTATAGAAAACAACTCCAAAAATAAACAAGCAAACAAAACCAAAAAAAGGTGAAGCTTAAAAACAAAACACCTTCTCCTTTAAATGTTACTTTTAACAGCACATAATCTCTAATATAATGAGCCGTTTATACTCACCTAAGAGTTGAATTTCTGGGTTTTTATTTTTTTAAACAAAAGCATGCTTGAAAGTTCTTAAGGTTTTGTTTAGAGCATCTTGGCTCAAGATTTATCTGACTTTTTAGCTTTTTCTTTTTTCTTTTTGGACACACCACGATTTCTAACAAAGTCTCTTATGTTCCGAAGTGAGCGATTTATTAAAGCAGGATGTTCTGCCTGTTGACACTGTTGAATTTCAACAAAACTTGCCAGCTTCCCAGTGTCAATGTGTTTCTGAAAATGTTTCAACACCGCTGCAATTTCTGTAGGAGACCAGGGCCGTTTTTGATTTCTCTGAGGATGGTCCTTTTCAGGATAATCTACAAACAAGAGAGACTATTTTACTTTTTAAAATAAAAATCATATGTAGGAGTCTGCTATAAAAGTATGCTTGTGATAAAATTTTACATTCCTGTTCTGTTTATTGTGTTTATTGAAGACAACCCTTTGACAAATAGATTTCTCAACGTGCATTTAGTCACCACATGAATCAAATATGTATCCACTAAAATTATTTTCTCCAATTTTTTAAAATTATTAAATTAATTAGCAAGTTGTGATACACTGCATTTATTACACTTAGAAATCATGAAGCTACAGCCCTGGCGTCTAATATAAACTATCACTCAAAGCTTCATTTTATACTACACTGCAAGCTTTATGACCTGTCGTTATAGAACCAGGTCATGCTTATCATTCATATTCTGTCCTGTCCATTCTGGTTTTAAGCAGTTTATTACTTGATCATAATCAGCAACTAACTTTGTAAGATTGTTTCAGCCTTATTTTAAAAAAATTGCACAGTCCCAACCCCTTCTCTGCATGTTTCTTACTGGGCTTTTTAAAGCTCAGGATAATACTCAATTCTTGTAATATGTTATGATGAGCCTTAAAACAGTATCTCTAAACCATACCACTAAGTAAAGAGCCACCATGAATAGGAAGACAGTCATACCATCTTGTGGTTCTGGGGGTTTTTCAGTTGGTGGTGCAATAATCTCCGTTCCCTTTCCTACAATACATTAGTAATACTTCAGGTTAACAAAATAAAAGATACAACATTAATAATCAGGTACTAAATGTCCAATGAAAGGTTAATTGAAATAAGTCATACCAGAAGAGGTCCCAGGTAATTCAACAGGAGATTGAGGTTTTCTGCATCCTGTCAAATTAGAGATACAAAACAAGTTGTCTGCTATATTAGTCATAAGACTAACTGCACAGAAACCTAACCTTTAGCCAAAATTAAAAATTCTATATATATATATATATATATATATATATATATATATATATATATATATATATATATATATATATATATATATATATATATATATATATATATATATATATATATTACATTATTATATTGTGCAATGATTACTATGTTAAGTTATTGAAACTAAATTATTAACCGTGAGGTGGGGTGAGGGTTGTTAAGGTAGTCATATATTTTGCTGTGCCTGAAGGCTTCTCAGCAGATGGCATAGAGGATGTTCTCCCTAGAATATAGCATAAATACTTCAACAATGCTGTCAAGGAGGGTAAAGAAAACCTTAAGAAATGGCAAAATCTTCTAGCAATGAGTAACCAAAATTTAAAGAAAAACAAGGTACCTTGTGATGTCTCTTCTCCTAAACCATCTGTAATTGGATAAGTAAACAGAACACACCTGAATGTCTAATTTTAAAAACATGTAATATTGCATCAGGCATGACGATTGATATTCATACCACCAGAAGATTCATTAGATTCTTGATTTGTAGAGCATTGAGTATCATTTACAAGTGGGGATGGGTCACAATCAACCTCACTTTGTCCACTTTCAGTGTCAGTCAGTTCCAACTCATCTAAAAAAGAAAAATTAAAACCAGTTCAGTAACAAATAAAAATGCTAATCCAAACAAGTACATAGAATTTTGAAAAGTACCTTCAATTTCAATCTCCTCCAGTGTTTTGCCTTGCAGATTTGCCAAAGTCCCCCTTTCCATTGCCAGAAGCAATTTAGAAATTTTGCCAGTTGAGTCGTAGCCTCTGGTAGCCTGTAATACTCTCTATGAACACATATCATGTCCCAGAAAGTCTGCAACTTGGTCCAGTTGTGATTTCGAGGTTTAACACTTGGGACAATGTTGCAACATGCTTGCGAAGTTGTGTTGATCTTAAAAGTTCAGGGTTTTGTGCACCACTGTCATTTGCATAAACCCTCAGACAGTCTTGTCCTCTGTAAGGGGTTAGACAGTTGGGTCTAGCAAAAAGAAAGGTGTTTTGTGTCAATCAATCAATCAATCAATCAATCAATCAATCAATCAATCAATCAATCAATCAATCAATCAATCAATCAATCAATCAATCAATCAATCAATCAATCAATCAATCAATCAATCAATCAATCAAACTTTATTTGTATAGCACATTTCAGCAGCAAGGCATTTCAAAGTGCTTTACATCAAATCAAACACAAAAACACAATGCAACATAGAATCAACAATAAAAACACAACATCAAGTCAGATTCCATCATTAAGTTTATAATTGATTACGTTTCAAATAAAACTCTAAACAAGTGGGTTTTTAGTTGAGATTTAAAGGAAGTCAGTGTTTCAGCTGTTTTACAGTTTTCTGGAAGTTTGTTCCAGATTTTTGGTGCATAGATGCTGAATGCTGCTTCTCCTCGTTCGGTTCTGGTTCTGGGGATGCAGAGCAGAACCAGAAGACCTGAGAGTTCTGGAAGGTTGATACAACAACAGCAAATCTTTAATGTATTGTGGTGATAAACCATTCAGTGATTTATAAACTAACAACAATATTTTAAAGTCTATTCTTTGAGCTACAGCAGTGCTTCTCAATTATTTTCTGTCCCCCCCCCACCCCCCACTTCTAGGAAGAAGAAAACATATTAACATACAAGAGAATATAAAAAGAAAGAAATATGGACCAACTTACAACAAAGAATAGCTTCATTAACTGTAACAGAATAGATTTAAAGTGCATCTGAAATTCAAAAATAAAATAAAATCCTTAATTAAACTATTAACATTTTTGACTGATCATGTCAAACCATATGATACGGAAAAATAAAATTATATAAAATCAATAAATAATAATGCATTCAAACTGATCACCAACATTAACTCAGGAGCACAATATTAAAATAAACTTTAACCTGCAAAACAAAAATATATAAAATAATCTGTACTGATTTTTTTAAATCAAAGATGATGTCTGGATTAATGGCTACAATGAGCAAGTTTTGCAATGCACAGCTTTTTGAAGCGGGGTTTGAAGCAGGACACAGCAACTCTCAGCTCCTGCTCAATGTGTAGCTGGGATCTGTATTTGCTTTTCAGAGCAGCAACAGCAGAGAAGCCTCACACAAGTAAGAAGCTGCAAATGGAAGAAGAATGTGCACAGCTCTTTGTCCTAAGAGTGGATGTTGCTTCTCCACATTCAGCCAGAATTCACTCAGTGTCTGGGATGTGAAACTTAGTCTCAATATGGAGTCAGATGAGATGTCTATGAACTGCTCCTCCTCTGCAGAGCTAAAACCAGTTGGAGCTGGTGCATTAAAAGGATCTCTCACCCAGTCATACTGGGAACTGTTTTCAGGGAAGTACTTTGTAAAGAATCCCATCAGTAATGAAATATGCTGCTTAAAATATGGAATCACTGAGGTGGCATCATAGTCAGTAGTGTCAACAAATTCCTGCAGGTTCTCAAATGACTCAGTATTTCCTTCATCAAGTCACCTGCTGCCCCACATTGCAAGCTTTCGAATGAAAGAGCTGATCTTGTCTGTGACCTGAGGGAGGTGTTGATCTTTCCCTTGAAGCTGTAGATTTAGTTCATTGAGTTTTCCAAATATGTCACTCAGGTAGGCCAGTTTCATCAGAAAGTTCTCATCACTAAACTTTCTTGCAACTTCATACTTGTGCTCCTGCTCCAAAAACATTCTTATCTCCTCTCTGAGCTCAAAAACTCGGGATAACACTTTTCCTGGTGACAGCCACCTTGCCTCACTGTGAAACAGCACAGCTTGATGTTCAGCTCCCATCTCCTCACAGATAGCAGAGAAGACTCTTGTTTTTAGTGGTCTGGTCTTTATTAAATTGACTACACTTACAATGTCTGTCATAACCTCACTTAATTCAGAGGAAAGGTGCCTTGATGCCAGTGCTTCTCTGTGTATAACACAGTGTGTCCACTCAGCATGAGGTGAGGCCTTCTTGATGAGAGTCTGAAGTCCTTTTCTCATGGTCTGTGCTCCATCACTGCAAACACCAATGCAGTTCTCCCACTTTAGCCCATTATCAGTCAGGAAGCAGTCTAGCATAGAGCTCTTCAGCTGTGGCTCTGTCTCTGACATATTTACAAAAAAGTAGATCCTCGGCTCACACAGGGAATTTGTCATGTCAAAACTTACATAAGCAATAAACAAACAGTCTTTGTTGCCGTCAGTTGCTTCATCAAATTGTAAGGCAAAACATTTGTCTTTGAGTTTATCTACCAGCTGTTCTTTAAGATCATCAGCAATGTCATTTATATGTCTAGCAACAGTGTCATTGGACAGAGGGATAGTTTTTATTTTTGCAGCACTTGCATCATCCAGCATGACAGAGACCATGTCTAATGCTGCAGGCAGTATCAGCTCCTCTCCTATGGTGTGTGGTTTTTTGCACTGAGCAATTTGGTACGCTACCTTATATGATGCCAACAACGCTCGCTGGTTTACTGAAGTAGCAGTCACAAAGCAGGATGATTGTTGGCAATATTCGGCACATTTTCGCTGAAAAACCTCAAGCGGCTTATTAGCGTGATTGGGGTGTAATGTCTTTAAGTGACGTCTTAATTTATTTGGCTTCATGCTGTCCGCTGCCAACATTTTAAGACACAGTAAGCACACCGGTCTTTCCTCATCTCCCACGGTAGTCACAGTGAAGCCAAGCGCTACATATGCTTCGTCATATTTCCTCGTCTTAAAGTCCCAGTTTTAAAGTCCCAGTGGAGAGACTTTAAAACTGGTGTTATGTGCTTTATCTTCCTGGTTTTAGTCAGAACTCCAGCAGCAGCATTCTGGATCAGCTGCAGCTGTTTGATTGATTTGTTGGACAGACCTGTGAAGAAGCTGTTGCAATAATCAATGCATGGATGAGTTTCTCTAGGTCTGGCTGAGACATTAGTCCTTTAATCCTGGAAATGTTATTCAGGTGATAGAAGGCTGACTTTGTTTATGTGGTTCTGGAGGTTCAGGTCAGAGTCCATCACTACTCCCAGGTTTCAGGCTGATCACTGGTTGTTAGTTTTAATAACTGAAGCTGTGCATTGACTGTAGATTTATAACTCTAGATCGTATCTCTTTAGGTCCAAAAAAAAAAACCACTTCAGTTTTGTTTCTGTTCAGCTGGAGAACGTTTTGGCACATCCACACATTTATCTGTTCTAAGCATCTGTTCAGTGATTGGATGGGGTCAAAGGTCACCTGGTGACATTGTAATGTAGAGCTGTGTGTCATCTGCATAGTTATGGTAGCTAATATTATTTCCTGTTATAACCAGAGCCAGTGGGAGCAATCTGAACTCAAGTGGTGTTCTGTTGTTGGACTTCTGTGCTCATCATGGATTGTCCATAATGAACACAATGTTCAAGCATAAGGGTGTCCATGTGTGCACTTGGCACCAGGACACCCTAGGCTGCAGTTCGATGATCGACTTTGTCGTCGTTTCATCTTATCTGCGACCGTATGTCTTGGACACTCGGGTGAAGAGAGGTGCAGAGCTGTCCACTGACCACTACCTGGTGGTGAGTTGGCTCGCTGGTGGGGGAGGATGCCAGTCAGACCAGGCAGGCCCAAACGTGTTGTGAGGGTCTGCTGGGAACGTCTGGCGGAATCCCCTGTGAGACGGAGCTTTAACTCCCATCTCCAGCAGAACTTCGAACACGTCCCGGGGGAGGTGGGGGACATGGAGTCTGAGTGGACCGTGTTCTGTGCCTCCATTGTCAAGGCAGCTCATCTGAGCTTGGCCGCAAGGTTGTCGGTGCCTGTCGTGGCGGCAACCCTCGAACCCGTTGGTGGACACCTTCGGTAAGGGAAGCCGTCAGGCTGAAGAAGGAGTCCTATCGGGCCTTTTTGGCCTGTGGGACTCCGGAAGCAGCTGATGGGTACCGGCGGGCGAAGCGGCATGCGGCTCGGGTGGTTGCTGAGGAAAAAATTCGGGCGTGGGAGGAATTTGGAGAGACCATGGAGAAAGACTTCCGTACGGCTTCGAGGTGATTCTGGTCCACCATCCGGCGTCTCAGGAGGGGGAAGCAGTGCAGCACCAACACTGTTTACAGTGGGGATGGTGTGCTGCTGACCTCAACTCGGGATGTTGTGGGCCAGTGGGCAGAGTACTTCGAAGACCTCCTCAATCCCACCAACGTGCCTTCTATTTTGGAAGCTGAGCCTGGGGACTCTGGGTTGGGCTCTCCAATCTCTGGGGTCGAGGTCACTGAGGTGGTCAAAAAGCTCCTTGGTGGCAGGGCCCTGGGGATGGATGAGATCTGCCCAGAGTTCCTTAAGGCTCTGGATGTTGTAGGGTTGTGTTGGCTAACGCGACTCTGCAATATCGCATGGACATCGGGGTCAGTTCCCCTGGATTGGCAGACTGGGGTGGTGGTCTTGCTCTTCAAAAAGGGGGACCGGAGGGTGTGCTCCAATTACAGGGGGGTCACACTCTTAAGCCTCCTTGTTAAGCCTAGTTGAACCTCGGATTCAGAAAGAGCAGTGTGGTTTTCGTCCTGGTTGTGGAACACAGGACCAGCTCTACACCCTCAGCAGGGTCCTGGAGGGTGCATGGGAGTTCACCCAACCAGTCTACATGTGTTTTGTGGACTTGGAGAAGGCGTTCGACCGTGTCCCTCGGGGAACTCTGTGGGGGGGTTCTCCAGGAGTATGGGGTACCGGGCTCCTTGATACGGGCTGTCAGGTCCCTGTATGACCGGTGTCAGAGTCTGGTCCACATTGCCGGCAGTAAGTCGGGCTCGTTTCCGGTGAGAGTTGGACTCCGCCAGGGCTGCCCTTTGTCACCGATTCTGTTCATTACTTTTATGGACAGAATTTCTAGGCGCAGCCAGAGTGTTGAGGGGATCCATTTTGGTGGCCTTAGGATTGGATCTCTGCTTTTTGCGGATGATGTGGTCCTATTGGCTTCATCAGATCGTGATCTGCAGCTCTCACTGGAGCGGTTCGCAGCCAAGTGTGAAGCGGCTGGGATGGCGATCAGTGCCAGGTCAGGGGGGGTGTCATGCCCCAAGTGGAGGAGTTCAAGTATCTTGGGATCTTGTTCACAAATGAGGGAAGAAGGGAGCGGGAGATCGACAGGCGGATTGGCGCAGCATCTGCCGTCAAGCGGGCGCTGTACCGGTCCGTCGTGGTGAAGAGAGAGCTGAGCCAAAAAGCGAAGCTCTCGATTTACCGGTCGATCTACGTTCCCACCCTCATCTATGGTCATGAGCTTTGGGTCATGACCGAAAGAACGAGATCACGGATACAAGCGGCCGAAATGGGTTTTCTCCATAGGGTGTCTGGGCTCTCCTTTAGAAATAGGGTGAGAAGCTCAGTCATCCGGGAGGGACTCAGAGTAGAGCCGCTGCTCCTTCACGTCGAGAGGGGCCAGTTGAAGTGGCTCGGGCATCTGGTCAGGATGCCTCCTGGATGCCTCCCTGGTGAGGTGTTCCGGGCACGTCCCACCGGGAGGAGACCCCGGGGAAGACCCAGGACACACTGGAGGGACTATGTCTCTCTGCTGGCCTGGGAACGCCTTGGGATTCCTCCGGAGGAGCTGGAAGAAGTGGCTGGGGAGAGGGAAGTCTGGGCCTCCCTTCTGAAGCTGCTACCCCCGCGACTCGACCCCGGATAAGCGGAAGAAGATGGATGGATGGATGGATGGATGGAGGTCCATAACTCTGTTAATAACAGCAGGTTATCTGCTGTTTCTGTTAATCTGAAAAATCTGAGAATTGTCAGATTATCAGTCTCATATTATACTGTTATGACACAGGGATAGTTTTAAGAAATCTGTAAAAGACATTTTTTCTGTAAGTTACAAACTTCAGCCTTAACCAGGAGTTACCAAAAGAAAATCAAATAAAACTAACATAAAATGTATCTCTCTCACACACAGACAGGTTTAACAGAAGTTATTTTAATAGGTGTTGTACAAGGAATAGTTGTGTCATCAAACAGTGTTCTGACAGCAATGTGGGTTTGATAAGGACAAGGGGGATCCCACAATACAATGGGAATACAGTAAGGCAAGGCAGCACTAAACAAATTGGGCTTTAACAATCAAAATAGCACATCATGAAGAACATTGTTTACATAATGCATGGCAAGCACATGGTTAATAATGTCAATTGATCTACAACTTATCAGTTAGGTAGCCATTGAAAACCATCATTGCAAACTTAGGTTAAAAATAAGGAAGGCGTAATCTACATTCTAGTTAAGGACAAATGATCTCATACATGATTATGTATAAGCTAATATATATAATGCTTTTCTTCCTGTTTGAAATTTGTCTAAACTTTGAAAAGCTATAAATAAGCTAAAACTCACACACAAATATTCTGCTTGCAGGATTGTCCCCACTTTTGAACCAAACCAGAGAAAGATTACCCCAAAACTCAATGCAACAGTCAATAGTTGTCAGTTTCATGGATGCTCACATGCTCCAAGAAGTCATTTGGGCATACTCATCGCACTTCCACTGAATTAACAGTGCAGCAGCTGTCCTTACATCAATTGTTAGAACAAAATATGCACAGAAGCAACAGTATACCGTCATAGCATACCTACGGTACAATCAAGGCTGAATTAGAAAAATATAGGTAGAAAATGATTACATTCAAGAAGACAGTACTAGCACAAAAGGGCATTATAGTTGATCTTTGTAACTAATATAAGAATTTTGAACCTTAAAGAAGCATTTTTAAATAGAAAAGTCAAGAGGATGAAGGGCTAATCTGTAGATGTGCAGTTTTTACTCGATGGAGCAATTCCCAAACTATATTGAGTGGATGAAATATATTTTTTTTATTTTTTGTTTAACGACCATGATCATTTTGGTTTGGGTCATAAGGTGCAAATACTTTATATTCCTTGTGTTGAGGTTGAGTCAAACTCTGAATTCAAAAACAAACATAATTTCATTAGATAATCACAATGAATTGTACTGATGTTACCTGAAGATTCAAACACCTAAAAAATCCAGTGCAACAGTTACGCTAGCATGATTTCTATTTCCTCCAACAAGATTTCCCTTCGAACCATACCATTCATTTTCTTTGGCAAATGTCAATAAACTCACTTGCTGTAAGGAGGTATATTCCTTTAAGAAGGTAGGGTGTTGAGGGTCGATGTGGACACACAGGCGCAGGGGACTCCTTATTTCCAACAAAACAAAAGCGCACATGTTTTTCAATTCTGTTTCAATGATGGAAGTTTCTTACACCTGAAAATATTTAATATACTGATTCTTATTAAAATTATGACAAACTGTAGTTTGGTTCTCTGTAGTCTATTGTGCTACTCTGTTGTATTTTAAACCCAATCGAGCAATTCCAGGTTGGTTGCAGTACAGCATTATTTGCAGACTAACAAAGACATGAACAAACATTATTATCAGGTCTGAACATTGTGATTTAAGAAATCAAAATGGGTTTCTAAAAGCCATTTTGATTGACATTCCATAGCAAAAAGCGTTTTTAGGACATACACCAGCTGCAGGGCTAACAGGACTAGCGTAGCCTAGCCTATCTAAATTGCAGTAGAATTGTATCTAGAATGTGGTCATGGAAGTATTGGTCTACACACAGAGGAACAAAGAGCTCCAGGGGAAGGAGGTGTGGCTGTTGGTCATGGTAAAAACTGCACACAGGTTTTTTTCTGTTTGTATCAATGAGCTTGTGAAGATTCCAGCAAATCTGGAAAGACAACAACCTGCATTGCTGAAATAGAAACAGGGACTTTGGAATGAAATGACTCTTATTGAACATATATATATATATATATATATATATATATATATATATATATATATATATATATATATATATATATATATATATATATATATATATATATATACTCTGAGCAACAAAAACAGAAATCAGCTACATGCCTTGCCTCCACTAGCCCTAGCTAGCTTTATTGTATTATGAAACAAATCAGACTAAAACACTGGATAGTTTACACTATGAAGCAGGTTCCTTCAGTAGATTGGGTAAAACTAACCCAAACAGTAAGGATGATGTTTACTGACTTGATCACCTCAGCACTTGCTGGACATCTAAAACAAGCAGAGTTGTACTGACATGATAAATAATAACATAAAACTAAATGAAATAAAGCTGAAAAGCAATTTAGCACAAAAGAAACAATGCAAAAGAATGGATGCATGAAAAAAACTTGGCCACTGTACAGCTACAGCCATATTTATTATTTCTAAATGTATCATTTGTTATGAGATATAAAGGCACAAATTAATTTTCTTCAATAGATACTATTCAGAAAGATCTAAATGTTTACCTTTAGGTTCTTTTAAAGTCTTGCCTTAATACTTTATTAAAGTGTTAAATATTTACTTACCATAGTAGGACTGCAAAAGAGCTTCTCTATTCTTTGTCAGGCGAATGCAACCTTTAGAATCCAAGAAGCCATTTTTGCCATCAGTCCAGATAGAATGTGTTGAAAATTTTGCATGATACTTTGAAAAAAGACCATCTACTTTTTTCAACAAATATATATTTTGAAATTTGCTGTCAAATTTATTTCCATTTTCAGGTTGTAAAATAATAATAAAAGAAACTTGTGCCAAAAGATGAGTGATACATAATGATAATATTTTCAAAGAAAAAATTGATTTGACTAATTCTGTTGCATTTATCTCCATTCACTTGTACTGCAGAGAGAGAGCTGGTGGTTATCTGCAGCAGTGGTCAGCTGCTGGGGATGAACCAACTGGCCAGGGCCAAGGTTTAATTAGGATTCTATTTCATTTAATCGTTTACATCCTTCGCTGCCATAACTTTTAATAACATATTGGAAATTATTAAAAGCTTATTCACATAAGACTTTAATTTAATTTCTTATCTAATGAAAACACCGCATTTGCAAATTGTGTTGTTTTTTTTTTATGTTCGCAGAATATAAACAAAGATTTGTGCACATTTGTAATGGAAATATAGCTACTGGGCAAGGGGCAGAGTAGGCCCTGGACAGGTCCAGTCCCTCACTGGGCAATACAGACACACATAGGACAAACAATCATCCACACTCACAATAAGAGCAATTTGGAGAGACCAGTTAACATAACCTTCTACTGCAAAATCTATATATAACTTTAACCAAAGTTATGAAGCCATTTTGGAATATCCAAAGTGCTAAATGCAGCTCAGGAGCAATATGTTGCAGACCCCTGAAAAAACTATTAATAGAAAAGAGCAAACTTAAAATTGTTTGTGTCAAAGTCGGGTGACGGTTGTATACTACTGTCTATTTCATTCATTTTCCCCGTTGTGTGCACTGATTGGTGGAATTCTCCTGCTTCGGCGTAGGGAAGATTTCAAGCATACAGATAACGCAGGTAAGAAGACAAAATCATGAACTGAACCTGAAGATGCCTCAAAAGGCCACTAAACTTGCTTCACAGTGCAGACTGCTGTTTTTTTCATGTGGAAACTACAGTTAACTCGATTCAGAAGGTCAAAGACACGACGGTGGTAAAGAACCCTGTGGCTAGTGGCGGCATTGCTTTACTTTTCCATGTGGAATTTAAATTTCATCATTTTGATTTCAAATTAGTGCAGTTTGAAACTGAATACATAAGCAGTGAATACTCCGTGGAAATTATGCAGACAAGAAATTCAAATCTTTTTCTCAAGTAGAGAGAAAACTTCATTCCACTGTTTAAATATGCTAAACAGTGGATGACAAATCTGCTTCAGGGTTTTGTGGTGGCAAACAGTGTGCAGGTGGGAGGGTTAAGGCTAGATTCTAGTTCTGAGAAGCCGGCTTTAAAAACAGATACCTGACTTCCAGGGACACTGAACAGAAAGATAAGCAACAGCAAAGTCCTCTGCTATTATGAACTCTAGTTCATATGTAGGGGAATGAATTTCTCTCAACATTCAGTCCAACATTAGTTGACACAAACTTTGCTTCAACTAAAACATCTTCTTATAAATACAAAATGCTCATTGATAATACAGACTAGGACACTAAATTAGTATATCACCAAAATAAACTGAGCAAGTAGTTGTTAAAACTGGGCTGTTTTTACATAAAAAAAAGTTTTTTAAATCTTTGCTAAAACTGTCAGTTTGTCCTGACAGTAAACTATGAGCCAGTGAAAAGATCGATCTTCTCTGAGCTACTGTTGCTGTCTGAAGAAATGCAGCGCTCCCAACCAGAAACAACCAGTCAGAGCCAGGAGGAAGGTCTTATATAATATATCAGTACATGTCGGTATATATTATATACAGTGAACCCTCGTTTTTCGTGGGGGTTACATTCCGAAAAGAACCCGTGAGGCGAAATCTGTGAAGTAGTTACCTTTATTTTTTACAATTATTATAAAGCATGATTAAATACTCTACATTGAAACCAAAGAACAAAATGTGTTTTCAGGCCTAAGCATTCTTTTTAACAAATAGAACGTTTTGTTACGAATAACTACAGTAAAATAATCATTTAAATCATCAATACGAAGTACAGTAGGACAGATTGTGACTGGCATATTTCACTGTTCCTCTGACTGTGACGCTGCGGCCTCACTCTGCTCTCTAGTGCTTTTTCTTCTGAAGCCTGTGGTGCAGGTGTGTGTTTTTTGAGAGAAGAACATAGTTATTGGTAGTTGTTGATGCTTTTTTTTCTTCTGGGCAAAAATATTTGCCAAAATTTTTCAAGCTGTATTATTTAAATACCATAACGTTATTGGCACACAGGTAGAGAAGAAGCATGGAGACTGTTTAGCCAATCAGGACGCAGAACACAATGCACTGTGAAAAAAAAAACTGCACAAAAAAAATTGCAAAGCAGCAAGGCTGTGAAAGGTGAAACGTGTTATAGCGAGGGCTCACTGTATATCAATAAAACGAGGTTGATATGTTATATGATTGATGACAATCAATCATATAACATATCAACCTCGTTCTCATGGTGCTAATGGCCAAGAAACAACTAACCTAACTGTTCCATCTTGACATCATAGGTGGTCTGATAGGGACAAGCTGTAGGAGAGCAGAGAGCAAGGGGGCAGGGGGTGAGTGCAGTGCATACACTAGAGTGTTTGACAGCGCTAAGACCCTCCTCCTGGCTGTAATTGGTTGTTCCTGACTGAGTTGTGTATTTCTGCAGTTTGCATTGGGAGAAGGCAGAGGAACTCAATTGTTTTCACAGATTATTTGTCTCATACCACACTGTCACAACAGTTTCAACAAATATGTAAAAAACCCATTTTTTTACAAGAGTAACATACCACAGCTTTAAAGGAAGTCTGTCATGATCATTTACCCTGGTTAGAAGTTCTTTTGGGATGAAGCTGGAGGCAAAGAAGCTTTTCCACATACAAATGTGTTCAGAGAGGTGTGGGAACTATTCATCAGGTAAAAAACAACAAACACGACTGCAAGTCAAAAGCACTTTCACAGCCCCATTTCAAAAATTAGGTCTTTTCAGTCACACTTAGCCTCCAAAATGGCTTCCTTATAACAGTATACAAGAAATCTATAGGAACCACCTTTAAAAAGGAAGCCATGCAAAGAGGAAAGCTTGGTTTTTTTGCACAGACTAATCAGGTGTAAATATAGTAGGTGTTTCTTTTCAGTGGCGGTGCTAAACAGTACATAGTGACTGCAGCCACAAAATGTGCCATTGTTGATGTTTTCATTACCGTACATATGGAACACATCAGTGTAGATAGATCTTTTGTGCATGTGGCTGTTGGGAGTGATCCGTGTCACACTGCGGTACACAGCAGCAACAGCTTGCAAAAATTGAAGGATCACTGAGGATTCCTGACAGATGAACCAAATCCTCAAATGCTTCTTTCTGCCCAAACTCAGGATCTTCTGACCAGAGATACTGACAACCAAGAAGCAATTCACAAAGCTCCTTCCAAAAGCTAAGAGCCCATCTCTCTTCAAGTTGTGATGTATGTGGAACTGTGATGGAAGTATATAAATGGCCCCCTTTAAATCCAAAAACTATTGACAAAGGGATGATTTTAGTTTGCATAACACAGGAGCTGTTGGCCTGCTGCTCGGCAACAGACCAACAGCTCCAATGTTCTTATGACCATTTTTCTCAAAGCAGCTAGTGCGTTTGAGAAAACAGTCTACCTGAAAGTCCACCTTACCTACTCTACTTGTTTCTCAACAACTGGACTGTACTGACCACCACTTACTGTAGGGAATTCACTGAGTGTCAAGTACATAATCCATTGAATACACAAAGCTATCCTTTGAGAAAAGCATTCTCCCTGAAGCCTAACAGAGGCTCAGGATGAAACACTGACCTTTGAGAAAAGCATTCTCCCTGAAGCCTAACAGAGGCTCAGGATGAAACACTGAGAGAGACACCAACAGAGAAGGGCCAGGCGGGGCGGGAGGGGAGAGGAGGAGAGGAGAGGAGAAGAGAGGAGAGGAGAGGAGAGGAGAGGAAAGGAGAGGAGGAGGAGGAGGAGGAGGAGGAGAGGAGGGAGGAGGAGGAGGAGGAGGAGGAGGAGGAGGAGGAGGAGGAGGAGGAGAGGAGAGGAGAGGAGAGGAGAGGAGAGGAGAGGAGAGGGTTTCTTTCCCCATATATTAGATTCAAGCAAAATCAGAGTCTGGAGTTTGTCCAAGCCTTCCAAACAAACAACCTCTCAGGAAAGCAAAGCTTCACTACTACTGTTCATGTCATCTTCTTCCAGAAGCAGCAGCATCACTTCACTGATCAGCGCAGGATATGAGAACCGGAGTTTGTACAAGTTCTTTCTTCTGGCTTTGAGCTAAGCTTCTCTGGCCTCTGAAATATGGACATGAGACAGGACAAGCATTACAAGCCCACCAAGACACCTCATGTTGTTATTCATCTACTGAACAATATATGAGGAAAGCCCAAGCTCTGACCTGTGAACATTTTCCATGGCTGCTACCTCAGCAAGGGCTGCCAAACTGAAGAAAGCAGGTAACTCTGGTGGTAAGGTGTTCCGCCCTGTCTCCTCTGCTGTGGGACTGCGGTAGCACCTTTTGTCATTGCATAAATTCTGTTGGTTTAATGGCTTCTTATCCTGTTCCTGGTTTAGATCCATAGCTTTGTTTTCTGTAAAAAAATAAAAATAAATAAATAAATAAATAAAAATCATATGAACATATCTAAAAATTACCAAAACACACAGTTCACTTATTGCATGATTTAGGGAGAATATACTGTATCTTGAATCAGCCAAATGTTACTTTATAGTGTAGTATGTCAATCATAGTGAAGCCCCAGACATATATTTAGTCCAAGAGTATTTATGCTGATGTGACAAAATGGACATCAGACATAATTTCACCCCTTCCCTTTTTCTTACTTTATTTAAAGACTGCTAACTATACTCTTAAGCTGCACTTCTACTTGAAAAGAGAGATGCATTAAACTGCAGTTACAGCAGTTCGCCACCAGTTGGCACATGGAGCACGGTGAGCACTTCTGACTCAGGGAGCCAAAGGTAATTTAGTGCAGTAACTGCTGGTCAGTGGAGGCGCTCACTGTCGCGCTTGCCTGTTAACAGTGTTCATCAAATAAAAGAACTTGCAAAAAACACACTGATTAATCATTAAGTGTGCAACACTGACTTTTTTTGTTATTATTTAAATGACTAGAAACTCCTCAGTCCAACAACACAAGTCCATTTTCTTTTCTCTCGCTGGTCAAGTTAAAATTTTAAATCCCAGACCAGAAGCACAACGATTCATAAATGAAGTACCTGAGAACTCACCTTCAGCTGCAGAAACACTGCCATCAGCCGTGCGCACCAAGTGTGTAATCCTGGACTTCCTAGCCTTCCTCTTCTGGCTGCCAACTAGCATCTCCATGCTGGAGGCACCATGGATGTCAGGGAACATGGAAGCAGAGGGCGGAACTTTTGAAACTGAATCCAGCTGCCAGCAGTTACTCTGTTCCACTGCAACAATGCACAAAACAAATATCAAACATCAGACCAACATAAGTTAGACTTTTCAAAGTTTGATAGGAAGGGTACAGCAGATAAAGGTTTTACATAACATTCCCACAAAAGCCCAGAAAAAAGGATAAACCAGCCCTTCACAACAGACAACCTCATTAGTCACAACATTTCAAAACTGAGCTAACAAAACAAAACTGTATTTACTTCATGTAAAATAAAAGAGGATGTTGAACAGTTTTTGTCAGCATGAAAAAATATATTCCATTATCTCTATGAGAAAAAGTCAGCATGCTAGCAAAATTGGTCACAGCAACTGTTAAAGTTCATGAAGCGTTAGGCTTAGGTGGAAACAAAGCATGACATCACTGAGTGGACAAAGTTTTAATTGGATTAGAAGTTAATTTGACTGGATCTGCATGTAAATGAACCCTGTATTCAGGATTTCACCCAGATAAATACACACACACACACACACACATATATATATATAGTAAAAGCATATGTAAATATACTTTTACCAAGTCTATTATGCAGAATTAAAATCTGTTTTGTCACATGATTGGGACTAGTTGACTGGCCTTGTAAACAGTCATTGCAAAGTAAAGAATCAACTAGTCGACTAGTTGGTGCAACCCCTAATTCCAGCATAAATAAATGAACAGATTTCAAATTGTTTAACATTTAAATTTAAGACTTTAAGAAGCCAGCAAGTTTACTTCGTAAAAGTGCAAAGAACAATTATCATAGTTAGATTGCTTTGTTACCGTAGCTACAATCTGAAGCTAAGAGTTTGAGTTCTGTTTGTTCACAAATCACAGTAAACTACAATTATCACTGATTGCGTTTAAGGTTAGCCAATTAAACTAGGTCCCCTGTCCCAGGTTTCTCTAATTCTATGAGAAATGCTGCTAGAGGTGCTGATGTTCTTAGCAGCAAGACGGGCCCCTAAATCAAATTCTTCAATTGAGTTTTTAACAAACCCCACAAAGACTGTTTTGGCTGCCCAAGGTTTATGGGACAAGTTTTCTTGATCTCTGTGCACACAGCCACTCTGCCTGACTGTAAAAGCATTTTATATGGTGCAGTTTGAAGCAACATGTCACCGCAAAAAATAAATAATAATGATTAAAATAAAATAAAACCAGCATGCTGAGGGAGTACAAGGCAGGTGTGAAACATCCGCCATGTCTGAACCACTGGTTCACAAAACACATCTAACCATGAAACACAAACTTTACCAGTTCAGACACATAGCTGGGCAGTATGTTGAGATGTAAACGCACATGCCACACATAATTCTTTGTTCACACAGATAAATACCATTCTCACTGCATACTTAACGCACACCTATATTTGCGTCCACATTGAGCTGCACAAGCTGAGCAAACGTGGTGACTTCTAAACTTGACTCATGTCTTGATGTAGAGTTCTCCAAAGAAACATGAGTGCTCACAGGGGATTGATATAAATGTCCACACAGGTGAGCCTGTGTCCAGTTTAAGTGATAGAAGGAGTATATGATCGGCATCGAGACAAACTTTAGAGATCCAGCCACTGCAGCGTGTGAGGCGGCCAAAGCGCAGAGGCGCCAGCGGTGTGATTGGTGCGCTCTCTTGGCTTCATACCATGTTCAATGCATAAAGTATAAACCCATGTTACAGGAACAACTCTGAAATACTCAGCGCAGCAACAACGCATGCAATTTGTTTAAGGAAAAAAAATTTAATAAATAAATAATAAAAATGTATTTTTTAATGAAAAACAAAAATAAGAAACACTTAGCCTGATAGGGGGCAGGCAGCCAGACGTATAATACACCGGGGGAAACCCTGGCATTGCTTTGTTCAGTGGAGTGACCTTTGGTATAAACAGCATTCTGACCTTTTGGAGCTTTAGAGGGTTCATCTACGCTAGAGGAGCAGTCACTTTTCTTTTTCTTGGCAACAGCTGTCCCCTTCTTATCGAAGGTGAGTGGACTGTACTGCGGCAGGCTGTTGAACTTCTTTTCAAACTCCTCTTCTAGTTTTCCCAGGCTGAAAAATCAAGACCAAATTTAGATCACAAACAGTGCAGGCAATAATTATTTGGTACCTATTGTTTTTAAGGTTTTAAAGGCTCTAGAGGCCTTTATCAGACAGTGAATTAAAAGGAAAGGGGACAATGAGAAAAGGGAAAAGACACACAGCAAAGGTCACCAGGCTGGGAATAGAACCTGCAATGGCCACATTGAAAATTAAGGCCTCTATATATGTGGGTTGTGCTGAACCCCTGTGCCCCTCCATCGCCCCTCTGGTACCCATGTTGGAGGTTAAATGGCTTACAAAGAAATGAAACTATTTCAACCAAGAAGCTCGATTCTGATAGGGAAGGACCCCAGCATCTCATTTCATTATATTTTAAAAGGATGTAATGAAAAGGGAAACTACATTTGGAAAATCTGTATTTTTTTATTGCATAACAAAGGAGATATGTCATGTTTTTCTGCTGATACTCTTACAAGTCCTCATTGGTGATGAACCCTTAATCCTTAAGACTGAAAGCTCTACTTGCCCTGGCAAATCTGTGTAAGAAAAAAATCTGTGGAAAGAGATTTCCACAGATTTATTTTTCTTTAAAGGTTTTATTGGCTCTAGTGGCCTTTATTTGATAGTTAATTGACAGGAAAGTGGGTAATGGGAGAAGACATGCGGCAAAGGTCACCAGGCCAGGAATCGAACCTGCGACGGCCATGTCAAGACTAAGGCCTCCTTATGTGGGTTGTGTTTAACCCCTGTGCCACCACAGCACATCCTTTCCACAGATTCTACATGACTTAAATGTATTTGTGGTGGGATATGACGAACCTCTGAGAAGACTCTTCTTTGGACTTGGACTTTTTTAGCTTCTTGGTATTACTTGGTCCCAAGTGTGAAACTGTCCAGCTGTCCTGACTCCAGTTAGAATCATGATCAAAGGCGCGCAAACCACCTCTTTTACCTGCAGAAATGAGTCAGCCATATTAGTTACATTTATCAGCATTCCTTAACTACATATTTCCACAAGACTAGAGTGGAATGTTTAACCCATTTAATCCCACTGGCAACAATTGCTGCCAGACATTTCTTCTAACTTCTGGGAGCTCTCAAATAACAGTTTTGACTTTTGGCAGCTAATTGAAGTTTTAAAATTAAATAATAATGTGTCTACTCTAAGCAATATCAATTTCATGTATCTAGTGTGAAAGGTCACATGATCAGACCTCTGTACTTCCTGCCTGTAACGCTGCAGGTAAATGTCACAAACTTGTACAAGAGGAAGTCAGTAAAGAAATATCAATAAAATATTTTGAACATATGTTCTGTGAAGTGTCTTCTACTGATATATAAAGACAATTGTATCCCTTCATTCATCTTTTCATCATAAGAAGAGTGAATGTAAACATGGCAACAATTGTTGCCGCTAGCATAATACATAGACAGCACTATGCTATGTGTCAGTGGTTTGCCTGTTTATTCTATAAGCCTTGCTGTTCCCATACAGCTTAAAACCATCAGATATTTTAGATCTTCTAAATCTGGAGGAACCTCAAACTGATGTCTTCTACATCAGTGGTCCCCAACCTCTGGGCTGCGGACCGATACTTTAACCGGGTTCTCTTGGTTACATCTTGCGCACCAACATTGGGGCCACAAGCAGCAAAATGAGTAAGAAACAGATCAAATGTCTTTGGAAAGTTTCTTCGCGAAGGGAAAATGTTTCAAAGAGACAGGAGAATGGATTTATCCCGGTAGGTTATTCCCAGACTGGCTCCCTAATGAGGGAATGAAGCCTTCAAACTGCTTCACCACATAGAAACCAAGCACTCTGTGCATAAGCAACACTTCAGCTGTCGTTGTCTCTCATCACTCCCAGATGGACCGTCTGGTTGCAGAGAAACAAGCTCAGGGCTCCCATTAGTCTTTATTGTGAGTTAAAATTTTCACAAAAGTAAAATGTTTGTTTCTGTGGCTGGTCTGTATCTTATTTTGAAGGGTTATGTAAACATTACCATAGCAACCAGAGTCAGAGAGCATTAGGGCAGTGGTCCAGACGAGATAAGAGGAGTAGGGCTTTTGAGTTTTAGGTCTGGTTTGTCGGCCGATTTTCCAAACTTTGGTGACCACACACGACACGAGCTGATAAAAGTTCCACACGAACTGATTCCACTCACCAACATCTCCATTGTAGAAGAAAATCCAGTAAAACCCCCAACATACCATACGTGAATTTAGAATAATCAAACATGAATGACAATGTAGAAGCAGTAGTGATAGTTTGTCATGTTTATCATGTTAAGTGATAAAAGACGTAACAAAAAGAAAATCTACATCACTGTCATTCCCACAGTTGAACACTTCTCCAATTTCACCCCCCCGAAAGGTGATCCTTTACACAAAGTGTGGTCTATGCACTGAATGACCACAACAAGATGATGCCACACCTGAATCTAGTTTAGGACAGGGTCAAGGTGTTGTGACAGGTCTGGTAGAACAGGGGGAATTTCCTCCCATATGCAGATTTGTTCATACTAACATTTTTACCTGATTTTGCCTCTTTGATGAAATGACCAAATGAAGTCAAAGGTCACTTGGCACATTGAAATAATGACATCTGCAGGATGTAGTATTGAATCTTTATGTATCTAAAATATTTCTGAACACTCTGGTAACCAGTTTTTGTTATAATAGGTTATGCATGTCATAATTTTTCTTATTTTTTGAGTGGAAATAGGCCAGATTTGTTTAATCCAGACTGCAGTTTCCTACCGGCAACAATTGTTGCCAAGTATAACCCCTACATTTTCACTAACATAACCAACATAAAATGTAGGAATTCATAAATATTATGTTAGGAAGGTTCATGCACTTATTTTGAAGGAAAAATTTGGGATTAAATGGGTTAATCTACTTGGTTGAAAATTCAAATGAAATACCTCTGTCTATATTGGCTCTCAGTGAAGTTAGCATTCCCTCAGACACAAGAGTTTTGTACAAGGCACCCTTACAGCTTCGCTCGGATTTTCTGGAGCCATGGTTGTGTGTGTTCAGCTCACAGGTTGTGTCACTAGCCTTCTGCTGTTCTTTCTCCTTGTGCTTCTCCTTGTCCTCTTCTTTGGGCTTCACCGGCGATTGACCGCAGTGGAGCTGGGGAGACTCTGGCATGCAGCCTTGAAGGCCTGTGCTTTCACTATTTACACTTTCTGCTTCAATCTTGGCCTCAATGCCAGGCGCTACTTTCTTTCTCTCCCCATCAGAGGATCCCTGCAGCTTGCTGCTGTCTTCCAACTCTTCTTCTTTCGCTTTAACCAGTGTCTTAACTTTGGTCTTAGTTTTCTTTTGTGGCAGACCAGAGCTTCTACTGATAAGACCGGGAGAGGTCTTCTTCTTGGATTTATCCTCTTTGTCAATCCAAGCTCCTCTGGCCACTGCCTCAATGGTGCTGTCCACATTTGATTCAAAGTGCTGACAATTTGTGCCCACTCTTTTTTCTGACCATTGGATGTCATTAGACTTCAACCCCTCATATTTCTTGGTCTTCTTTTTGACACATCCACTTTGGCTAGTATGCTGAGCAGTGGGGGTGGATGTTCCAGAAGAAGGAGACGGAGGGGAGGGCGATCTATGAGGAGGACTAGAGCAGTCAGAGGCGTCTCTCTCCTCCTTAACTCCAGGCTTCATGGATATTTGCTTGAGTGTTGCTGTGGAGCAGTTGTCATCGGGCTGAGACACTATTGAGTCTATTTTTCCTGCTTCTGATGCTAAACACATCTAAAAAAAAAAAAAGTTACATTATGTGAATCTGTATTTTCAAAAATATCCTCCACATATCCTACATAATCTTAATGATTCTATTCAAAATATAAAACAGCAAGGATGGAGTCCAGACCAGTCATTCAGAGATGAACACCAAGGCTAAATATTTACAACTTCTGACAAATATTTCAGGCGCTGCCTTTTGCACACCAAAAACACAAAGATTAATGGCCAAAAAACTGTTAATTATTCAAGGTTTAGTTTGATCAACTTAGACATTGTGGTACAAGTCACTGCAGTTTTTAGCTAATTTTAGAAATGTACATATAAAACTGTTTTATAGTTTGTCAACATTTTCTTAACCAATTTTACTGTGTAGCTAAATAATAGTAATAATAAGATATGTTGTTTTGTTAAATATGAGACACCATAAATTAGTAAGCACAGATCTCAGAAATAGTAATGTTGGCTCCTGTGTGTCCAGCCCATTATCACTGTATGATCAACAAAGCAGAGTTGCAAACGCAAGTAAAAAGGTGAGCGAGGAACAAAGAGCGGTGAGTTTTTGAGACTCGATCCCACTGGATAAATGTCATATCAGAATAAAAAATACAACTTCAGAACTCTTCAAATATATTAACCAACCATTACTGCTGTCCAAACTGATTGGTATAAAAAAGGTATTCTTGAAGTGTCCTTTAAATACATTAACTCACAAGGAACAAAAATAATAAGTTCTAGATACACATATCACTATTCATCAGATGGGCTATTTTGGAAATTTGTCAAAGTCTAAGTTTAAATTTTATTCCTAAAAGGTCCTAAAAGATTGACATCCATATGAAGATTTGGTCGATCAAATCTAATGTATGCCATTATCTGCGAAAACATAGACTAATGAAGCTCTGTTGTCAACAATATTTTGACCTTCCTAAACCTGCATTCAAGTATTCAAATTTTAGATAATCAGACATGGTTACGTCATTGTCTTTATGACATTAATTAATTTAACATGCATCTTTTAAAGACGATTCACTTACCTCTGCAAGCTGGAAGAGAGCTGACTGTCTGCATGTTTTTCCTTCAAGGGTGCCTGACAAGGAAGACTGAACACATCATGACATAATCAGTTCTCCATCGTGTTACTTCCTGGTATTATACAATAATTCTGTTTGATTCTTACAGACTGAATAATATACATCTAGACTTCAGCTTTTACTATTTAAGCAATGAAATTAACTGGCTCTTGATGAATCCAAACGGCTGAAGCTGTTAATTAAAACTTGCTTAAAAGATAACAAACGTAACTGAAATAATTTATATTTCAATATTACTAGTCACTTTTTAAAAGTGCACATATTTCATCTGAAGCTTTCAGTAAAATGGTAAATGACCTGGATTTTTAGAGCGTTTTATCAAGTCCAGAAGACCTCACAGCGCTTCACACTACATTCAGTCATTCATGCACATCCACACTCTGATGGTGGCAAGCTATTAGATTGTAGCCACATATATAATTCTGTCAAATCCATCATTTGACAGTGTAAAAGGTGTACACTGAGTAGAAAGATACAAACAATGGTCTTCTCACAGTCCAAAGTTTCTATCAGTTCACTAATTAGCGTCAGACCAAACTTTACCTGTTTTAGTTAGAATGACCAAAATTATTTATTTTTACTAAATGCTAGAAAACTTGGCTAGAACATTTTTAGAATATCTTTTGCAACTTTCTTCAAATTCAAGAGTTTGTATATATTTGGTCAGTATCAGGGGTAACTTCTTTTGGGTTTCCTTCCACAACTTCTCACTAGAGGTGTGCTGATCGATCAGCCGAATTTCCGTGAAAAAGTGTATGATTGGTGATCGCCGAGCACTGTCTCTTGTTGCCGATCACCAAAACCAATGACATTTATCTCACCTCGCAGCTTGCGTGTGCTTCTAATCTCCTCTTTTCTTCACACTGTGCGAGCGCGTGCCAACAAATCTTGTCTTGTGGAACTATAACGCTGTGAGAGTGGATGGGGACGTTTGGATGTTGCGGCAGAAAATCACCTCAGGGGTGAAGCACGTCAAAATGCATCAACACAACAATTTAATATGGCATTTAAAAAACTTGATGGACTTTGGCTACCTTGAGGCACACTGCAGGTAAAAAAAGACATCTGGAGCAGCCAGACAGCAGAAAGCAGCGCTCAACTACCAACACTCACCTGGATTAGCATCACAGTCAGAAAGCTAAACAAATAACCTGAAAAATAATTTGTCTCTGAGCTGATGGTGTAAGACGCTGGTTCTGCTCTCGCTGTTGGACCACCACTATGAGCTACTGGTAGTAATATTTCACAGACGGACCACCACTCAACCTCCACCAGACTGAACTCTCACATCGAACAGCTGCTTGAAGCTGTAACTATAAAAAATAAAAAATACAAATTTTAGATATGTATTGAAATATGTCTATTATGTCTAAATTAGGTGAATTTATTGTCAGATAATTTTTCCATTTTGCCAGAAAATACAGTATCATTTATACCTAAAGCGTAAAATTAACAGGCACTCTAGGCAATCAGCAATGATCGGTAATTGGCAGAGATCAGCCTCATGGATGATTGGTATGGAAATCAGCAGCAAAAAAACCTGACCGGACCATCCCTACTTCTCACAATAGTTTGCTGGAGTTCTGGTCCATTTCTCCTGACAGAACTGGTGTAATTCAGTCGGGTTTGTGAGGTGGAAGTTGTGGGAGAAGTCTTTCCACAACTTCTCCAAAGGAATAAGATCAGGACTTTGTGATGGCCACACCAAAACACTGTCCTGAAGCCACTTTGTAATCACTTTGGCTGTAAGCTTAGGCTCTTCGTCCATTTGGAAGACCAAGTTTAGCTCAAGGTCTTTTAAAAAGTCTTTTTAAAAACTTTTAAAAAGTTTTTGTCTTAACATGTTGCTTCATAATGATCTAAATAATGTTCTTTCCTGATGATGCTACCTGTATTATGAAGCTAAATAACACCACAACATGATGCTGCTGCCCCATGCTTTAAAGTTAAGATGGTACAAGATTCCCCATTCTTCCTCTAAATGTAACAATGATCAGTATGGCAAAACAGTTCCCATTTTGTTTAATCAGATCACAGGACATATTGCCAGAAATCAAAATCTTTGTCCCTGTGTGTATCTGCAAACAGTGACCTGGCTTTTTATGTTCCTTTTGCAGTGAAGTTTCTTCCTTGCTGATTGACTTTACAGTCCATGTTTGCCCATGTATAGTGGTTCTGACTTACCAGCTTCAGAGAGAGCCTCTCCACAAGGCCTTTGGCTTTTGTTCTGGGGTCAATCTGCACATTTTGGATCAAAATGTGAATATTTGAGACACAGAACCCGTTTCCTTCCTGAGCATTATGGTAGTTGGACATCATGTCTACAGTTGCATAAAATTATTTTAACAGATGATTCTTTGAATTCCTGATGTCTTGCCTGATTTTTATTGACTTTCCCATCATGTCAAACACGAAAGAAGTATCTTCCAGGTGTAGCCTTAAAATACATCTATAAGTGTAAGTCCAATTAACTCAGATGTTTTAACTGACCTATCAGAAGTTTGTGGAAGGAAGCCCAAAAAGCTTAACACTAGTCATAAATTTTAAAAGACAGTTAAAACGTATGAGTTGGGTGACTTAGATACTGACGAAATGTATGTAAACTTTTGAATTCAAGGAAGTTACAAAAAAATATGTTCTTGCCGATTTGTAGAATGCAAATTTGAAGATCAAATCAGATATAGAAGGGGAAACAAGTTGTACTACTATGTCTGTGAAGGGTAAACAATAAAATCAAAATAAAATCAATCTGGTATATTGATGAGCACAGTGGCTCCAAAATAAGTCTGAATTCATGTGGAAATGTCATGGTGAATGTTCTGAAGCTTGAAAAGCTATTACAAACGTATTGTTAGCTTAAGTTTGTCTGTGTCAATGATAAAATATTCCACACACCAATATAGGTCATGCTACAATTTCTCATGATCTTAACAGACAGATATTTGCCCAGTTTGATGTCCTTTAAAGATCTGAAATCAAGGGTCTGAGATTCACTGTGGGACTGCAGGCATAACACATTATATAATTGGATCCCCTTATTCAATTCTTACAACATGAGAAATTTCTGCTTACAGGGATGTGTAACAATGTGGATGTTTGCATCAAACCCGTGAACTTAAATGATAAAGACTTCTGCATCAGTTGCTTTGTAAATAAACTTTTTTTCCTTTTCTTTATTCAACATGTATTTTATACAGAAAAATGTTTGAGGACTCCTGATCATGTCTCCTGGTTCTAAATCAGAAAAGACAAAATAATTGTTCTAAATTTTAAATTAAAGCTACAGAATACTTAAGCTAAAAGTGCATTCAGGATTGTTCATAAGCTTAGCTTAGGGAAGAATTTACTCTGCCAATAAACATCAGTTTGCTGTACGTGTTTTCCTTAAATCATTAAAAAACTGTTTTTTCTGTTTTACAAGCATTACTATTTCAGCCACAAGGTGGCGACAAAGTATTTCCATCAAAAATGTGACTAAAAACTCAACTCATTAGTTATAACAATACCCGCCTCTCGCCTGAAATGTTCGCTGGAAATGGGCACCAGCACACCTCCTGACCCCACTAGGGACAAGGGCGTACAGAGGATGGATGGATGGATGGATGGATGGATGGATGGATGGATGGATGGATGGATGGATGGATGGATGGATATAACAATACTGATGGGTTATATGTAATGTATTCCTACCTCTTCCACCAGGGAAAGCCCTGTCTTCATCCTGCTGTCAATAATATCAGGCACTCTGTTGGGACTTGTCTGAGACAACATCTACAGAGGTATATGAACAAAAATTGGTTAGCTTTATGGTAAGTTATAAGTTCTAAAATGTTAATATCTTGTTAACTGGGTTTGTTCAATTATCATTTAAAGCAATTCTGGTAAGTTAAGGAAACGCTAATCACGTTGTTAAAATTTCAGATAAAAAAACACTATTTACAGTTAATAGTATGAGCAACAATCTATCGTATTTAATGAATTATTTTAACGGCCTTTTAGCATTGCAAATACTATATACACTTTTTCATAGGCAATTCACACACTAACCGGTTAATGTGCAGTTTGGTAGTGAGCTTTTCCATTATATGGTCTATTCCTCTTTATTATGGGGAGATGTGAGCGTGCAGCAGCTGTGTTCAACTCTGCTGATGTTTGCAGAGTGTTTGAACTCAGTATTGGAGAACCTCGAGGTTCTGGTCCTGATGGACTAAAATAAGCTCAGATATTTAATTTTGTCTTTAGGCAATACAGTCAAAAGATCCGACCATTTTCACAGCTCTTCTGATCAATTTCTTGGTAAAACAACTCATAGAGTCATGTTAAGGTTGCAACTTTTGGTTTAATTGGCAGCTAACAAAATTGTAAAATAAATAAATGAGTTCTTGTGTGGAGGTCTTCTTACACTGTTTTGTGTTGTTTTCTAATGGCGAAGAGAATTGGTCTTTTTCCAACTTTTGTCACTTAAGCCTGACAAAACAAATAGTCACCAAACAGTTTTCCAACATGTGGTGTGTATTTAGAATGTTTTATTGCTGATATAAGAGGATGGAACCTGGCTGACAGCAGGGCACAAAAAATGAAGACTTCCTGAAGAAATGTGTGTAGGCTTTCTGGAAAATCCCATTATAATGTAAAATATGACAGATTGCTGGACAAAAGAAATTTCTAAGTTAATTTTTGGTGGCTCACTCATACTATCACACAACACAACCATTGAGATTTTGAAAAGATTTGCTCTCTATCCAGGGCCGGATTTAGGAGGATGGGGGCCCCTGGGCTGGAGTCAGGATGGGGGCCCCTGGGCTAGAGTCAATATATATATATCTATATATATCTATATATATAGATATATATAGATATATACATATATATAGATATATATATCTATATATATATATAGATATATATATATTTGTATGTGTTTGTTTTGTTTTAGAGGATGAACAGAAAATGACCGAACAGTAAGTTTTGACAACTTACAACTTTAATAAGCCAGTTGTCACAAACTACAAACAACTCTGAACTCTTTTCTAGAAAGACTAAACCACATGTTGGGGTTGAAACTAGAATATGATGCTTGCATCACAAAATAAAATCACTGAATAGTTATTGTTGCCTGGACTTCAACACAAACTATAAAACAGATTGAGTGCAAGAAATGCAATGCTCAAATCTACTTTTACAAAGCAAAGCGAGTAAAACAATATTTATACAAATATCCCCAGCATTTACAAGTCCATATAAGTACAAGTGGAATATATCAAAACTCAAACTTTTTCTTTGGTTTTAAAGTTCTTGGTAAATAGTGGAGGAAATAAATGTCAAAAAAGTGCTTCTCTGCCAGTCAGACAGAACATGGATAATAACAATATCTTCTGGAAAAAAGAGATCAGGCATACTGTAGTTTTCAGAAAATATCCTGACCCAGGTAAGTCCAAAGTGCTGCCCTCTGAAGGATTTTTTAAAGTTTAGGCATTTGCGTTCAGTTGCGTGCTTCCAGTCACTGAAACCAGTTTCAAAGTTTGACTGAGTATTAGCATTGCTGAAAATGCGGCATGCAAAACAAAATGCAGCTCCGGTGGATGGAGAGTAGAGCAGCCACGGTCTTTCGATGTACTCACCATTTAACATCTTGCGTTTAAAGTGAGATTTGGAGAAGTGACGCTTTTGATGCTTGTACACCCCTTCTGATGCTTGAAAGCCAACATTCATATTTTGACAGCTCTCCGGTCCTCGCTCTGCCCAGTAAGCTCGCACGGACTCGTCAATTTCCCCCCAATGCGCCGGATCGGTACTGTACGGATCCACAGTCGTCTTTCCATCTGCGGAAGAAGATCCCGCTTCCACCAACTCTGACTCCACAGACGCCAGTCCAGCCACCGACTCAGTCACGGTTAAAGGTTCTGGCGGGATCTTAGTGCCGGTGTTAGCATAGCTAAGGGTTTGAGGAGCGGGGATAATGATGTTTCTGCTCCATCTCCGCTAACAGGTTTAAAAAAGCCTGTCAATTTAGGCATTTTGTTTGTCGCCTCTTTGGCGCGATGCTCTTTTTCTTTTCTCTTCCTTCTTTTCTGCGCTCCGCTGTCATATTTCCTGTTATCCGCCATTGTAAAATAATATTCCCTTGACGCTCCTCCTCCCCAATGCGTAAGATGCGTCAAAAGCAAGCATTCAAGATGGACGTTTGCCAGAACAAATTGGAACATTTTTCATCGGTGCTGTCAAAATCATGGTAGTCATTGATTAAATTCTGACACTATCCATTCACAAAAATATAAAACATCCTTCGGGGCCCCCGAAATGCCGGGGCCCCGGGCTGCAGCCCCGGTAAGCCCCTGCTAAAATCCGGCCCAGTCTCTATCTGCCAAAGTTATGAGCGGGAACCAAATATTTTAGCTGTCTGAAATAACCTGTTCCCATGACAAAGAGCGTTGAACAGGAGAACAGATTATTTCAGGCAGCTAGAATATTTGGTTTCTCATTTAGAACTTTGGAAAATATTGACCAAATGTTTTCAAACTTACAGGATTTATTGTTCTCTTGGCCATTAGAGAACAACACAAACAGTGTAAGAAGACCTCCACACAAGATCTCCTTTATGTATTTATTTTACAATTTTGCTACTGCTTCTTTTTTTAACAGCAGCTGCCGATCAAACTGAATATTACATATTTGTCATGACTATAAGTTGTTTTACCAAGAAATCGATCAAAGGCGCCGTGAAAATAGTGGGACCAGCCTGTCGGGGAGAACAGATTTTCACAGGGGAACAGAATTTCGCATAAGACCTGCCTGTGAGGCGACCGAGACCTTAGAGGCAGGATAGTGGAAAAGCGGCTTTTCTGGAACCCCGAGAGCTTCGTTTCCATTCGGGTCAGCTGGAAAGGCCTGGTTTAAAGAAAGTTGTTGATTGGTTCATGGGCTGTGGGGGCGGGTGAAGACATGAGTTATCTTTCAGATCTCTCAAACAAAGTTTTTGTTAGATTTTCTCAATGCCCGTCATTTTGACTAACGGCATCAATACTGGTCAATCTATTTTTATCCATCAAATTTTAAATAATAATATTGTCATATTCAATTGCACTTCATTTCTTTTCAGATTAATTCATATTCAACAATATTCACACATCTAGCAGATTAATAGCTTTGACTTTCTCCGCAGTGACAGAAACCACTGACTGTTGCTGTTGCTGTTAAGCTGCAGGCTGAATCTGCACTTTGGAGACTGAAATTAGAAGCACCACTTCAGCCAAAGTGTTTGAAATCAGGGAACATTTCTACAACTGAAGTTGGACAAATGTGATCAGAAGTCGACTCTGTCAACAAGGAGGAGTGGGAGGAAAATTCTCAAGCCGCCGTGATTCAAACACAAGTCCAGCTCAGAAATGATTCTCAGATGAGAATATTTTTAGATTGACTTAGTTAAGGTAGCTTACAAGGCAGTTCAAATTGCTTTACATCATAAAAACACAAACCTAAAAATACCATTGTCACCAATTTGAGAAACCAGTAACAAACATTACATTTTGATGAGTACCATCATCAAAATGATCAATAACACATCAGATATGTTGGTCAGTGTTCTATTTATTATGAACGGTTCTAACTCTGAACCGCTGGGGTTTTAGCCTTGATTTAAAGCAGTGGTTCCCAAAGCGTGGGGTGCCGGTCCACTGTAGGGGGGCACAGGAAGCGGAATGGATGAATAAAAAAAAACAGTTACACAAAAGTGTATCAATTAAAGATGGTTTGTAGTGTGTTTTGTTACAACCTGAAGTGTGAAATAAACTTCCGTGGAGTTTGAAAACAAAACGTGTGTATAGGTTTATGTCTGGTTGAACCATGTGTGTGCTCAGTTGATTTTTTATTTATTTTTTTATTTTTTGGGGGGGGGGTTACAGTAATCCATAGGGGGGCCCAGAAAACCTTTGGGAACCACTGATTTAAAGGAACCCAGTTTCAGCAGTTTTCTGGAAATTTGGTCCAGATTTGTAGTATATAGAAGATAAAATTTATACTCTTTTCTATCTATAACTCTTATGAAGCAGCTGAGATTGTTGTTAATGTGCTATAAATTCAAATCAACTTTGAATTTAAAAAGCTTTGAACTAAACAACACAATTGTTGCAGCCATTTATGCTAAATGTTTGTAGTTTATCATTTCTACCAATTTAGTTTTGTTCTTTGGGTAGTTAAAATATGTTTAAGTTCATTTAAAACCAAAATTTGTAATAAATTTTTATATTTGGAATTATTCAGATTATGTGGTTAATTGTTAGACCCTCCCATTAATTGAAGTCATGAAGAACACAGAGGATGCTGGGAGGAGGATTGTTTGGTAAATGTCTGGTGTGGATGGGAGGTTTTGGAAAATGATTTTTTTTTTACCACTTTTTTGTACCTTCAAACATTAAATTGAGATTATTTTTTGTTTCAACTAAGTTACTAGACATTTTTAGTAATTATTTTGTCTCTACTTTTACAATAAATAAATCAATTCGGAAGTGCGTACAAATCCAAAACCCACCTGCTACCACCCACGGCCTTTGTTGGAATTTTGGGTTTTTGGAACAGAAGGCTGCGACAACCATCATGCATTAAGAAATAAATGTCATTCTTTTTCACACTAGTTAAAACCCATTCAGGTTTGAAAATTATCACTCCACCAGACAATTTACTATCAAACTGTCACTTTCAGAATAATAGATATAGTTTTCTGTTTATTATGTAATTCTGAATAACGTAACAGTTGCTATTTTTATTGCAGAAAGGAGCAGAAGGAATTATGGGACTTAGAATAAAAACAAACCTCTTTAGTTTCCTCTGAAAAGGAGCTTCCTTTAATGGCTGTGTCAGGTAATGTAGATTTAGTGCTGGGAGAGATCTAGAAAAGAAAACATTTCCACAGTTAGGCACATAATAGAAAAGAACAGTCAAACTTTTAGAAACACAATCTAAAATCAAAAGCGTATTTGTAAATGGAGAACCTCAAAAATTCAGTTTTTAGACAACTCCAGTGAGTTTTTGCCTCAAAAGATGTTTGAGAGGACCCTACCTCCCTGTTTGTGAGGGCGTGTTCACCAGCTAACAGCAGCATGCTCAGGCCTCCCATCTTTGTGGGGTCTTAAAATGAATGGCACAAGTAAGAAAAGGAATCTAATTCTTCATCATCTTACTACTATTCTATTAAACCCACCTGCCATGGCAAAGTTCAACTGGTGCAAACTGTCGCTTTTGGGCACATTTTTGGCAGTAGAGTCCTTGGGTGAGTTGCAGGAGAAGGACCACACCTTTTTGCGAGGACAGCTGACATGCTGATAGGAAGAGCTCTTGAGTGGCTTGCTTGTAGTGGGACACCACTTATAGCCTGGGTTAGCCTTCATAAAGGCATCTTTATACTAGAAGAACAAAATAAAAAGAAGTGATCTTGTTGAAAACAAAATCTCCATTACTGTAGCCATGTTGCAATCAATCAAAATGAAAACATTTGTTTTCATTTTTCTGATTTCTATTTGGTGAAAAGAGAAAAAAACATAAATAGTTCTTTTTACACTGCATATTTATCCACTACCTTCTGTGGGTCTAAAAGAGTTGATGAGTATGTCCATTACTGTTCACACCCTTTTTCTTTTTTTTCTTCTGCACTGAGGAGTTAAGCATTGGGGGTATTTGTGAACGGCCAAAACGTACAACAAAGAAACGAGCATCAAACCTTAAAGTCTCATAATATTTTTTGTATATGTGTTGCGACATTGCCCTATGCTGGCTATACATCTCAGGGTTAGGTCTTTTCATAATCATACTGGTTTTTGTGTGATGCAATATGGTAAGGATTTAAACAATTTGCATAGGGAGAAGATGGACTTGGAGAACTTGGAGAACAAAGCTGGTTTTTTGAAACCAGCTTTGTTTTGTTGTAATAATCCTTAATGTTTACTTTACTTGCTATTTATGCCCTTTTTTCCATTGTGTCATGTTTTCTTCAATGTCCTCTTTGTCAAGTTCTTATTATGTCTTCAGTAAATAAGAGATCTGACCAACATCACTTTGGTGGACTGGAATGTCCAGGGACTAAGCCATCCAGTGAAACCCAACAAAATATTCTCTCACTATTTTAAGTTTAAAAAAGTCACACTTTTTATCTACAGGAAACCAATTTGATAAATGCTAGAATCTAGAATCCTGAGAGCATGCAACACTCAGTTTGCACTCATAAGGTGAACAATTTAATAGGCCAGTCAATTCACTGTTTATCATCCTAATTGGGATAATATGGACTTCCTTAGTAAACGTTTTTCTGTTCTACCAGATCACAGGGGCACACAGTTTAATCCTGACTGTAGAACTGAATTTGAGTTCAGTGAATCAATATGTTTAAGACATGTGGAATAATAGATCCCTTAATATTTACATATCTGTCAGCCAACCTATTTTCATTTTTCTCCTCACACTAAATATGTTCAAGAACAGACTACTTTTTAATTGACCAAAAAATGTTGCCTATGGTTACCTGAGTAAACTATCACAACATAGTAATTCTCCAGTAATTCTGGACTTCAGCTTCCCAAGAAATATGTCTTCCACCTTTTCATAGTGGTTTACTGAGTTCATTAATACACAAATAGATATTTTTATTGAACTGAGTGAATTATCTGAAATAAATAATACTTATGATATTAATGCTAGGCTTTAGTAATCTTATGAAAATCTGTGTGCTTCTGAAGATTATGACTCAGCCCTAATTTTCAGTAATTTAGTTATGCACATTCTAGATGACTCAGATAAATCAAAATTGAAGAACAATATTACTCTATCAGAATTAAATTAGGCTATCAAAACTGTTAAAGTTAGCCCAGATGGGTTTTCCCACTGAGTTTTGTGAGCCATTTAAATTAGTCCCTTTACTATTAAAAAAGTCTTCAGGAGGGTTTCAGTGGCCTGACCTGCAACTATGACCAAGTAGCTATTTCAATGCCACTCAGAAAAGTGGCAAAATCGTCACAGAAAGATCACTCAGACTCGAAACACAAAAATAATGTTCATCTTTCTGTCTACTAGAACGGTTGGAACAACCGTACATGACACAGACTTTAGGGATTTTGATGCTGGATCAACAGAAATAAATGGGCTGCATTTACTTCCTGCCCTCCATCTGCATTGGGTGATGTCAGTGCTACGTCATCTGAAACCCAGCAACAGAGCGAACCTCCCAACAAACCCTCATGTTGGTTATAATGGTGAAGGTACTGATGCTCACAGAGATACTCAAGATATTTGTTCCCCTTTTCCAGTCCAGCTCTAATGGTCCCAAACCTTGAAGTCTCATAATATTTTTTGTATATGTGTTGTGACATATACAGACTTTACTCAGCTTGCTTTGCGAGTGTTTCCACCGCCTTTTTTCAAGGCTGGCCCTGCTTTTTAGGTCCCTGCTTTTTAGGTCCCTGCTTTTTAGGTCCCTGCTTCGGAGCTCGTGGGTGACGCAAGCTTTGCTCCTGTTCCCTGATTGGCCGTGGGTGTGGTCAGACGTAGCAGAGAAGAAAAACAAATGGCCGCAAAATTTCAAACTCCCTGCAACACGTAAGTGATGGAAGCTACAAGCAAGCAGTGGAACAATAAGTGGCAGCTTAATGGAGCAGTGAGGAACAAGTTGTTTCTGTCAACGTAGCAGAGAGAATGAAAAGCCTGACGCAGCAACGCTGCTGCTCTCCAGCCAGGTGAGCAGTTTGGAGATAAATTTTGTAAAAATATTTGGTTTTTACTATATTTTATATTGCCTACATACAGTCATGGAAGACATCTGAAACACAAAGTCTGCTGTATTTTTATTGCTCAAAGACAACATATGCATTTTCTGAAGATACGCAGTTGCGCGCGCATTCCTTGGGATCGGAGTGAGCTGTTTATAACTGTCAATACAGTACAGCATGCTGCCCTTCATTTGTTTTTTATGTTTGTATGAATCTACGCGCTTCGATTGTTTGTCATTTTGCTGTTGCACCCGAGTTTCCCCCATTGAGAGATAATAAAACGCATTATATGATGTTCTATTATTCTGAAATGGCTACATATCAGTTCTCTGAACGAATACAAACTATTTATTTTACAGGGCATAAAAATGAACAATGAACTTGAAGAAAACTAGAGAGGTATTTTATCCCTGGCTGTATGTCTGCATAGGTCTAAAACTTACAAGTAATAATGTTTTATCTTATAAGAGTGTAGGAATGGTACAAAATGCTTTACAAAGTAACATGTCTGTTTTAAATCATTCCTATGTAACTTCCACATTAATGACTCTGTGTTATTTATCTACATTTATATGCTATAAGTTAGAACATCTGATTACTTTTCCCTGTAGAAAAACCTCAGCTGCTGAAATGACCAGCCTTCTCATCCACATGTCAATAGACACTATGGCACACACCAGGAGATTGTATCTGAGAAATCTGGAGAGATTTGTATTCAAATCTAGAGTGAAAAAAAACATACAGAATTTGGGTTTCTGTACAGTGATTGACAGAGTGAACGATTCAACCTGAAGTTGGAGGCTGCATCGTTGTGTGTAACAGATTTACAACAGGGAGTAAACGTTTACACTGGACAGAATATGTTCATAACTTCCATGTTTTGCCTGCCACTAGTCTGTCTACCTGTGAGGTTCACCGAGGTTAAAAAGAGCCTCAATTTGTCTCTGTAATGACGAGACCTTCTGTGAGAGCTGTCGTCCATAATCTCTACTGTACATACTATATGAGCTTGAGAGAAAGTGACTCCGTAGCGAGGGGCTACTGGGTCTTTTTTTAATTATTATTATTATTATCATTATTGGTCTCAAAAATGACTCAGGTTAAATTGTATGCATGTAAGGTAGAACTTAATGTAACTTTACTACACCAGTATAGTAACGTAATGTAAGGATGCTTTACCTCCTTGGCCATATCAGTGTATTTCTGCTTCTCCTTGGGCTCCAGCACAGCCCACCAGTCAGCCAATATTTTTGTGGCCCCGCGGTTGTCAAGACGAGGATGTTCCTGTCGCACCAGAGAACGGTGCCGCTTGCAAAAGAGGAGGAAAGCATTCATAGGCCGACGTGCCCGCTGTTCATTAGAGTCTTCTTCAGCTTCCTCTGCTGTGCTTACATTATGCACTTGGGAGTCCTGATCTTCACTGCACAGCCCTGCCTATTAAGAATAAATTCATAAACTGCAATGTAGAGTCCGCTTCTGGTGGTGAATGTACATATCATTATTTAGGGTCAGGCTGGAGGAAAAAAATAACCCTGCACCACTGAAGCTACTAACCTTCCCCAGCTCCTCCTCATCTTCATCTTCCTCTTCCTCAGAGAACTCTGAAGCCTTCTTGGAAAGAAGAGGGTGCCACTGCAGGCATTTACGTTTAGGTCTTTTGCCAGTGACCTCCTCAACAGGCTGTGCCTTACCTCTTCCTCCACTCTTCATGGTACTACTGCACCTAAAGAAAAAGCAAAACTTTTAACATCAGAAACACTGTCTGTACATGCTATATGTAGAAAAAAATCCCATCAACTTTTAATAACTTGCAACACTGAAGCTGAAGTAGTAACTGCTATATAAATCACTGGCACTGACAAATGAGAAATGTTGTTCTGAAATGGAGAAACTGATTTTACTATTTTATGGCTAGAAGAAGCTGAGAATCAATTTGATTCTTAAAAGAAAGACAGTTTGGATGTTTTTGCACTAATAAAACTGTTTTATTGTAAAATGAAGAATCTACAAACAGATTCATCAGCAGAATATTTTGGATCTTTGAAGAGCAAAATACAATAAGCTATTTTTCAAACAGTCATTCACAAATGGTCAGTGATTATGGTCAAAAATTAGGATGCAACTGTAAGTTTATGTTCACAATGTTTTTCTAGAAAACCTGAGTTCTCTAAAATTTGGGCTGAATGCATTTGAGCGTATGATCAGACTTTACTGTCATTCATATGTGTGATTTCCAGAGTTTAGCTTTACACTGAAGTGACCAGACAATTGCTGAATTGAAAAGAAGTGCTTAGTTTCAGAAGTTACAACTATACAGGAGCATACGTACTGTGTATACTGTGCTGTTGTTAAAGGCAGAAATATCTTATTTTGAAGACATCAAAAGCTAAGCAAGAGAAATCCAAATACCTAATGATTAGACTCGTTATATAAAAATCCTATCTACATATAAACATGATATTAATGAAATTATGATTGTTTTGTACATTTTGGATCTTTTTTCTGAAAATACCTAATCATTAAAAAGTACATTGCAAATCTGAAACTGAACCGCAGGCAGCGGCGGAATAGCAACTTTTTATAGAATTGACATAGAATGTGAATTATTGGAGTTGCATGTGAGTCACTAGGAACCTTCAATGACACCCTGAGTATGAGAAGAAAAGCTTGAACAAACTTTAAATGGTATGAAAAAGTTTGGATTTGTTTTGAATTTTCCCGTCTGACTGCTTTCCATATATATTCATTGCTCATTAATTAATTAAGCATTGTATTCTGCTTGAATCACTTTAAATATTTACATGACAAACTACAACGAATACAGCCAATGGTGACTTTGTGTTGCTGTTCTGTAAATGTGATAAAAAATAAATAAAACAGAACAAAACACAATGCAGATGATTTGTCGCTGCCGCTATGATCTCGTCCAGGAGGAGTGAATGCTGCCAGTCATAGAGATGCAATCTGCTGGGTTTCCTTTGACAGAAAACTATTTAAATTGATTTGAATAATGAACAAATCTTGATGCCCTGTTTTATTTGTAGGATCCATTGGACCGATACTGCTCAGGAAGGAGACGGGTTCTGTATTCCAGAGATGAACATTTTTTGGTCCAAAATGTGCAAATTAACACCAGAACAAAACAAAAAACCTAGTGGAAATGCTGTCTGACGCTGTTAAGACAGAGTTATTGTCCACAGTCAAACTGTTCTTTACTGACATGAACCAAAAAGCCACTCAGCAAGGAGAAATCTTTACTTTGAAAGAACTATAAAATATAAATTGCAGTTTGCAGATCCACACGCGGACATTTTTAGAGACTTTTCCTATTACCAACTAAAGTGGAGATGTTACATTTAGAGGAATAACGGGGGATGCTTGTACCATCGTATATGTTAAGTATGTGGGTGGCAGCATCATGTTGTGGGGTTGTTTCTTGTAGGAGGAACTGGTACTTGGTCTTCCATATGGACAATAAACCTAAGCATACAGCTAATGTGGTTACAAAGTGGCTTAAGGACAACAAAGTGTTTTGGGATGGCCACCACAAAGCCATGGAGAAGTTGCAAGTAAATTTGAAAAGGTTGGGTGCAAGTTAGGCGGTCTATAACCCTGACTGAGTTATGACAGGAGGAATGGACCAGAACTCCAGTAAACTGAGAAGCTTTGTGGAAGGAAAACCCAAAAGATTTGACCCAATTCATCCAGTTTAGAAGACAATTATCCCTGACACTGGGCAAATGTATGTAAACATCCAAATTATATTGGTAATAATTTTGTTTATTCTAAGATAAAACAGGGAAAGTTCAGACAGTGAGAAAAAATGTGTATTTTTATTTGGTGTATTTACATGTGTGGTTTCAACTGCACATGGCGTTTCAAATGGAGTACTCATCTAGAGTACTCCATTTGAAAGTACTCTAGATGAGAGGAAACTTAAGAACTTTACGTTTTGAACAGTAAGAGAAAGCCAGCGTTCCCAGAGAAAACCCATGCCTGGGGAGAACTCTGGGAGAACATGAGAACTCCACATAGAACTGATAACAAGTGTTCCCTCTTGCAGTCTGGCAAACAACATACAAGTAAAAAAAAAAAAGAATAATATTAATAATGAGCAACATGAAGTAAAATGTTTGTATTTCTCACTGTGTATGACTGCATTCTGGGCAGCATGGCATGAAATTCAAACTCCATCAATGAATGATTAAAAACTATCTTATGGATGCAGAGTGAAAACAGGAATACTTACTGAAGAAAAAATTATGGAAATGCTGAATGAATGATGAGTACAAAGCTGGCACAGCCCGTCATACAAAGATGATGACCTATAAAATACAAGACAGCGATCTCAGTCATGCATTACACTGTCATCTCTACAGTCGCTCTGCATAGCGACATCTTTCTTGAAGGAAAGACGAGTTCAAAGTTACTTCACTGAAACATTATTGGAATGCATCGAAAATCCGTAGCAGCCCTAAAGTAGGATGGGACATTTTGGGTGGATCATCTGTACTTGCTGTACAGCGGAACCACTCATGTGGCCAAAGGAAAACATGAAGGCCAAATCCCCGTGACCACCGAATGAGTTTAAAGCAACGCAAACCAAACGGGTCCAAATCGAGGTGGCGCAGCTGCAGGGACCTTTAGCTTTACTTGTTTGTCAGGTCCGACTGATGACGGTCGGACTGAACTATTTTTACTCTAAAAGTCCTGTCCTGCTGTGTCTCACGCGCAGCAACGGTGTATCTTATGAGAGATTACAGTCGTAAGAAGATCCAATGGCGTACAACCTGTATTCCTGCCTCTAAACACAGATTGTTTTAATCTCCGTGCAAAATGTCGATCTATGACGAGAAAGACGAGCAGAATCAGAGTCCATCTTGCTGTTGGTTGGAGGAGAACCCCCCACCCCGCCCTCCGCCAACTACAGAAGAGAGGGTTTATACTCCTGTCAAACTCCCCGATGATAATGTCACCCGTATTCCCTGTCACAGGGTAAAAACGTCCAGAAAAGCCGGATTAAATCAAGCTTTTCCTAACCAACCTCATTCATTTGTGAGCAATGTTTAGCTGAGCAGCAGCTGTGTTACAGGGCATAAAGTAGCTAGTTAGCTTGCTAGCTCTGCCTCCTGCTAAGTGGACATGTCATGTTTTAGAGTGCAGCGCTACCTAAAGTCCAGTAACCCTATACGTTAAAAACAAGAACGAAATCAGTGATTAAACTGCTAATGAAAAGCCTTGACAGGGTTTTAGCAACTGTTCTTTTGAATGCGGCTGGCGCTGAGGCTGTGATGCGGATAGGAAGGGGAGGAAGGGGGAGGGAGGAGAGTCCTAGCACCTTAGTTGCTTTTGACATTTTATCACGGCTTATCTAAGGCTAAACACACATTGTAGCTACGCTGCAACAGTAACACAAAAATGCTCGACCTAACGCTGCCTTCCAGCAGGATGTCTATGGAAGAGACAGCATAATAACAAGGATAACCCAGCAGGCGGACATCATGTCCAAAGCAGCGATAGTAACAATTTATCACAAAGCTGAGAGGCGGACTGGGTTTTCAGAGTCCGCTGACGGCACAAGTTCCCTGTGAGGAACTCATGGCCATACCTGAAGTACTGCTGTCAGGAACCAGCCGGAGCTTCTCATCATCGGTCCTGTTCACATTTTTAACTTATTAACACATGACAACATTCAGCACTTGCTGTACTGAGAGTAGTTCCGTTAAGCTTAACAAATCCAGTCACAAAAAAGCAGGAAGCTAAAGAAATGTATATCAAAATAAAAGGGCTATCTCCAACATTTCCTATTTCCACCAAACAGAAACATCAAAACCTGAACAAAATGTGGCCAAAAAAGCCATTTCAAAATGTTTAAAACCTTGTATAGCTCTGGAACAAGGTTAAATACAAGGACATTCTTCAAACTCCCTTTGAAGTTATAAATGTACTTTTTAAAAAATGGCTTTATGCTGACAATATCTAACCTGTATCATTTTAGCATCTTCATTTTAAATTCAATTCAATTTAGTTTATTCAAATATGGAGCAGATTCGCAATAAACACCGTCACATAGTACAACATAAACAAATCCACTTTATTTTCAGAAATATAGTGAATGAAGTCAATTCAGTCACGCATACAGATTGCAGTCAGTTACAATTATTTTTTCCTAATTCTAACACAATGTTGTCAAGTTCAGTTTATTATCTGTAAAACTTTTTTTCTGTCAAGAGAAGATCAAGTGATTGCATCAAGTATGGTCATCTATCTACCTCAGCATGCATTAGGTGACAGTAGACTGTTGATTGCATCAAGTCATTGACTTTGTGGCAATCCTTACTGCTTGTGATGACATGGGAAACAAAACCCTTCTTTTAACAATAAGCCCCCATTAGTTTTCAAGCTAATTAACATTTCAGAAGCTAGAAAAAAGTTGATTACTGCATTATTAACACAACACAGATAAAATAAAATGTAATTACGATACATGCAAACACTTTATAAGAACACATTTGCAATAGATGCAAATAGATCCATTCTTGTCTACTCAGATTATGGAGATGACAACAGTTTCTTTGCTTTTGTTTATCCACCTGATTTCTGAGAACTGGCCACAGAGTCTCAGTGACGTTAAGGTCCTCAGGTTAAAAAGTAATAATTTCTGAAGTACTTTTTCTTGTAACACAGAGATCCATAGTAGTTTAAAATCCTTAGATCATTAACAAACTGTGCCCAAAGTTTTGAAAAAAGTTTCTCAAGGATGCGTAGATCCTACCTTTTATTCATAATATTGTTCTAAGGAGTAGTTGGACTGTATGGCAGAGTCTCACACACTTAACTTGACATTACTCTCAAATAATACATCATCTTTTTTTCCCACGTTTTGAAACTACTGGTAGTTCTTTTTGATACAGGAGTTTTGACCAAAACTGTATAGCCCACCTTACTTTGTGTTCAGCTACACTCAAACATACTTGTGACAAAATTCTGCATTGGTGTATGCAATTATATCTATCACTCCACCTAATTTCAGAGTAGTTGTTTAATTCTATATTGGTTTTTGAAATTGACTTCAAAATTCAATTGTTCTCAAACTCCTGTGTGGTCTTGCACCATCATATCTATCTAATGGCGCAGACAGTTATGATGGCGTAGGATCATAAGGATCTTTTATCCTACTACTTTCTACTCCCAGAGCTTGACTGGTGACAGAAAGAGGAATGGCTTTCATGGACAACCACATCCTAGTTTGTGGAATGCTCTTCCTCAAAATATTAGTCAGGCCTCTTCATTATCTTCTTTTAAATCATTATTTAAAACTTACTTGTATAATAGGGCTTTAAAATATGACTTTTTAATATATTTGTATTTCACTTTGTCTGACAATGTTATGTATTTTAATTGATTCGGTATACTTTTTGAAATTTATGAAGTTGATTTAATTTTTTTTTTTTATGAGAAGTACTTAGTAACATTTGTTTTTTAAAGTGCTACATAAATAAACTATTACTATTCTTAAAAATTAAAAACAAACAAATAATATTTCTATGAAAATACAACATGGAAGTTGGTTTTCTGACAGTACTATATGGACTGGTTATTTAAAATCTAAGACCTTTATTTAAACATGTAAACCGGATGTGACCCTCACTGCTCTGTGTTGCTTGTACAGGGAGCACGGAAACGCAGCTTTTCAGAGATGAACACTGTTATCCGCTAAGATGACACATTTAACGAGTTACAGCACACAAAATAGCATCGTCTGAAGTTGATTCCGTCTAGAAATGCACTTGTTCAGTCACATCATACAGCTAAAGTTACTTTCGATTTTCCACAAGCAAGAAGAAAATGTTGAAGTGAGCTCTCCCCTCCCCCGGCTGAAAGTGCTCATAACCAGACTGGGCTGGCCTCCAACCACATCCCTGACTTAACTTTAGCTCTTAGCCTTCTAAGATCGTTACCGAAACGCCAAAGGTACCCCCTGAGAAACCTATTAACGAGTGGCTGCAGTTCCTATTTGACTGATTACTTACTCCAAGCTTCCTGTCTCTTTAACGCTTGCAGCCACAGAGATAGTAGAGTGTTGCAGTGAGAGGCACATTCATCCATTTGTGCAACAGTACTTACCTGTCACAATTCACTCGATATGGCCAGAAGTTCCTACAAAGCTCTAGAGGTTAGGAAATTATCAACAGTTTTACTGTACACAGTAAGAAAACCCAACCCAACTATGCAACGTTGCATGTGATTGGACACTCGTGTTGATAGACAGGTTGACTGAGCCAATGGAAAGCTTCGTTAAATTGCCATAATTGCATTTTTGTTCAGCAGTCTTGGTTCGGGCCCAGCAAAGGTAGTTTCTAATGAAAAACATCGTCTGTCAGCAGTCTTGATCATTTCATCAGCATTACTCCTTTTATCTTTACTGTGCTACTTTAATTGTGCATGTGCTTCACAGACACTGCTGATACTGTCGCTGACTATTTGAGGTTTGCTGGAGTCCTCAGGGGTTTGTTTCGTCAAATCTAGGATTTTATTGTTGTTCACGACAGTAGTGAGTTTTAGTGGAGATTCCAGATTGAGTGAAATCTGGTATTCGCCAGACCAATTTAACAACCGCTTTCAGCATGTTTGCACCGTTCACACACCAATCACATAGATAAAAATAACCGTTTTCTAAATTGATGTAAAACACTTTCTCTTTATTTGCAGCAAGCCAGCCATGTGGATTTCTCATTTTATTGGTTATTTAACTCAAACAATATTCAAATTGTTTGCCCAATAAACAAACAATGCAAAAGATGTGCAATGATTTTTTTTTTTTACAGTTTTTATAATTTTACAATTTAAAATATTTTACAATGAAATATTTTTACAACAAGGTGACAATCATGTCACACTGACACAAGGTTGCTGCTTATAGAGATGTTAGGCATGCTAAATATTTAGTACTAGATTATTACAGTTGTTGGGAAGTTCTCAAGGTGTTTCAAATGAATCATTCAAATCATGTATCAATCAGTACTATTTTTTCAGTGAACATAGAAGCTATGGACACGGTATATACCTGAAAATGGAACCTCATCAGTTACCTCCTCTTCATGAATAGTAAGCTGTATACAGCAAATTTGGAAGTTTAATTCAACTCTTATGGAGCCTTGCCCTTGGCTTATTTAGAATTCTGCAGAAGGAATATGCGAACTGTAGTTCCCCAGAGATGTCTGATTCCGTTGCTGTATTACAGCTCCATGCTTGCTCCAGGCCTGGAGCTGAGAGGAGGAACCACGGTGCTTTGCCATGAACGAGGAAGCCCCACAGTCCAAGCTACTGTGTGCCAGCTGAACCGAAGCTCCTTCAGCTGCTATCATTTTGTGGCTTTCCGCACCAACACTGCTGCCACTGTCACTGTAGGCTCATGCTTTTTCAGCACAGAGCCAAAAGAAACAAATGCTTTTTTTCCCATCTTCTGGCTTCCTTTCTTTGTCCCAGTCACAATTCCTCTTGCTCAATGGAAATCTTCATAGGACTGACAAAAAAAAGGTTGTTTCTGGTCAGACATAAACTTAAGCTAACTAGCTTAGGATAAACAATTTGAAGGATTAAATCCTGCAAAAGAATTTTAAAAAACCCTGCTGTGAAATAGACACTCAAACAATATTCAGACTGTTTGAATATAAACATGCATCTAGCCCATGTCACAAACAGTGTTTTATAAGGTTTTACGCTAACAATATATAATCAACCCCATTTACCTGAGCGTTTTTATCTTCTGTTTTCAATTACTTACTTAAAGTAATCCTTAAAGCATGCTAAATGTCAGTTTTCTCAAAAACTAAAAGGTAGCTCAGCAGGATGTCTGGGCTGTCCCCTAGAGATAGAGTGAGAAGCTCGGTCATCCGGAAGTGTAGAGCCGCTGCTACTAAATGTCGAGAAGAACTAGTTGAGGTGGTTCGGGCATCTAGGATGCCTACTGGACGCCTCTGTTCCGCACACTTCCCCTTGGGAAGAGGCCCCGGGGGAGACCCAGAACATGCTGGAGGGGCTATGTTTCTTGGATGGCCTGGGAATGCTTTGGAATTCCCTGAAAGAGCTGCCTCAAATGGCTGGGGAGAGGGAAGTCTGGGGCTCCCTCCTCCCCCTGCAAACCGACCCCAAATAAGCGGAAGAAGATGGTTGGATAAAACTAAATGGCAGCTGAATCAACTATTATTGATTCAGATGTTCAACAAGAACATCTTTCTCTGTTCTTGCTCTGGTCAGTCTAATTGCTGGTGCTCATAAACAATTAATTTTAATTTATTGTACTTAAAGTACATGTCGGATGTGAAAGATATTGATAAAATCATCAAAACCTTGGACTAAAGGCTTTGTGGACTTGTGCCAGGGGAACCTCCTCCTGATCAATGCAGGGAAAAACAAGGATTTGGTGACACAGACAGATACCAGTGAACATCCAGGGAGTGGACATTGAGACAATAGACTCTAATAAGTACCTGGTTGTTCACTTGAGCAATACACTGGACATGGCTCACATCACTGATGCTCCTTACAGGACTGAGCAGAGCAGACTCTATCTCCTGAGGAGGCTGAGGCAGTGTGCGCCTGATAACCTTCTTTGACTCTGTAGTAGCATCAGTCATCTTCGATGGTGTAGCCTCTGTTTGAGCAGCAGCTTATCTACAGCTGAGATGATACCATCAGTCAAGCTCATCAGGAAAGGCAGTTCTGTGCTAGGATGCTTCCTCAACCTAAGTTGCAGGTGGTGGCGGAGTGGCATTACGGTTAGACTTTATAACCATCACTGATCCCTAAAACCTCAATAAATGTTTAAATCCCAGCTGGCATTTGTACGGTAATTTGCACAGTTTTACTATTAAATGACAATTTTGCTGGTATTTGCACACTTTGTTTTCACAAATTGTAAATAGATTGTTGTTGTTTTAATGCCTGCCAAAATACACATGGAATGTTTTGCAGATTTTTAAAAAAAATTATTATCCCACTCACTTGCAAATTCCTCAGATTAAATAAAGATTGATATATATATTAAATAAAGATTGATATATATATTAAATAAAGATTGATATATATATTAAATAAAGATTGATATATATATATATAGTGTGTGTGTGTGTGTGTGTGTGTGTGTGTGTGTGTGTGTGTGTGTGTGTGTGTATTTACACCTTCTGTCAAGCCTAGTTCACCCCAGGCATTTTCTTTTAGAAATTATTAGTTTTGTAATTGTCTAAGGATTTTGCTTGTTTTTTTTTTTTTTTTTTTTTTTAAGGTAACAGTAGAGCACAAGATGACCTGTAATTTCATGCACCTATGCAGCTTTTTCCTCTAGATGGCGCCAGTGTTCTGTCTTCTCTCAGTGCCTTCTGTCTCCAGCTGTTGCTCAACGATAATATCAGGGCCGTGCAGAGACCTTTGGAGGTTCAAGGGCTCAAAGTTAAATACACACATTGAACAAGATCTTGAAACACAGTAAAACAACATAGCAACAACCCATATTAATGAAGAATCTAATATTTAATTGGATCATATTATTGTCATCAGGTGGGGACAATGCAAAGCAAATATATTCTGTTTCCCTGATAAGTATAATGTGGCTGTAGAAATACCGACAGTGCTGATGACTGAGTTGATCTGAGACTGTTGTTAAACAGAGCATAGGAGAGCAGGTAGCTGGTTATGAAGTTATGAAATAAGCTAATTTGCTGCTATTTTACTAAATAAGCTCTACTACTTCTGCTTTAAAGATCAAAAAAGCACAGAGGGGTTAACTCTATGTAATTTTTGGATGTTAGCTCCTCTGAGATCTAGAATTGTAAGACAGAGATGTCAAGGCAAAGAAAACTCAGTTCTGCTGGTAAGGCCCTTCAGATATTCAGGGGCCCCTAGAAATGGTTGAATTGTAACCCCTTTCTTTGATCTAAAACTGTAGCAGTCATCTATTGATGGCATTTAATTATTTAATAATGATTAAATATGATTAAATTAATAACAATGTTATTAAATTTTATTTAATGTATTCCTATGATTGGAGATTAATATATAAAATGAATGATGTGAATTCAGCATATGAAGAATTTTTAAAAATATTTAAAATATTATATAACAAGCACTGCCCAATCAAACAATATAACAGGAAAAGCAATCAAAAAAATGAACAGTGGATCACAAAAGGAATACAAAAGGCATGTAAAAAGAAAAACAAACTTTATAGAGAATTTCTAAAACATAGAACGTCTGAATCAGAAAACAAATATAAGAAATATAAAAATAAGTTAACTAATATAAAAACATGTAAAAAGGACTATTATCATAAATTACTGGATAGGAATAAAAACAACATTAAGGAAACATGGAATATTTTAAATAGAGTTATTAGAAAAACTAACAATAACAAATATCCAGACTATTTTATAGATAATGAACAGAATATTACTGATTTGAAAAGTGTCGTCAATAAATTCAATAGATTTTTTGTTAATATAGGACCTCAATTAGCAGAAAAAATACCGACTACAAAAACTGCAACTCAGCAATATCTAATTGAGAATAATCCCAGCTCCTTATATCTCAACCCTGTACTAGAAGAAGAAATCATAAACATTGTGAATAACTGTAAAAATAAGACTTCCACTGACTGTGATGATCTGGACATGAAAACTATTAAAATAGTAATTAAAGGAATCTCTAAACCACTAACTTATATTTGCAATTTATCATTTCAAACAGGATCATTTCCCAACAAAATGAAAATAGCGAAGGTCAAACCAATGTATAAAACTGGCAACAAACACCTCTTCACTAACTACAGGCCTGTTTCTCTTCTCCCACAATTTTCTAAAATCCTGGAAAAACTCTTTAAGAAAAGACTGGAACAATTCATAGAAAAACATTGCTACTTATCAGCAGTCAATATGGATTCAGAGCAAACCGGTCAACATCGCTGGCGACTTAATAGAAGAAATAACCAACGCAACAGATAGTAAGAAACTGGCAGTAGGGATATTTATAGATTTAAAGAAAGCTTTTGATACAATAAATCATGAAATCCTACTTAAAAAATTATAATGCTATGGAATTAGGGGAGTAGTTTCTGACTGGATGAGGAGTTATTTAAAGAGCCGGAAACAATTTGTGAAATTGGGAGATGTGGAATCTGATTGGCAGGAGACTGTCTGTGGAGTACCACAAGGATCAGTATTGGGACCAGTTTTATTTAATCTTTATATAAATGATATCAGTAAAGTGTCCAATGTATTAAAATTTATCTTATTCGCTGATGACACAAATATTCTAGCCTCAGGAGACAATTTAGAGCATCTTCTCTCAACAGTCACTTCAGAGATTAGTAAGTTAAAGATATGGTTTGACCATAAATTATCCCTAAATTTGGACAAGACAAAATTCATGGTCTTTGGGAACTGTTATAAAAATACTGAAATCCAAGTTCAAATAGAGGACGTAACTCTAGAAAGGGTTTTTGCTAATAAGTTCCTCGGTTTAATAATAGATGACAAAATCAGTTGGAAACCTCATATTCAACATTTACAGAGTAAACTCAGTAGAAGTATATCCATATTGAATGCTAAATCACTTTATATTCTATATAACTCTCTGATTTTACCATATCTATCATATTGCTGTGAAGTGTGGGGAGTTAATTACAAGAGCTCTTTACATCCGGTAACCGTCCTACAGAAACGAGCCATTAGAATCATCCATAATGTCGGTTATTATGAGCATACAAACCCGCTCTTCATAATATCCAGAATTCTCAAATTTGACGAGCTTGTAGAATTTAAAATGGCTCAATTTATGTTCAAGGTATCTAAAAAGTTGTTACCTGAGCACATACAGAGCACATTTTCTGAAAGAGAAGGGGGGTATAACTTAAGGGGTCACTCAAACTTCAAGATCCGCAATTTTAGAACAACAAGAAAAAGCTTCTGTATTTCAATTAATTGTGTAAAGTTATGGAATAGGTTACATGAAGATTTAAAACAAAGCAATAGTTTAACACAATTCAAAAGAAAGTACAAAGAGGTCATTTTCAATAGATACACACATGGGGACAGAAAGCAATAAGGTGTGTATTGAAGATAACAACTTGGTGTCAGGGTTTAGAAAGATAAACCAGCATAAAATGGGAAAATGTATAGGTAAATATTAGTAACTGTTACTTCTGACTGCCACTTTGATTTTGATTTTTTTTAATGACAGTAGGACTCTAAAGTCTCAAGTGTTTAGGGGTAGGAGTTTATAAGTTCTCACTTCTTCCTACCCCATTTTGAGCATGATATGTTAACTGAAACATAAAATCTGTATTTTCTCTTCTTTCTTATGCACTTCTTGTTACTGTGCACTATTTTATTTTTTATATTTGTATCATGTTCGAATAAATTTCATTTCATTCAGCAGAGAAAAGAAATAGTACATTTAGGATTTAATTCAGAAGTTTACTTTGTAAAAGTAATAGTAGTTTATAACAATGAAACAATAGTTTGATTGTTGTTACTATGGCTACAATATGGTGTAATCTTTGTTCACAAATACATCAGAGCAAATAATAACCAATAATCAGTGATTGATTTTAAACTTGGCCAATTAAACTGGGATTCCTATCACAGACTTCACTAAATCTATATTTAAACACTGTTAGTGATGCTGAAGTAGGAGAGGCTTGGGAAGGCTAAATCACGATTCTGTTTAAGGCCCCATTTTTTCTCGGGCCAGCCCTGAATGAAGAGCGAGCCGCTGAGCTGCGCATCTTTGCTGGAATCTGCCTGGAATCCCCCGGTAACCTGTATGCCAGTCCGTCGATGCTTTTGGGACATTTTGAACTATTTAACTGTGGCATGTTTGGCTTTATGCTGCAGTCCAAATTATTGGTACAATATTTTCACAGATATTTTACAAATACTATTGGCCGAATCTTCCTTTAACAGTTGAGGTTCTGAGGTAACGTCTATTCACATCCGCTCACCTCCAGTCCAGATCCCGTCAGCAGCAGCTTTAACCCGACTGGTAGTGACATTAAGGTGAAGCAGAGAGTGAACAGTGAGCAGGCGGTACCGGGGCTTTGAGGTGCGTTGCGGTGACAGTCGCTGTACCGTTTCTTTATCAATCAATCAATCAAACTTTCTTTGTATAGCACATTTCAGCAGCAAGGCATTTCAAAGTGCTTTACATCAAATCAAACACAAAAATACAATGCAACATAGAATCAACAATAAAAACACAACATAGTCAGATTCCGTCAATAAATTTGCAATTGATTACGTTTCGAATACAACTCTAAACAAGTGGGTTTTTAGTTGAGATTTAAAGGAAGTCAGTGTTTCAGCTGTTTTACAGTTTTCTGGAAGTTTGTTCCAGATTTTTGGTGCATAGATGCTGAATGCTGCTTCTTCTCGTTTGGTTCTGGTTCTGGGGATGCAGAACAGAACCAGAACCAGAAGACCTGAGAGGTCTGGAAGGTTGATACAACAGCAGCAGATCTTTAATGTATTGTGGTGCTAAACCATTCAGTGATTTATAAACTAACAACAGTATTTTAAAGTCTATTCTTTGAGCTACAGGGAGCCAGTGGAGAGACTTTAAAACTGGTGTTATGTGCTCTATCTTCCTGGTTTTAGTCAGAACTCCAGCAGCAGCATTCTGGATCAGCTGCAGCTGTTTGATTGATTTGTTGGACAGACCTGTGAAGACGCCGTTACAATAATCAATGTGACTGAAGATAAAGGCATGGATGAGTTTCTCTAGATCTGGCTGAGACATTAGTCCTTTAATCCTGGAAATGTCCTTCAGGTGCTAGAAGGCCGTCTTTGTGACTGTCTTTACGTGGCTCTGAATGTTCAGGTCAGAGTCCATCACTACTCCCAGGTTTCTGGCCTGATCACTGGTTTGTAGTTGTAATAACTGAAGCTGGATATCAGGATATCTGGTTCTGACCCACAGGGACTGACTCAGGGTGCCTGTAGTGAACCAGGCAACGAGTCCTGGGGAAGCCTGATAAAGTTAAAGTCAGAAGTTTTCTCTGCAGCTGAAGCATTTCTGTGTTTAGGAGTGAGGAGGGTTTTTCTGAAAAATAACAATTACGAAAATTAAATAGAAACAGTTTTTCTAACTTGCAAGTTTGTGGAACGAAATTTGGACTCAGGTCCCAAATTATACAAGAAATTTACTACACACACACACAAAAAATAAATAAATAAATAAATAAACAATAAAGTAATTTAAGTGATATATATATATATATATATATATATATATATATATATATATATATATATATATATATATATATATATATATATATATATATATATAGTTAGGTGTCTGTGTGCATGTTATGACCCATAGGGATGGCCAGATCACAACATGAAAGATCTGTCCTCTTCAGATCTCAATCAGCCGACACTCACAAAGTTAATCATTTTATAATGTCATTTATTTTAAAAAGACATATTTTTGATTGAGATGTTACAAGAAGTGGAACATATGGCTTCAGAGTGAGCTATAATACCAAAAACAACAAACAAAAGGAAACTATCTGTAGATTAACCAAAACGTACCTTATTGAAAGTAAATAAACCAAATGACACAAACTTACCTCCCTAATATAGAAATACATGAGAACAGTAAGAAAACATAAACGACAGCTCACTCCTAGAAACTCCAAACATTTTTGAGAAAAACAAAAAACAAGCCAACCAGGGTGGGCGGAGAGGCGTCGGAAGGAGGGCCAGAGTCCATGAACACACACAAAAAGAAAACTGTCCAGTGGCTGAAGGTGCAGGGGGCGATCTGGAAGGCTGAGTCTGGCATGTTGCTGTTTAGTCAGGTTTCAGTTAGGCAAAGAACAACACAGTTCTTCATCTCTGCAGAAACTCTCAGCCTCGGATGTAACAAATCCACTTTGTTATCCAGCGAGGGGACAAAGCCAGAAACAGAGTCGGAACAGGCGTCTTCCTATCAGGGCCGGCCCAAGCCTCCATGGGGCCCTAAGCGAAATGTGGTTTTGGGGCCCTCTAGTTCTGCTAACAATGTGGACCGATCATTAGGTCATTCACACATAATAATCTTATCATAATCTTATCTTCGTTAGCAAAGGTTGAAAAATCAGTCTCTGTCCTCTGGTGCTCTACAGTCAGAGGTTTGACCGACAGACCAAACCACCAGGTCAGGTCTGCAAGTTTGCAGTTAACAATATTCACCCCACTGTTGCCAACGAACATTTCAGACAAAAATTATTCATATTAGCCAAAATCAAAATTGGCAGGTCAGGCATTTTAGAGATTGGTAAGCAGGGATCGGCCAGAAAACTGCAATCAGTGCCTACTTAAGATGGAATACATACACACATATTCATGACATTCATTAATTAAATACATTCCTCTTAAGCGTTACTCCAATTAGTAAAAATAAAATTTATACCAGGTGAGTCTTTCTCCCCTGAGAATGTGGATTGATACTGGACTGATTCTGAGCTTTCAAATGATTTTAACAGAAGTTTTACATAACTTAGATGTTGATGTAAAAAATAATGTTTGTTTTAGCCACAAAATGATTTTGCTCAGCAGCAAACAACATGTCCCCAACTACAGCATAGAGCAGCTCATCATGTAGCAGCTATGTAGCCTGACGTAAAAACATTTTGCTAGACAATGTCAAACATTGAGAAGTTTTAATGATTGTTATCAAAGTTATCAAATACAGCATTTTGAAGCCAGAAATACCTCAGAAATATACAGAGCAAAGCAGGAGAATCAACTCATTTAAAGTTAAAACTCAGTTTCACACAAACACAAAGACCCTAGCACAAATGTTTGGCTGTTGAACTGGACCGGTCCAGGTCGCTATCAAGGTAATTTTCTATGAGCAGCTTTACAAATATTTTACATTATATTACCAAGACACATTAAAACAACCCTTTATCTAGGCTTTTTCTATTCTTGCTCTTTCTTTTCTCCCTCCCCGAAGGGGAGGTCCTTTTTGAGACATTATTTTGCTTACTGAACTTCTGACCGGAGCTTTGGACGTTTTGATACGCATTGCAGGCAGCTCATGACACCGGCGAAGCGTGCGGTACCTACCGCGGCCACCAGAGGGCCCCAGGGGCAATTTATATTTTTTTCTTCGCCTTCAGCTGGGCCAACGTGTCCGCCCGCCCGCTTCCCAATCTTCTGTTTTCTGGTACAACGTTTCCTTTTGACCGTTGCTCCTTTCACCCTGCTGTACCAGTCCGTTGTTCGAGGAGCCGCTGTCTCCCAAGTGCAGAATGTAGCCTCGGTGATATATTAACACCCGAACTGTATCCAATTGCCATCAGTTCGACTGAGCCTGTACTTCAGCCGTGCAGTTGTCACTGATGTTGCAGCCTCACAGATGTTAAAATATAGCTTAATCTGGGGAGCGCGAGAAGCCGATGCACCTCTGTGCGGCGCCATAGCAGAATCAGTCCTAAGATTTTATTCACAAGCAAGTGTATGTTGGAAAAAAATGTAATTTTTAGAATATATATTAGAATATTCTATTCTATATTTACAAAAATCAAACAAACATACAAACAAAAGGAAAAAAAAAAATCCACATTCTTTTAGGTGACATTAACAAAAAAAGTCGTGGAGGGAAAAAATGGAATAAAATAAGAGTAACAGTAAAAATGACAGTTTTACAGGTTTAGAAATGACTGCTTGCATCTTGCTCCCAGAAGCCAGGACTACCTTTCAAGGTCATGAGTCATTTAAATTTTTCATTTGATGGAATCCAGATGTAGGGTCCTGAATGTTCATCAATGACTTGTTTAGACTTGTGATAAATATCATCTAAGGTGTCTCCTTGAACCAGAGCTGAAAGCAAACATAAACAAGAAATTACTATGAAAACTGCTACAAATGGTTACATCTTGGCCTTCTCTTGAGAAGTATTCAAATCTCAATTTTATCATATCAGTATGCATCACTTCATCTTTTTCATATATACTGTGAGAAAAAGGTGCAACACACAAGAGCTAGGTGAGAGTCATTGTGAAAATCAGTGATAGCTGTTTTTAAAGAGTATTAAACAAATATAAACACAGCGGTAAAACTAGTATTAATCTGTGATTGTGTTGCTTATTAGTGGTTGGCAGGTGGCAAGTAGATGAATAGCCCATTCACACATGTACAACTTTTGGATTTCATGTTTCTTCAGAGCTTTACACAAAACCTAAATGTTTTTGAAGCTGTTTTATACAATGTTTCTCATGCAGACAGTCTTATATCAGAATGTTTGTAGTAAAGTAGTTCTTTCTTTTTAAATTTCCATAGAGGATAACAGTGAAGCCAGACAGCTGAACTCCAGAAAACATAATTTTTTTTAGTTTTCATTCATGTTTTAATAACCTAATTTATAAATACTGTTGTGTATTACATGCAGCAAGTTAGTTTCTAAAGAAGCTGTGTTTCAGAAAGCAGGGTTAACAAACTGAGTAGAAAGAAGTTACTCTGAATAAACTTACCCTGTTCTGTGAAGCTCTAGATTTTCATTTTAAGAACAGGAGATAAACTTGACAACTAAGTTTTGTTTCAAGTTGAGTTAAGCGTGAGTACAAGTATAAGAAGAAGTTTCTGAAATGGGGCCCTGGTGTCCTTTGAGAGGTGGATGTTTGTCCAGGTAATACAAAAGCAGACAAAGCAATCTGGTAGAATAGTTTGACTACCTTTTCTTTTCATGAAAACTGAATCAGCAGGTCAGTCTTTAGCCTTTTTAATAACAGCCAAGTTGAACAATTTCTATTAGTAATTGTTCAACTTGGCTGTTGAATTACCTAACGTCACCTAACCTTGAAATCACCTAACAAGTCGTTAATTGTTTACTGAAAAATTATGATGCTGAATTATAGGAGACATTAAATATATCAAAACAAATTTAAAATCTAAAATAATATTATTTTAAGTGATGGAAGGTGGAAACCTGATGTCTGTCCTCTTCTAACTGAATAAAATATTGAGAATAGAAATCAGTTTGATCTACATGTCTATATTGCACAAAGTTTAGATGAGGTTCAGAAAACACCATCCTGTGTCTACTTCTTTTCTTTCTACAGGTCTGAAAGTTTGAAATTGATTTAAACAAGTTTCTACTGTAAGTTTAAAGTTGGCTATTGTTTGTTTCTGCAATGTTTAAGAAATAGGCCTGGTTGTGACCTTGTATTTGTACTGATAGTAAAACCTTACCTGTAAAGAATTCTCCAAACTCCCTCTCCAGCTTCACAGCCTTTTCAAATATCTTCTTTGCTTGTTCCTCAGTCAATTTCTTATTCATGTCCCTGGGTATGACATAGGATAACATTTAAACATTTTTTTCATTCATTTCCAAAACAGACATGCTGCTCAGGAGACATTAAAGATGGTTAGTACATCTGTAATGGAGCATGAGGCATGCTACTGTCATCAGGTCGGCCATCACAAGGTCAACATGAATTCAAGAATTAAAATTAAATACTAATAAAAAGTTTTTATTTATCCACAGGGAAATTCAATTTGCTGTAACTAATTATTTGAGCTTCTTTAATGAGTTGTTGCCAATGCTGAAGGCAGGAAGCATTTACTGTAGTGGTCTGTATGTCAAGATTTGGGTTGATGAGGTGGTGACGATGAGGTTGTGGTAAAAAATTAAGGTTTTAATAGTGATCTCAAAAGGGTACAAAAAGCCCAGGCAGCACAGGTGAGCTAAAAATTTAAACACTGGTAACAACTGGAATAGAACTAGACAACGAGGACAGACATATGACAAGGATCAGACAGAGAGCAAGAGACACAGATAGGTTTAAATACACGGGAAGGTAATCAGGGAAAACAAGGGACAGCTGGGGGAAATTAGGGTGAAGACCTGACAACACAGGAACTAATTAATAGAGAAAATCCAAATCCTCACACAGGTTTCTCTCTAAAGGATAAAACTTGTCACTTTTTGTTGTCACTATCCACTCTGTGGATATGTTGGTATTTGAGACTCTCTTGATTTGATCTAATTTCTCAGTCCTGAAACCTTAGCGAGTTATATTAACACATATGCACATTAAAACACATATGATATGTACTGAACTTTACTTTTTGGGAACTCTTTATGTTTCACACAATTTCTTTTTTTATTTGGTAAGGGCTTGCTTGCTTAGTTAGCTTGGTGTTATCTTTGCATCAGCGCTACTATGACTTCTCCTGCTGTTTCCAGTCTGTCTGAATCTCCTCCTCTTTTTTGTTCTCTGTGTCAGATATTTAGTAACTCTTCTGCCTCATATATTGATAATGGTACATGTAATAAATGAAGCACTTTTGTAGTGTTTGAGGTGAGGGTGTTGAAATTGGAAAACCAGCTCTGCACTGTTACAGAACAATGCTGATGCCCCTTAGGCACTGTGGAGCTAACATGACTAGAACAAAACAGTTCATCACCCAACCAGCATAGTCCCAGATCCTAGCCCAGGGGTGGGCAACTCCAGGCCTGGAGGGCCGGTCTCCTGCAACTTTTAGATGTGTCTCACTTCAACACACCTGAGTCAAATAATGAGGTCATTAGCAGGACTGGAGAACCCGACTGCACTGAGGAGGTGATTCAGCTGTTGGATTCAAGTGTGTTGGACCAGGGAGACTCTAAGAGTTGCAGGACAGTGGCCCTCCAGGACCAGGAGTGCCCACCCCTGTTCTAGCCCATGGATCATCACCAACACCATCAGCAATTTAATCTCTAACTCTCTGGTTTAATTCAGAGCACCATACTTTAAAACAGAACATTAGGACTTTACATATCTAGATGACTCCTACTGTACATACATACAGACAGACAGACAGACAGACAGACAGACAGACAGACAGACAGACAGACAGACAGACAGACAGACAGACAGACAGACAGACAGACAGACAGACAGACAGACAGACAGACAGACAGACAGACAGACAGACAGACAGACAGACAGACAGACAGACGGACAGACAGACAGACAGACAGACAGACAGACAGACAGACAGACAGACAGACAGACAGACAGACAGACAGACAGACAGACAGACAGACAGACAGACAGACAGACAGACAGACAGACAGACAGACAGACAGACAGACAGATAGATAGACAGACAGATAGATAGATAGATAGATAGATAGATAGATAGATAGATAGATAGATAGATAGATAGATAGATAGATAGATAGATAGATAGATAGATAGATAGATGATTTATTGACACAGAGCAGGACTATATTTTTTTTCTTTTATCTTAAAGGAGAATGTTTTAAACAGAAAAAAAACCAGAAAACTGTCTTCATCTCGTGGGATGCTCAGAACCATCTCTGTTGTTGGAAGCAATCCATAATCTTAATAGCTTTGCTTAAAAATTAATACGTAAAACTAATATGTTACTGAAGACCACAGAAATACTCACATTAATGAATCAGCAGACTTAGGTTTTATAAAGATGGCTATCGGATGCAACTGTGCTGCTTGAAGTCGTTTAATAGCATTTCCAGAGACATCCAGAATACAGTGTTTGCCCTATAAAGACATAGTGATTTAGAAGATATTCTAATAAAACTCTTATAAAAAAATAAGTTATCTATTATGTTTTTCCCTAGTTTGTTGTATAAAAGAAGAAAACCGATCAGCGGGAACCATTACATTACAACTTCTTTGTTTATATATGAATATTTATGCTTCTGTGTGGTACAGCCAACATGAAGTTGAATGAAATAATATTACCCTCTCAGCTACATATTTTACAGACTGGACACTGGTCCCATAAAGATTGTCATTGTATTGTCCAGCTTCTATGAACTTGTGCTCTTGGATGTCTTTCTCCATCTGCTCTCTGGACATCACGAAGAGATAATCTTGCCCATCAACCTCATAGCTCCTTTTTGGCCTTGTGGTGTCTTGTGGTATAAAGAAGAGAAAACATTCTTAGCATATCATAATGACAAGGATACTTACTACAATCTAAGTTTTAATTCAGAAAACAAAACAAAAAATAAAAAAAGCATAACTATGTGATTCCTATTTGAAAAGCCAAGCAGTTGGAGAAAAAACCAAAGCTGCGAGACACTGTGAAAGAGACAGAGCAACAGCTACTGAGAGGCTGACAAGTTATATTCTCTCTGAAACCACCAACTGATTTGGCTGTTGATAAACTGGCAATGGTAACTAATTGTAAAATGAATCAAAGATACAAGAAGGGCTGATGCCAGGTGATCATTAGCATGGTGAGGCAGGAAACGCATGGCACTAAAGGTTCAGCACATGTTTAATGTGACACAGAGAAAACAGAGACTCTGAAGATCCTCCTTCAGAAAATCCAATCACATATAAATTCTTGTGACGTTTTCTCAATAAAATAAAAAATTTGTGAAAAATTTTTATTAATAGTTTTTGCTCTTCTTTTATTAAGACAATTAATGGTGGGTATCTGAGGTGAATCAAATTACTTAGTAATGTTTTTTATTTTATTTTCTTGGTTTAATTATTTGAATGAGTACATGTAAAAACATATACTTAAACTGGATATTTAGAAGCCCAAAATCAAATGACTTCATGAGTTCATAACCATTTGTATGTTCTTTCTTTTTGTAAGAGGATATTTTTTCAAATCACAATCATTACATAAATTTACTCCATAGAGAAGGTATTTTAAAACCTACTCTATGTATATATACCTACACCTAAAATTATTATTCCAAGTGTTATTTGGCAAAAAAAGCTTTGTTGATATCTTTTTTAAAATGCTGTCATTGACATTAAGCACATGAAACTTGATAAACAGAACATTCTGAAAACCTCGCCTATTCATTTTAATTAAGGAGGTGTGCCTTGCAGGAAGAAGGTCCTGGGTTCGATTCCCGACCCGGGGTCTTTCTGCACAGAGTTTGCATGTTCTCCCTGTGGGTGAGTGAGTTCTCTCCCGGTTCTCTGGCTTCCTCCCACAGTCTAAAAACATTAACTGGTCTCTCTAAATTCTCCCTAGGTGTGAGTGTGTGTGTGTGTGTGGGTGGGCGAGTGTGTGTGTGTGTGCGTGTGTGCGTGTGTGTGCATGGTTGTTTGTCCTGTCCTATATAATCCCAAGATGACAAGATCCTTGTTTTCAAAAGAAACTCCATCCACCTAGCCATTTTCACCATATCCTGAAAATGTCAACTAAATCAGGTTTAATGGGAAGGTAATTGGATAGAGGAATATTACAAATTAACTTTTATAAAATGTTACGGTTAATTGGCTTATCACAGTGGCTCCCCTTACAAAAAAATCCCATGAAAATCACATGTGATCATAAGTGATTTTCATGTGATCACATGCGATCGCATGTGATTTTACCACGAAACGTTCCAAAATCACACGTATTCATGTGCTTTTTACATGTGAAAATCACATGTAAAAATCACATGTGATTTTTTTGTAAGGGTCCTGCCAAAGAAAATGTATGGTTGGGAAGGTCACCATCTCCCCTTTATTGTTAAATAGAAAAATGATGAAGCTTTCTTTATTACCTTTTGAATAGAAACTATAACCAAGATATCTCACTGCTTTTAGGTTGAGACTTTTTACATTGTTGTAAAGCCTCACTAACCTGGAATTCATTGGACTTGAAATCCAATATAGTTCATCTCCAAAATAGTTATGATTGCCATAAAACCTAAGAAGAATTGCCTCTTTCAGATTAAAAAAACAACTAATGATACCAATCTCTTCACTGAGGAATTTGGGGTCAAATGTGCAACACAAATGTGCAAAATTGTACTGCATGACTATTGCCATCCATTGACCCAAAAGCCTCTCAGGCTGGAATCAAGTTAAGGCAAATGGTAACTACATAATGGAAAAACCCAAATGCCTAATGCCCAGTTATTGTCTGTGGGTTCACTGATATGCAAAAAATACATTTATGTATTGGAAACTTACGTGGGACACAAGAACCAAACTTGTCTGGAAACTCCGCAATCAGATCTTCATTGATTTTGTCCTTCATGGGTCCAAGAATGATGACAGGTCTAGCATAATCAACTGAACAGGAATATACAGAATTCCGGCACTGTCATGAACCTTTCTTAAAATCTCAGCACATTTGCCATTTTATTTGTTTATTTTTCAAAGTTGATATAATTGTAATGGGTCAACCTTGACTAAGGCAAAAAGAAGTCGTTTTCCATTTGCCAGCTCAACCCTGATGTAAGGGTATTTACTGTACATTTAAAGCAATTTCTACATAAATAGCTTGAAGTAAAATACAAGATAAAATTTGTCTTATACCAGACACAAAATAGCAGACACAAAGTGAAAACAACAGTGAAGTTGTTTTCACCCCAAGTGAATGGGGAGATTCTTTAATAGTTATTTACATTTGGCATGATTTGTAAAGCTTCTCACACAGGATTAAGAATGGTCTTATGAAAGCCTAATGGAGGGGACTATTACAAATTCAATCTGCTTCATACCTCTGACCTCCACCATGCTAGGGTGGGCTGATCTTCTTTTATGTATAACTCAAACAAGAAAGTTTACAGAAATCGAATAAAAAGACACATGCACCTGTTTTTCCTCACTGTCTGATGTAAAATCAAACCAAACTTCTCTTGCTTTAGCGCTGTTACAATGACCATAATTCAACATTAAAACTACATTAAGATTCTGTTAGGGGAATTTTCTACAGAGTATTTGTTATTTTACCATTTTTCAGACAATCCACTTACTTTCTTGGCGTAGCACATATTCATAAGAGAGTCTTACATCATCTTGACTTCCTGGTGAGATAAAAAGAGAAAAATATTAGAACTATTTCCCACAATTGAAACATTTTCAAGAACAAAGTAAGAGACATGCCATTTGAAAAAACAGATTTAAGCTGAAATATTTGCTCCTGATTGCTGTTATTGTTAAAATCCACACTGAGACTTTAAACAATTTCATAAACTTAAACTTAAACCAGAAATTCAAACCAGGTGAAAAACTTTACAAACTTTAGGGTATCTGATTTGAACCGATACCCTAAAAATAAGACATAGTTTCTGGGTGTTTTGATGGACTCAGACCTGATCCTTAAGATGCAAAGTAAAGAGAATTACAAAGTCAGCCTTCTGTCAAATGAAGAGTGACGAGTTTCTAGATAAACTTGTCCATGCATTTATCATTAGTAGCATTGATTAGTACAACAGTGTCTTCACAGGTCTGCAAAAACCTTTCTAGGGGACTTGGTACGAAGGATACATACACAAATTTCAAGAAAAAAATTAACACACAGGCAATATTTTTATGCTCCAACATCATCTTATTTAGGATCTTATATATACTTTCATACACAAATACAGACTGCATAATGAGGAAGTAATTCACCCATTTTATTCAGGTGTATCGAACCAGGGACACATCAAAACATTTGGGGACAACGGCCCTCTAGGCCTGGATTTAAAGACCCCTGGTCCTTCACCATCTTCTCCCCATGTCCTTTTATTAAACTGAATAAAACATCTTATGTTACGTCTTAGTCAGTTGAGGTGGCTTGGGCATCTGGTCAGGATGCCTCCTGGACACCTTTCTGGTGAACCAATTCCATTTAAGCAGAAGAAGATGGATGCTACTTCTTAAAAACAATTCATGTAATTTTATGTGAAAGAAAAAGAAATTCTGCCTGCTTGGCAGTGTTTTCTATGGAAAATAATATATTTCATCTCTTTTTACCTTTTAGAAATGCTACTTAACAGACCAATAAACAAAGTTGGGACCAATAGATCAACTCTTTTTGGTAAAAATTAGAGTAAAAAGAAAACAGAACAAGATGTCACACACTCCAGTCCAGACAGTTCAACATAAGAAAACAGTAAAAAAAATTAACTGCTACAGCATGCAGGAATGCAAAAAGGAGAGACATGCTGAGACAAAAATGTTTATGTACAGCAGTGGTCCCCAAAGTTGGTCCTGGAGGGCCAGCATCCTGCATGGATTAGTTCTCTCCCTGGTTTAAGACACCTGGACCCAATGATGGCTCATTAGAAGGCCTAAGGAGAACATCGACTTGCTGGGAAGGTTGTTACTACCACCAAAGAGAGAATTAAAACATGCAGGATGCCAGAACCTCCAGGACCGACTTTGGGCACCCCTGATGTACCGTGAGTGACTTTGAATTGGCCATGCTGAATAGAGGTGCGAAACCCTCTCTAAACCAACTTACTGAATGTCCTTGTCCCATACCCATCATCACCTATTCCCACGATGTCCTATTGATCATCCAAAGAGATCCGTTGCAGAAGATAAAAAGGAAAGAGAACAGCTTCACATTCAAAAGGTTTGAGGCAGTTCACCCACAAGTTTAGCTTTACAGAAATATCTAGCTAGCAGGAGCAACCAGAACTAACAAAAACAAAAGTAACAGTCTTACAATGACTGAGTGGAAAAGTGGGTCATACATCAAAATAACATAACAAAGTGTTATGGTAATCTTATTCCTGTTGACTGATAAGCCTCATGAAGGAGTCATGGAAAACAGACTAACAAAAATAAAAACAAGAGCAAATGTAAAAAGAAACTTTGTCACTGTAATATGGTCCTCCATATTACTTCCAATGAACTTGTGCGGAGGAGCTTGTGTGTCTACGATTACTTATGCTGTGAATCACTGGCATCTTGTTCAGCAGAACTCTTAGAACTACGGGAGGTTCAAACTCTGCTCATTCATTTTTAGCTAACAGAAAAAGCACCAAGCCGACGAATAAACAAAAGCAAACTGGTCAAGCTTTGGCGTGACCTTTCACCTCCACAGATTCAGATGTACGCTACACAAGATGTTTTGACACAGAGGATCTTTTTTTTTTCTCCACAATTTAGTTAATTGTAAAGAGGGTTCAATAATAAAAATTTTAGAAATGATTCTTTTCTTTTTTTACTTCAAGGAAAATCTTAAGGTAGGCAGAGCTGGAGCAGCCGTACAGTTGCAGGCGCTGCTGCCCTCCGATAAAATCCTGCAGGCATCTGCGCAGTTCTGAACTTTAACCGTAGGAAAGAGTTTTATGCATAAAGCAATTTATTTAAAAAAAATTGTAATTTACTTAAAAAAAAATCTAAATATAAACAAATATTATTAATTCAATATAAAAACATAAAATTTAATTATTTCGTTGGCAGTGCTCCGTAATGACGATGGCTATTTTTAGAACTTGCTCCACGGGCGACTGACAAGGTCCCATCGAGCGACCAGGGGCCCGCGGGCACTGTGTTGGTGACTCCTGATCTATATGAATCTTAAACTAATTTGTTGTAGCAAACATAAAGGGGAGAGAGTTGGTAATTATTAGACAATAACAACAATAATAATAAACCATGACAGCAATTAATAAGCAGTGAAAATGTCATGCAAAGTGAAATACTTTCCTCCTTACAGATGTCTTCAGTTTTTGCCTTTTTACAGCACTTACACGTATGAATCAGATCATGATACTAATTTCAATGTTGGATAAAGTTAAGCTGAGTATATTACAGAGATCAATTTTCAAATAATGACTTCATTCATTAATTGAAAACAGCCATTAAAACTGACATGGTCTTCTGGAAATAAGATCCCTTAACAGTAACAGCTTACATCCAGAGTTTGCAATATCTGGAAACAAGTCTTTAACTTTGGCCCACTCTCTTTTGCAGAACTCTTAATTTACCTTGGAGGCATGAATGGCATGTTTAATATCATATGCCATCAGTGATGTCAGTAACGCGTTAATTTGTAACGCGTTACTGACGTCGGACCACTTTTTTCAGTAACGAGTAATATAACGCGTTGCTATTTCAAATCGAGTAGTCAGACTACAGTTACTTATCAAAATCACTGTGCGTTACTATCTTCTTTTGTTATTTAATCGTATTTCCTCGACGCGTCTTGTCGAGTGACCGACGTCTCTATCCGACAGAAATGTAAACAATGGAGGGAGATGCGCATTTTGTTGGTGGAAAAACTGGAATTATTTTGAGTTTCTGTCGCCAAGTCCGATTATTATAAACGGCTTTGGGCTTCATTTTTTTAAAGTCGCTTGCAGATTTAATGAGTGGCGGGTTGCGCCTTTTTTGGCTCGTTTTTGAACGTGAAGTTGCTCATTTGGGTTTGGGAATAAGCAGAGACTCATAATAAATCCCAGAATTTGTCCGACATTAAGGTAGTTTTACTCAGTCTCTCCCTGTCCATCATTTCCCGGATGATCCGTCCCGCTGTGTTTTTAATGTCAAGTTAATATATTACCTCTGAATGACGTCGAGCTTCGCGTTGCGCTCCAGAAAACTGCAAACATCGAGACCAATATGAACAGCACAATAAACGTGAAAACAGCCACGAATGTCCGGAGTTGGCAATAATTATAATGGCAACTTAATTCTAGTTATTAATATTAAGATACGTGTCACAAATCTGTGCAACCATCTGAGCTGTGGAGCTGCATGAGGAGTGCTGTGCTGTGACACCAAACGCAGGGCCGTAACACAGAACCTGAAAGTGTGTGTGTGTGTGTGTACAATCCTTCTTAGAGTTTTCCAGACAACAGTGGACCACACAAATTACTCAGGTTTTTTATTTTTTTGTACTGTTTTTTCTACAATCTCCTCTTCAGTTCAACCTTATGAAGACACATTGTTGATGTTACCATTATAAAATAGCTGACAATTAAGTATTGGCAAAGATCAATGTGATTTTCACAGGAGGCGCAGCGTTGTTGTTAACAACTGCTGAAAGTAACTAAAAAGTTACTTTTAGTGTAACTTAGTTACTTTCCAAAAAAAGTAGTCAGTAATATAACTAAGTTACTTTTTCAATGAGTAATCAGTAGTCCGATTAAAGTTACTTTTTCAAAGTAACTATGCCAACACTGTATGCCATTATTAAGGTTTAAAGTATTTGAATTGGTTTCAATCCCAGAGTTTGGCTAGGCCACTCCAAAACTTTGTTTTGATATATATTTGAGTTATTCAAATGTCGATAGCAACTGTGCTTTGGATGATTGTCCTACTGCATAACCAAAGTGACTGGGCTTAAGGCTTTATAATGATGGCTGGACAATGTCTTGCAGGATGTTCTGGTAGAGAATAAAATTCCTGATAACATCAACTGTGGCAAATTGTCCAGGTCTGGAGTCCAGACAACACTTCGCACAATGCTCTATTGAAATAGTTTGACGAGGGCGTGGCAGGGGAACTGTTCTCTGCGAATAAAGCCACGCAATTTTTATCATGTGTCGACATCAATGAGAACCAATTTCAATATTTTGCATGAATTTAAAGGTTGACAAGTAATGTAGAAGAACATCATCAAATAAAAATAAAAAAGATACATGAAATATCAGATTTTCAAAATTTAAAAAAGGGATATATAGAAAGAATATGACATTAAATATATTTTTTTTATTTCTTTTCATAACTTTTTAAGGCACTTTTGTTTAAAGATTCAAGAGCTCTTAAAACTATTTTGTACCTTTCGTTTTGCTATTATTCAATTTCCCTATAATGGTTTTTACTTGATCTTCATGAACAGGAAAATACATAAGAAACATGCAACTGTTTTACAGCACTATATACATTTTCAAGGTCCTAACATTCTTATTTGCTCCGAAACCTTTAAAGGGACATAAAAAATTTGTCTTTAGTAGAATATCTTTATGACCAGTTCATAGTGGTCATAAAGACCTGTATAAACTGCATAAACCGGTCTTTATACTGGCCTTTATGTATAAAGAAAAGTAAGACCATGCAAAGGCTATGCTGGTGTTATTGCTTTCACATACTTAAAGACTTACAGAAAGCTTTAAAGTCCATAGACAGCTGGAAAAGATAATACAACTTTATGTTTTCTAATTACTTGATTACATTGTTATTAATGGTCCTTCTTGCTGTTCCACAACTGCATAATATAGAATGACAGGAGGGCCACAAAAACATTGCTTTTATTAGTTCAAAAACTCCAGCCAAATTTAGAGCATATCAAAACTCAAGGAGATAAGTTGCTAAATTAAAAATAGAAAACAGCAAAAAGCAATATGAGCCATCGCTGAAGAGGAGGCTGACTGCTCACAGTCTTATGGTGTTGGAGAAGAGAAGAGCTCATAACGGGGGGCTGCCTGTAAGCATGGGAACACCATCCCAACTGTGAAGCATGGGGGTTGCAACGTCATGTTTTGGGGCTGTTTTGCTGCAGGAGGAATTGGTCATGACAAACAAACGTCATGAGGAAATATTGAGGTTTTTGAGAAATGTGAATCAATACTCCCACTCAATTTGGTTGAATACCTGCTGAGCATCTAATGAGATAACTGCAGAGTCAGGAAGGTTGTTCTGGCACATAATGTTTAGGAGTCAGCGTCTGTTTGAAAACAAGACGCTGTTCAAACTGGTCAAACTGGTATGAGGCCAGTTTGACCACAATGGATCAAGTGAGTTATGCGTTGTTTAGATGATGAGCAAATAATTATTTTTTTGTAACTGGTTAGTAAGCTTAAAGGGGGGTATGATGCAAATCTGAAGCAATACCTGCCTTAGGGCTGTATTTTAGTAATCTCTCTCTCACTCTCTTCGTCTCTCTCTCTCTTTGTCTCTCTCTCTTCCTCTCTCTCTCTCTCTTTATCTCTCTCTCTGACTCTTTCTCTCTTGGCAGATAAATTTTCTTCGAGTAATTTTAATAACTGAGGTACTTCAATCACTTGAGGAATCATTACAGCTCTACAACAATGCATCCTTAGCATGCAAAAAAAGTGACTGAACATCCTCCCACATACACACACCACAGTTGACACACAAAAAATATATCCGACTAAAACCATGCTGAGTGATAGGGCATATGTCTGTATGCCAGTTAATTATAAATACATCATAGTAAGAAAGAAAGGTCTTCTTAACACTGTAAAGTGTGTCAGTACAGGGAGACACAATTTCCTCTGCAGAGTTATTTTAGGAGAAGAGCTCCCTTTGCCCTGGTTTGCAATGCAGAAGGAAAACTCAAGTCTGCACACATTTACTGTCTGCAAGTTAGTAAATGTGAAAGTGAACAAACTGAACCTACACAGTAGAATTTGTAATCATATTATAAACACACCTATTACAAAATTTTACCAAGGAGATTCATTAGTTATTCAGATATTTCTACCCCACTGATTGGTAGAGCTGCAGATTGATGTCCAAATCTAACCAACTCATCAGGAACCATTTGTTTTGGACGTTTTAGTTAACTTAGTGATAGTTATTCCGCGGTTTCATTGATACACATGTTTGAGGCTGTTAGTAAAGAAGTACTAACTGATTTTAATTTCAAAGTTACCAATAGGAGTTAATACAGGCAGAAAGAAAATGTCAGTGCTGAAAACCCTGGCTTAAGGGCTTAAATTTTAAAAATAGAAGGAATAGTCTGCCTGAGGAAACAGATGTTAAGACTACTGGATGACTTTGACTCATTGAGAGGTCAACAATACAGGGAAAAATTATATTTTTCAGTTGATATAAAAACAAAAGATATGTTGCTTAATTTTCTAATCGTCAGTTTCATGTGTCATCAAAAAGTCAGTTTATTTAACCACCATCCAACTTTTTATTCAGCTCTCTACACAAGTGTCTTGAAGGAAATCAGTATGCTTTCACATATCCATCCATCCATCCATCCATTTTCTTACACCCTTCTTCCCTAAATGGAGTCAGGAGGGTTGCTGGTGTCTATCTCCAGCTGCGTCCCGGGCGAGAGGCGGGGTTCACCCTGGACAGGTCGCCAGTCTGTCGCAGGGCAATGCTTTCACATAGTTTGTGTTAAATTGATAATTAGTGTTGACCTTGAATCTATAATACCTTAATGACTGACTGATTATCATAAAGTGTGGTTTTGATTTGAACTAAAAGCTCTTTTAGTGGCTGTTGTTCAGCTGGTTTGGAGGTGTGCATTCTGTGAGGCTTTTGTGTGTTGGCTTATTGGCATTTATTTTTCAGCTTATCAGATGGTTCATTAGTGTAATTGATCATATGAAATAGGAATTACCACAAAATACAGATTTTTTATCACATTGAAGTGGATGACATGTTGCAGCTACTCTGGCGTCCTAACAAGCCTCCAAAATTCCACCTCGCCAGAGTCGTTTCCAGGAGGAGGTCTCCAACACATCCAAAACCAAAAAGCACTCGCGGAGAGTTTTCTAGGTGAAAAATATTAAACTTTCTTTAAGAACAGAAATAGTCTCCGAGTTGACTTTCAAGAGATGTAAAAATAAACTTTATTTGACGGTAGAGAAACTATTTCACTCCTCACTCCCTGATCAAACAATCAGAACACTGTCAGCTGCTGCCTGCTTGTTAATCAGAGCAGGACGCTGACTGACAAGGAGGAGGGTCTAAGCACAAAATATTAATAAATAACAATAGATCTACCCTTCATCTGTAACATTAATACATTAGCAAAAATAAATTCATCTAATTCTTTATAGGCTCCAACATGACACTTCAGTGTGATAATATGATGTGATTGAACTACTAGAAACTAGTAAGTTGCAATTGTAAAACAAATACAAAACAATACAATAAATGCTACAAATACAGAGAAATTACTAAATTCAACATAAAAAAATAAGACTAAACTTAATGCATCTACATACAACTGTTTTCAAATTCTGTTTAACAATATTACCTTTTATACTGTATGTTATACTTTATATTTGTTAAATAAATTAATTCACTCACAAATGTAATTTTTGCAGAAATTGTGTTATTCCATAAATTCTGAACAACTTGAAAAATGACATGTTATGGAAAAAAACAATAACAAGCGAGATATGATAAAACCCAAAATATTGCATCAAGCGATAGCAATGGGGAAGTAGTGCACATAAAACATATGAAGGATCATGATTTTTTAGGTTGGAACTTGAAATGGTATTCTGATTATACAGAGAGACACTTCTCAGTCCTATTGAGACTTTGAGAAAGTGGTGAGTTTCTTTTGCGAAACTCACCACTTTTGTCAGTTTCTGTCACAAAAGTGGTTTATACTACATGTTAACACATTTACCATGTTTATCTGTCTTATTTTATAACAATGTAGAAAGTTACTGTGATGAAACTGCATAAAAATACAAACTTGAATGTAAGAGTTGTGTCTCTCTCCCAAAGGTAAAACCATCATCACATTGTTATGAAAACTAAACAATAATTGACCAAGAGTAATTCATAGAAGCCATGTAAAAAACTTAAAGATGAGTTCTGCCAAAAAGACAACTTTGAATGTTAATGAAGGCTGTGACTTGTATGGAAAAGAATAAGATCTTAATCAAAGAACTTACCACTTTTGAATCACACAATCCTGCACTGGCATTAAACTTCACAGTTTTTAGACGTGTCCGCTCCTTCCGTTCCACTCTGCAAACAACCAAGTAAGTCGTTTACCAAAGCAAAATAATTTAAGTTATTAATGCATGCCAACCTTCCCGACCCCATTAGGGACAAAGGTGAACAGAAAATGGATGGATCAATGGATGGATGGATAATGCATGCCTCTCAGTGGTGGCTTGACACAGGAGGCTAATTCCATTCTGAAGCCAGCTACTGATATAATTAATCATAGGTTGTCTCTGATAACTGAGCAGCCAAAGAGAAGGAGGCTATTCACTTGCATTAACTTGGAGAGTCTGGTGACTTACCTCTCCGAATAGAAAGCCAAGATTTTCTTCTTCTTCTGCTGGCCATTAGCCTGGAAAAGCTAGCATTAGCATTGGATGTGCTAGTCTTGGATAGTCTGGCGACTAAAATGCCTTGTCTTGTCACCTGTGAATTGTATTTTCTTCCTTAATGGAAATTTTGTTAATTTCTGTAATATTTGACAGATAGCTAAAAAGTGATTTTACCTAATTTTTCAGTATCTTGAGAGTCTTTAATAGTCGTAGTTTAAAAGCTTCAACGCTCATAGCCTACTCTTCAAACATGGACTAGATTATTATACTCTAAAAACAGAATATTTAAACCTAATTTAGGATTTGTGAAACTACTATTTGGTTTGTGAACATACTAATGTAGTCCTTTTGTTGAACTTTCATGATCCATTTAATGGATATGACTATCCATGATGTTAAATTTGGTGTTCTTATTAATGAAAACCATATTGACTCAGGTGTATATAATATTTTCTTATTAGCCAACATTGCAGACTGAAGACAGTGAGATAAAAGATGTGTCTCTGTGTTTTATTCAATATAAACTTATGGTTTTGGAGCCTATTAAGAATTAGATTAATTAACTTTTTGCTAAATTATAATGTTATAGATCCAAGATTATGCGAACCCTCCTCCTCCGTTTATATTTAAATTTTGAAAAACTCCTGAAAAACTACTCTGGCATTTTTGATTTTTGGACCTTATTATTATGCAAGAGTAGCCACAACATATGGTTTCAACTGTAACTCTGAAAATCTGAAAAATAAATGAAAAGTGTTAGTTAGCTTCCTCGGCCTTAAGCAGAACTGTATGCAGGTATTACCTTTTCTTGCTGGGAATGACTCCTATCTCCTTGCTGTCTTCATGGCTGGTGACATGGCAGGCTTGCCACCACTCATCATCTGATGCATTGGTAACATGAAGGATGTCACCATACTTGAAACTCAGCCCCTGGCTTGGTAGTCCACTGTCCTTTGACTTCTCATAATCAAACAGTGCCCTGCACATAGGAAGACAGCCAGGTTGAGGTTTAGGATATAGTTATTCAATTATACAATTTGTGCTTTTAAGCTTACAATTGAGACATAAGATGCTTTCTCAGATGAAAGAAAGAGGTGAAATCTCATATCAACATTCTGTGATATGTACATTATTTCAAACCTACTTTAAAAAAATTAATGCATACATCGATACACAAATGACAAACATTATACATTTGTAAAGAGATAAGAGTGCTTTTGTTAGTAACCTGGATGCAGCAATTAGTCCCTGAAATAGCAAACTTTATAAGTTCATCAGTGTTCTGAATTTATCTTCCATCAATTTGTCCAGCTGTGCATCTACCAATCTATCCATGCTTATCCTTATAGGACTAGAAGGGGTTGGTGGCCACCTCCTTCAGTCATTGGGTAAGAGCTGGGGAATGGTTGCCAGGCACTTTGAACTGCCTTGTTACTGAAAATGTGCTATATATGTTTATAATAAAATTATCTTACCTTACCATTGTCAGACAACACAGAGATACATGAAATAAACAACAACCATGCACACACATTCCTACATGTGCATTTTAGTGAGAAGTACCCAAAGAGAACCCATCCAAGCCTGGATGGAAAAAAGTGCAAACTCAATGCAGAAAGAACCTATGAACCTAACCCTAACCCTCAAACCCAGTAATGTTTTTCAATGGTGTCAGGATTCAGCCCCATCTTCCATCAAACCATTTTCTCTATTTATCTGTTGAGGCATGGTACATTAAAGGCAGGTTGTCAGTCCATCACAGTGCAACACAGAGACAGGAAAGAACCTATTTAAAATAATCAGTTAACCTAACATTGGGATTAACCATAGTGTCAGGATTTGGTTTCCTCTGTATTAATTAGTTCCTGTGTTGTCCACCCCTTTGTTTCCCCCCAGTTGTCCCTTGTTTCTCCTGATTACCTTCCCTCTGTATTTAACCTCCCCTGCATCCCCTGCTCCCTGATGGATCCTTATCTAACATTCTGCCTTTGTTGTCATTTGTCTAGAGTCTGCGTTTCCTTGTCTCATCGCTCCTCTGTGCTGCCAGGATTTCTGTATTCTTCATTAAAACCATGGACTTATCTGATTTAATAGATGAGCAACCAAACAAGGATACCCCAATCTTCTGCTCCTCCTCCACAACTTCAGTCAATCCTGAAGTTGTGGACCAACCTCACCTCCAGCCCCAGTAAGCGGGCCAATTGCAGTTGCGCTCCTCAAGCCCGAGCTACCAGCTAGCCTGCCTGAGCCCAAACCAGCAGCAAACTTACCAGTGCAGTCTGTCAATCCTCCTGGTCTTCCTCGTGGCTCCTGGCTGCCCACTGCAGCCTTTTTGTGGGTCAGTGTGGCCTCCCAGCTGCCCTCAGGACCTGCCTAGATGGGTCCACCTCCTTCGTCGCCACCATTTTCTGTTAATTAGTTTCTGTATTGTGTCTTCCCTTTGATTGCCCCCAGCTGTACCTTGTGTCCCCTCCTCCCTGTTGGATCCTTTTCTAATATACTGCCTTTGTCATTTGTTGAGTAACTACCAGGGTCTCAGTTTCCTTGTCTCACTGCTCACCTGTGCTGCCAGGATTTCTGTATTCTTCATTAAAACCATCATTTTCAGCATAATCTTTTGTCAAGCCACGTCCATCTTCACCACAATCACCTTCAAATCATGACACATGGTACACAGCGAAAACCCCTACTTGAATTTGAACAACATTTTCTGCTGCAAGGTCACCCTGAATTTGTTTAAAAGACTGTTTCTTAGGGTTATATAAAATGGTACTAACCTGACATAGAGTGATCTCTTCTGATTGGTTCGCAGATACCCTGACTCAGAGCTCAAACTGTGGTTCATCATGTGTTCTCGAAGGTCATTGATTTTGGCTTCAAAACGTTCATATTCTGCAAGGCAATATTTTCAGACATGAAACAGAAGAACATGAAAAATGTTTTAAATTTGTGGCATACTTTACTTAATTTTTCACTATCATTATATTGGGTCTGCATTAGATTGTTTTTCAGTCCTGGTCTGGGAGAAGTTTAGTCATGATGCTCGGAAGCAGAATTCTTAAATCTGGTGTTATGATTGTAAAGTTATTCTAATTCTCAAATGTAAAACGCGTTTATTTATCAAACATAGATCAAGCCAGAAGAGAAAAAAAAAGTAAAAATGTACAGTATGAGTAATGGACATGCATAGCAAAAGTGTGCTGTGCATCAGCTTAGATATAGTGTGCATTTAACCTGCTGGCATCTTGGAGAGTCATCCTTAAGTTTGAATGTCCTACAACAATGAAGCATATTCCCATATAAGTACTAAGTCTATTAGTCACTTTTCTTTAACCACTAGTGAGTCCTTCATAAAAACCATACATGGCATAAATGCTGCTTGTTTTTAAAAAAGAAAAAAGAAAAGTGCTGTTTGCTCTAGTGGCCTTTATTTAACAGTTGGTAGAAAGAAAAGTGGGTTATGAAAGCGGAGGAAGAAATGCAGCAAAGGTCATCTTTGCTGGAGCTTGAGTCCATGACGGCCGTATCTAGGACAAAGGGTTGTGTCGCACCGCAGCACCCATAAATGCTGTTGTTTTGGCATTTACTCCATAGCTTTATGGACTTCCAGAGTAATTCAATTTTCCTGACCAACCTTCTGGTTTGTACTGAGCAACAATGGTGACCACCTGCCCGGCTCCCTTCAGTGCAGCTGCTGCCTGTTCATGTGTGGCTCCACGAAGGTCAATGCCATTAACCTGTTTTAATAAAGCGTCAATTCACAAGATGTTACCAAAACATATTTATAAGTACACTTTATGTAGCATACACAGCTATAAAATGCATTCCAGCTTCAGTGTGGTGGATAGAATGATGAGTGAAAGAAGTGAGCATATTATGAGAATCATTTTATTTAAGAACATTAAATGAAAGTGTGATCAAATATATTTCTGTTTTTCTAATACATTACACTGATGTTTACATAAACAGAAATTTATGGTCAAGATCAGTTTAAAACGGTAGCATCAAAAAAGACACAACATTGTTCAAAAGTAGGAAAATAGTGTGCAAAGACATGTAGGTGAGGTCAAGTGACAAAAGCTATTGTTAGATCAGAAAATCAGGTCATTGCAAGAACATTGTCTAATTTCATCTTCCAATTACCATCAGATGATGGTAATTGGAGACGAAGGTAATCGTATGCAGTGTCACACTGACCTAGGAATTTGCAAAGTTATTATAAAGAACATCAAAATGACAGACACGTTGTTTGATTGGATTTAACTTCTTCTGTCCACTAATCTACTTATATTTTTATATTTATATACTTCAGTTAAAAATACATCTAAACAATGACTGAATGGTTTAGAAAGCTTTTCATTAAACATGAATCAGTTTTCTATTTAAAAGCAAAAGTCTGTCAAATGTCTACAGTTATCTACATCAAGAGTTGGAGCAAACATCTGGAATGTCTTTTAGCCAAGATGTCTGGCAGGCAAAAAACAACAACAACAACAAAAACAGCAAGTAAACTTAAGAAAAGACCTTAAACTAAAGAGTTGAAGATGTAGTAGTAGTAATAATAATAATAATAATAATAATAATAATAATAATAATAATAATAATAATAATAATAATAATAATAATAATAATAATAATAATAATAATAATAATGTTATTATAGCAAGAATAAATGTCTGAATTATAGACTTTGAAGGGTTGTGTCAATTCTATCATACTTAAGTTGTGTAGAGCATTTCTCATTGAAAATTGTGATTAATAACTGAAAATGTTCTAATAGAACAAACTGAGCTCCTTCAATAATATTACAAAGCATTATGGTGCAGCAAGAATTAAAAATATTGATTTGTTAATTCATGGGCTGTCTGAAAAATACAATTTTAACCTAAATTGTTTTGGGTTAAAACTGTTTTACTCAAATAATACAGTTTTGGGTTAGAGTAAATGTACTTGAAAACAACATAATAGCCATTCTTTAAAGCTTTGTACGTAGCATTTAGCAAGCAACAGAAGAGCACATTCTTATGTCCGTTAGCTCTGGTTAGAGTTGTAAAAATCACTTCATACTGAGTAAAGGCAGCGAATAGACAAAAGCAAAACATCACCTAAAGTCTAAGACAGGCAGTCCCGATGTTACTGTTCCTCTTTGACAACTAGACGCAGTGTATTTTCAGTACTTACAGATAGGATTTCATCACCCCGCCTCAACTCTCCACTAAGGTCCGCTGGCCCGCCTAATAAGATGAAGGAGACAAAGATGCCTTCACCATCTTCTCCCCCCACTATGTTGAAGCCAAGGCCGGTGGATCCCTTGTGGAGTACAACTGTCCTGGGTTCCCTGTATAAACAGTTTAGGTAATATATGAGCTCCAGGGAGTCAGTGGGTTTCAGCATTGTCTACTGTGATAGTGGATCCAAAGGACAATTTGCTTAAGCTCTTCTCAGGCAGACAAACTTCAAAACTATTTCAGCTCCAAATGGGGATGGTGCTCTATTTAGCTCCATTTGTCCCAAATTCTTTCTCTTTTTTTCTCACTCTCTCTCTCTCTCTCTCTTGCTCTCGCTCTTTCATCTAACAATTACCTGTCAGAGTCTGCCATCTGCTGCTAAAATTGCAGAAGTCACATAAATTTTGTATCTTGTTAATGGAAGCCACATTATTTTAAGGAGGACCTGTAGCACTCTATGCAAGGTATCCCAGTGTTGGAGTAGTCTTATGCAGCCACATGCCACTGTGGCTCAAGAAAGACCTTAAATTCTGATTTCTAGGAACTGTGAAGTGGACAAGAACAAGGGAAGGTTTTATTTTCCTTTCATGTAAAGGAACCCAGATTTGCAATCCATCGAACAACCTACACAGACTCCATAAAAAATAAGATGACAGCATAATTAATTTCCTTCTCTGTAAATCTGTTGGATGTTGCAGTTCTCTTAGAACCCATGTTAAACTAGTAAACTTACGATTAGCATTCTGTTGAAAATATCCTGATTGCTGACTACCTCACCCATTCAAACACAACATATGAAGCTACTCAAAAACATTATGTAGGCTTTGTTAATTTTGGAAGCTGCTACAGGTATGCAACTGCCAAAAATAACTATGGCTTACATATACAGTGTTGAAGAAAAATGCCCAAGTCAAATATTGTTGCTAGGTGGAGTTAACAACTGTAAATGAGCGTTTGCTGACATTTTATTGTACAAAAGTAATATTTCTCTTGGGTTGTGTATAATTTTTAATCCAACTTGCTGTCAGTGAGCATTACTCAGTTCATGGGTGGGGCATGTCCAGGAAGGTGATCAGACAAAATGAGCAACAGCTGGACAATCCTTGGACTGGGGGCAATAATAATAACGAAAAAGGCGTAAAACTCAACTTCACGTTCATTATGACATCTATAAAGAAAAACTACGTTACTATCATTAAACACTCAAACATGCAAGACAGGCTTTCTTTGCAGATGTCATAAACAAAAACATTAACAATGCTCCAGCTTTATTAGCAACAGTTGACAGACTCACAAATGCTCCTATCACGTTACCACCTGAATTTCAGTCTATTGCTGCCTGCAACCAGTTTTCCAGTTTCTTTTCAGAGAAAATTAAAAAATTCAGAGGATTAATCTGCACATCCACTATAAAGTCAGAACCAACACTGAACCCAAACAAAACAAACACAGGAAAAATGACCCAATTTCAACTACTTAATTATAAAACCCTAGAGGAAATTATAAGTCAACTCAGCTCCAGTTCCTGCTGTCTGGATGTCCTACCCTCACATTTCTTTTAGAAAGTTCTGTCTGTTGTTGCTACTGATCTGATCCAAATAGTAACTCATCGCTCTCATCAGGCGTTTTCCCCCAGGCTTTGAAAACGGCAGTAATCAAACCACTGATAAAAAGAACAACCTGGACAAATCACTACTGCAGAATTACAAGCCGACCTCTGACCTCTGACCTCCCATTCATCAGTAAAGTTATTGAAAAAACTGTTTAAACAGTTAAATAGCTTCCTAACGATAACCAACTGCTTTGACTCCTTCCAGTCTGGTTTCCATGGTTACCACAGCACAGAGACTTGCCTAGTCAAAGTGTTCAATGACATCCATATAAATATGGACTGTGGGAGAACCACAGTGCCGGTTCTGGTACCCCCAGGTTCAATCCTAGGACCCTCTTCTTCAATATTTATATGCTCCCTCTGGCTCAGGTTATAACAGGAAATTATATCAGCAAATGACACACAGCTCTACATTATGATGTCACCAGGTGACCTTTGACCCCATCCAATCACTGAACAGATAAATGTGTGTGGATGTGCCAAAACTTTCTCCAGGTGAACAGAAAAAAAACTGAAGTTATTATTTTTGGACATAAAGAGGAACGATCTAGAGTTATAGATCTAGAGTTATAGATCTGGAGTTATAGATCTAGAGTCAATGCACAGCTTCAGTTATTACAACTAAAAACCAGCGATCAGCCCGAAACTTAGGAGTAGTGATGAACTCTGACCTGAACCTCCAGAGACACATAAAGACAGTTACAAAGTCGGCCTTCTATCACCTGAAGAACATTTCCAGGATTAAAGGACTAATGTCTCAGCCAGATCTACAGAAACTCATCCATGCGTTTATCTTCAGTCACATTGATTATTGTAACGGCGTCTTCACAGGTCTGTTCAACAAATTAATCAAACAGCTGCAGCTGATCCAGAATGCTGCTGCTGGAGTTCTGACTAAAACCAGGAAGATAGAGCACATAACACCAGTTTTAAAGTCTCTCCACTGGCTCCCTGTAGCTCAAAGAATAGACTTTAAAATACTGTTGTTAGTTTATAAATCACTGAATGGTTTAGCACCACAATACATTAAAGATCTGCTGCTGTTGTATCAACCTTCCAGAACTCTCAGGTTCTGGTTCTGGTTCTGCTCTGCATCCCCAGAACCAGATCCAAATGAGGAGAAGCAGCATTTAGCATCTATGCACCACAAATCTGGAACAAACTTCCAGAAAACTGTAAAACAGCTGAAACACTGACTTCCTTTAAATCTCAACTAAAAACCCACTTGTTTAGAGTTTTATTTGAAACGTAATCAATTGCAAATTTAATGACGAAACCTGGTTTAATGTTGTGTTTCCTTATAACCTTAGAACGCGCGCGCAACCCCCCCAGTCCTCAGGAAATCTACGAAGGGTTGACCGGTCCGCAGCACTAAAACGGTTGGGAACCACTGATGTAAAGCACTTTGAAATGTCTTGCTGCTGAAATGTGCTATACAAATAAAATTTGATTGATTGATTGATTGATAATGCCACAGATGTCACAGGTTATGAAGGAGAGTGCCATTGGCATATTGGATCCAAGGATGTCCACCAGAGCAGTATCAGTGCAGTAATGTCCAGTATCAGACCACAGGCTGTTTAAGAGTTTGTTTCCAACAGACTGGCACCACTGCAAATCAACCTCATCCTCGTCAGCCATGTGTGACCACTCCAGCACAAGATCGCCACATCCGGCTCAATCCATCTACGGGATCGGCTAAGACCAGCGACACACACAGCTGATGAGACTATTGGTCTGCACAACAGACACATCACACCTCAGGCTGCCTGTAACCGCCAATGAGAAGCCAACTTGTTCAGAATCAAATTCCTCAACCTGACCCTATCATGTTCAAAGGACTGTCAGTCTGCTACAATGTTATCGATGCCGATAGATCAGTATATACTGAAAGTATATTTTCAGCTTTTCTATATATTGCGTAACCCAAATGTTCATAAAATTCTTAGCTTTGACATGGAGCATTTTTATTTTTGTTCAGAATAGTTATTTTCTAACTTTAAGCCAGACTGCTTATTTTCACTTGAGCCACTAGATTTCACCCAATTCTTGCTGATTTATTTAACAACAATTTTGATTGAAATTGCATATTTGACAAGGCCAGAAATACACAGAGATCATCTTCAGAATACCTATAACAAGATGATGGTCGAATAGCCAATGTCACTGGGATGTGTGGACAGCCTTTTCCAAACAAAAGAGGAAACTCTAAAATATGCCTGAAGGTTCAAGTGATGCTGCATACCCAACAAGTCCTCAGTAAGTTTCTTTCTCCAAGCTGGTTCTTGAGCTACTCGAGTGAAACGTGATTTGCTGTCTGCTTTTTATCTCATTGACCAATATATTTTCTTCTGCTATGGCACACTTTAGTCAACGCCTGACCAATGAAGCCCCTCATTTTCCTCTTGGGAATACACCATAGGTTCTCAATGGGGTTTAGGTCCAGCGAGTTGGCTGGCCAGTCAAGCACTGTGATAGCTTGTGCATCAAACCAGGATTTGTTGCTTCTGGCAGCATGTGCAGGGGCCGGTCCTGTTGGAAGATGAAACCTGCATCTCCATACAGATTCTCAGCAGAAGGAATCATGAAGTGCTTTAAAACATTCAGTTGGACAGTACCAGTGACCTTGGATTTAAGAAATCAGAGTTTTGTCCCAAATCATGACTGACTGTGGAAATTTCACACTGGATCTCAAGCAGTTTGGGTTCAGTTCCTCACCTGTCTTCCCCTCCATAAAACCCTTAGATCTTCATTACCGAATGAAAGGCACACTGTACTTTAATTGGAAAAGAGGACCTTGAATCACTGGTTAGTGATCCAGCCTTTTTTCTGCTTGGCCCAGTTGAGCTGCTTCTTATACTGGCTCAGGTTCAGAAGTGGCTTGATCCAAGGAACCCGACAGTTGTAGCTCATCTTCTGGATGTGTCTGATTGTGGTGGTCTTTGATGCTGTGACTCCAATCTAATTCCACTTTTTCTGAATTTCTGCATGATTCTTGAATCTTTCTTGGTTTGATAATCCATTGCAGTCCATTGTCATCTCTTTGGCTGGTGCATCTTCTCCTGCCACATTTTGCCCTTCCACTAGACTTTCCATTGAAATGCTTGGACACAGCACTCTGTGAACAGCCAGCCTCCTTACCCATCAATGAGAGTCTTCTGGCCTTTGTTATAGGACTGCAGACTTCCCCATATTGGACCACACTGAGACATTTGACATAACAGAAACAATTTAATGACACTTGGTGGTGCTTTAAGTTTAGCAGACGTGTCACACTCAATTTACAACATTCATGCTCTGTAAAGTTTGGTCTGATTTCTTCAGAGAATTCAGATTTTTTGAATTCCTGTTTAATGAGGTGGAAGCCCAATTATGTAACACTAAACAAACAAATACTTGAAATCATTTAAACCAGTGGTGCCCAAAATTGGTCCCTGAAGGCCGGCATCCTGCATGTTTTAGTTCTCTCCCTGGTTTAACGCACCTGGATCAAATGATGGCTCACTAGAAGGCCTCAGAAAAACCTTGACATGCTGAAAAGGTTGTTAGTGCCACAAGGGAGAGAACTAAAACATGCAGGATGCTGACCCTCGAGGACCAACTTTGGGCACCCCTGGTTTAAGCTGTGGGCCCTGAATCTATAACCTTCGAGTTTAAAAGTTTAACTTTTTGAATGGAATCATGGGAATTAAACAACTTTTCCATGATATTCTAATTTCTTGTGGAAAGGGTATGTATATAAATAGGTAGCTTTAAGTAAATAAGACATTGCCTTTTTACAAATCTTACAGTGCACCATTAATACTTTGACCTCTAACTAAGAGAGTCAGCTACAGTTCTATAAGAGAAATACTTAAAATACTGGCTTACAATATCAAATACTGTACTGGTGGGTGCACATATGGCTGTTTTAACAATGCCAATTTTAAGCAGCAGGGCTCTCTAATAATTCCAACATAACATCCATTGTAGAAAAACACTGTGGTCTAATGCTTGAAAAGGTGCTGCAGATTGTATTTGCTGCATGTTCCACAAAATGTGCTGGCAGAAGTTGTGTGAGTGGGACAAATTAGCATAACCAGAAAGCTGAAATTATTTATGCAATAAAAACAAAATGAATAATATAATCAATATTGTTATTTAACAAACAAAAATTAATTTTAACAACCAATTTCAACTGCAGAAAAGAAGTCACATAGTATATTGAAGATGAAACAAATAAAAGCAATACCCCACCACCCTCCTCAACGTTTCTTTACCGACATATATGATTTATGCATGTCTTATGTGATCAGTTTAAAATAAAGATGCAATCACTCACAATTTGAAATATCAGGAATCTCATACGCATTTGACAGGCAGACCTTGGTGAGCTTTCCCAGCTTCAAGTGGAGTATATCTGATGTATTCTTCAAAATGGCTACAGCCTCTTCATGAGATACATTCTCCAGACTGCTGTCATTCACCTGTGCAGATACACATACCAATTTATTTGCAGAAATACAATGCAATAATGAGGTACAAACTGTAGAAGGGTGGCACACTAAAATTGGAATTTCATCTAAATGCACTACTGTCTTAGATTTCAATGAACAGTTGGCCAAAGCTTTTTATTTATATGGAGACATTATGCAGAAGATTTGTTATTACAGTGCCTTAGGGCACAGGCCCCGTTTACTCATGCTAGGCCTGTTTTGCTTAGCATAACCTAACTGTATACACCTATATTGTTAGTGCCATTAATTAATTTAAACTCACAATTATTTAGTAGCTGTAGACTAAAATACTGCAAACAATTGTTTATCTCCTTATTGAGGTTTTTGTGCATGTATTAAACATAATATTCATCAACCTGCCAATGGCATACACTTGGATATAATCTTATGAATTTGGATGTAAATGTTAATATCTAATGTTGTAGTGCTTTTGTTAATGTTATAGTGCTTTTGTTAATGTAGTGCTTTTCTAATTTGTAATTGTGCTTTCAATTTGCGCTGCTCTGTGGATTAATGTACTTTCAGTCCACTTCAGGTTCACTGTTATATCAAAGAAAATATTTTAATCTACATAAATTATAAGAGACATCTTATAGACAACTGACGTACCTTAACGTAACCATGTTTGACCACAAGCAGCGACTTGTCTTGCCATATTCTAGGTAACCATGGCAACAATAAACAAACGGCAAAAGCTCCCTCTACAGGTTTCTCATTGCCTCTCCCTCTTTAGAAAAACTACACAGTATAAAAAAAAGTTAGCTAAGCTAAGAAAATAATCAGAGTAGTTCATTGGGGCAATTTAGTTACAAAGGAAATATTTCTCTGTTGTTTGGAAGTTTGTTTCACCACGGAAATGCACAGTACTGGCCACAAAGTCAAGAAATTCTGCTCGTAAATTTACGTTATTATTATCTTTAATTGTTACCTTTGAAAAGTAAAGACGGTGGGTCCACTTTGTACTGTAAAAAGGTTAAAACTTGTCCAAGTTTCACATTCTCTCCACTGCCACTTTCAAGATGGTGGCGACGTAAGCAGGACTCAGGCTTCATGTCGATTGTCCGATCAGCGGGTTTGAGGTCTCACAGTGGGACATACATCTTCCGTTTTGTTAATGTAGCATTTTTGTAATTTGTAATTGTGCTTCATTAATGTTGTTGTGTTTTTGAATTTGTTGTAGTGGTTTGCATCTCAGGGCCACCATATAAAAGACTCCTAATAAGTAGCAGTAAATTTGTGCTTGTTATACTTATCTATCCAAACATCTTGCTTCCCAAGCCATATTTGGTCCAGTTTTGTGCTTCGCACGTAAGCAGGGGAAAGAGTGTTCAGGACAAACTGACCTTCAATAGCACCAGATTTCCTCAGTAAAAAACCACTCCATAAAAGTATTTCCGCTCTGACATTAACCAGATGCCATAACAGCAGCCTCAGGTTGCCATCATGTCCATCCACATAAGAAGGTCTAAAACTTCCATCAAGGGCGACACTAACCCATAATCAGCCAAGTTTTTGAGCAATTTGGTGGAGACCTACAAAATAAAATTCACGTTAATTACAGAAATTCATGACAGCCAGTCAGATGCCTACCTGACTAAATGCAGGTACCTGGGTTTCCTACATACATACATTGAAAAACATGTAGACCAGGGGTCACCAAACTCGGTCCTCGAGGGCCGGCATCCAGCACGTTTTAGTTCTCTCCCTGGTGGCACCAACAACCTTTTCAGCATGTCAATGTTCTTCTTAGGCCTTCTAACGAGCCATCATCTGATTCAGGTGCGTTAAACCAAGGAGAGAACTAAAACATGCAGGAGGCCGGCCCTTTAGGACTGAGTTTGCGGACCCCTGATGTAGACAGTCATCTGAAAAATGATCAACTGCTCAGTGCATTGCTGCTTTTAAAGAGGATCTGCCCCACCCCTCGTCCACTTATGCAAATTAAGACTCACCTTGTCACAGTAGAAAGATATGACGAAAACAAACAAGCATCCACATGGAAACTATCACACTCAGTTTATTATTGAGTTCATTTTAATTTATTGTACAATTAATTCATTTATTGCTTATCAATACGGGCTTAATCATTGGATCTTCCCACTTCCTCTCACAGTGCAAAACATGACAGCTTTCAAATGTATTAGGTCTTTCTAAAATTGCTGGCTGCTCCAGTGGGTGCTTGAGGCTCCACACTGACTTCTCTGGGGATCTCAGAGTAGCCAGTGTGGTGGTGTAGCCATGGATGGAATGATGAGGGCCTCTTGTAGGGCTGATACTTTATGGGCAAAAGCATATGTAAGAAATGCATATGAGAAATGAGAAATGAGATTTTCATATGCATTTCTTACATACGCAACACCACACATCAGTAAGGTTTTGAGATGTAGCATGATAGACCTTACAATCATGAAAAGAGTAGTACACAGTGCTCTTCTAATTGTTGTATTGGATAAATTTCACATAAATGTGTATGACAAAAGTTCCTCTTATTTCAAAGTTCCACAAACCCCTTGACCAGTGATCTAGTTCAGTGTCAAGGAAGGATCTGCTTGACAGAAATCTGTAATATCAAATCAAATCAAATCAAATTTTATTTGTATAGCTCATTTCAGCAGCAAGGCATTTCAAAGTGCTTTACATCAAATCAGACACAAAAATACAATGCAACATAGAATCAACAATAAAAACACAACATCAAGTCAGATTCCGTCAATAAATTTCCAATTGATCATGTTTCAAATACAACTCTAAACAAGTGGGTTTTTAGTTGAGATTTAAAGGAAGTCAGTGTTTCAGCTGCTTTACAGTTTTCTGGAAGTTTGTTCCAGATTTTTGGTGCATATGTTATCAGTAACTGCTTTAGCTACGTTGGTAATTACGGGCCTGCAAAGTGGCACCTTTGGTTGCACTGTTCTCTTGCAGTAAAGAAAGTTCTTGCTTCAAATCCTATGATAAATAACTGAATCTAAACTCTTTAGATAATTGTTTTTCCTCTATGAGAATGAACAAGTGAACTTTTTAAATGTTAAAGATAGGAACCAACCTTCATTTTTAACAAATAAGAAATAAATTACATTCTACTTGAACCAAATAAAATAGCATTCTGTCCTGCAGGCTTAAGAAAGCACCCTGGGTGTTTTCACCACTGGCCTCTGAAAGGAAACAAGGCCACAATCAAGCACTAGAGATGCAACTTTTGATTATTTCAGTCTGCTGTGAGCCTGTTTACCATTTCTTAGTGCCCTGGAATAACACTGTAAGCCGCTAGCCAATCAGCAACTAATGACTTCTGACATTGGCCATACGCCGCATTCCCTTAACTCATCTTGTCTGTCCACTGTAACTCCGTTCACAGAAAGTGTGCTACCTGGGCAATAAGAAGAGTTTGGGATGATTGATTTAAGTGTTTTATAATGTATTATGGGCATGTTGACCCATAAGGATCTTTTCAATAATGCACGGTGTGTTCACTACTTCAAGCTAAGGTGCACAGAGCTCTTGATGCAAAAAAACACGTTGCTGTTTTTATTTCAGGGAGTTTTAGTTTCATCATTTTATCCATCCTTAGTGAGTTGGTTGAATAAAAGTTTTTAATGGTGAACTTCATTTTGTTCTCTTGTATATTTGAGAGAAGTTGTCTATTCCATACACAACATCTTGCTGTTCAGATAACAACAGTACTGGACGTGAGCCTTCTTCTATTATTTTAAAATCAAGGCCTAATCAGGCACGTATGATAACTGAAACTTAACTCTTTAGATATTTGTTTTTCTCTTTGAGAACAGTGTCCCAACTTAGTATCTTTTAAATAAATTGCTAGTTTTATTAATAATATCCAGAAGCAAGTATAATTTTTAATGGCCAAACTTCACTCCTACTGAAAGCACAATACAAAAGAAGCATCTAGCGGTAAGATTTAGATTGCCTAATAATGTAATTAAAATTTTCCAAGTAAAAAGATGCTGGCATCATTTCATTGTTTTAGGTAACTCAAACAAAAATGAGTTAATGACTTAATCGTGGTATGATTAAGTCATTCATACCATGAATGACTTATGTAAATGCTGACTATATGGTAGTTCTCTGAAAATTGTCAGAATGCGTCTGACTGAGACAGTGAAGTCATTGTCACAGACTCCTAACCAGTGTTTGCATAGTTACTTTGAAAAAGTAACTTTAATCGGACTACTGATTACTCCTTGAAAAAGTAACTTAGTTATATTACTGACTACTTGATTTGGAAAGTAACTAAGTTACATTAAAAGTAACTTTTTAGTTACTTTCAGCAGTTGTTAACAACAACGCTCTGCCTACTGTGAAAATCACATTGAGCTTTGCCAATACTTAATTGTCAGCTAATTTATAATGGTAACATCAACAATGTGTCTCCACTGATAAGGTTGAACTGAAGAGGAGATCGTACAAAAAACAGTACAAAAAATAAAAAAACGTGAGTAATTTGTGTGGTCCACTGTTGTCTGGAAAACTGTAAGTAGGATTTTAAAGCCCCCCCCCCCACCTCCAGGTTCTGTGTTACGGCCCTGCGTTTGATGTCGCAGCGCCCAGATCTCCTCCTGCAGCTCCACAGCTAAGATGGCTGCACAGATTTGTGACACTTATCTTAATATTAATAATTATAGTGGCGTTAAGTTGCCATTATAATTATTGGCAACCACGGACACGTTCATTCATGGCTGTTTTCACGTTTATTGCGCTGTTCAAATTATTCTCGATGTTTGCAGCGCAAATGTTCTGGAGCACAACGCGAAGCTCGAGACTGAGTAAAACTACCTTAATGACGGACAAATTCTGGGATTTATTGAGTCTCTGCTTATTTCCAAGCCCAAATGAGTAACTTCACGTTCAAAAACGAGCCCAAAAAGGCGCAACCCGCCACTCATTAAATTTGCAAGCGACTTTAAAAAAATAAAGCCCAAAGCCGTTTATAATAATCGGACTTGTCGACAGAAACTCAAAATAGTTCCAGTTTTTCCACCAACAAAATGCGCATCTCCCTCCATTGTTTACATTTCTGTCGCATAGAGACGTCGGTCACTCGACAAGACGCGTAGAGGAAATACGATTACGGTAAATAACAAAAGAAGACAGTAACGCACAGTGATTTTGATAAGTAACTGTAGTCTGACTACTCGATTTGAAATAGCAACGCGTTAGATTACTCGTTACTGAAAAAAGTGGTCGGATGTCAGTAACGCGTTACAAATTAACGCGTTACTGACATCACTGCTCCTAACATACCCAAAATATCAAAGCTGAAGTTAAAGATCACAGATTAGACACATTTGAACTTTCAAAGACATTATCAATATTAGGAGGATAGGTTTGCTTAAAAGATACAAACATTTTAAATTCCTAGCCTCCCAGCAAAGGTCAGAAGGTCAGGAAAGGTTTTCTGTTTGACAGACTGGACATTTTTAACACAAATTTCCTCTAAATAAAATTGTCTCCAATACCTGTTTGCTGGAGCAATCCTGGTGCAAGTTGCAGATTTTAACCTTGATAACTGCCTTCATATGTGGATAAACAAACACCTGTACTGGACATATTTACTAGCCCAGAATTCCTTGCCTAAGTAAAAGACTATTATTTTCAGGTGATGCAGCTAAGTATCAACTTAAAGCATTAGAGGGAATAATGCTGTAATGTCCAATGCCACAGCTTCTGCTCATATAAACAAACTATGTGAGACAAACTTTGTCCTATATGGTAGCAAAACCAACAAGAAAAAAGATTGACAAAAAAACTTCACTTGTTACTTTTAGCTAGAAGATTATTTAATTTTTTTCTATAAACTTTACATCCCCTACATAGTCACAATGTTATCTTTACTTAAATCTTTAATGGTAGATATAACATATCTCCAAAACTATTCTAAAGCTTTTGTTTACAATATGTGTTGAATAAAGTGTTTGCTATTAAATTCAGACTTTAGGATACACATGCAATTACAAAATAGAGAACAAAATAGCGAAACAGAACAGTCAAAGTTGAATCAGTAATAGAATCATGATCAGAATAAACACAAGCAGTGTGAGCCAATGTCAAGCAGAAAGTGACTTTACTGCTGTTATCACAAGAAAGAGACTGCATATTTATATTTGCTAACATATTTTAAAGCAAGAAAGCTTTAACTGCTCAAGTCAACACTGCAAAATATTACTGTACATGAGCACCAGTTAATAGTTTCTGGCTTGCCTATTATTTCTGTGCACTTTATAATCTCCTAATCTGACCTCATTGTTGGTCAGATTACAGAATTAAAATCTTCTTAAAATAACTTCTGCTTAGAGAGTTAGGTTGCATCACAAAGCTGAGTACTACTGCGTAATCAGCTAATGTGATGGGACACGTGCATTCTGCTACTCAATTAAATACAGTTTTGCCTATAAAACTGAAATCATTTTTATATTCCTCTATTAATTATGGTTTAGTTTTTACTCTGATAGGCTTTTAAAAGACTAATCAACAAGCTGAGAAAATATACAGTTAACACTAGAGACTGTCAACGTCATTTCATGAATAGTGGTGGACAATGTTGTATTCAAACTTTATGGGCAACAGTTTACTGTTTTAAGATAGTAAAGAGAGTAGGGGTGTACTGCGGTGGCGCAGGGGTAAAGCACAGGTCACCTTAGTCCTGGACGCGGCCGTCACAGGCTTGAGTCCCAGCCTGATGACCACATGTTTTCCCTCTCTCATTAACCTACTTTCCTGTCTGATCACTCTCAAATAAAGATCAGTAGAACCAATACAACCGTTAGAAAAAAATAGCATAGAGATGTGCTCCCCAAATCTGCTTTTTTTCCCCACATATGACCTATATACTGCTTTTTTTTTTTTGAATGGCCCAATTATCTTTTAACCCAAAATCACAAATCCAGTCTGTACCACTGAAACACCCAGTAGTTTTCAAAGCATTTGCTATTTGAACAGTAGTGTCACATTTCATTTGGTTTTTAGTCATTGATGTGAGACATGCATCATAATTCTACCAGAGACGGTAAATCAGAAGGTAAACAATGACTGAAAATTATCATCATGAATTTATTTAGAAGTCTGTCACTGGAGCGCATCAAGTTTTGAATGAATACATAAGAAATAATTTAATTGCATTACAGATAATAGGGCTGCCACCTTATCGTGGTGGAGGGTTTTGAGTGCTCCAATGATCCTGGGAGCTATGCTGTCCGGGGCTTCATGCCCCTTGTAGGGTCACCCAAGGCAGAGAGGTCCCAGGTGAGAGGTTAGACAAAGTTTAGTCCAAAGACCCCGATGATGGAGACAAACTTTGTACTACGTGTTCCCTCGCCCAGACGCGGGTCACCGGGGCCCGACTCTGGAGCCGGGCCTGGAGGGGGGGCACGACGGCGAGCGTCTGGTGGCTGCGCTTTTACCCATGGAGCCTGGCCAGGCACAGCCCAAAGAGGAAACATGGGTCCCCCCTCCCATGGGCCCACCACCTGTGAGAGGGGCCAACGGAGTCGGGTGCATTGTGTTATGGGTGGCGGCCGAGGGAGGGGACCCTGGCGGTCCGATCCTTGGTTGCGGAAGCTAGCTCTTGGGACGTGGAATATCACCTCTCTGGTGGGAAAGGAGCCGGAGCTAGTGTGTGAGGCTGAGAGGTTCTGGCTAGAAATAGTCGGTCTCGCCTCGACGCATGGCTCTGGTTCTGGAACCAGTCTCCTTGAGAGGGGCTGGACATACTTCCACTCTGGAGTTGCCCAAGGTGAGAGGCGTCAGGCAGGAGTGGGCATACTTGTTGCTCCCCATCTCGGCGCATGTACGTTGGGGTAAACCCCGGTGAACGAGAGGGTAGCCTCCCTCCACCTACGGGTCGGGGGACGGGTCCTGACTGTCGTTTGTGCTTACGGGCCGAACGACAGCTCAGATTACCCACCCTTTTTGGAGTCCCTAGAGGGGGTACTGGAGAATGCTCCTCCTGGGGACTCCCTTGTTCTGCTGGGGGACTTCAACGCTCACGTGGGCAATGACAGTGAGGCCTGGAGGGGCATGGTTGGGAGGAACGGCCCCCCGATCTGAACTCGAGTGGTGTTCTGTTGTTGGACTTCTGTGCTCATCATGGATTGTCCATAATGAACACCATGTTCAAGCATAAGGGTGTCCATATGAGCACTTGGCACCAGGACACCCTAGGCTGCAGTTCGATGATTGACTTTGTCATCGTTTCATCGGATCTGCGACCGTATGTCTTGGACACTCGGGTGAAGAGAGGTGCAGAGCTGTCCACTGACCACTACCTGGTGGTGAGTTGGCTCCGCTGGTGGGGGAGGATGCCGGCCAGACCTGGCAGGCCCAAATGTGTTGTGAGGGTCTGCTGGGAACGTCTGGCGGAATCCCTTGTGAGACGGAGCTTTAACTCCCATCTCCGGCAGAACTTCGAACACGTCCCGGGGGACGTGGGGGACATGGAGTCTGAGTGGACCGTGTTCCGTGCCTCCATTGTCGAGGCGGCTCATCTGAGCTGTGGCCGCAACGTTGTCGGTGCCTGTCACGGCGGCTACTCTTGAACCTGTTGGTGGACACCTTCGGTGAGGGAAGCCGTCAGGCTGAAGAAGGAGTCCTATCTGGCCTTTTTGGCCTGTGGGACTCCGGAAGAAGCTGATGGATACCGGCGAGCGAAGCGGCATGCGGCCCGAGTGGTTGCTGAGGCAAAAACTCGGGTGTGGGAGGAATTTGGAGAGGCCATGGAGAAAGACTTCCGGACGGCTTTGAGGCGATTCTGGTCCACCATCTGGCGTCTCAAGAGGGGGAAGCAGTGCAGCACCAACACTGTCTACAGTGGGGATGGTGTGCTGCTGACCTCAACTCGGGATGTTGTGGGTCAGTGGGCAGAATACTTCGAAGACCTCCTCAATCCCACAACATGCCTTCCATTTTGGAAGCTGAGCCTGGGAACTCTGGGTTGGGCTCTCCAATCTCTGGGGTCGAGGTCGCCGAGGTGGTCAAAATCTCCTCGGAGGCAGGGCCCCGGGGGTGGATGAGATCTGCCCGGAGTTCCTCAAGGCTCTGGATGTTGTAGGGTTGTGTTGGCTAACGCGACTCTGCAATATCGCATGGACATCGGGGGCAGTTACCCTGGATTGGCAGACCGGGGTGGTGGTCCCCCTGTTCAAAAAGGGGGACCGGAGGGTGTGCTCCAGTTACAGGGGGGTCACACTCTTAAGCCTCCCTGGCAAGGTCTATTTGGGGGTTCTGGAGAGGAGGGTCCGTCGGATTGTCGAACCACGGATTCAGGAAGAGCAGTGTGGTTTTCGTCCTGGTCGTGGAACACTGGACCAGCTCTACATCCTCTTCAGCAGGGTCCTGGAGGGTGCATGGGAGTTCGCCCAACCAGTCTACATGTGTCTTGTGGACTTGGAGAAGGCGTTCGACCGTGTCCCTCGGGGAGCCCTGTGGGGGTTTCCCCGGGAGTATGGGGTACCGGGCTCCTTGATACGGGCTGTCAGGTCCCTGTATGACCGGTGTCAGAGTCTGGTCCACATTGCCGGCAGTAAGTCGGGCTCGTTTCCGGTGAGAGTTGGACTTCGCCAGGGCTGCCCTTTGTCACCGATTCTGTTCATTACTTTTATGGACAGAATTTCTAGGCGCAGCCAGGGTGTTGAGGGGATCCGTTTTGGTGGCCTTAGGATTGGATCTCTGCTTTTTGCGGATGATGTGGTGCTTTTGGCTTCATCAGGTCGTGATCTGCAGCTCTCGCTGGAGCCGTTCACAGCCAAGTGTGAAGCGGCTGGGATGGGGATCAGTGCCTCCAAATCAGAGGCCATGGTCTTGAGCCGGAAAAGAGTAGAGTGCCTTCTCCGGGTCAGGGGGGGTGTCCTGCCCCAAGTGGAGGAGTTCAAGTATCTCAGGATCTTGTTCAGGAATGGGGAAAGAAGGGAGCGGGAGATCGACAGGCGGATTGGCACAGCGTCTGCCGTCAAGCGGGCGCTGTACCGGTCCGTCGTGGTGAAGAGAGAGCTGAGCCAAAAAGCGAAGCTCTCAATTTACCGGTCGATCTACGTTCCCACCCTCATCTATGGTCATGAGCTTTGGGTCATGACCGAAAGAACGAGATCACGGATACAAGCGGCTGAAATGGGTTTTCTCCGTAGGGTGTCTGGGCTCTCCCTTAGAGATATGCTGAGAAGCTCAGTCATCCGGGAGGGACTCAGAGTAGAGCCGCTGCCCCTCCACGTCGAGAGGGGCCAGTTAAGGTGGCTCCGGCATCTGGTCAGGATGCCTCCTGGACGCCTCTCTGGTGAGGTGTTCCGGGCACGTCCCATCAGGAGGAGACCCCGGGGAAGACCCAGGACACGCTGGAGGGACTATGTCTCTCAGCTGGCCTGGGAACGCCTTGGGATTCCTCCGGAGGAGCTGAAAGAAGTGGCTGGGGAGGGGGAAGTCTGGGCCTCCCTTCTGAAGCTGCTACCCCCGCGACTCGACCCCGGATAAGCGGAAGAAGATGGATGGATGGATGGACAGATAATCAAAAGTAAATATGGCACATTTAATCAGTATATTTAGATCGTGTTTGTATCATAATGGACATAATTTTGTTGTGTGTTTTTTGGATGCTTTTATCTTATGAACTATCATTCACCATTTAGATATTATGTAGCATCTATTCCACATTTCTGAAACTGTTTCTTTATTTTGTTCCCTATTTTGTAATTGCATGTGTATCTTAAAGTCTGAATTGAATACCAAACACTTTATTTAACACATATTGTAAACAACAGCTTTAGGATATTTTTGGAGATATATCTACCATTAGAGACTTAAGTAAAGATACACTTGTGACTATGTAAATCACAAGTGTAAAGGGGATGTGAAGCCCCTTCATAGAAAAAATGAACATGCACATAACTTATACATAATTGTGTTATGCTACTGCTCCCCCACATTACACTGCATCAGGCCGGCATGCTCTTTGCCATCATCAACGTCCTCAGAGGCAAAATATCTTCCACCCATTCTCCATTTGACTGTAGCATACTGCGCCATAAATTTGCTTCAGTTGTTGTTGAATCCATCCAAGCAACTTCCACTCCATAACTCTTTCCTGAACAGACAAAAACAGAAGTGATTAGATGAGACAGACACTTTTCTTTCTCTCACATCACAATTTGATTTGGCAACCTGCTTAGTTTGTGCTCAGTGACGAGCCTTCTGTCTTTAAAAAATATTTTTAGACACCTGCTTTCCATTTTTCACTCCGTTTGGACTTGTAAGAGTTGATTTTTTATGGACAATTTTTTTTGTTTGTTTTGTCTTTTTTTATGACCATGTGAGTGACCAAGGCTTAGAACAAAGGAGATGGGTAAGCCAGGCTGTGCTTGTGAATGATTGATGAGGGAACTCTCGGAACTTAACTACTAAAGACAACTCTGCAGCATCAAGCCATGCTGTATACCCAGTGTTTACACATATGTTAGTGATAAAATTCACATTTCCATGCTTCTCTAATGATACAGCTTGTGATGTCATTCAAACTGTCACCAGCAGACTCTAAACACAGCATCTCCTGGCCCTTCCTCTGCCTGACGCCGTCATGTCTTCCTGTCCTCCATTCTTCCCACATTCACTCAGTATTTGACCTGCCACACCAGACACAATAAAATGCTGGACTTATTATATAACGACACCAAGGAGACCTCCTCTGGGGGGGCTCAGATCACAACCTGGTATGTCTCCTGCCTGTGTATAAACCCCTTGTATACAGACAATCATCTGTGACATGGACAGTGACATGTCACTCTCTTTGCTTCAGAAGACTCACATAGCCCCCTCCAATATCACTCCCTATCCCTATCAGGGCTTCAAGTTAGGAAGTAGTTGTAAAAAAAAAGAAAAAAAAATCAAGGTCCTAAGGTTGAAGATCTGGATGCCATCAGCTGTGCAAACAACTATCTGGCATTATAGTACATATGTTCAACGATAAACTGAAGCTGGGGAAGATGCCACAATTGCGGAAGACCTGTCTGGATGAAGACTAAATATCTCAAGGACCTCAGTAGCAACAGGTCGGCAGACTTGACCTAACTTTGGATGAAGTCAGGTCAATGCTCTGTCATCCTCATTTTCTGTCTGTGTTTTCACTGGATCCATTGTAGTTCACCTACTAGCTTGGCATCAAGGTAGATTATCCTATCTTTCACATCCTATACCAGACTCTGACTGACCTGGAGAAGCCTGAAAGCACTGTGAGTATAATACTTTTGATTTCTTGATTAACTTTTCACACCATCCACACTGGTGTCTTAGGAACCAGCTTGAGCTGTCAGGAGTGAACCAAGATTTGTTACAAAGGGGATTGAACTACTGTACCACAAGTGGCCACTTGGATGTGAGGACACAGGTCTGTGTGTCTGACATACAGATCTGCAGTACTAGGAAACTGTGCTGGCACCCTCTACAGACTTGAGCATCAACTCTCCATCAGAACTTCTCTGATGACTCTGACAACGACGACTCAAAGTACAGACAATGGAAACAGGACTTTGTGGACTGGTGGCAGTGGAACCATCTCCTAATCTGTATGTGGAAAACTAAGGAACTAGTGGTGGATTTATGCAGCTACAGACCGAACACATTAACATAGTGATCATCCAAGGAAATGACATTGAGATAATGTATAAGTGGCTTGGTCTTGTTGAGACGCTTATCCAGGGTCGCACGTGTACTCATGCACATACAGCTGTATTTCACACATAGTATGTTTCATTTATGCACAGAGAGCTTTTGGAGGAATGAAACTTGACCTTGCATGTTTCACTTTGAAACAAAAGGCTTTCTGTAATATTGAAACTTACACTGACGCCATAATATCAGGTGACTTCTAGGCAGACATTCCTTAGGTGACGTAGTTCATCAGACGACCAGTAAGGCGTGTCTTAGATATAAAGAATGGATCGTCCGTTTTTGATCAGATGCTGTTTAATCCCGGTGTATTCACGTCACAACAAATTAGCCTGTGAGGGTAAGCGACTCTTTCTTTTTAGCGCTAAAAAGAATAAAATAAGTAAAGTCTGATTATTTGTGTTTGACTGATTTTCTGCACGTGTGATCACATGGTTCTGATTCATCGATAATATATTTAGATCAACAACTTGGTAGCAGAGGATGGTTGCATGTTGACACACGTGCAGAGTTGTGCAGATTTGGCCAGCCGTTTGGGCTGCTGCGGCCTGGCCGGACAGTGTAACAGCGTTGGGCCCAAAAAATCTAGTAAGGAAACTTTTTCCTTGAACGCATTTGCACTGTCTGTTGTGGGGCTGCCTAAAGTTAAATATCAGATGCAGTAATTTCTACGGAGTAAGCTGATTTGTCGGTGTGTGTGTGTGCATTCGTACTGGCGTTTGTTGTGCTTCCGTTTGTTAGTCAAAGTCTCTCATATTCATAGGAAGTTAATTAAAAACAAAATCAAATAAAAATATAAAAATAATAAAATATAAATAAAAAGTTTGGCGACTGGCTGTCCGCGAGAGGTGGCGATCTCACCTTTTCGTCGGACGCGGCGGAAGGTAAACGCTGGGTTTTGTCGGTTTTAGCCCTGAGATTTAGCGAATCTCTAAAAAGAACGCGTAGCCAGTCTGTGCCCGTTAAAGAAACACAAAAAGTGGTGATAACTGGCCATCATAGGAACAGAGAAAATTAAGGTTTGAAGTGATCGCGATCTGTTCCTGGGACGAAATATAAGTGAAAATAGAATAAGAGATTTCTTCTGTGTGGGAAGAAAAGACGTCTTCTGTGTGGGAAGACGATAAAAGAGTTCTTTTGTGTGGAAAGAACCTAGAACGTCCAGGGCTAAAATAGGAGCTGAAAAGCGGGGATCCTTTTATGTGCTCTTCTCTGTTTGTTTGTTAGCTCCGCCGCCGAGTGGAGCGCGTGTGTGTCAGCTGTGTGTGTGAGAGCTGCAGACGTTTTGCTCTCATGTGTTGCTTCTCTGCTTGTTTAATGTTGTAATATGTTTTGAAACCATGGTTGGCGTTTGTGAACTTTAATTTGGGGAAAAAGGTTTTAATTTTATCAATTGCGTGCCGTCCCGCCGCCGTGCGGACAGTAAAAAGGGTTTAACTTTATCTGTGGTGTGTCGTCTCGTCGCCGTACGAGCAAGTGCCGCCGTGCACACTTTAAAAAAAAAAAGAAAAGAAAAAAAGGTGATTTCTGAGCTTACAAAATAAAGAGTGAGTCCAGGGCAGAGAGTTACGATTCAAAGTGGGGCGCAGGCCCTTTAGTGACTCTCTGGGAACAAATAGACGGACTAATAACTTATCTGGCGGAGCAAGATGAATTTCAAAATAAAAGGGAAAGAACAAAAAATAAAAACAGAGACACAGAGGCTCTCCGCCGTGTGTGTGAGTAATTAGAAAAAAAAAAAAAAAGGCCAGGGAGGAGAGAAGAGGTGATTCTGGCTCCAGGCATGGCAGACGAGGTCGACAGGGAGAAATTTGATTTAAAATGGGGGTATAGGACCTTTGTTTATGCTTGGTGAACAAATAGACGGAATAATAGCATAACTAGAAGAAAATCTGCAACCACTAAAAGTTCAGCAAAAGATCTAACAAAACTTATGCTACTAAATTTCACCAACTTAAAATTATCAGAGTCTAAGCAAAAAATCCTGGTAGTTTGAAATTAAGTTGAACAGCTTTAAGGGCTGAAAATACTTGATACTGAAGTGTTCATATACCATAAAGTATTTGTTGCATTTAAATTGAAAAGTTAATTTAGAACCTAGTTCTATAAATGAATTTACATTTTATTAAAATGGGTGAAGTGTTCTAGCAGCAGGAAGTTCAGTTACCGCTGGACTCTAACATATGTCTGAGATAGTTCAAAATAAATAAATGTGCATGTTACCAAAAACAGGATCCTGACAACTAAAAGATAAATATTAACATATTAAAATGTTAACAAACATTGGAAAGTTCTAGAAGCTTCAATAAATTTAATAATAATTTGAGCACAGAAAAACAAGAAAAGCAGACTGAAAATTTGTGACTAACTGAAAATCAGATAAATATTTATGTTGCTGTTTGTGCCGCTTTTGGTTGATGAAAATTAGTGTGATTATGAGAACAAACAAACTGTACTCAAGAACTGAGTAACTGATGAAGTTATTAATTATTTAATAAATAATAATTAGAAAAAGATGTCTACTGCTATAAAATAAAAGATTAAAGGGAAACTTTGATTTAAATAACTGGTTACTTCAAACTGATGATTGTGAATATAAATAACATTTTCTAGACTAAAGTTTAAACTAGGTTTGATTGATTGATTGATGATTATTAAATTCATAAAGAAATATTGAATTAGAGGATTTTAGATTTGGTTTAATTTTAGAACGGTAATTTTTGTTTAAAAAGTGTAAAAACCCAAGAAAAAAACAATGTTCTGGAGAGGAGCGAACTTTGGGTTGTGTCATCTGTCAGGAATAAGACAGAAGTGTTCCACTTTGATGAATTTGACAACGTCTACATGTAAGATTTCTAATTAATTGCTTTTTTGCTAACACGTCTCCTACAAACAATATATATAAGGGACATAGGTCAGCTGATCAAATGTTAAATAACAAAAGCAGCAACAGGATGACATAGAACTGGAATCCTCTTAAATTAAGATAAAAAGGAACGAATAATAGATAAAATTGTTCTAGCTGACATGCAGGCAAATGCTCCAATACCAAGATCACAAATGAGAATAATTAAAAGGAGCAACACTGAATGATAATAAAATTTTTCAATTAAAATGAAAACAGAAAGAGGCAGGAGTTTTCACTAAAAGAGACTGAAGACAAAACAGGCAGACTGCAGAGACAGAACTCAGGCAAAATGAAAACTATTGGGTTCCTGACAGGGACAATAACATAAAATAAATTTAAATTTTTTTTTTAAAAAGGGTCATTGCCACCAGCTCTGAACACACTAGCATAAAAATACAGACTTGACTAAAAACAGACTTCACTTCCTCCACCATATACTAGAGACGAAACTCAACCTTCTAAGGCAGGGATGTCGAACTCATTTTCGTTTTGGGCAAAATCAAGAACATGAATGCTCTTAAAGGGCCAGTTGTACCAAAATGTATTGATAAAAGCCATTCACAAACTGTTAAAATATCAAACATTTCTTAAATATCATTGAAATTCTGTGATTTTTTGCAATAGAAAGTGTTTGTGGTAGTAATTTGGAAATATTTGCACTTATTTATGATGGTAAATTTGACTTTTTATTACTCGCTGTACAGGTCATATAAGGTGACATCAATTAGGTTTGAGGCAGCTGTTTAGATCAAGTAAGAAAGTTTTACAGGTTTTGATTAAAATCTGCAAAAACTCCCAATTATTTGCTCAGAAAAGTGCAGGGATTTGTTGATTTTGGTGAATTTCCCTGATAATTCTAAAAGAAACTGGAGCGACTTATTGATATAATTTGGCAGTAAACGGATAAAACTGCATTGATTTGATTGATAGCATAATATTTAAGCACACTTAGTGTTTAGTTTAGAATCTGGAGGGCCGCACAAACCCACAGCGGGCCGGATTTGGCCCACGGGCCTTCAGTTTGACACGTGCTCTAAGGGGATATATCCCGTAATAATTAATATCACAGAAGGAACTTTGGCAGTCAAGGGGGAACTGCTACCCCACAAAACTTCAGGAGTCCACACTGGGAATAGAACCCCGACTTGGACTGTATTAGATCAAACCCCATCCTCCCCAAATCCCATGTTTGGTCCCAACTAAATGACATTATATCTAGAAACCTGGTTCAGAAAATCTACAGTTAATCTTAAAGGTCCATGCACAAACTTAATTGAAATGCTTAAAGAAGCAGTTTTAAAAGGCGTCCCTGGATATGTTATGCAGTCTATAAAACACAATCAAGATCTTGCAGGGTGTGAACATGTGAGATGGAAAAGATACCTGCTTCATCACCTCTTAAAGGCACAGGACGAATAAAATAATAATAAAAAAAAAACAGTCTTAAGGGCTTAGACACTCTGATGCTGAAACTCCAATTGCAGGAAGCAAAACAAAATTACATTAATTAAATAAAAAGTAAACAAGAACATGTGATGGTTGCAGCAGCATCTTCTCAAAATAAATCTACACAGGGTAAAATTCCAAATTACTGGCAAAACTCTAATCATACTGGGGGGGGGAACTGGTTCCTCCTCCTGCTTTTTCTTTTTTATATCCTCAAACAGATACAGAGCGTTTCCTCGTGGACGGGGATGGCGTTTGGCTGGACGTGGATGGGGGCCATGGGGCAAGGTCGCGGAGCACAGGGCCAGGGACCAAAGGAACTTGACGTGCTACCAGTGCAGACATTTTGGACACTGGGCCAAACACTGTGTGAACATACCAAAGACTGCCAGGTATGATCCCCAACAATCCTTATGTGATTCCTGGACATTGCTTTCAGGGGAATACTGAGGCCACACAGAACATCTACTGAAACACTGCTGAGGACCCCGGAGACAATGTGGGTACAGCAGACCCCATGTTGTCTGCAACAGTGGAAGGAAAACACACAGACTTCCTGGTTGACACCGGAGCCACACATTCCACTCTGAACTCTGCTCCTCCTTTTCTCTGACATCAAGAACTGTGTCTTTAACAGGGTTCTCATGGACTGAACAGAGTCTGCTATTCACGATGCCTCTGACCTTCACCTTGGGTAATCAGAATATGAAACATTCTTTTGTAAGTTTTCCTACGACTCCCATGAATTTACTTGAGCGAGCTTTGCTGATAAAGATGGCAGCAACAATCATGTGCTCGGCTGATGGACTAATTGTTGCATTTCCTGATGGCACCTCCCTTCTTTGTGGAAATTTCCAAACAGAAGGACAGTATCTGATCCAGCCAGTGGTGTCTGAGTTTGCTGACATCTATTGGGGACTTTTAACAAATTTACCCTACAGCAGCCTAATGTCAACGTTCTTGGCCTGGAAGCCCTGGCTCCTGTGTCTGCGCTTCTGTGTTCCTCCTCCGGGTCCACCACACGTGACCCTGTTCTGCGACAGAGATGTCTCTGAATGGTACCAGGAACCTTTCCTTTCCACTTTGGAGGAAACAACCTGGCAGGTAAAAGTCTCGGACATTTATGTAGCTCCTGTTGGTGTAGCTGCTGCTGTCTCTCTCACAGAAAAACAATCAGAATGGTATTAAATGTCTCACATTTCTCTCTGTTTGCACCCTGAGCACCAAGTGAAAAAATTGGGCGTGATGATGAAACGTTCCCTGGCAGCCACAGATTTGATTGCCACAGCAGCACTAGGTTTGTTTTCCTCCCGTACTCTTTACACATGTAATATCTGTCATTCAGGGTCTGATCACATAATAAATCTTAAAGGAAAATGTACTGCAATTTTCCATAAATCAGTGACCTTAGACATTCTGATGAGGCTCCTTGGTTTGTAAAAGTAACAATCTTCAAACATATTTGTCAGCATATCTACATTTCTTAATTAAATGGTTTTCTTTATATTGTTTGGTAAGATATTCCGATTTAATCTGTCATATTTCCATTAACTGTAAGCATAAAATTATTGTCATTACTAGACTTAAAGACTTTAGTTATGCGTTTCACTTTTTGAACTGATTTACTAAAATAAATTAACATTTAATATGCAATGCATAAAAATATTTTTAACGTTGAATGTTCCCTCATAATGGAATCGATTTTAGTTTAACCAGGTTTTGCAAGATATTTTGCAGGACTGCCCACTAGACCTTTTGCTTGCTGCACCAGTAACAGAGACCTGCGTTAAAGCCACCTCTCTGGTTTTGCAGCGCCTGCGTCAAACAGATTTTAAGGTCAGTAAAAGCAGATTGCTCGAAAACAGGCTAAGTTTTTGGGTAGAATAATTTCAGCAGGAACGACTGGCATGTCCCCATGGAACAAGCTTTTGTCTCTCTCAAACAACACATGGCTTCGGCTGCAGAGCTGTCCATCCCTGAATACACTTTACAGTTCTTTGAGGATATTTCTGGAACAAAACTGACTGTTTTGTTTCAGAAAAAGGGGGAGGAAAAGGGCATCACCCTTGTACACAACAGGCAGCTGGGATACCTGCTGCCTGATACAAAAAACTGAACACATAGTCATGGGACATTCACTGAGTTTCACCATGACAGCGTTGAGGCAACAAACACTTTCCAAAGTCCTGAAAGCTCCAAACATTTCATTCACACACCAAGACATAAATATGGCAGACTGTTTTTTAGAAGGAGAACCACACGTGTGTGCAGACCTGGTGGCAAAGACAGACAAGGTAACACCAGAACTTCAGCAGCTCCTCTGCTGGGACCAGAGGTGAGACAGTTCTTTACAGATGGTTGTTGTTTCAGAAACAACACACAAGGGTTAAGAGCCTGGAAGAGGTGGTGAGATGCCAAAAGGGGGCACCACCTGAAGAGAAAAACGTGAAACAAATGGGTGCTGGAGGGGCCCAGATGGCAGGTTAATTCTGCCTCCTGGGAAAATACTGCTCCAAAATAAAAAAATAAGAGCTGCTCCAAGAAGCTCACAGGGTTGTACATGTTGGGACGAAACAGATGATGCACAATCTTAAAGAGTGGTGGCACCTCAAATGATCCACATGGTGAAACATTTTGTGAAAAATTGTTCGGTGTGCGGACAGTTGAATCCTAAGAAAACTTTGAATCCACATCAGGGACAGTTTCCTCCAGTTACATGTCCAGGGAAAGAGATTGTGTTGGATTTTACTGACATAATAAACACGTTGCAAGACAAAAGATATTTGCTGATTTGTGTTGATGCTTTCACAGGATGATCTGAAGCCTGGCCAGCAACGACAGAAGATAGTGAAATCATCATAAAATGTCTAATCAATCATTACCTCCCAAGGCACAGCAGAATGAATGAATCAAAATTTAAAACAAAATTGGCTAAGGTTTGTGCACAAACAAAATTAAATTAGGTCGATACATTACACAGGAACCAACTTGTGGTTAGACTGATTAACTGCAACAGCACGATAATATCAAATGTCTAACTGTGTGACCTGCACAGCTGGACGACCCAGAATCTATACTGAACCTGCTTCTTTGATTCCATCTGACATTTGTGGTTTTAACTGCATGTTTAATAATGACTAAGTGTAAACAGCCCTCTGGATGTGACACTTTAACAGCTTTATTTCCAGTAATCAACAGCGGAGCCCGGATGGTGCCGCTATTCCAGTTAAAGATAACTATGTCTGTTTTGATTTTACAACAGGTAACCGCAGTGTGGGCCGGATCCCTGACAGTTGGTGTAACATCAAATTCCCAGAGCACTTAATAGGCTAGAGATGGCATATTTTATCTATGCAGGGGAAATAAACTACTTGAGAGAATATAGACTGGTGTGACAGGTGTCTGTGCTATGGTGAGACTTAGAGCCCATGTCATCATGGTAGGTGAACAACAACCTCTGAATCACAGCATCTTTTCACAGGTCAAGTGCAGCGCAACTGTGGAGCTGCAACTTTCCAGATTTTAAATGTAAAAGTCCAATCCTTTCTCGGTGTGCCTGGATGAAAATGAGGCATCTGGACACACGTAGAAACTGGTTGACATCAACAGATACTAGACGACACAATTTTGAATTAAGTTTGCTGATCTCATTAAAACAAATTAATCCTGTTGACTTCTTACGATTTGGCCAGTATCATTACATTGTGTTAAGACTGAATTTTTATCTAAAACATTGATTGCCAAGTTTAAAATGTGTTTTCATTTTGTTCACTAAACATATTTCTTTTCAGTTGGTAAGTTTGCATCTCTTTATGACCACTAACTACTTTCACATTTTGAACTTAAAGGGTTCACCTCTCGAGTACTAAAAGGGATCTTAACAATACTTTATTTAGGATTTTATTTGTCAGTATTATATCTAACATTTAATCATTTATCCTATTTTCATTAAGTTTTGGCTTATTGAAGCTTGCATATTGACTAACATTTTATTCATCTTGCATTATTCAATTTATAGTTTACCGGTATTCACAGTATTAACCTCACATTGTATTCTATTTACATTTTATTGTTTGTTCACGTTTCACTAATTATTTTTTAAATGAATAATAATATAAGAAACAGATTTCAAATGCCGGCTTCAATTTCTAATATTTATTTTTAAATTTACTCCTTTAACTCATTAATTTCACTTTATTGTGCAATTCAAACCGGTTCCACATTGATAGGGTTTGCTAGAAAACATTGCCTTGATTAAACTTTGTAGATCTCATTACAACTCAATACTACTGAATTCTAATGAATTTTCTAGAATAATTACATTGTACTTCTACTGAATTTTTGCCAATAACACTGATTTTGCATATTTTCGAGGGTGCTTGTTTCTTATTCTGTTGATTACACATGGTTTTCATGGTTTTCATCTCACATGCTTCTGATTCATCGATAATATATTTAGATCAACAGTCTTCCCTTGAACAGTAAACTGGAGTGGAGCCATAACACTGATGCTCTTTACAGGAAGGGTCAGAACAGACCCTACATACTGGGAAAAAAATAAATAAAAAGAAATTGTGCTGCCTTTCTTTTTTACATTAGGTGTTTATGGAGGTTTATTGTGTAAGCCTGGAAAGACCTATTTTGACCTAAAGGCCTTTCTCCTGTGGACAGTGGCATGTTATGGGGTGGACACACAGGGAGCAAAGAAAGACAGCAAAAGCTGAACTTTACCCATGACAGCAGACAGCAACAATAGTTGAACATTTTTCAACTTTCTTGTGTTGTGTCGCTAGCCTCCATGTGTACAACTATGTGTATGAAATCAAAATGTCATATGCATTAATTACATCAAATTGCTCAATTGTGTGAGAGCAATGACAATGCACAAATTCCATTGTAAATAAATTATTAAGGATATTTCTAAATTAACGTTTAAAACAAAATGCATAATAAATCATATATATATATATATATATATATATATATATATATATATATATATATTTATATATATATATATATATATATATATATATATATATATATATATATATATATATATATATATATATATAGTGTGTTGTGAAAGTATTCAGCCCCCTTGAACTCTTCAACTTTTTGCCGCTTTTTTGCCTCACAGTTGTGAGGTGGAACAAAATTTATTGGATATTTTAAATTTTAATCCTCTCCTTGGGCTGCCACCCTATCGTAGTGGAGGGGTTTGAGTGCCCCAATGATCCTAGAAGCTATGCTGTCTGGGGCTTCATGCCCCTGGTTGGGTCACCCAAGGCAGACAAGTCCTAGGTGAGGGACCAGACAAAGTGCAGCCCGAAGACCCCAGTGATGGAAAAGACCTTTGGATTGGTGTTCCCTTGCCCGGAAGTGGGTCACTGGGGCCCCACTCTGGAGCCAGGCCTGGAGGGGGGGCACTATGGCGAGTGACTGATGGCCGGGCTTTTACCCATGGAGGGGTTAGGGTAACCCTCAGCCCGAAGAGGAAACATGGGTCCCCTCTCCCATGGGCCCACCACCTGTGAGAGGGTCCAAAGGGGTTGGGTGCATTGTGTGCTGGGTGGCGGCCGAAGTAGGGGACCCTGGCGTTCCGATCCTCGGTTGCAGAAGCTAGCTCTTGGGACATGGAATGTCACTTCTCTAGTCGGTCTCACCTCGACGCATGGCTCTGGTTCTGGAACCAGTCTCCTTGAGAGGGGCTGGACATACTTCCACTCTGGAGTTGCCCAAGGTGAGAGGCGTCGGGCAGGATTGGGCATACTTGTTGCTCCCCCATCTCGGCGCCTGTATGTTGGGGTACTGGAGAGTGCTGCTCCTGGGGACTCCCTTGTTCTGCTGGGGGACTTCAACGCTCACGTGGGCAATGACAGTGAGGCCTGGAGGGGCGTGGTTGGGAGGAACAGCCCCCCTGATCTGAACTCAAGTGGTGTTTTGTTGTTGGACTTCTGTGCTCATCATGGATTGTCCATAACAAACACCATGTTCAGGCTTAAGGGTGTCCATATGTGCACTTTACACCAGGACACCGTAGGCCGCAGTTCGATGATCGACTTTGTCGTCGTTTCATCGGATCTGCGGCCATATGTCTTGGACACTCGGGTTAACAGAGGTGTGGAGCTGTCCACTGACGGTGAGTGGTGGTGAGTTGGCTCCACTGGTGGGGGAGGATGCCAGTCAGACCTGGCAGGCCCAAACGTGTTGTGAGGGTCTGCTGGGAACGTCTGGCGGAATCCCCTGTGAGACGGAGCTTTAACTCCCATCTCCGGCAGAACTTCAAACATGTTCCTGGGGAAGGTGGGGGACATGGAGTCTGAGTGGACCGTGTTCCGTGCCTCCATTGTCGAGGCGGCTTATCGGAGCTGTGGCCGCAAGGTTGTCGGTACCTGTTGTGGCGGCAACCCTCGAACCCATTGGTGGACACCTTTGGTGAGGGAAGCCGTCAGGCTGAAGAAGGAGTCCTATCGGGCCTTTTTGGCCTGTGGGACTCTGGAAGCAGCTGATGGGTACCGGTGGGCAAAGCAGCATGTGGCTCGGGTGGTTGCTGAGGCAAAAACTCGGGCGTGGGAGGAATTTGGAGAGACCATGGAGAAAGACTTCCGTACGGCTTCGAGGCGATTCTGGTCCACCATCCGGCGTCTCAGGAGGGGAAGCAGTGCAGCACCAACACTGTCTACAGTGGGGATGGTGTGCTGCTGACCTCAACTCGGGATGTTGTGGGCCGTTGGGCAGAATACTTCGAAGACCTCCTCAATCCCACCAACATGCCTCCCATTGTGGAAACTGAGCCTGGGGACTCTGGGTTGGGCTCTCCAATCTCTGGGGTCGAGGTCACCGAGGTGGTCAAAAAGCTCCTCGGTGGCAGGGCCCCGGGGGTGGATGAGATCCGCCCGGAGTTCCTTAAGACTCTGGATGTTGTAGGGTTGTGTTGGCTGACCCAACTCTGCAATATTGCATGGACATCGGGGGCAGTTCCCCTGGATTGGCAGACTGGGGTGGCGGATACGCTGGAGGGACTATGTCTCTCGGCTGGCCTAGGAACGCCTTGGGATTCCTCCGGAGGAGCTGGAAGAAGTGGATTGGGAAAGGGAAGTCTGGGCCTCCCTTCTGAAGCTGCTACCCCCGCAACCCGACCCCGGATAAGCAGAAGAAGATGGATGGATTGATGGATGGATGAATTAAAAATTTTTTTAACAAATAAAAAACTGCAAAGTGGGGCGTTTAATATTATACGGCCCCTTTACTTTCAGTGCAGCAAAGTTCAGTGAGGATCTCTGAATGATCCAATGTTGTCCTAAATGACTGATGATGATAAACAGAACTACCTGTGTGTAACCATGTCCCTGTATAAATGCACCTGCTCTGTGATCATCTCAAGTTGTGTTTAAAGAGCAGAAAAAAAATTCTCAAGTTGTGTTTAAAGTGCAGAGAGCATCATGAAGACCAAGGAACACACCAGGCAGGCCCGAGATGCTGTTGTGGAGACCTTTAAAGCTGGATTTGGATCTAAAAAATTTCCCATGCTTTAAACATCTCAAGGAGCACTGTGCAAGTGATCATATTGAAATGAAAGGAATATCAGATCACTGCAAAGCCACCAAGACCCAGCCGTCCCTCTAAATGTTCATCTGGAATAAAGAGAAGACTGATCAGAGATGCAGCCAAGAGGCCCATGATCACTCTGGATGAACTGCAGAGATCTACAGCTGAGGTGGGAGAGTCTGTCCATGGGACAACAATCGGTGGTACACTGCACAAATCTGACCTTTATGGAAGAGTGGCAAGAAGAAAGACATTTCTCAAAGATATCCATAAAAGGTTTGCCACAAACGTTAAACAACTTTAAAGGTGGACATACCAAACATGGAAGAAGTTGCTCTGTTCAGACGAAACCAAAGTCCAACTTTTTGGCCACAATGCAAAACGATACGTTTGGCGTAAAATCAACAGCTCATCACCCTGATCACACCATCCCCACTGTCAAACATGGTGGGGGCAGCATCATGGTTTGGGCCTGCTTTTCTTCAGCAGGGACAGGGAAGACTTGATAAATTTGATGGGAAGATAGATGGACCCGAATACAGGACCATTCTGGAAGAAAACTTGTTTGAGGCTGCAAAAGACCTGAGACTGGGACGGAGATTTATCTTCCAACAAGACAAAGATCCCAAACATAAAGAAAAATCTATAATGGAATGGTTAATAAATAAACATATCCAGGTGTTAGAATGGCCAAGTCAAAGTTCAGACCTGAATCCAATCGAGAATCTGTTGAAAGAGCTGAAAACTGCTGTTCATAAACTCTCCATCCAACCTCACTGAGCTCCAGCTGTTTTGAAAGGAAGAATGGGCAAAAATGTCAGTCTCTCAATGTGCAAAACTGATAGAGACAAACCCCAAGCAACTTACAGCTGTAATCTACAAAGTATTAATGTGAGGAGGCTGAATAATATTGTACACCCCACTTTGCAGTGTTTTATTTGTTAAAGTTTAAAACATCCAATAAATTTCATTCCACCTCACGATTGTGTCCCACTTGTTGATGATTCTTCCCAAAATAATACAAATTTTACGTCTTTATGATTGAAGCCTGAAAAGCGGCAAAAAGTTGAAGAGTTCAAGGGGGCTGAATACTTTGACAAGGCACTGTACATATATAGTTAGATACTTTGCAAAGATGTGGGTTCTAATCCATCGTTCTAGCCTTTGTCAGGTCAGCATGCACCTCAGCAGACATTAGTTACTGACCGATCTGTGTAATGTTGCATTTGTGTGTATTTTTGTGTCTTATCGCTTTGTCTGGGGTTGAGTTTAGATCAGTAAATCAGTTCAAATGTTTTGAATGCATGTTTTAAGCTCAGGGTTTTACTTTCATCTAGATTTTTTCAAATAAAAGCTTCAAGACATTAAGCATTACTAAAAATCTGGGTTAGTACTAGAATAACAAACCAATCTTTTTGTACTTTCATACTATTACTGTATGTTGGACAGTGCAACAGAGGGAGCTACATTCTGAGATGGCCAAGTCAAAGTCCAGACCTGAATCCAATATATATATATATATATATATATATACACACACACACACCCATACACACGCACGCATACATAGATAGAAATGGCCTATATGTCATGTCCCAATAAGGATCAGGATCGGTTAAAATGGCAAGTATAGAAACAGTGGATTAAAATACAACCTGTCCCGGATCCAAGCCTTACACCACCTATGAAGTGGTTTTGCAGCTGATTATGATCCCATACTGTTATCTCTGCACAGGCCTCTCCAAGGTCCTCCAATCGGAAACCGTCATACATCATGGTATGGTTGAACAAAGGATTGGCTGTTCTTTTCACCACCCGTGTCTTCTGTTGGTTTTTCCGACTTGTGTCCGGAAGTACAGTGCTGTAGTAGCACAGTAGCAGTATGAGTCATTTTTAAATGTGAATAACAGAAAATCACTGACATGGAATCAAAAATAACTTTTAAAAAACTTTAGATTACATCAAGTATAGCAAGATCTACAAAAGACTTTCTAATTTTCACCATAATTTTTGTTAGATTTATTGTATGTCAACAGGAATGACTACTGTCTGCCATCATTGTCATGTAATGTTTTATTCAGATATTAAAAACCATACGTCCGTTATAGGTTGAAAAACAGCTTAGAAATTTATGTCGTACCACTTTAAGAAGGGGTTGATAATGAGTCTTCTGACTGGAGGAAGATCCTTGCAGTCTTTCACCCAAATTAGCAGCTCCCCAGCCTCTGCTCTTTTATTTCCCTTACCTATACATGGAACAAAAGCCAATTTTTTCACTTAGTTTTAAGTGAAAAAACATTCATGCAAGAAAATATCTGCTAGTTTATAACTGTTCACCCTTGATTGTCTGTGGCACAAATTTCAGGGCCACTCTCATCTTCCCAGCATTTTCTTTTAGGTTTGATGGAAGCTGTCCAAATCTTTCTGCTGGGACCTGAAGGATGCAGTTCAGGTCAGTTAGGTGTAATCACTGCTGCAACTCACCTATGAAGACAGTAGCAGTTACCTTGGCTTTTAATGCATACTCATTTATCTCCGTGTTGTCAAAATCCCATTCAGAAAAATCCAAGTCTACATCACCCAGGAAGCTGTTCCGCCCAAAAAGGTCATTGTGCCACACTGAGACGTTCAAGTTCTGTTCTTTCAACTCTTCGAGACTGATTTTAAACTATGAAAAACAGCAACAAAGTCAAGTGTGGAGGACAAAGTTGAGCAATTCATCTATTGTTACATAACAGCTGGTAATTAGGGTTTAAGGCTGTCAGGTATTTGTTTTGCCTATCACATCAGTCCAGCACATTTGGTAATTTGTAAAAACACAAGAGACCATTCAATTTTAAAAGCTGCATCTACCAAAGACTAAAACACAAGTATTAGTTTTTGTCAACCAAGTAATCCAGCTTCCTTACTAGATGAAGAAATAATCATCATGCTACCATACCACACGTACAGGCTCCAAACCTTTTCCATTCATGAATAATGAAGGCCTCTGTACTCACTGAACTTTTTCTATATCCTTCTGTAAGGTAAGGTAGATTTTTATTTCATGCTTGGTATTTCTGATTTGACAATCACCATTAACTGTGGGACCTTTTATAGACATGTGTCCTTTTCCAAATCAAGTCCATCAAGTCAACTGAATTTACCCCAGGTGGACTTCAGCTTAGTTCTGCAAACATCTCAAGGATGATAAGTGGAAACAGCTTTATTTTGCTTTTCAGGGCAAAGGCTAGAAATAGTAAAAATGTTTTGCGCAAAACTCAAACTTCTTTACACATTGTCGTAATGGAATATTTTTGTGTAAAATTTTGAAAAAATACATTAAATTATACAGTTTGGTATAAGACTGTTATATAACAGTATATAAATAGTTAATCCCCGTGAATACGTTCTAGATGCACTGTACAAGCCTGGGGCAAGAATTTAATAAAAGAGTGAAAACCATGTGCTGTCATCTGCCTTTGATGAGAGTACGGTACATATCAAATGGTGTTTTGAGCATTTGAAAGGTAAAAATAAAACGTGGAAGTGTCTCACCTTGAGAACTTCATTGTATGTTGGATGAAATGTCTTCTTTTTAACAGTGGTTTTTCTCTTGCCCAATCGTGTATTATCAGGAACAAGGTAGCACTTCACGTACCTGCAAATATTTGGACAGAAATAAAGGGTTAGTATTATCTAAAAGATATGGATGGAACAGGCTCTTTGACTTTTGTCACATATTTTATTCTGTCACATTAAAATGGAACTTCACTGAGAAAACTTACAAGTCATAAGTCTTTTTGGTTTCAGTAACAGCCAATCCACTGCACTTTACCACAAAGACCTGAAATTCTTCAATCTTTTGGATGTAGTTCACAGCAAACTGAATGCTTCCTTGAACTTCCATGTGTAAAGGGTAAATGGTGCTTATGGTGCTGCTCATCTTGATCATTCATGAAATGTCATAAAAAAGAATTTACATTTATTTATTGTTCTGCATTCAATTGCAAAAGGCAAATATTGTCACCTCCCTACAATCATGGTCTACATCATTTTTTGCCAAAAGTGACTTTAAAAGAAAAATAAAAAATACATTAATCTTTCTTTCTGAAAGAAGTTTTAGGCAAAAAAAAATCACTTTTGGCAAAAAAACAAAAAACAAAAGAGAGGCCATTATTTCAGGAAGATGACTCTATGTCAAATGTACACAAGACATTTTCAGACATTGTTAAAAGTGGACAGGACAAGGCTAGGTAAAGCTTACAAAATATGCATGGTAGACACAAAAAAACCCCCCCCAAAAAAACACTTACATGACTTTCATTTGATGAAAGTCTACTAGAAACCAGTTATTAACTGAATGAAACTGAATCCTATTTCCTACCATGATATTCAGTTCCTCCTACTGGCTGTGCAGTGAGTCTATAACTACTCTGACTCAGGTGACAGTGCTAATAGTTTTGGTGTTCTGACAACTATGAAAGCTTGCAGCTTTGAATAATTTTAATTTCTCATAATACATTATAGAGACAGTTTCAAACAGTTTAACTGGCTTCTTAGAAATACAAAATTCTGATGAATTCACTTGATTAATGTTTCTTTTCATGCGTTTGTTCCTGTCAATAATTAACAATTACATTCAACATTTTGAAAATCCCATTCCATCCTCAACATCCATAATGTGTTGACAACTCAGTAAGTCATGTATAGACATACAGATGACATGGAGGCCATTGCTGAGGACAGACTGGAATTGGAACTGCTGCCAATCATCCTGTTAGCCATGGTGCTTCTTGGTGGGTTGTCATAATCTGTCTGATGATGTCAACAAGTAGAAAGAAACAAATGGAAAAGAATAAATACAATACAAGGGTAGAGACAAAATGTCAGGACACTTAGTATGAAGATATGCGACATTTAGACCAAACGTCTCTCTAATATAGATGTAAAACAAAGAACAGTTTGATACCTCTGTGCAGAGATCATCAAACTGGAGTCATTTCTAAGTTATTTACCTTTTGGTGCTGAAGACTGAGCACAGAAAAACTGCTTTTCATGGTAGTGGAGTCGGAAAAAACCTGAACTAACGAGGGAGGGAAGTGAACAGAAGACATGGGTTACTTTTAATCTCAGCGAACAATAACATCTCATCAGTACATAAAGTATTCTACATGTTAAAATGACACTTTAGACCAGGTCATGGAAACACCTTTTATCATAATCCGCAAGTAGTTAAATTTCAAACTTGAAATTATTTTGGGTTCTTTCTACTCTTTAGTAGAAACTAAGCACAAAAAACTAAGACAATAACATTTTTATTTTTTGTTGAATTGTCTGTGGAATAAAATAATTATTCACAGTATGTTTACTTTTATTAGAAGTTTATTTAGTGTTAATCTTACATGTTTAATCAGTTTATTATATTTTACTCAGACTTACAGAGTCATTGTTTCTCTTCTAGCCTTCACAAGTTTGCTCCAGTGTGATAAGTAAATAACTATCAAACCTCCAGAGTGACAGACCAGACCCAACGGCTGAGTGATTATTATTAGGCACAGAATATTCTGCCTGAAACTGGTTTTTAACTAAAGGTTGCATTTTTCTCACTATGTGTATTAATCTGATAAGCTTTTTTAGAATATCAGCGATGACACCCTGTCTGTGTGCGAAGGGCATTAAACAGTAAATATAGAGAAGTGATTCCTTTGTCTAGTCAGATCTCAGATCTCTCTGGGTTCTCCATCTGGCCAGATGTAATAAAGCTGTTTTGTTCTCTCCTTTTAACAAGGTTTGGACTTTGTTAATTTCTCGCACTCAACATGTCCAACAACAAAGAACAACGGTACAACAATAATCAATAATACATATTTTTTTCATGTTACTTGTTTCTGAGGTGAAATTTTCCAAACTCTTAGATGAAGATATGATTCTTGAGGATAATCGTGCCTGTGCTGATGTGATAGGGTTTTCAGCACAGCCTAAAAAACAAGAAAAATAACATTATCAAACATTTCAGCAGAATCTGCTCACTCAAACTCACTGAACACTTTCCTTCCACTCAACTGCCCATAAGTACAGTTGGTCATAGCATTCTGAAATATCAGACCACAAAATTTGACCATTTGATTTTGCTTTTAGAAACATGTATTAGTAAATACAAGAAATTAGTGGCTGTTGGATCAGAACTACAAAGCCTTTTGACCAGCGACCAGTTCAGGACGTACCCCGCCTCTCACCCATTGACCACTGGAGCCAAGCACCAGCACCCTTTGGGACCCCACTAAGGATAAGCGTGTAAGTATTTTGTGTCAATGGCACTTTAAACTGTACGTATTTCTCTTTTAGTGTCAAAAAGTTATGAGTTTTTTAAAAATGATTTGAATTTCATTTTCTATAAAGTTTGTTTGAATTCTAATCAAAAAGGAAGATTTTCACATTCTTGGTTGATTCAGCTGACCATGACATGTTTATCAATCTATTTGGTTTAAAAATAATTGTAATGTCTTCATCAGAGTTAGTTATACCCTCCTAGTTTTTTGTATCTTATTCCCTTGGACATTTATTGTTACACCCCCACCCAAGGGAGGAAATCCCATTTCACTATTGGAGTGACTATAAAAAGGGACATATTTCTTAAGAGCAATTTTGGGGGCTGGGGGCGTCGGCAAAGTTACAGTGAAATGTCACAAAAAATGTAATTTAAAAAGTATTTAATGTGCTGTAGAACCAAAAATGACTAGTAAGTGGTAACGCACACCAAACTTGTTCTCAGTAAACAAACTTTTGAGATCTATAAAAATCTAACTAAAATTTAAATGTTTAGATGCGAGTTTGGTTCATTGTCACTGATCTCATCTCTGCTACACCTTTACAAAGGTTTTTCTAGAAAAATGTTCAGATTTTATTTTGTGATTGTAAAGGCTCTATGTTGAAGGTAGTAGATATAGAGACAGCTTTCTTTCTTTTTTTTTTACTGCCAACTGCTCTGCTCTTTTGCTCCCAAACACCGAGCCGTCGGCTGTTCTCAACATTCAGCCCCTCCCTCCAGTTTCAAACTCTTCTCATTAATGTAGGACAGGGGCGGGCACTCCAGGCGTTGAGGGCCGGCGTCCTGCAACTTTTAGATGTATCTCTACTTCAACAGTCAAATAATGAGGTCATTAGCAGAACTCTGGAGAACCTGACTGCACTTAGGAGGAGATTCGGCTGTTGGATTCAGGTTTGAATCCAACACCTGACATAAGAGTTGGAGAGCTAAATATAATTGAGATATTTGCTACCTTTGACAAAAATAAAGCTTAAGTTTATCAAAGCAGTGTAGTCAGTTTTGCTAGTTTAGATTTCCAAGAGGGCTGCCCAGTGGAGTATTTAGTAGCACTGTTGCCTTGCAGGTAGAAGGTCCTGGGCTTTAATCCTGGCCCTATCTGCATGGAGCTTCCATGTTTTTGCAGGTTTTTTGTTTTTTTTTTTTTGCTTGTCCTGCAGAGCCACAGCTAGCTCTTCACTTCAGATGGCTTTGATTTAGCCTGTGCCGTTCCGCAGCGATATTGTTGCTCCTCCTACATTATCCTTATTTTTATCTTAGATGAATGGTGGATTTATTTTGTTCTTAGTTTCTTTTGCCTTTTCATATTGATGTTGTTAAAATAGAAAAGTTTGTTTTATGATTTATTTGGGGGGAACCGACTTACACTTTTCCAAGATCAGGGAGGTCCGAACCCCTCCAAGTCCCCTGAGATTTCCACCTATTCCCCTACATTTACCCCATGACCGCCTTGGGGACAAAACACCCTTGCATTTTTCTCTGTCACATTTCAACTCAGTCATATTGATTGAAATGCCGTCTGTGGTTGTAGAACTTGACTGTATGGTAGACTGAAAATCAGTATCATCACCTTCCTGAAATAATGACCCAAGTAATTTTTCTTTTTGGCAAAAAAAGAAAACGTAATTTTTATGTACTGCCACATCTTAGGATTTAAGGAGGATGTAGTTTCTTTAAATGAAGTGTTGTGTGTTATACATTTGAATGATTTGGCCTCAGTGAAAAATGAGACCAAATCCATATTTTCTTTGTCTATATTAAAACTTTTATATGAAGCAAATTTGTAGCACATTTCTTTGTAGCCTCTCAGAGTAAAAATCCCCTGCTCCTCCTACTGAGAAGTTTGTACTTGGTTGTTTTCTTCTTCATGAAAAACGTTGCTGGTAATTATGTTTTGATGAAAGATCTTGTGATGCTACTTTTGAACATACAGCAGTGGCTTACTTTGTGAGGACGTCTCAAAAGAGTAAACGTTGTGCCTGGGTGTCCAGTCTCTGGCTTCAGAGCTGCAGTGAAAATCCTCTCCAGACTTTATGTGCTTTTGAACAGGTTTATCTGGGTCATATGCAGTCAAAACAAACGTGGGCAGGACTGTAACTCGTGGCTGTGGAGAGGATTGCTCTGATACAACTGCAAAGAAAAAAAGGAGAAAAAGAAAGGATTACGTTTAAGATTTGATTTCTAAATAATAGTTAATATTGCATCCTGTTAGGTCTGAATGTGCAATTGACAAATAGACTTGGATCATTGGATTGTTATCATGATTCTGGGTTCTTGGGTTGGGTTTTGTTTATTTCTGTGTTTCTGTTCCTTTTTAGTTCAGCCCTTTTTGGTCATCCGAGTTTATGTTACTTTATTATTTTGGTTAGATTTCATTCCTGTTTTCCTTTAGTTCAGCTTCTTGTGGTGTTTTCCAGTTATGTTTAATTTTTTTATTTTTTGTTACTCTAGTTTCATTAACTCTCATTTCATTAGATCCATATTGCAGTGGTGTGTTCACATCATGAACCTCCCTCTGCAAGTCCATGATGGGAATTTTGTTGAAAATGTAGATAATTTTGGTGGCCTTTGTAAAGTTACACAACAAAAAATTAACAGCAAAAATTTAAAGTATTTAGTTTAGGGCAGCGCTTCTCAATTCCAGTCCTCAGCCCCCCTGCTCTGCATGTTTTAGATGTGCCTCTATTCCGAGCAGCTGATTCAAATGATTGCATGACCATCAAGAGCTGCAGAAGCCTGTTAATCACCCACATATTCAATCCAGGTGTGTGGCAGAAGGAAAACACCTAAAACATGCAGGACAGGGGGGGCACGAGGACCGGAACTGAGAAACAGTGGTTTAGGGGGAAGATAACAGAAAGTCAGACTTCCCCTTGTTATTCATTAATTTACAGATGTCAGTCTTAAACTAAATTTTTGATTAGCAAGTTAAGCACTTAATTTGAAGCTAATTTAGTTTGCTTATTAAATATTTTCTTTTGGAGCTAAACATTTAGTTTGTAAACTAAATGTTTAGTGGCATTTAAGTATCTAGTTTAAAACCATTACATTTATAAATGAATGAGAAACATGGTGAAAATATGTCTGAAAAATGATCCCCTATTTTTTACCTTTTATAACTGGCTAAATACCTCAAATAGTAACTATTAATTTTTGACTGTATAACTTTACAAATGGCATCCCATACACTTCAAAGTATTTCTACAATATAATAAATCAACAGAAACATTTTTAACATTGCACAAAAATGCAGAATAACTGACTTGAAGACCAAATTAAAATTCTTAATAAAAATATCTATAAAGCACAGCAGTTGCAGAGAGAACGTAAAAACAGATCACACAGGATTATCTAAATATGAGTGTTTAAGGGCACACATGTTATGAATATGTGAAGATGACTAGTTTGAAACAAAAATTCTCACCACTAAAGACTGGGTGTTGATCAGCTTCATGCTCCAGAAGATTGGGCTTCGATGTGCCTTTGAGTTCTTCCTCCTGTAAATCTACTTGGCTTTGTTGGAACAAAAAGCTGCATGAGCTACCATCAGTATTACACTTAAGGTCATTTGGACATTCTGCTCCAGGGTGTTTAATGTCTGGTAGGTTTTTTTCTTCAAGATATTTCCCATCCTTCCTTTCCAAAACACTCTCAGGAATAGAGCTTAAATCCAACCTGCTGCTCTCTGACCATTTTTTGGTGGCTGGGTTAATTTGACTTTGTGGGCCTGGGTGATGCAATACGGACTCTGTGTTAGTGGCAGACAACATGTTCCCAGATTGCACCAGTTGATCATGAAACCCAGTACATCTTCCAGTTGACCCATCTCCATTAAAAAAACAGTCCTGTGTTTTCATGCTGACTTGATTATTTGGACTCTTTGGAACTGGACTGGATACACTCAGATTAATTCCTCTGTCAGCTCTATTTATCTTAGAGTTAATGACATTGAAAATGCAGCTTTCAGGTGGTAATGTGGTCTCTGCAAAAAGTAAAAACAAATAAGCACATATAAGTAAAAGTATGGTTGATGTACTTCTGTTATTAGACGTTTAAAAAATCCTTCTATCCTTCTAAACCCTAGACAAACACACTCTAGAGTAGTCCACCACTGACTTTCCCCTTCATGGTTGCATGTTTGTCTAATGCAAGTAACTTGACACGTGTTTGATTTCCTTAGACTTTACTTTGTCTTCTTCCCCTATGCTAAAATGAAACTCAGAGTAAGTATTCCAATTTTTGTAAAAGGTAACTGTATTGTTTAAATCCAGTAAAATTACTGGATTCATTCCCAATAAGTTTTAATTTTTTTTTTTTTTTTACAGTGATATACGTAATTACTTGCATATCATTACACATCATTAGTTGTTTACATACTGTTGCCTGTGGCAAGAAACTCCTAATTTGCCAGTCTGTTATTTTTGGTCATGTTCTCTGTACTCTAGCTTCCTCCCAAATATCAAAAATATGCATTTAATAACTTCTGAGTTTTTTGCACTTACACATTCTCTCCTATGAGAGTTTGATCATTTGTTTTTGATGCATCTGTGTAGTAATGTCCTTGTTCACCCAACACCAGCATCAAGTACTTGTACTCACACTCAACATTAAACCATTACTGTTTAGCTGGATTTTCCTCCTGGGCTGCACTGCAACTTAAAGGCTAACCCAAACTTCATACCAGGTGTTGGTGTAACACACTGAAAAATCGTTTTCTGATCCTCCAAAATAAATAAAGAAAAAAAATCAGAAGAATAGAGAAGTTAGAAGACAGGAAGAAGCAAAAATGGATGTAGTTTGGTGCAGAGAACACAATAGACTTTTTTGTCGTCATTTTAACTAATGGTGTCAAAAAAAATTATCTCAATCTATTTTTACCCATCATTTTTGTAAAATGATAATGGCATTTGATTGCATTTCATTTTCATTATGTTTAATCAATATTCAACAAGCTGAACAGATAATCCACATTGTGTCATCAAGCTGAATGCATTTAACTTTTTCTATGCAGTGACAAAGTTGTTGAAATCAACATAAGTGATGAACATCTTGAGCACATATTCTCTTTTTGCTTTCTCTGTATGTATTGTAGGCTTATTAAATGTGCCACAGGATCCCAACTCAATCATCAAGCAAATTATTTTGGCCTGACCCAATTCATAGTTCTCTACTACTGTGTCTAGAATCTGTTACTGGATTGAGGGCACCACTCTTTTCACTTTAGATCATACTTATGTGACAAAGTCCAGACAAAGTACTAGAGTCGGTCAGTGGCCTCTTCAGAGTTCAGGGCTTAGATCAAAACTATTTATGACAGAATGGGGACCTAGATGTGTTTTGTGACCATGAATGCAATATTAATTTGAGACTGTTAATAACACAATTGAACCAGTGTTTTTTATATGGTGGAGTGTTTATAAAACTAGTAATGTCAAATATTTCAAAAAGAGTTATGTGCACAAAGGTGAATTTAGTGTGGACTTTATTTAACCCATCCAGGATTGAAATATTACACTCAGGCTCAAACATTGTAAACCTCCATTTATAATTGATTAACACCCTTTAGCAACATAGAGAAACCAAGATAAGCATTAGAAAAACATTGTAAGTTTTATAAAATAACTCACTCTGGTTTTGGGACAAGGTCGGATCTGTTGCTTCATCCAATAACTGGATTTGGTTTTCCCAAAAAATCTGTTCACTATTAAATGGATTTCTTCTTACCTTCAAAAGAGAGAAAAAAAAGACAAACTTAACTTCAACAACACTAAGCAACATTATGTAATAATGATTTTTTTTCTACTCCTACACTGTGTACCTACTTTCATTCGTGTTGGTAATACAACTGTTGGAGCGTCACTGAAGGATTTATAGAAATGATCAATTTCATACCTGTTCAGAAGAACAGACAGGACCACAAGAAAAGTGTTAATCTTTTGTGATAGAACCATCCATCCATCCATCTTTTGTCTTTTTGTCTTCCTCAGGGTCTCCTCCCCAATGCGACGATCCTGGAACATCTCACCAGGAATTTTGTTAGATGTCATCCTAACAAAATGCCCAAGTCACCTCAATTGGTTCCTTTTGATGTCGAGGAGCAGACGCTCTCGGATAACCAAGCTTTCATCCCATATATCACTTGTATGCGCAATCTTGTTCTTTCTATCACTACACAGAGTTCCTGACCATAGATGAGGGTAGGAATGTAGATGACCGTGTTCTGTTAGATCAGCATACCTTGTCAGATTGACATATGCGTAGCACAAACTGACGGTTGTATCTATCCGACAAGTATATGGTGCGATTACCACATGCTTTTATTTAATCAGCAACATGACGTAAAGGTTAGATGGTCATGAACTTTGTTAAAAAAGTTTATTTGTTACTAATAACAAATAAACTGACAGATACAGCTGACAGTTTGTGATTCGGGTATGTCGTTCTGACAAGATATGCTGATCTGTCAGAATCACATGGGTAGAATATTTTCTACAGGTTAGGAGCAAGGTTCTGCCCCAAGTGAAGACGTTTAAGTAACTTGTCCACAAAATGAGGGAAAAATTGGAGTGGGAGATTCCATTGGATTGGAATTCCATGCCCTCCTGCCCCCCAAAGACTCTGCAAGGGATACTCACCCCTGGAGCCTTGCCACCAAGGAGCTCTTTCACCACCTCAGTGAACTCAGTACCAGAGATTGGAGAATTTGACCCTTGACTGAGCTTCCTCTTCGTTTTATGGAGTTCACAAGAACAAAGTCAATTCTATCTAGGACTTTTCATACTTCACAAGAATTCAAGCAAACTTCTTGTAAATCTTCCTTCTGGCACCATTTGTAGATCACAACTGTCATCACACAAATAAAATGTTCTATCCAGATTTGTCAAGGACAAGCTGCAAGAACTCAAGAACAATGCAAATTTGTTTCTGTGATTATATGTTTTGTGGTTCAATATACAGTTTGCTGCTGTGCAAGTTAATTTGTTTCGGTGGTTTAAGAGTATGTCTTTTCCTTTCTCTGTACTATAAGTTTTACTGTATTGCTATAGTATTGGCCAATACTTATTTAGTTGGTATGAGCTTAACAGAAAAGCTGTGCATACCTGAAAGGAGCTTAAGACCTTTCTTTTTCTGCAGTGAAAAATACCATCATGTGATAGTTCTAAGAAGATTATGAGGAACTGTTGGGGCCATTTATCCCTGTGCTATGTTAACTTACCCCTTAAGTCAAATCACAATCAAGAAAGCATGCTCATCATAGCATGCTGGTCCTCCATCCATGACTATAGGAGGCTGGTATAAGAACTACAATTAACTAATTTTCAGTGTTAGTAAGAAGTTACACTGCATGAATCCTTGACATAATGATAATAAAGAGGAGCCATTAACAGAGGTCAGTCTCTTCCATGGAGGGTTTTGCATTAGAGAGGATCTCCTTATGGAACAGCTCCCACCTACCTCTAACCCCTCACCTCTGCTCCTCATGTACACACACAGAGAGTGGTGTGAAAAACTGCTTGCCCACTTCCTTATTTCCTTCCTTTTGCATGTTTTTTCACATTTAAGCGTTTCAGGGGTAAGGTAAGATTAGGTAATTTATATATAGCACATTTCCAGCAGCAGACCATCAAATCAATTTAAATCCTTGCATAATTTTTGTAATTCAGCATGAAATGCAACAGCATCTCAATAGGATTCAGGGCAGGACATAGACTAATCATTTTTACAGATGCACCGATTTGTTATTATCTGTAACGGTCCAATTTTGAAAAAACTTCTAGTTCGAGTCTGTGTGATAATGTGCCCTTTTCATTTGGGCCCATCAATTTTTTTGTTCCTTTTTATGTTAAAATATTGTAAATCATATGAGATATGCATATGTATTCTATATTTTCAGACTTATGCTAATCATAATCAAAGTTTGAAATGAATTTAATTGTCGCAAAACATAAAATTGTACTTTATTTTGAAAAACCAACCCTATCTGTGCGATTCCCTGCACATCCCTGTTTTAAGGGACGTGAAGAGAAAACCTAAATATCATCATCGTAACGGGCGTTATTGGGTATTTATGTGACTTTATTTTGGTTTAGGACAATAAGTTTCAAGTTTTAAGTAAGCACATGCCTGATTAACATCTCCAACACATCACTCAACCTGCAATGGTAGAAAAAAAAAACATACTTCAGAGATAGCATCCACTATATGGATGGTGAAAAGAAAACAATGGCAAGATTTCAAACAAGTATGCTCAAGACCTAGTCATATAGGAATTCCTCCTTTCTGATGGGAGGAATTTATATCTAGAGGAATAACTGTTGGTGTGTCTTAAAACCATACATTTGATGCAAGTTGTTGCTCACCCATCAGTGTTGAGCTGCAGCTTGGGTTCTTCACTGCAGAGTGCAGGCAGGTCAAAGGCTTCCTTTATTTCACTGGTTACAAAACTGGACTTTTCAGACAGTGTGTGAGAGATCTCTTCTAAAATGCACAGCTTGAGTTAAAAACGTTTGTCAATCATTATAACACAAACAGTGTAATATTTAGGTATTAATTAAAGCAAATGCATTACAATGTACACCTTTGCCATTTGTTCAATCTATGGTGTAAGTTCACCTCGATGTTCAATTCGAGTTCGTTGCAATTCATTCAGTGTATGTATTTAGCACCATATATCATCTAAACATTTTCTAAAGATACAGTTAAATATATCCAGTCAGTCTTGCAGAAATGATTGGGTGTGGACATTAAGGAGGTGAAATGTGATGGAAAGGGTGTTGGTGTACTTATGACCTAAAGTAAAATGACAATTGATTTGAAAGGGCAGCTTCACATTGTACTGTGTCAAACAAACTAGGACCTTTGAGAAACTCATCATTGCAAGTAAGATCCAATCGAGTTAGAATCCGCCTGCATGAATGAATTGAATTAAGTATATGCAGTCTGTATATTAATTGGATTTTCTTTCATGAAAGTGGCTCGAGTCAACTTTTTTTTGTGAATTGGTGCAACATAGATAAACTGAATTCAAATAAATGCTGCAGTGTTGCCAAAATAAAAGCATTTAAAAACTTACCTACAGTTAGTGTTCTGTCAAATGTGTGCCTCATGGAGGCGCTGAGGACCTCAGAGGCATGGACACACTCTTGATGACGAAGCTGCTTGGTCTCATAGAACCATTCTCCAGTAAGGTATCTTAGCTGAATTTTATCTGCAACAGTCCTCTGTAGGTTCCTAAGTACAGACAAGGTGAAATAAGATGGTGTCCAACATTTTCCCATCACCCACATCAATACCTTACATGTATCCTAAAAAAATAATTTAAAAAAATTGTTAAGTTTAAAGAGAATCCAAAGAAAACCTAAAACAATCCAACCCGTGTGGGCAGAGGGGAGCCAGATGGAGGGCCAAAGTCCAGAGTAAACACTATCATGACGGGTCGGTCAAATTGTTTATTCTGAAAATTGTTTACCTAATTTACAGATTACTGTAAAATCTGAATAATCTAAATACTTGATTACTCTGATTTTCTCAAACAAACATAGGCATCAAGTTCTTTTTAAAGTCTTGAATCCTCCAAATGCACCTACTTTTACAGCTTCTGTTGATCTTTTGAACAAATCCTTAAAAATTTTCACTGACAAAATTTCAGACCTTAGGGGCTTTAGTATTCTGCCTGTGTTGGATCCCAAGGAAACACCTCTAGGTGCTGAGTTTGAGTTTGAACAGGTTGAGCCAGTTTCTTTGTCCCATTTGTCCACTGTAGTTAAACATCTGTAGCCGACACATTATCAATTGGACTGTCTCCCTGGCTTATTAAAAGATATTTTTCCTGTCATTAGGCCATCCACACCTTGATGGCCTAATGGACATCCTCTCTTTCGATTGGATGTCCTGGCTACTTTCAAATGTCCTGTGGTTGTTTGAAAGAAGCCACAGTTTATTAAAAAAACAAACTTAAACCACAGTATTCTTGCTAATTTTAGACCTATTTCTAAACTACCGTTTAGAAACAGTTTTAGAGAAGATAGTTTTTACTCAGCTCCAGTCTTTTCTGATATATCAGAGAAATTCCAATCCGGTTTTAAATGTGGACGTAGTACAGAAACCACTTTGCTTAGAGCAGGGGTCACCAATGCGGTGTGGTGGGCACCCGGTCGTCCGAGGGGACCTTATCAGTTGTCCGCGGAGCAACTTCTAAAATTAGCCATTGCCATTATGGAGCACTGCCAAAGAAATAATTCAATTAAATGTTTTTACGTTGAAATAATATTAGTTTATTTCTAGAATATCTATCTATCTATATATATATATATATATATATATATATATATATATATATATATATATATATATATATATATATATATATATTAAGAGAATTATAAAAACGTTTAAAATAAATTGTTTTATGTATAAAACTTTTCTAGGGTTAAGTTCAGAATTATGCGCAGACACAGATATTATCAGAGGGCAGCAGCGCCTGCAGCTGGACCAACTCTGCGTACCTTGAGATTTTTCTTTAAAAAAGAAAAGAATAACTTCTGGAATTTTTTATTATCTAACCCTCTTTACTATTAGCAAAATTGTGGAGAAAAAAATATTCTTTTGAGTCAAAACATCTTGTACGTAGCAAGTCTATGGGGGTCAAAGGGCACGCCAAAGCCTAAATGTTATTGGTCAGTCTACTTTTGTTTATTTGGCGGCTTGGTGCATTTTCTGTAAGCTAAAAATGAATGAGCAGAGTTTGAACCTCCCGTTGATCTAACAGCGATCATTTGAGCTTTTTACCGTGTGCCAGAACCGCGCACACGGTAAAACACACACCTGTCGGCTGACATCTGCTGCTACTGAGTGTCTCAGACTGTGGGTAAAACAATTAATCTAGTCGACTTTAATCTAGCAAAAACAGTAGAAATTAAGCAAATATTGTTGCTTCACCTTTTCGTCCTCTGGACGTCTGACACCACCTTGCAATCAACACTCTCCTCTTTCTGTGGAACACACAGGAAGGCTTTTCTTTCATGTCTTTCGTATTTAGCATCGTTTGTAAAAAAAGAAAAAAAAAGTCAGCTGCCATTGTGGTTTAGTTTTGTGCTGGTTTTGCGTTGTAGAGGCGGTTGTGCTCTTGTAGGTCAGGTGCAGTGATAGTTTTGTGCTACTCTCTGATCTAACTTTTTTTTGTCCGGCATCTGCTGGTGTCAGCCAGCAGGTGACCCGTCAGCCAGCAGGTGACCCGTCAGCTTTTCAGTTTGCAAAACCACAAAAAAAGCTAATAAACTGGCGATCCGCCAGAACCGCGAACACTGTAAGAAGCTCAGGCGGGATCTTAGAACCACTGGAGGTTCTAACTGCACTCATCATTTTTAGCTCACAGAAAAACGTCAAGCCGTGAACTAAACTAAAGCAAACTGACCAATAGGATTTAGGCTTTGGCGTGCTTATCCATACAGACTCATACTGATGTGCGCTACGTACAAGATGGTTTGACATAAAAGATCTTTTTTTTCTCCACAATTTTGTCAATAGTAAAGAAGTTTGGATAATAAAAAGTACAATAACTAATTTTTTTTTTTTAGGAAAATCTCAAGGTACTCAGTCACAGTGCGTACCGCCGTACAGCTGCAGTTGCTACTGCAACAATAAAATATCTGTTATTTGTGTGCAATTTAGAATCACACAAAAAAGCTCCAAAAGGGAATCAAACCTAAAACTCTGTGAACTAAGTTCCAATCACATAATATCAATGAACCATATCTGCTATGGTAAATTATTACTGATAACTATTCTGAGTATTCCCTTACATGAATAAGACCAGACCACATGTAATCATATATGTAAATGTATTATTGTTATAAAGGCTGAGCCAAGAAAATTTTTTGTCTGTATCAAACAAGTAGCCCTTCATATTACTACTCTGTACCCATGAAGTAGCTCCTAGTCTCAAAACGATTGATGACCCTTGGCTTAGAGTATTAAATATTCTCCTTCTAATGGTTGATTCAGGGGACACTGTAGCCTTATTGTTATTAGACGTAAGTGCAGTATTCGACACCGTTGACCACAACATCCTTTTATTTCGATTGAAGCACTGTGGTTGGTCTTAAGACTGATTCTCATCGTATTTGAAAGACAGAAGTTTTTCTGCACAGTGGTGCAGTTGGTAGAGCTGTTGCCTTGCAGCAAGAAGGTCCAGAGTTCAATTCCGGGCCTGGGGTCTTTCTGCATGGAGTTTGCATGTTCTCCCTGTGTATGCGTGGGTTCTCTCCCACAGTCCAAAAACATAACTGGTCTCTCTAAATTCTCCCTAGGTGTGTGTGTGTGTGTGTGTGTGTGTGTGCGTGTATGTGTGTGTGTGAATGGTTGATTTTCCTGTCTGTCTCTGTGTTCCCCTGCGACAGACAGGCTACCTGTCCAGGGTGTACCCCGCCTTTCGCCCGGAACGTTAGCTGGAGACCTAACCTCCTGACCCACTAAGGACAAGGGTGTACAGAAAATGGATGGATGGATGGAAGTTTTTCTGTTCATCTTGATCACTGTTCTTCCGTGGTAGTACCCCTAAATTATGGAGTACCTCAAGGTTTAATTTTAGGCTTTATTTTATTTATTTTGTATTTGCTTCCTCTTGGACATATTTTTAAAAAATTTAATATCTCTCTCTGGTGGGGAAGGAGCCGGAGCTAGTGTGTGAGGTCGAGAGGTTCCGGCAAGAAATAGTCGGTCTCACCTCGACGCATGGCTCTGGTTCTAGAACCAGTCTCCTTGAGAGGGGCTGGAAATACTTCCACTCTGGAGTTGCCCAAGGTGAGAGGCGTTGGGCAGGAGTGGGCATACTTGTTGCTCCTCATCTCGGCGCCTGTATGTTGGGGTTTACGCCGGTGAACGAGAGGGTAGCCTCCCTCCGCCTACGGGTGGGGGGACGGGTCCTGACTGTCGTTTGTGCTTACGGACCGAACGACAGTTCAGGTTACCCACCCTTTTTGGAGTCCTTAGAGGGGGTACTGGAGAATGCTCCTCCTGGGGACTCCCTTGTTCAGCTGGGGGACTTCAACGCTCACGTAGGCAACGACAGTGAGGCCTGGAGGGGCGTGGTTGGGAGGAACAGCCCCCCTGATCTGAACTCGAGTGGTGTTCTGTTGTTGGACTTCTGTGCTCGTCATGGATTGTCCATAATGAACACCATGTTCAAGCATAAGGGTGTCCATATGTGCACTTGGCACCAGGACACCCTAGGCCGCAGTTCGATGATCGACTTTGTCATCATTTCATCGGATCTGCGGCCGTATGTCTTGGACACTCGGGTGAAGAGAGGTGCAGAGCTGTCCACTGACCACTACCTGGTGGTGAGTTGGCTCTGCTGGTGGGGGAGGATGCCGGTCAGACCTGGCAGGCCCAAATGTGTTGTGAGGATCTGCTGGGAACATCTGGCGGAATCCCCTGTGAGACGGAGCTTTAACTCCCATCTCCGGCAGAACTTTGAACAGGTCCCAGGGGACGTGGGGGGACATGGAGTCTGAGTGGACCGTGTCCCGTGCCTCCATTGTCGAGGCGGCCTATCGGAGCTGTGGCCGCAAGGTTGTCATCCTATCGGGCCTTTTTGGCCTGTGGGACTCTGGAAGCAGCTGATGGGTACCGGCGGGCAAAGCGGCATATGTCTCGGGTGGTTGCTGAGGCAAAAACTCGGGCGTGGGAAGAGTTTGGAGAGGCCATGGAGAAAGACTTCCGTATGGCTTTGAGGCGATTCTGGTCCACCATCCGGCGTCTCAGGGGGGGAAAGCAGTACAGCACCAACTGTACTCCGCCAGGGCTGCCCTTTGTCACCGATTCTATTCATTACTTTTATGGACAGAATTTCTAGGCGCAGCCAAGGTGTTGAGGGGATCCGTTTTGGTGGCCTTAGGATTGCATCTCTGCTTTTTGTGGATGATGTGGTCCTTTTGGCTTCATCAGGTCGTGATCTGCAGCTCTCACTGGAGCGGTTCACAGCCAAGTGTGAAGCGGCTGGGATGAGGATCAATGCCTCCAAATCCGAGGCCATGGTCTTGAGCCGGAAAAGGGTAGAGTGTCTTTTCCGGGTCAAGGGGGGTTTCCTGCCCCAAGTGGAGGAGTTCAAGTATGTCGGCATCTTGTTCACGAATGGGGAAGAAGGGAGCGGGAGATCGACAGGCGGATTGGCGCAGCGTCTGCCATCAAGCGGGTGCTGTACCGGTCCGTCATGGTGAAGAGAGAGCTGAGCCAAAAAGCGAAGCTCTCGATTTACCGGTCGATCTACGTTCCCTCCCTCATCTATGGTCATGAGCTTTGGGTCATGACCGAAAGAATGAGATCACGGATACAAGCGGCCGAAATGAGTTTTCTCCATAGGGTTTCTGGGCCTCCCTTCTGAAGCTGCTATCCTCGCGACCCCACCCCGGATAAGCGGAAGAAGAAGGATGGATGGATGGATAATATCCCTTTTCACTTCTTTGCTGATGATGTGCAAAAATCCATACCCCTCAAGAAACTACACAAGGATGATTCCCTGAAGTCTTTCACAGATTGCTTAACAGAAGTTAGCCAATGGATGAACCAAAATTCTCTTCACTTAAATCAAAATTAAACTCAAGTTATTCAGTTGGACTAAATAGCCTTATTAGTAAACCTGATAAAATTGTTTGTTCCCTCTTCTATTAGGAATCTTGATGTCATTTTTGACCCTTGTCTAAACCTGGATAAGCAGGTGAGCTCTGTTGTGAAATCAAGCTTTTTCTATCCACGCTTTCTTGCAAAGGTTAAGTCTAGCTTCTGTCTTAAAGACTTTGAGGAACTTATCCATGCCTTTATCACTATACGTTTAGACTATTGCAACTCATTATATAAAAAATATGGACCAATCTTCTCTACAGTGTCTCCAAATGATTCAAAATGCCACTGCTGGAACCCAGAAATGAGAGCACATAACACCAGTATTGGCTTCTCTGCATTGGCTACCAGTTTCTTATTGGGTTGATGTTAAAATTCTTTTATTGATTATTAAAGCTTTATATGGCCTAGCTCCAGCTTACGTTCAAGACCTTCATAATCATTCCATATCTAGAACAATCTGGTTAAATATTACATTTTTCTTACATATTCCTAGAACCAGACTGAAAAGCAGAGACTGTATTATATTATATTATAAAATATATTATATTATTATAATAAATAATCAGATTTAGATACTCACTGGACCCGTTTCTCCTCAGCCTTTTTCAGCTCGGCATCTCTTTTCAGCACAGACATAATGGTCTTCTGCTCCTCCTCTGTCAGAAAACCCAAGTCGATCATGGTCTCTGCTGTCACTTAAGGCACCGTTACTGCGTGAAGTTACCCACTTCAGTTTGACACAGGTGGTTGGACCTTCCACATAAATCATGTTATGACATTGAAACATAAGCCAATCAGGGATCAGCCCATCTACAACAATTCTTTGAAGAACCTTGGGTTAAAATAATATTGAATATTAATACTGAATGTAATAATCAGGTTTCTAGACTGTGAGGAGAAGTTAGATAATCCATGCAGAAAGATTCTGGGCAGAAATTCAAACCCAGACTTCCTTTTTAAACTTTTTCTTAGCTTTGACTAAAGCAAGGTATCAGTTATTTTAAAAATTCTGGTAGAGAGTCCTCGGAACAGTCAGCTCGGATCAGTCAGGAGGGAACAGTCAGGTGGGAACACTCAGGTGGGAACAGTCAGGAGGAAACAGTCCGGAGGGAACAGTCAGGAGGAAACAGTCCGGAGGGAACAGTCAGGAGGGAACAGTCAGGTGGGAACAGTCAGGAGGAAACAGTCCGGAGGGAACAGTCAAGAGGGAACAGTCAGGTGGGAACAGTCAGGTGGGAACAGTCAGGAGGGAACAGTCAGCTCGGATCAGTCAGGTGGGAACACTCAGGTGGGAACAGTCAGGTGGGAACACTCAGGTGGGAACAGTCAGGGGAAACTGTCCGGTGGGAACAGTCAGGGGGAACAGTCCGGTGGGAACAGTCCGGTGGGAACAGTCAAGTGGGAACAGTCCGGTGGGAACAGTCAGGAGGGAACAGTCAGCTCGGATCAGTCAGGTGGGAACAGTCAGGTGGGAACACTCAGGTGGGAACAGTCAGGTGGGAACACTCAGGTGGGAACAGTCAGGTGGGAACACTCAGGTGGGAACAGTCAGGGGGAACAGTCCGGTGGGAACAGTCAGGGGAAACTGTCTGGTGGGAACAGTCAGGGGGAACAGTCCGGTGGGAACAGTCAGGGGGAACAGTCCGGTGGGAACAGTCAAGTGGGAACAGTCCGGTGGGAACAGTCCGGTGGGAACAGTCAGGGGGAACAGTCAGGTGGGAACAGTCCGGTGGGAACAGTCAAGTGGGAACAGTCCGGTGGGAACAGTCCGGTGGGAACAGTCAGGGGGAACAGTCAGGTGGGAACAGTCAGGGGGAACAGTCCGGTGGGAACAGTCAGGGGGAACAGTCCGGTGGGAACAGTCAGGGGGAACAGTCCGGTGGGAACAGTCAGCTCGGAACATCTTTTTAATGTCCAAGTTCCGACTTCAAACTTCCAAAGTAAATTTATCACAGCCTTTCTCTGGTACTTTTTAAAATACTTTTTTTTGTCAGTACCTGCGGATTCTCGCCCTGTTAATGTTGTACAACAACATTAAAAATTAAACCTTTTCGTTGCCAAAATCTTCTTTAAAAACATCCACTGTAATCCACTCATCAGGAATGATTGCACATTTGCTTCCTTATTTATAGTATGTGTACACACACTGTTTGGATGTGATGCACCAGTGGATGTATCTCTGTTTGTATTGTAAGTGAGTAAACTTTTATAAGTTCTACAAATTACCCTTATCTTAAAAATGACTAAAAGTACTTTTTCAAAAGGTGGAACATCCCCATTTACACCCTTTGTCCAGAACCCTGACTTTCTTCCGGGTATGTTAGATGCAGGTTTTGGGGAATGGGTGGCTAAGGGTGTTTCCTCTTTGGGCTGTCTTTTTAAGGAGGGGATCCTCATGTCTTTTGATCAAGTTATGGAAGCCTTTGGAGTAGGGAAAAATAACCTCTTCCGTTTCTTCCAGCTAAGAGACTTTATTAAAAAAGAAACAACTCTAATCAGGGACACTGAGATTGTGGGCATCGAAAAATTGTTCTTCGGAACTCGTGAAGTGTCACTCAGCATGTGCTACAAAACATTAAAATGCTATAAATGTCACATACCAACTCTGGCCCAGGCCTGGGGAGGAGAGCTGAATATCGAGATCACTGATGAAATGTGGAGCAGTATTTGGAATTCTGCCAAAAAAATTACTATTTGTAATCGCTCCTGGGCATTGCAACTTAAATTAATACATAGAGCTCACTTGGCCCCAAACAGGGTGTCTAAATTTAAACCGGGGTCCTCTTCATTGTGTCCAAAATGCAAAATAGATGAAGGCAGCCTCATACACTGTCTTTGGTCATGCCCCAAGATCCAGATATACTGGAAATCTATTCTGGCTGAGATTAGAAAAATTTTCAAAACTAACATTGATCTTGATCCAGTGTCTCTTCTCCTTGGTCTACCAAATAAACATATCTAAAACCAAAATAAGAGTAAGTTGTACAATGTTCTAATTTTCTGTGCCCGAAAGAATATTTTATTACAATGGATTTATAATAAATCTCCTACAATTTTTGGGTGGAAGAAGCTCGTTTTGGAATATATCCCTCTAGACTTTCTAACATGCCTCGTCCACTCAAAGACTGACGTTTTTGGACCCATTGGACTATGCTGAAGGACACGTATCTACCATCCTGTCTCGAGCATTTATGAATGTTTAGATGTGTACTATACAATGATGGAAGTATGTATGCCCCCATCTTATATTTCTTTTTATCTCTGGACTGCACTGCTGAGCTTTTGTTTTGTTTTGTGTTTTGTTGTTGTTGTTGTTGTTATTAAACAAAAAAAATCAATAAACATATCTACAAAAAAAAAAAGGTGGAACTAATGCTATTTAGCTGCAGTGCTGCTATGGTCTTGCATAGCATCATATCTAAGCTTACATGTGCAGTGGTTAGAGGCAAGTTGTAAACAACCCTGCATAGCATATTAAAAAAGAGAAGCACTACATTACTTTGTTTGTAGCAAAAAAAAAAAAAAAAAAAAGAAAAGAAAAATAATGTAGCATGTCCAGTTCCTAAAGTGTGAAGGCCTGGTTGTGAAAAATGGCAGTCAGTTTTAAAAATAGTAGTCCTGTCCTTGTTTTAATTGTAAGACGTCCAGCAGAGATCAGAATATTCATCTTCAGCTCTAAAGAAATTAGGTTTGTTCATTACTCTAACAGCAAGACCTTAAACCACATTGGAGATGCCACTCTCCACTATTAGTGTGGCTACTATTTTGTAAGTTGCCCAAACTTGAAAGATAAATAATCACAAACTATTTAAATGTCTAGAAGTACTATTTTGTGACTTTTATGAATGCAACCTCAGCTACTGATAATCCCAGTTAATCACCAGCACTTCTTTGGTCTTTGTTAGAGAACTTTGTGCTCTATTACTTAAACTGTTCTTGTGGATTTTAGCATCAATACTTTTGTTTGTACAACAAGCAAGTGTGAAGTTAGTGAATAACAGCAAAATTAACAATTAGCTGTTCGGAATAAAACTCCACCACAACTGACAGCTTTAATAACTACTTAATTAACAAGAGATGCACTGTCTAAACAAATGATTACTTTCCAACAGCCTAAGTTATTACAGGTTTAATTAGAACAATGCTTTTGAAATATCAGATTTGTAATGTGTGATGTTGCGTAGTTTTCTTTGGATAGTGATGGAGTGGAACAACTAGTACTTTTTTATATCTGAATGTCTAAAAAAGTTCAACTATTGCTTCTTTTGCAAATGAATCTTTCTTAAATTTTCTGTTCTAAAAAATTAAAAGGTACATTATAAAACCATTAATAATTTCACCATATAAATCTAATATAAGAAAACAAAGAACTTACCTTCCTCAGAAGCTCCTTAGTATGTGAAAAGTGAACTATATTTGGCAGCTGTAGGTGGGAGGAGCTGCATGTACAATCTCAGAAAATAACTGGAAGGACTGCTGCCAATTTCTTTCTCTGCACAATGGTACAGACTTTCACTTTTATCTTTGCTACACATACCCTCATTCCCTGGAGTCATTGGTGTTTAACCATAACAAGAACTACATCTAAGTCTATCAAAACTGAATTCACTCATGTTGTCACTTATTACAAACTCCCAATATAACCTGATTGTCTTTCAGCCGTCATTTTTGTATAAACCTTTGTGTAAGTTTTGAAATATAATAATGACTTCCACTGATGTTAGTTGTGTAACATACACAGCCTGCCTTTAACCTGTCATGACCTGCAGCTTTGGCAGTTCTTCTGATTTCCTCCTAGGTGGTGTTCTTGAGCTCATCGCCGTTGTCACACGCTCTTCCCACAGGTTCGTTTCGTGGATCATCAGCAGGAGCATAAGAGGAGCGGATTCCCTGCACCTCGCTGCCAGAGTGTTGTCACCTTTTGGTACATCTGTTTCTGAGAGCTAAAGTAGCGTTCTAGTCAGTTTCACATATTTTCCTGTCCTGTCCTTTCTTGTGGTTCCTAGGCTCCTGACATCCTGAGGCTCCACACGTAGTGCAAGGTCTCCAGTCCAGACCGAGAATCTGGAGAATCCCTCCCTGTTCCGTTCCGCTGTGTTTCCTGAGCGAGTTACTCCAGCAACCCGATCAACCTCCCGGACCAGACACTCCTGTACCACACATCAACTAATCTTTTGCTAATAAATCCTTAAACGGTTCTCCTGAGAGTTTCCTTGCATGTGGGTTCGGAGAGTTCAAAACAACATGACATAACCAACCTTAGCAATAAATGAACCACTTATTATTCTCCACCTCTGTAAACTTTTTCCATCAACTGTAATATGGAGCTTGCACTCCAATAACAGCATACATGTATCCAAACCTGAGGCTCAGAAACATGATGTGTGCTAATAGTTTTGAATTAGCATGGTGATGCAATTAACAAAAAAAAAAGATCATTGCTCAATTTTGCTCAAAAATATTAGCGCTTACAGCAGTTTTGGGTTTCTCCACTTTCCTTGGATTACCACTATGAATGCAAGCAAAGGGCCAATCAGTGAACAGAAGGAAAAGTTGTAAATGATGAAGTCGATTTTATGCTCTGCTTTAGAATTGTAGACTGCCTGTAGTGTTAGCAATGGCAGCGTGGAAAGCAAACAAAGCTGTTCAGTTCATGTTGGCCATGCATCCAAATATTGAATTTACGTTAACAGTCATCTCGTTCAGCTTGGCTCTCGTCTCTTTGCCGTGGACGACGGTTGTTTACAACACAGGCAGCCTCAAGCTGGCAGCTACATAGCTGCAAACATTAGTGATTATGTAAAATGTAAAACTGTTCAACACAATCCACACCTACTAGAAGCAATCAGTTCTCGATAGCCGAAAGCCCAGATCTTCTGTTCAGAGAAAATGAAGTAGGACAAGCGGCTGGTTTTTACCAGTCTAATATTTTTAAGGCCTCACTGTGCATGATACTTTATCCAGAAAACAGGGCTGAAACAATTCCTCAAATAATTTCTGTACCTCAAATACTAAAACTCCAGAAGGAAAATTGTCTCCTCTGAACTTTGTTAAATATATTGTAATAAATTCTTTGCCATCTTGAAACTGGCCCTCTGTCTCTTTAAAAAGCTGCAGTTCTTTCTGACACTCCTCCTTCAATATGTCATCTCAACAACATTTGAGTATTTTTCAGTGCATTGAACTAAGAAATAATAATGAGCAGTTCTACCAGCTGTTTGCTGGTTGCTTCTGGCAGTAGTCTGGAGGAGATGAGTGGGGGAAAATGTAGAGGAAGGGTGTTCTGTAACATGGAAGCTGGGACACTGCAGCGCCAAGGAGGAGCTGTGTGGAAAATGTGGCGCTCAGTGAGAGCAAGAATTTAGGCCCCCAAATGTCGACCATGGGAGATTTCAGGATTTAAAACATAAAATAATCAAAGCAACAATCCAGGTATCAAAAAAAGTCAATCTTACATAATATTGGCCCTTTAAGCTGTTTTTATATAATACAAGCTTTGTTTGACACCACTTGAAACACAAGTTAGATAATTACAATTAGGAGAGATAGTTTTCATCTTCTTAAACATAAGGGCAAACATAAGGCATAAATGTTTTTTTCATAATAACAGAATGCAGAAAAATGTTAAGATTAAGCAAATTTTATGAATAGAATTTACACAACAGTATTTTACATTGAGACTTAATGAGGAGTCTATGCCACATCTCATGTTCCATGTTCACTAGAACCCTGTGAGTCCTCTTTCTGCCACATCAGATCTGGTTTCCATATGGAAGATGGGACAGTACAGACCTGCTAATCCCCTGAAACTCTTTTAAATAGCCCTTGTTATGTGAAGGGAATTCGAGGAGTAGGAATCAAAGTCTAGGGGTTGTGTTCTGCAATTCTGCAGCAGTTAACAGCCCCACCAAGCAGTTTGCCTGCTGCTGTGCTGACTGAAAGCCACCAAACACAAAGCTTGACAAGTTGCTTGCAGAGTCTGTGTGCTTGGTTTTGCATTCCACAACTGGTCCCAGCAGAAAGAAACTTCTCAATCGTCAGACCAAGACCACTGGAGTGATGAGAAGGTAATTAGCCCCCTCTTTCCCCCGCACCCGAACACAACCACCTCTGCCACCAGACCTCTTGCAGCGACTAAACATTTGTGAGTCAGATTTGGCCAAAAGGATATGAGTGGGAAACTTCAAAACCTGCTCATATTTCTGAGGATGTGAAAGGATTTGTATAACGCATTCAGATTTGATGGATTTTCCCATGTTCCATGTGGACAGCCGTTTTTTGTTGACATTTTCAAATAATGAGGCCCTTATGTGTAGGGTTTGCTTTTCACCTGTGGTGCAGGGTTCTGTTTCTAGTTGTCAGGTAGGGATGCTGTGCAAACCATTCCCTCGTCTGTTCCAGGCTTATGGAGAAGGACTGACATGCTGGCTTCCAGGAACCACAGTAAGTACTTTGACTGTCGCCACAGTCAGGAAGGAACAATCAGCTATAGAGTAGTGTCTATCATGACTTTACTAACATCTACCTTATTTGTGAACAGCAATGATATGGAGATTTTATGGTGCAGTGACATTTTCCAAGGAAAGCTGTACCTCAGTAATTTTTGAAATGACCATAGCCATCAGTAAAATGTGAAGACTAATATACAAGAACAAATCTAAGTTAGAATTGAAGGAGAGACATTTAACTGCTTTGACCTGAGCTCCTTGGGAAAGTTAATTTACCACTCTGACTAACATGGAAATCTGCCATTGATTGCACTCTTTGTTTCCTGCTCTGCCAGACTGAGCTGACAGGAAAACATGCTTGTGCTTACCTTTGATTTTTATTGTGTTGCAGGTACTGAAATGGAACATATGTTTTGGATTTTTTTAATTTTTTGCCAGATCTTTTCAGTGGGAGCTCAGTTCAATGGATACAACTGTGATTCCAACTTCCATAGTCGCTTCCCTGGTGAGAAACTGGAAGGAAAAAAAGAGATGTTCATATTTGCTTTTATAGAAATGACCAAATTACTTAAAGGAAATCACTGTAGCGTATATTTTTTAAAGAAATTATTTTTATATTACATGTTTTAGAATGTAGGAAACAATACATCTCTTTTTACATTTCACAATCTAATGTGAATGGTGCAGTGGAGAAGCTGGCTGTGGGTTTGATATATGCAAAAATTTCATGTGCAAAACAAAATGCTAGGTATTTTTGATGTCTTTCAAAACGTGTTTGTGTGTATGTGTGTCTTTCAGCTGAGCGGGATATCAGTGTGTACTGTGGGGTTCAAACTATCACTCTTAAGGTCAACTTTTGTCCGGTACTTTTCTCTGGCTACACTGATTCAGATTTGGCTCTAAATGGTCGTCATGGAGATGCACATTGTCGAGGATTTATTAATAACAACACATTTCCTACAGTTGTGATCTTTAGTATTAGCTTGGCAACATTGGAGTCATGTGGAAATGTCCTGTTGGTAAGTAGAACACAGTTTAACAGTCTAGATTTTATACAGAATGTTATTCTGAAAACTGAAAAGAAAATAAAACCCAAGTATAGGGTTGATTACATTTACACACCCCTTCATGTAAAGGGAAAAAAATTTCTATTATCAATTTAATTAAAACTAATTTGCATTTTTGATAAACTGCATTATTGCTAAGCTCACAGATTTCTTTTGTAAAAATGTTCTTTTTCTGGTGATGTCTCCCTCAACACAGGTGTCCACAGCTCAGGGACCCAATGCCTATGGAAATCTCTCTCTGGTGCAAATTGGAAACATATCAGGTTATATTGATACCCCAGATCCACCTACTATCATCAGCTATCTTCCAGGTTTACTCTACAAATACAGTTGCAGTTACCCCCTGGAGTACCTGGTCAACAACACACAGCTGGCCTCGTAAGTCTCATGTTTCTTAGCTTTCTTCTAGAGCTCCTAGAAGAACCCAAGAAGTTCTAGGAAAATTAAATGTTATATTCCATCTGACATTTCACATCACTTTTTATTAAAGTGGCATAAGTGAACTCAACTTACTTTTAACATAATGTACTTAAGACTGTATTGGAATACAATTAGAGGTGCATCAAAATAGCCACAGCAAAACGTTAAAACTACTTGCAGTTTTAAGAAATTAAATAATTGAATTACTGTACTTTAAATCTAAACTTGCCAGAAATCTGCCATTAAACAATTTTGAGTCTATATGTGTGTGTAAATTATGTCAAAGGTAGCTATCTAAAACTCAATAAGATGGAAAAACTATGATGTTTGCATCACTATAGTTGATTGTAGTTTTATGTTGAAGTTTTTTGGGTTTTTGTTTTTTTTTACTAAAGGTCGTCAGCTGCAATCTCAGTGAAAGAAAGCAATGGTACATTCATCAGCACGCTGAATCTGCTGCTTTACAATGTAAGTTCAAACAGTTCTTCACAATATGGTCAACTTTTTTTTGTGTACTTTTAGTGAGAGTTCACATTGATGCATGAAAAGACACAAGTTTCCTAAAACGTTTTCTGCATCGATACATGGTTTGTTACCCTTGATTTTATTTTTGATTCTTGTTGCCCAAAAACTCAACTTTGAGATTAAAATGAACAATTAAGTATAGGTGATAGAGGTGACTTTTTTGTTAGGTGTGTTTGAACAAAAACAATGACAGGAGGAAGATCTGAATGTGATGGTTCTTTCTTTATAGGACTCATCATACATTCAGCAGCTGTCCATTCCTGTAGCAGGACTGACTCTGAAGACACGAGTGTTTGCAGCTGTCAAAGCCACCAACCTGGACAGGAGGTACTCACAGGTCAACCTGACAGGAAAACAACTGTTACTTTTTCATTTCCCACTAGTGTCAATGGATTTTTCTTGCACAGTTAGTCTCATTCATATGTGACCAATTTTATTACAATATTTTAGAAACAGGTTATTGTCACACCATCAACTCAGATGCAGGACCTCCTCCCTGGAGGCTGAGTTGTTGTTGTTGTTGTTGTTGATGTTGATGATGACATCACCACAGTGGCGTCATCATCAACAAATTTGACAATGGTGATACTGTTGTTAAAAAAAGAGCAAAAGAAGGGACTATTGTGTCAATATTTAAGTATAAAGGTGGAGGAGACCTTATATTGCTTAGGAAGTTCAGTATTGGGGCACACAGTGAACTACTGTTGCCAGAATGTTGCCATGTTTATATGGTAAAATTCTGGCTACCACAGGTGAAGGTATTTTATTGTAAATTGGGGACATTTTTAGGGTGTGTGGCATTCTCTATTAACTCGTTTCCTCTGAATGTAAACCAATGTGAATCAAGGGCAACGGAAATAGAGTCTTTTTTCTGACAGAGGGGCCACTATCAACTCCTGGAAAGATAGTGAATAATATATATAGTAAAGCTGCTTGTTTCCATGGTATTTTGAAACAACTAGTTTGTAATTTGGATACATTTTGAAAAGGTTTTTTCTGCATTCACAATGATATATTTACTAATGAATGTCTAGACATGATTACTTGTTGACTGTTTGCAAGTGATCAGCTCGACTTTTGGTACGGGTATATTTGACACAAACAGCATTGTTCCAGCAATCAGGGGCTTATTTTCTCTGTTACCAACAGAAGAGAAAATTCAGTGCATTTCCTCCCATGACTTGATCAAAAAACAAAAAAAGCTCCATGGAGGACTCGTAGTCAGATAAAAATAAATGCCAAGAATAAAATCTCAGCTTCTTAAATGTATTAAAAATATTTCTGTCATGATTTGGTGGTGATGCAGAGGCAGCAGACCCAGGATGAGATGAATTAGATGGTTTAATGAAAAAGTCAAAATCCAAAAGACCAGGCAACACAAGGAGCACAGGGCAAATGCTCACACTGGTGACAACAGGCAGAAAAGACAAACACAACAAGGAACAAAGAACACAGATGGGGTTAAATACACAGAGGGTAATCAAGGACACAAGAAACACCTGGGAACAATCAAGGGGAGACAGGACAACACAAAGACACAGAAACGCAACATAAACACAGAACAGGAACAGATCTTGACAATTTCTATGAGAAGATCAAATATGATTTTCGTTTTGAAAAATTGTGACATTGTTATGTTTTATAATCAATAATAATTCATTAGTACTCCTTTCCATCCCTCACTAACACAAACATTACTTCAGCATAAATTTTCTCACTCAAGTAATTTATGTTACTGTTAAACAGATGGAACGTTCTAATGGACTATTGTTACACTACACCCTCTGGGAACCCGAATGATGAGCTTCGCTATGACCTTTTCTTTAGGTAACTCAAAGTATTAAAAAACATTTTTGATACAGTTCAGTTGATAAGTTTAACTTGTCCTCTTTTCTAATTATCTTTTATAATGTTTTGTTTCCTGAGCCAGCTGTGATAAGGACCCACAGACTACTGTCCTTGAGAATGGGAAAAGCCAAATGGGTCGCTTTGCCTTTGAAGTATTCCGTTTTGTCAAGCACAAGAATCAGAAGATGTCCACTGTGTTTCTGCACTGTGTTACCAAGCTATGTCGAGCAGATGACTGTCCTATGCTAATGCCAGTGAGACAAACAAAAACAACATTTGCACAAACACATTGGAAGAGTGTTTAAACAAAGTGTGATTACAGATTTTTTTAAAAGGGAAAGGATATGAGTGGGAACCTTCTCAGCATCCAACACATTCATCTGATGTATAGCCTTAGTGTCCAACCCTGGTCCTCAGTGTCCACTGTTGGGATGTGTTACATATCCATTAGCCTAAACAGTTTTTACTCTAAAGGACTCATTAAGAGAATGTCGAAGGACTGGATTTAAGCTTACATGAGTTTGAATGAAGCAGTTCCACTGGATACAAACAGAGGCAGGGTTCAACAGTACCTTCTATTTGATTGGTCTCATGTAAAACTGAGCCTAAGCAAAATTCTTAGCATATTTATGGATATTTATGGATTCATTACAAGTGTTTGAAGCCTCAATTTCTTGTAATTTTGATGTTATGTAGTTTCATGTTAAGTAGTGCTGCACCGACTGCAGTTTTCTGGCCCATCACTGATTACTGATCTTTTAAAAAGCCTAACATACCAATTCCGATTTTGGCTGATACCAGTTTTTTGTCTGAAATGTTGCTCAATATATAAAGAAAATTGCTGAATTGGCAACAATGGGGTGTAAATGTGCAAACCAGCTTTTGCTTTTCTTTTCATGGGAGAAAAGAAAAGCACCTTTGCCGAGGTTGATATCATCGGTGAATAAGATCGGCTTCACATGTAAAAATTGGCTGATCACCCATCTTCCAAAATTAAAGAAATCAGTACTGATAAATCAGGTGGCCGATAAATTGTTGCACCTGAATGAGAAGGTTGCAGTTTCAGCTTCCAAGCATCCATCAGTTTGAAGCTCCTGATGGGACCAAGCACAAAACGCACAAAACGCATAAAAAAACCAGTGGTTGCTTTTGCTGTACAAAGAGAACATATTTTCTCATCATTAAACCATAGTCACTGAATTATATTAAATTTGAATTCAAAAATACTTTAATGAACGCAAAGGGAAATGAAATAAATAAATTAAACCACATTTATCATACCAGTTTGTCTTAATGACCACAGTGAGGGACTTTTTTATGTTCTGTTTGTCATAGATCTGTGGCAGCAAGAAAAAGAGAGCACTTTCCGAAGAGAAACAATCAATCAAGTCATCAGGAAATGCTGTTCTGACTGCGGGGCCCATCATCACTCGAAGTGGTACAGACTACTCTTCATCCTCAATAATGTTCCCAACCTGTGTACAGCAATCAACCTGCTCTTCTTTGCTAAGAAGCAGCTCTCAAATGAAAACACAAAGGCTTGTTCTGAACAGTGCACTTCTTTAACGTGGTTTCAACTAACTGGAACAAAGTTCAGTGAAAATGTGTCTGTTCCAGGTAATCTAATGAGGGTCGTTTTCCTCATGCCTTGGGCCTCTCTTACAGCATGGCTCATTTGTGCCAATGGTACTCTCAAAAGGTTTAGAAAGGGTGGTCAAAAGGGGACGTCTGAAAATCTTGGGGACCAGATTGTCGTAAAGCAAAATACGTAAATATAAATAATGTCATGTTTATGGAATGGAGTCTGAAAATTTGAAGTGGCTGCCAGTTCACTAAAAAATATTAAGAAATCTCATTGATTTGAAGTGTGTATATGGCCTAGATTTTATGAATGATTCTGTTAATAAGCATGTTAAAGCAGCATTTTTCAGCTGAGGCAAAGGGCTCATGCAATGATATAACTTCTGAGACAGTTTATGTTTTCAATTAAAAGTATATAACATGTCTAATAATTTTGTATTGAGTTGTTAATTTAGCTTGAATGTAATTACCTTTTTTTTTTAATTCACAGATCAAACACCAAGTAATAATTCTCAGCTGGGTAAGCACTCCAATTTGTGTTATTGCTTTGACTTAAATAAAATGTTTAATAGGTTTTAACTTGAAGACACAATTTTCTGACACATTTAGAAAATAAAATCAACTCAATATTTACAAGAATGATGTACAGTATGAAACAAAGACAATAAGACATAATTTACTGTGTTATGTATGTATGTAATACATACATTCATAAATGTTTATGTATGAGACATGTATTCTATCAATCCATGGCTCACTTGAAAGCAGATTCTAATTTTGAACATTTTTCTTTTGACCCTACTGCAGAGTCATTTCAATTCATAATGGGGTCTTGAACTGATTTCCAGAAATCCAATTATACTTTTTCAAAAATCAAATAAAAATCTTGCCAGTGGCCTCTTTTGTGGTTTTATAACAGAATTAAAATGGAAGCCATCAACAGCTGAAAATACAATGATGATGACTCCCTTGTCTGCTGGTTTTAAAAGGGTGGGGAATGGCTTGTATATCATCTACTGCTGTCTGTTTTACATAATAGAAAATCACCATGCTGCTGTTTTAGCAAGAGCAAGTAGAGAATGTGTGCATGAAATATGAAAAAGGTTAACAACTTCTTTGTTTCTTTCCACTGCTGCAGCTCTTCTGAATCCCCCAGAGTTTCACATGAACACAGTGACCAGCATACTCATCTCAGGAGTGATCATTCTGAGTGTTATAAGCATTTGCTTCTTCCTCTTCTCCCTAGTGCTCCCAAAAGGCAGGAGTTCTCCTGTCACCACTGTGTCTGGTGTCCGAAACACGGCCTTCAGTTGAACTCTGGAACTCAGCTGAGTGTTGGCAAAGAAGCCAACACTCAGCAAGTGGACACAAGAGACAAGATACTTTTTCATGTAGTTGTTTACAAGAATAATACAAATGTTAATTTAGAAAACTGTTATTCCTGAAAACAAGCATTAGTTTAGATATACTGTATAACTTTGTATATATCATAATATGCCACCTCAGATTTGCAGATAATATTGTACACTGGTTGACTGTATATTCTATCAAACATTAAGCTCCTATATACATATATAATAACTGTTTCTCAGTGGGGAAATTCAGGTGTACCAGCAGAAAAGTGACAGGAAAATGAAAGCCTGTAGATTCACAGACATGTAAAAAATAAGGGCAAATTTAAAAGATAAAAAATAGACTTGATAGGCTGTCAATCCAAAAGAGAAAATTGAATTCAGATTAAATATGATATGGTGTTGGTCTGCATGCGTAAAGCCTAACTAAGATAGGTTTAAAAAGCTTTAAAAATGAAATAATGGGCAAAAATATAAATAATAAAAAAAGATGATAGTTCCATTTTAAATGTATGTAACAAAACGATAAGGTGTGGAGAGGATGAGAATGCTCTTTTATGTGAGTAATTTTTTGAAAACGAATTTTTCCTTCATTTCTTTTAAAATCTGTTCACATTCCCTTAAAATGTTTAAGCCTTGTGGCAGTCATGAGCCAATCTCTTTTTATTTTTGCATGTGCATGTCGTTCTCAAAGTTGTTTGTAAAATATTGACTGGTTGTGCTGGTAAGGTACAAACTGTCCATTATTGTGCATGTTGCATATGTTGGACTGACTAACTAAAACTTGCTGAGTGTTATATTTCAAATCAGAAAAATAACTGAATTGGATCAACAAGAGATTCAATTCTGAAAAACTTAGAATCAAATAGAAGGCAACGATTTAACAAGTCATTTTTTGTTTCTGTATCCCCAGTGGAAAAATTTAAAATTTGTGATGCCATATTTCTTTATCATCTCAATGATGTCAACAAAAGAGGGGTCCAGTGCTATGAATGCTGGGAGATGCAGTTTGATCAGTTTGCTTTAGAAGTCCTTTGGAAGGCCACCAAGATGGTTGGAGAGAGGCACCTGCACCCCTCTAGGGAGAAGTGTGTATGATGGATGGATGGATGGATGGATGGATGGATGGATGGATGGATGGATGGATGGATGGATGGATGGATGGATGGATGGATGGATGGATGGATGATGGATGGATGGATGGATGGATGGATGGATGGATGGATGGATGGATGGATGGATGGATGGATGGATGGACAGAATTCCACCAATACAAACCTAAAAACACATTGAAATATTTGTCACATAGAAATAATGAAAGGAGTCAAAAGATTGCCTACTTCTTCACGGATGACTTTGAAGAAGTATGCAATCTTCTTCAAAGTCAGAAGAAGACTTGTTGATCAGTTCATGTCAACATGACATGAAATTTAAAAGATTTAAATCTTTTAAATTGCTGTGAAACAGAAAGATGTGTGTGTGGGAGTGGGGATTGTTATTCTTTTCAACTTGACAAACCACTTTTAAACACTGCTCAAATCAAGAAAAGTGCTGTTTATTTAGGGCAACTGACATGGAATATCAAGTACAAAACAGAATACAACATATGCATAACATATTCAATAATATACCAAGGTTTGGTTAAAAACATACAAAATGTCCATTCCACTTCAACAATGACAAGTAAGTTAGTGTTGTTCTAACACTGACTTACCTCTTGTTACTAACCTTTGCAGAAGAAAGTACATTCAAATACATTTTCATAGTGGTAGGGAAAAATAATCATCTCTATTTCCAAAGTGGATTTCAATGATCAACTTCCAGTTCACTGGAACTTCTACAAAACAGATGTTAATGCATTTAGCTGTACTGAACTATTTGTGCTCCCACTTCATTATGTTAAACTGACAAAAACTGAAAGAACTGATTCCAAATTTAATATTTGTAAGAATTTGACACAATTGTGCCCAGATGTGACATTTTTTTCTTCTTAAAAACTACATTTTGTGACATTGTTGTTTAGCCTAATATGTGCTAGCTACATGTGACCTGGTGTGTAGCGTCTTCATGAAGTTGTAGCAGTGTAGTTATCTTAGTGCTGCTGTGTTGGATTTGTAGACATCAGAGGAATGACTGATTGCAAATTTAAAAGTACTTTTGTGATGTAAATTTTAACACAAAGCCAAACATCCATAACAAAACCTAAACTATCCACGATGAATGGTACAAAGAAATGAAAATGTTTTTTTGTAACCTAACAGTTCCAAATATATTCTTAAATTATTTTTATCTTGTATTTTGGAAAAGTATTTTCAGTCCTTGCCTCTTCCATAACTTTCTAACCTCCTTTGAAACAATACATTTAATACAAGTTAATGTGAAAGAACATAATTTTCACTCCCAAAGATTCAAAATACACAAATCAGGGAACATTCACAATGAGTACATGTAATGTGCTGCCTGAGAATATCATTTGTTCATAAGAGCTCTCTGTCATGCAGCACCCAGACCTGGCTTTATGAAAGAGTGTTCATATGACAAGAGTTATGTAAAAGTCATATTGAAATGAATGTTTTTGAGCAAAACATTTTAACATCAGGCTACAACTGAGTCACTGAAGGAACATGTATTCAAGTTGTGTTTATTTATTAAGCAAAAATGCTTTTCAAATCAAAAAAACAATCTGAAATAGTAAAGTGTTTATTACACATCAAGGCCTGACTCTTGTCAGACCTGTAGAATTAGGAAATCACCTACCGTAAATAAAACATTTCTGGCAACAAGCAGCAGGTGGATCTCAAAAAGCAACATATTATTTTCTAACTTGCCCCAAATTCCAGGAAGGCAGCAAACACTCATCAGTTTGGAAAATCTTACAAATGCCTTTCTAAGGCTTTGAGACTCCAGTAAACTACAGCTGGAGCTATTAATGACTAATTCAGAGAATATGGAACAACCAGGAAACATTATAAAGAATGACTTAGCTGCATGTCTAGTTACATCAGAACTGACAAAGCATTAAAAAAAGCAACATCCCTCCATTGAAACAAGGAGATGTGATGTTCTGGGGCGGCTTTGCTGTTTTACCTGACTCACTATATTTTATGAACCAATAAATACTGCTCTTTACCAGAAAACCCTTTCGAAGAATGTCCATGAGTTTGTGAGCTTAAACTCAAGTATTCAAGTTATTAAAATGAAGGTTTTTAAATGACCTAGTCAAGTATGAAGTGAAATCAACTGAGGTGGTCTGGAATTACATTAAGCAGGCTAATTTTACTCTAAATTTTACAACTTGACTAAATTAAATCCTTTATAGAAAGAAATAAGGGTTGGCCGAAGTTCTTCTTCAGAGATTTAAAGATTTATTACCAGTTACTGGAATCGCCTGATGGCAGGTTTTGTAGCCAAAGGCGCAACAGCTGTGATACCTTCTGGAGGAGGGAATTAGCTGAGATAATGCTTCCATCAACTTCCTCTCCTGCTACTAACGTTTTACTTTCATGAATATTAAAAACAATCCTACATTAGCTCATCTGCTTCTTTTTTGTGTCTCTGCTGTGTCTTCTAAAAACCCCCATTGGGTCGTTTGGACTAAGCCAGGTTCTGCAGGACGGTTCTTCTTGTTAAAGGCGAGTTCTTCCGCTCTACTGTTGCTACATTCATGCTCAGTATGAGGGATTGCTGTAAAATCATCAACACAGTACATGTGATTGTTGCTACATGCTGGTCCAGGAAGAGTTAATACTGCAAGTCAATGACTCGATGCAATCTGCAGGGTTTTATTAGATAGAAACTTTTTAAACTTCACTGGATAACTATTTGAGCATACTGTAATGTCTAATAACCAGGATCAGCTGGAATGTATTTGTGATTAAATTGAAAAGAGATTTTGTAAAGTGCCTCGAGATGACATTTATTGTGAATTTGTGCTACATAAATAAAACTGAATTCAATTCAATTCAATTAAAATGAAATGAATTGAACTGTGGGCTGTGCAGTGGTGTGGTTGGTAGCACTGTTGGCTTGCAACTAAAAGGTTCTGGGTTTGAGTCCCAACCTGGGACTCAAAAGATAAACTTTTTATCTTATTAAGGGCATTTCATTCAATAATAAAATTAAGCCTTAAATGTAATTATATTTCCCAGCACTGGAAAATCCATAAGCATTCTATAAGCTTAAATTCTTTGATTAACTTCTATTTTTTAATTAATACAATAAAATAAATACAAATGTCTGTCTGTCTGTATGTGACCATTGTAAAATGTCAGGCTGATTTAATTTAATCTAGATACAAATACTAATATTTAGAGAAAGTTAAAAGGCTAAACTTCTAAGTCATTTACGATTTGTCAAGTTTGTAGCTTTTAAATTTGTGGTTTTAAGTTAGAAACAACAGACACAAAGTAAACTTCTGTATGTGAAAGGTTTGTTAAACACTAGATATCAGTCCTGATATCTAATGTCTAAAATATACACAAAAACACACACACACACACACACACACACCCACACACGCACACACACGCACACACACCCACACACACACACACGCACGCACACAAGGCCAAATGCCTTAAAAAAAAACACAAAGCAGATGTGGTAATCTGTGCAATAAATAATGCAAACAACACTATATACAATTGGTCCAATGCGATTAGTCTGAATAAATCTCTTAATATTTGAAATGGTTACTTTACCTTGAAAAAGCAATGCTCTTTCTTAAATCTTGTCAGAAAGCTGAACAAAACCAGTGGTGTTTGTTGGAAAATTTTACAAAGTCTGTTAGATGTGCTAAAAACATTTGATACTACAGTTAGTAATACAGTCACTATACTAATAATTAAACACAACAACTACTTGTTAAACACAAAAGTCTTTAACAAATAGAACACTTTAACTTTGATACAGAAATCCCAAATGAAATGTATCTGAGTTTGGAGGGGACTTTACTGCTCAAGATTGTCTAACTATGTACATTTTTTAAGACAAAGTGTATATTTAATTCCCTACTATGTTCAATAATACATTACAACAGAAACCAGTGGAAAAAATATAATAACCTCTGAAATTGCTTCAGGCCCATTTCTGATGCAGAGTTGTACCCCTTGTAATCTTGTTCTTTCTTCAGTCAGGCTAAACTTATAGAATGAAAGGATATAGGATGAAAAGACAAATCAAAATGTCTCAGGACTAAGATGTAGCTCTGACTGTGCAGGATGATTAAGAGAGTTCTTGTGATGAAGCTGCCATTCAATCACTTACACATATACTTTTTTTTTCTTGAAGTTATGGTTTCATATGAGGATCTCAACGATGTCTGTGTCTACCTCTTGTTGGACTGCTGGAGCTGAAGGGAGAGCTTGTTGCTGTGAATGGGACTGCACAAGGAACCTCCGTTCAAAGGTGCTGCTGTGAAACACTGGAACTTCTACACAAAGATGACAAAAAACAAGAACACATGTAAAGGTCCAACAAAGGTTTTAAGATGAACAATGAAAATCTGTTCAGTGAAGTTAACCCTGATCTTTCTTTGGTTTGATCCACAACTTTTATTGTTCATCTATTTTGCCTCAGTCTTTTACTTGCTCCTTCATACAGTTTGAAGTATTGCACACAACTAATAATATCTTTGTGCCCAGAAAAACATTTAAAAACATACAGGGCTAATAAAAATGGTTTCTTTTCTTGTGAGCAACCTAAGCTGGTGCTACCTAATCTTTCAACACAGTATGTCAAAATATTGACTGTACATTATGAATAGAACAAGACCAGTATGTAACCATTCAAAATTCAACAATGAAACCAAATAACTAAACTTATTTATGTAATGCGTACATTGAGAAGAACCGTGTTTGAAACAGTTCTACAAAAAAATCAGAAAATGAATTTGAAAGAGCTGATGATTTTATAATCCTACAAGCTAGCATGTGAGCTGACCTGCTAAGCGATCTGGGATGTAGACCGGGCTGGGGCTTGACAGGCGGGCCGGCAGGGTCATACTCTGCAGGACTGAAGGGCTGGGCTTGCTGGCTTCTTGGCTTTGACCCTTGTCAGTCTGTGTGCAGCTGTCCCGGCTGCCTGTCTTTGAGTGACCTGTAGTCATCGGGGTGGTAGAAAGTACGGGGGAAGGGGATGACGAGATGGATTCTGTCCGCAGAGACTCTGTGCGACACTCTGGACCCAGCAGAACTCCTACACAACCATAAAAAAAACTGAAAAACTTCTTGTAGAATTAACAACTGATTTTAGTCCCACCCTCCTCTACCTCTGATTTGTTTTAGTCCAACTTACCTAATGAACCATAGTCTGCTTTAGGAAATAAATGACTCTTCATAGAAACATTGTGTTATTAGTCAGGCTGTCTACAACTTTGGAGTGGAAATATAAAGGAAATACATTGGAATCAGCTTTTTCAACATTTCAACAATAAAATGACATTCTGCTCTTGCAGCCCTAGTTTGGGAGTTTTCTTTTGGTGAGTACACTCGGAGCAACAGTTACTTAACTGTCCAGGACTATGACCAGTATACCAACCTGAAATTATTACTTCCTGTCCAGGAGACAAAACTGTACCAACCCAGGATATCCTGCCTTCAATAGTAGGTATACTTCAACTCCATGTAAAGTATATGACTCAACTTCTCTGTTAGCTCTTGACATCTTGTGATGTTTAGCATATTGCTCATCTAACTGGCTAACAGAAAGTATCTCTCTCTTTTGTTTTATCATTAAGCTGAGCTAATGGCCCACAGATGGAGCCACCTTAGTTTCTAACAAGAAAGAATAAAAACACTACTATCTATGAATACATTATAACATTAACCTGTGAAAGAAATATAATAACCTCTGAAATACTAAAGAAGTGTCCTCCTTTTCAGAAACCCAAATCTGGTCACCCTACTTTATAATATTAATGCCTTTTTAGAATATTTATGACTACTGAGATGTAGTGGTTTGCAATTTATTTGTAGTATTGAGACAGAAATGAAAAATGTATTTTATGTTCTCCTAGATAATCTAATTTAATAACTTGTTATATTCTTTTTATTCTCAGTGCTTTGTAAATTGGTGAGGCTATAACAGTTAATAATTTCATTTCCAATTTAGAGCTCAAGTTTCACCTGTAGTAAATTAGAAGAAAAAGAACAATATGTTTATACCGAGGCTTCCCTTCCAGCTGGCATCCTTGCGCTCCTCAGTGATTGGTGAGCTGCTAAGCCCAAGGCTGAGCGAAAGAAGTCCTGAACCACTTGGACCAGTGTTGGAGATGGACATCAAGGATTTAGAAGGACGCATGGCAGATGGTGCATCAGACTTCATGGGTTCCTTCTTAGAGCGCTGATGAAGAACCTTTATCATGGCATCTTTCTCAATGATCTGGGCATGAAGATTCTTTATCCTGCATTAATGAGGAATTAACTTTGAGTTAGATCAGGATACAGAGACTATACAGCAAAAAGTGTCAGAGTGGCAAAAATAAATAAACAAATAAAAAACGAGAACTCTACCACACTAACAATATGATTGTTCAAAATCAGGAGAATTGCCATTTCACAGTGTGTCTTATCTGGATTGTTTTATAATGCTTCATCAGATTCATTTCCAGAAATGGTACTCCATGAGCAAATCTTGTCCTTCTGACTACTCTGACTCAGTGTGCATGCAAAACCCAATGCAGGACAGTTAATCTGGCAGAGCTAATCTGCTTATTCTCCGTGGCAGCTGAAGGAGGAGCAGCTCATCCTGCTCTCTCTTGTCCTTACTGATAACTTTGCCTGAGTTATTTTTAAAGTGACAGTTTTTATAGTTACATTTTACTTTTTCGACATCATAACTGGGTTACTTCAAACCTAAAGGACTGAGGAATTTTCTTACTTTTATTTTTTACCTACTTTTCTTCATCTCCAAGTTGAACCAGGACAAAATGCCTCCGGCCGACCCCAGAGACCTCAGCAGTATTATACAACGACTTCAGTCTATAGAAATGAAGATCAAACTGCTGGAGGTGAACTTTGAAATCAACGCTAACTGTGGAAACGAGACAACTCTTCCTCAAAACGACGGAGAGGTCGTACGCCTCGCATCAAGCAGCCCACCCTGGAACGCTCTGGGCGCCAAGCCGAAGCAAAAGTCTCACACCGCGGATCCGATGAGACGACTGTCAGGGAGAACCCCTCACCTGGACAAATCGGCGTGGCCGGCTCTGAGCCGAAACCCACCTTCAACTTCAACACCTGCTCCACCGAGGAAAAACAAACAAGCAGCTGCAACCAAAACAGCTCCACCGACTCCCAAGGACAGAGCGACCAGCCCAGACCTCAAAACATTCTGACCCTGTGGGAATCCCACTGAAAAACAGATTTTCTGCACTCCAGCCTGAGCCTCTGAGTGAAACCTCACCATCAAACATCAACAATGAGGCAAGACCAACACATCCACCCCCCAAGACCCTAAAGGACAAAGCGACCACCAGGAAAACGAAAGGTACGCCAAAGTGCTTATTGTTGGAGATGAAGCAATAAATGGAATCAGTCACGTCTGCAATCCCAAGAAAACCAGAGTGATTTCTTTTCCTGGTGACACTGTGTCTGATTTAACTCGCAAAGTTCTCTCTCTAACCGCTGATCAGCCAGATATTGAGTGTTTAGTTGTGCATGTTGGAGTCAACGATCTGGCAAAGCAGAAATCTGAGATTCTGAAAAAGGACTTTAATATTCTTTTGAGCACTATGGGAAAATTGAAAATGAAGTTATTTCTCAGTGGTCCAATTCCATCACCTCAATGGGGAGACGAAAAACACTCCAGGCTGGGCATGATAAACAAATGGCTGATTAAAAGCTGCTCTACCAGCTCAGTGACCTTCATCGATAACCTCTGGATCTATTGGCAGCGCTTTCACCTTTTTGGAAGAGGCGGACGCAATCTTAATAAACATGGGATAAAGATACTCACTGCAAACCTTTTTTATTTTATCAATAAGGACAACAACGAAATTCTGCCTGTTGTTGCTACTGATCTGATCCAAATAGTAACTCATCGCTCTCATCAGGCGTTTTCCCCCAGGCTTTGAAAACAGCAGTAATCAAACCACTGATAAAAAGAACAATCTAGACAAATCACTACTGCAGAATTACAGGCCGACCTCTGACCTCTGACCTCCCATTCATCAGTAAAGTTATTGAAAAAGCTGTTTAAACAGTCGAATAGCTTCCTAATGATAACCAACTATTACTGAATGGACTGGAGAGTTGGGTCGGACTCTCCGGTCCAGAGATTAACTGGTTTGAATCTTACATAAAGAACAGGGATTTCTTTGATTCAATTGGAAAATTCTCATCAAAGAGGTCAAAGGTCACATGTGGGGTACCCCAAGGTTCAAACCTAAGACCCTCTTATTCAATATTTATATGCTCCCACTGGCTCAGGTTATAACAGGAAATAATATTAGCTACCATAACTATGCAGATGACACACAGCTCTACATTATGACATCACCAGGTGACCTTTGACCCCATCCAATCACTGAACAGAACACCTTAACATCTCCCATGGCCTTTTCCACAGCAATTAACATCTTGGACCATGTGACCAAAACAACTTATGAGGCATTGTTATGGATATTTTTGGACTGAGGCAGACAACTCAAATATTGAGCTTAATGCAGCTCAATATTTGATGGGCCAATGACTCACATGTATGTGACTTCAATGGCCCTATAGTTGAAATTGTTCTGACTCAAAGATGTAAGCTTTTTACTCTCAACCATGTTCAGTACAGAACAAGCTGCATGAAATTTCTTCAAACAACAAAAGAAGTCCAGTTATCTCCTATTTTAAACACATTGTGCAGCATATTTGTTCCCCAACCTGCTCTCCATATCGAGACAGCGACGATTGGCCATTAGGATCTCTTCTTCTTCCTTCTGAATTCGAGCTTCAACAGAAGTATCATAGCTGTTGCTCGGAGAATGATTTATCCCTGCTGCAGACGTATCCCTACAGCACAAGAGACAAATTTTCAAAAACAAGCAGAAGGTGATGATCTAGACCGGAGGTCTTTATCTCAAGTTCTCAAGGGACATTGTGCTGCAGCTTTTTTTTAACACATTTGAATCAAATGACTGAATTACCTTTCAGTATGTAGTCAAGTTAACAAAAGTCCTGCTGCTTCAGCACACTCCTCACTTCAGATGTGCTGAAGCAGAAACACATCTAAATGTTGCAGTGCACCGGTCCTCGAGGACTGGAGATGAAGACCTTTGATGTAGACTGAACTAGATTGATCATTTGGTTTTATTAGTTTGTTTATTGTATTTCTTACTTACAGATGTACACAACAATAATACAGTAAGTGAGAAGCTTCCTTTCATTTGCAAACTAATGCACAATGAACCACCATAGATTCAATGTTCAAATACTTGTTCTATGAACGTGTCCATAAAAAACAAAGTCTGGACATAAAGCTGGTGAAAAATCTAGTGATGGTTTCAGAAGTCTGCATATCAGAGACAACAACGTCAGGTGGGTAAATCTCAAACAGACATTTTGAGGAGACAGACAAATTGCTTACATTTTATACTATTAGATTCTGCTGAATTCCCAAACAATTCCCATTCAGCCTTTCAGACATTCACATTACTGATGTTCGTATTTGGTGGTACAGTTCAATATTTGTTATCTTGTAAATAAAAAAGTGTATAATTTCAGCTATTGTAAACTATACTTTCTAGACATTAGAAATTTAATGTTCACTTAAATTTCACTTAAATTTTTCATTAAAAATTTAAGTGAAATACTGCTAGCAACACTAGCCCAAGTCAGCAGTAATGCATGGCTTTTTGGGAACATCTAAGAGATAAAATTAGCATTACAAAAAACAAACAATTCCAAGTATTGTAAGTGTATATGGAAGAACATTTGTTTCCAGAAATCACAATACTATTGAAACCTTCCTAGTTAAAATTGTTCCTCAAGGAAGAAAATCAAATTTTTAAATTTATAAGTGTATCAGAAAAAAGTCTTACTAAATTGGTATATTATTTTAATTTCAAATATAAATAAGAACTGTTAAAAAAAATTTTTTAAAGAATAAATTTTACAGAAAACAAAACCAGATTTTTATTTTATATCGCTTTCTATGTTGATGTATAACACTTATTTTCTATCAGAAACAAAGTTCTCGGTTGGAAAAACAAACCTTTTAAATCAAATATTTACCATGGTATTACTAGGCGCTTGGCTGGTCATGCACTAACCGGTTAATGTGTGGTTGGATTACTGTGATTTCATCACATTTTTATCATAATAAAATTACAGTAGTCCTGTAATAGAATTACAAAAAGTTGGCATTTTACAGTAGTTCATGAAACTGCATAGTTTGGCTGAATTACCTTTCAAGTAATTCAGTTTAAAAAGTTTAATTAAAATTTTAAATTAACATTTAAAAGTTTAAATGTGAACTTAATTTACCAAACTCTCAAAAAATGTTTTATTTTTTTCTAATTAAAAAAAATATATACATATATATTTTAAAATCACTTTATTTTATTGTCAATTAATTGTCAATCTGAAACAAAATATAGTATTTTGCAACAGCAATATTTGCTTGTTACATAGAAGTCAAAGTATTGCAACCAAAGTGAAAAATCCTCTGATCTAAAAACATAACTGATACCATCCTCATGGTAATATTACATTGAATGTAATGAATTAAATAATCTTTACTAAAACAAAAGTGCCCAACGTCAAAATTTCCAAGCAAACTGCATGTCAAAGTCATAAAAACAATGTTTTAGCAGCTTTTCATGTAAAACTTGCAGACAAAATTCTAAATGTCTGTCATTTTCTTGCTTTGAAGGGAGGAAGGAATTCAGTAATGTCAAATTTTGAAGTTACATATTTTTCAAAACTTTATTGGAAACCCAACAATACATCTTAAACATTTGGGCAAGTTTAAGACTTAGTGAAAAGCCAAACAAAACCAACATGAATGAGTTCTGAATTAGTCTCAGTCCTGAACTTCTCCAGAAATCATCAAAGGGTTGCTAGAAGATAAAGAAAGAAAAACATGTTTTAATACATGAGATATTAAACTGCATTGATGTCAGTTAAAGACAGACAGCATGAAAAGGAAAGATTTAGAGGACAGACACTCTCTGACCTTCCTTCGTTGTAGCTGTCCTCCTGTCTGTCTATTAGAAATGGACAGAACAGATACAGAGAGACGGGCAGAGAAAAAGACAGACAGTAAGAGAGATGGAGGAATAGAACTGATTGTGTGTAAATGTGTAATTTTACCATTTTAAAAGTTCTACTAGTTCATGCGGGTTCACTGCTGTGTTTTGCAGAAGTCGTCCTGTTGGTTGATGTCACTTTTGTGTTTGCAGCTTTTGTTCTTCTATCTGGATTGAGGCCTATGAATCACCTAGAAACAGATAGAGGACAGTTTAAAATTACCATTTTGTTTTTAAGTACATATTACATTTTTAGATTAGATGTCTGTAAACTACCAAATATGTTTTGTAAAGGCATTACTGAACTACTTCTCATAGTTCTCACCTATGAAACAATACTCTAGGTGCCAAAAGGAGCTGCTGGACCCGCTTGGGCCCTTGATGCTGTTTCCTGAAAGAAAAACTATGTTCAGTGATATTAGTTTTAATTTTAACTTAATACTCAGGTACACAAAAACATTTCAGTAGACAGATACTGTACATTCTGATGTTTCTATCCATATACTATGTTTGCAGACAGAGACACCTTCTGTACCTTCTGTGCCTCTATCTGTAGACCTAAGGTTGGCAAATACAGTAAGATGGCAATATCTCACTATGTCTTCCATCCATCAGTCTATGGACAGAAGGACGGAAGTTACAGTGACACACAGACAATTGGAGTATCTGGGCAGGTGAGAGGGGTGAGTGGTCAGTCTTGTATCCCCCACAACATGCCTCCCTGGGTGGTTGCCCATAGCAGAATCTGGAACTGGCTGATTAATCACAATTAATCATTATGCCTAACTTTGTAGGCTTGAAATATAAATATGCACACAGCTGTGCAAACTCCTCTTGCTGTACGCCACGGGTCTCAAACTCCAGTCCTCAAGGGCCGCTGTCCTGCAGTTTTTAGATGTGCCACAGGTACAAAACACTGGAATGAAACGGCTTAATTACCTCCTCCTTGTGTAGACCAGTTCTCCAGAGCCTTGCTAATGACCTAATTATTCTGTTCAGGTGTGATGCAGCGGAGGCACATCTAAAGGTTGCAGGACTGCGGCCCTCGAGGACTGGAGTTTGACACCCCTGCTGTACGCCAACGATTTAAAATCCAAGCAATTATCTTACTTTTGTTATCTCCTATACTCAATAGCAACTAAGAGAAATTTACTCCACTACGCACGCATACAAGTGATATCAAACTTGTTCAGGAGTCAACTGATAGATAAGATCTATTTTATTAGATCTATTTTAGTTTCTAGTTCTTGGATGCCCCACCATTTAATGATACCATAAAGTCCTGCAGTTCTTGGTGGCTGCAGAAGATGTCATGCAATCATTTGAATCAGCTGTTCTGGTGTAGAGGCACATCTAAAACATGCAGGCAGGCAGGGGGACCCCGAGGACCCCTGCCTGCACTGAACTAGACAACCCTCGGCGGGAGAGAGGCTCTGATGTCAAAATAGACGGTGCGATTGATCTGCGTTATGTAATATTAACACATATTAACACATAGGACTGTCAACATTAAGGCGTTAGCGCACGCGATTAACTTGAACATTTTTTGTGGGAGAGAAAATTTAAAAAAACAGTTGAGGTATCCTATCCTCAAACGATTTCCGCAGAAAGACCAGAATAGTGCCATCTGCATATTCTAGGTTAGCATTTCCCAACGGGGGCAGTACCGCCAGGGGGCGCTGGCGGAAATTTTTACAAAAGGACGGCGCTGAGATTCCTTTAGCGTTTGCTCGAAGGTAAACTTTACACCTTAAATGCACAACAATACCAGTTTAGACTTTGAGCAACTTACTAAAAACTGTATTGTGTAACATCAAAACATCCTTGGCTGCAACTGTATCGATGGCAGCTCTTCTTCTCTTCAGTGTTTGTAGCTTTTTGGCGCAGCTCCGCGGTCCTGCTACTGGTAGCTTCACCGCATCAGTTCAGCGTTACACCAGCTAATGACGGTGCTGTTATTCACTTGTCTGGTGTCTGATTTTCAAATATTTGATGTTTTATTGAGGATTTTTGTACATATGTTTGGCAGTGCTGTGATCATGTCAAAGCAGCAACTTATATTAAAACGTGTTTTATTGCCCGCTTCCATAGAAGAACAACAGAATATTGCTCTTATAAACATGTGATGACTAAAATCACGATACACTCACCGTGTATCCCTCTGAAAAATGAACTAAGATAAATGAAAAAATCCATCCATGGGTGATACCACAGAGACCGTTCATTTGATACCGTTAACCTCGGTGCTGAAAGTGACCCGGTATGAAACGGTAGTACCACAGCACTTTTGAATTTTAATCATCAGAATACCTGAACTAAAAGGTTGACGACAGTCTGCTGTTCTAAATAAATTAAATAAAAATCTAAATTAAATACAGAAGAATAAACTGGTATGGCAAGACCTTTCGAGTATTAATTAACACAGAGGACTATATGGCAAGAATAAACAGACGCTGCTTTCAAATAAAAGGTAAAATAACATTATTGAAGTGCCATGGAGTTTTTTGAGACCACATCTAAGAAGAAATATATTTTACAGACCATAACAATAAGGAGCCTATTGCTTATTTATGTTTTTAATTAGATTTTTTTATTTCATATATTTATTTCTTCAATATTATTTTTCATGACGGTGTTAATGTCATGAGGCTGTTCAGTGACTCCATAACACTTTCAATTTGACTCACTAGGATTTGATTGTTCTTTGTAATTTTTGTCCAGTAAAACTATTAATCTATAAATCAATAGACAGGCTTGTATAAAGATTTAATCCATGTTTCTGTCCCATCTGGAACTTTTACTTTTCCACTGAAAGCTCTGGTTTACACAGTAAATGCCATGCGGGTGAAATTTTATGGATGATACTCTGATGTCCCATTCTCCTGAAGGCAGCACAGAGCTGCACCACCATGACAGAAACACCAAAGAGAAGAGTTATGATTGACATGAATGCAGTTCTACCCATGTTTTAATGCTGCAGAGCACTGTCTTTTTGCAAATACTTCAAAGTTCAGACTTGTATTGTTGTACATCTTTTATCTGGTCATTTTGTGCAATATTTAACATCGTATGTTAAAAATGGCACAGAACAAGAACATGTTTTTCCTCTCTGATTGGCTGCTGATAGGCCTGCCGATTTTAAGTTGAATGTCCATTCATTGCATTTTTTGTAGATGCCTGTAAAAATAATTTCTATTCCCATGGCTTTTTGTTCTTTGGGAAATTATTTTGGACGATAACTTCAGAAACAACCATGAAAATCAAAACATCAACAATATTGATAGTAATATTTATAATACAATACTATTCAGTGCAAAGTAGCCTACAGATTCTTTGATGGGGTGGTGAGGGACCTGGATGATGGATAGCGGGGCGCCGGCCCAAAAAGGTGAGAAACACTGTTCTAGGTGAACTGAACTAAAAAGCACTTGTGTTGCACATAAAGCTAGCTGAGAAATAACCGAAGTTAACTTTAGCAAACAAGTGAGAGTAGCTCAATATAACCACATAAAATATATTTTCTTACACAAACAAACACAAAACGCAAAATAATGTTTTCTTTAAAAAGTACTTACCTGGTGAAAGTCATTGTTGGCCCCGCCGTCTAGTCTGTGAACGTTTGCCTCCAGCCGGTAAGTATCCCACAATGCAACTGTTCATTACAGATTTACAGTACATGTGTAAATTTCCGCACGTGATCCAGCGGTCCTAACGCGTCCCATATACTTTCCATACGCATTTCAGATCACAGTAAAGAGCTGTATTTTCAAAACCCAGCCACCTTACTGTATTTTCATGTTGTAGTTTTTACAGCCATTTGTTACAGGACAGCTGCTTACAGCGCTGCAAAACTTAAAGTGTGTTTCTGGAGATGCTCCTGATTAAACTCATAATATGCTCTTTGAGCAGCTCTCTGATAGCAGATGGCATGTCCGTTCTCCACAGCTAAACTATTGTATTGTTCTGGAGTTTGCCGTGAGGTAATCACTAGCCAATCAGGGAATGGTGCCAGCTGTCAATCAAATCGCTTCTGTGCCATACCTGGCTCGGTAAGGCTAGTACTACCCCTGAAGTAGGTATGAAAATCAGAAAACAGCCAGCCAGAGCCAGGTCAGATCTACTAATGGGAATAATTTTCCATTAGTAGATCTGACCTGGCTCTGGCTGGCTGTTTTCAGCCTGGGGTCCTGGGGTGGACAGGGATCAAACAGGTTAGAGATGGTCTAATGGGAATCTGCCTAATGATGTTGGCTTAACTCCAGCCGATTGACAGAAAGGCTACCAGTTCTTTTTTGCTCTCTATTCACCTTCTGTGAATGTCCACAGAAGTCCAGGGAGGGAGTTGCCATTTCATCATGACTGTGATTGTCAGGTACTTAAACTCAGTATTCTGACATCACCGTCAGATTGAGGGGAAATCAGAATTTGAACTGTCTACATAGTTTTTTCATGAGCTTAGGAAAGATTCAGCCTGTGCTTGGTTTCCAACTTATGGTGCAAATTGAGCATTATGACCAGTTGTCATAATGTTGTAAAGCAAGACAGACAAGATAAACAGATTTTCATACACAAGACAAAATTTAGGCTTGAAACCTGATGTTGTCTTCAACTGCAGAAATCTCACCTCTGCATAGCAACGGACGCAGCAGCATCCAGGGCAAACTGCCTCATGACACTTTCCTCTAAATACTTTTGCTCCCATTTAGTCATGTCAGCCTCCAGAGCCAGAATGCGCTCCTCCTTCTCTCTTAGGTGCTCCATTAGGGCTGTGGCATTGTACTCTGATGTCACCAAGCCGCTGCTCTGTGAGGTTCCTTGACGCTGAATGGCATGATTGACACATGAAGATTGATGGGAAAAAAACAAACCATGCAGAAGACACAAGAAAAACATTTTCTAAAAGTTCACACGTTCATCTCCGATAGTCTGAGTTCCTTTTAATAGCTCTATATTCCATCATTGTTATCAATGTTTTGGTTTTGTTAGTTAAGATCTGTACAGCAGTATTTTGGACAGCAGTAGGTCCAAAAGACAGCTTCATCTTTGCAATCATTATCAACTGAAAAACGTAGCTCAAAGAACAGTATGCAGCAAACTAAATTACATTATTGTCATCACTGTGGTGGCTTACTGGTTACATGTTTTGTAATCAGAGTGAGAGCTGCATTACCTTCCCTTCCACTTGCGCATGAGAGAGCATTTAGGTTTAAAGAAAAAACTGCTCTGAATTAAGCATATTAATCAATAGTTAATTTTAGCTAAAAACTAGCAGTGAACTATCACAGGGTTGATACAGAACGGTGGAGAAATATTTTAGGAATACAGAATTGTGAAATGGTTACCTGCTGCAGACGTAAAGACTCCAGCTCTCTTTCCAGTCTTGTACGAAGACGGTGTTCTAGTTGTTCTCTCTTCTCACATGCTGCCTGGAGCTGGGCCAGAGCCTGTTGCATCCTTTCCACTTTCTCCACATAAACTTGTTTTTTTTTAAGCTGCAGATACATATAAACAAATATTCCTTTTAAGTTACTGTCGATGACGCTTTTAATGTTTTGTTCTCTGCCACAGTAAAATAAAAGGCTTATAATCAGCCATCCTCTCCAGCAGAGTGCGAGACAAAGTAATACAACTTACTAAAAAATGTGTCTTTCTCCAGAAATTCTTATCCACGTTAGGGGTGTCAAAAAGAAAATTTGACGGTGTAGAAATGAACTTAATAAAGAATTGAATGTCATAGATTTCAGTATCATAACTGTGTGAAAATGTATGATGGTGCATTTCAAAAGCATTGTAAAGTATGTACACCTATTCAACTTTTTCCCAACAAGCTCATTGTCTTTTTAATGTTTTTTTATGTTTGGACCCACACCAAGTTGTGGTCTGAAGTGGAAGGAGAATGCTACTTGGCTTTCAAAATCTTTTGAGAAGAGAAGTCTGAAGCCTGTCATAAGTTTCAGTATTTCAGTATTCCTCATAGTGAGTTAAAAAGTTTAACCACATAGCAAGCTACCAAGCTACCCATAGAGTTTTTCAGGAGATTTTATTGAAAACTATACTGAAGTCAGTTTTCAATGAATCCTTGGTAAATGAAAAGCTGTCAAAGACGCTCATGCAAACTATAAACTTACTCCCAATGAAAAAGGATAAAGGACCTTGTTCATTCATAGGCCAGTCATAATAAATCCTGTCGTAACGATAACGCTCTGACTGAATTTGCTTGTTGAAAATTACATTGGTGAAGCACATCAAAATGCATCAACACAACGAATCTAATGAGGTATTTAAAAAACAAACACTTGACGGATATATCGAGGCTCAATGCAGGAAAAAAGGACATCCGGAGCGGCCAGATAGCAGGTAAAGCAGCACACAACTACCAAAACTCACCCGGAAGAGTATGACGGTCAGAAATTGCACAGCTTTGCGTCTGCAGCCCAGTTAATGTGCAAACGAAATAATGTAGCTTCCATTAAATGAGCAAAGAATTAGTTTGCATGATATCAGAACTGTTTACTTTTATTGATATCTCTGCAGAGCATATCAGTCAATATAAGACCGAGAAGATGCAAAATAATCATCACTAGTCAAACAATTTAGCACACTTCCTCTTGAAGTGAGGTATATTTTGGTGATATTTAAATATTCTTGAATATTCCTTCACATACAAAGAATTATTATTGTTTTGAAGAGATCATAGAGAAAGAGACATTTTCTAATTTGTTTATTTACGTTTGATGCCTTTTTATCAGGAAACGACACAGCCACCTAACTTTTTACAAACATCTGAGGACTAGTGAGGACTGTCACTAGTTAATCCAAGTCTTAATGCGGCTTGTTTTGGGGGTTTTTTTGTTGTTGTTTTTTTAATATATTTTTATTAGAGTTTTCTGCTATATAGACATACAAGAAAAGAACATGAAAAAACAAAACAAAACAAAAAATTTAATAATTAACACAATGCCGTCCCTCCCCCAGCCCCCCAAAAAAATTTAAATAAAAAAATGGCTTGTTTTGTTTTTAAGTTTATTTCCCGTCGTCACCAGCCTGCAAACTGTTTTCCAGTAGAGAACACAGACAAATACTGTAGATATGACTCATAATCTGTTGGTAGTATCTGACAGTAATGTAGGAACATTTATTATTATAATTTTGATTTGTCACCACCAACTACAGCATTGGCGGTTAACTTTAAATCATTTAGATGAGATTTTATTGCAGTATAACTCATCAACAGTACTTGATATTCCTCTCTATTTGGACACGTAAACACCACAAGCAACACCATCAGGTATGTGATTTAAATTTTATTAAATATGATGACTCCAACCTCAATGTTTAGCAACACTTACTGTGGGTAGTGTCGCTGAAAAAGAAGAAAGTTCAGAAACAGTGTGGTTGCATTGCAGGATCGGATCCAAAAACACACACTAGGCTAGAAGTGTTAAGCAACTCACATTGCAGGAGCTAGAGAGTCAATTCCAATATTTTACTGATCAGTGCTGGTTACAAAAGCAGAAACCTTCCACTTAGGTTTACATTGCAGCTGCTCATGAGATGAAATTCATTTATTCTAGTGAACCTGAATGTTAATGGGATTGTGTTGCTCATTGTTCTGGTTATGCTCCAATGCGGTTTTTTCGAAGCGAACTCAACGCTGCTCTGTAGAAACCTATTTAGAAATATAATTTTCACATGCAACATTAAACGTATTTGCTTCAAATTGGATTTATAGTAAAGTTTTGAAGAAGGTCTTGTCATACAAGTCGCATTTTTCAACAGGCATCAACACAGCCACCTACAATTTAGAAACATCTGCGGTGCGCATAGGTTTCAACCAGTTAATTTAACCACCAGTTAATCTATAACAGCGCCACTATGAGCTACTGATAGTCATATTTCACAGACGTAGAGCCGCTCAACCTCCACCAGACTGAACTCTCACACCAAACATCTGCTTAAAGGTGCAGCATGTAAATTAAACAAACAAACAAACAAACAAAAAAGATTTATATGTATTAAACTATGTCTATTATGTACGGAGTCCTACAGGGGACACTGAATTTTTTTCTTTCTTTTGCGTTACCTCCCAATACTCTTGTGTTCCCTCTCAATAAGTTGTGCATTCAATATTTGATGGTCTATTTTGTATACAGTCACAAATGTCAATTTAATATTTCAAATATATACATTTTTAAAGAACCTAAATGTGTGGAAAATGGTGGTAAAGGGCCACACTGGGTTAACTCTGGGAATCTCATCTGTCCGATGCGTGTGTCAATCATCTCCGGGCCACTTCTTTGTTCTGTCATAATTATTGATTTATTCCATTTTGATTATTATGAATCAAACTTTACCAGGACTGTGACACACACTAGGCTGACCAGGACAAACAATGCACACGTGCTGCTTCCTCATACTCACGAAGCCAGCACACCAGTAACCTTCCCATTCATACTTGGTGACAGTCACGCCCACATTGACGCACCCACCACCCAAGTGTCAAAGTCATGTGCTCCTATCATATCAATAATTACTTATTTCATTAATATGGCTCTTACAGAGCCTCAGTGAAAACGTGTTTATTATTATTAACTCTTTGCAGCAACAAAACTGATTGAAACTCGATTTATTCGGTGCATGTTTATGTCCATTTGTGTAAGGTTAAGATGGAACTACACTTGAAAACGGCCCTTTACCATTCAGACTATCAGCACAGTAGAGATACAAAACTGCAATAATAACTAAAATAGTTCAGATAGTTTGGATGTATTTTTCTTTCTTTCCTACTGACGGAAGGTTTCTGTTTATATTATAGGTTTGTGGTGTATTTCTACACTAAAGAAAAAGACATACACCAGATTTTTCACAACGAGATATTAACATTCATGGAAAAACCTTGCATAACTTTGTGTTGAAGCAGAAAATATTATTCTGCTTCAATACAAGCAGTATTGGAGTGGCGATAGACTGCACAGGTTCATGCTCAGGCAGCTCAGGGTCTTGGAGGGCTATGAGAGACTCACTGGAGGGCTCACTCAGAGCACATTGAGACTCACTGGAAGCACTGGGAGGAAACGAGGAGTCACTGGGAGGGGCAGAGAACCAACTTACTGGGGCAGAAGGTGCGGCTGATCTTTGTGACGGAGGAGAGTCAGGAGCTGTGGAGGAGGATGGAGAGCGGAAGATAGGAGTATCCGGCATTGGCAGAGGTGGTTCGCCGATTATAACAGCATCCACCATCGTCATAAACACCAGAGTGCCACAAGGCTGTGTGATGAGTCCCTTCCTCTACTCCCACTTCATCTATGACTGCAGACCTGTCCATGGCTCGAACGCCATCATCAAGTTTACAGACGACACCACGGTGATCATCCTTATCAGAGATAATGATGAGGCCGCTTACAGGGAGGAGGTAGAGCGTCTGGCTGAGTGGTGCGACAAAAACAACCTGCAGCTGAACACCGAGAAGACCAAGGAGCTTATTGTGGACTTCAGGAGGAACGCTGACCTACATCCACTCATCCACATTAAGGACACAGTGGTGCAGCGTGTGGACATCTTTAAGTTCCTGGGAGTCCACATCTCCGAGGACCTGACTTGGACGACCAGCTGCTCCAAACTCATCAAGAAGGCGCATCAGCACCTCTTCTTCATGAGGACCCTGAGGAAGAACCACCTGTCCTCATAGATCCTCATGAACTTCTACCGCTGCACCATTGAGAGCATCCTCACCAACTGTATTACAGCTTGGTACAGGAATTGCTCTGTCTCCGACCAGAAGGCGCTGCAGAGGGTGATGAAAACTGCCCAGTATATCACCAGGGCACCGCTCCCTGCCATCAAGGACAACTACAAGAACCGTGTTTGAAAAGGGCCGGGAAAATCACAAAGGACTTCACTCACCCAGCACACACACTCTTTTCCCTCCTGCCCTCTGGGAGGCATTACAGAACCCTACGGACCAGAACCACCAGGCACCGGAACAGCTTCTTTCCCACAGCTGTCTTGCTTTTGAACGTCTCCTGACATAAAACATAAACTATAAGGACTGTACTCCCCTATCCTCTCATACAACAATAACACATGGACTATCCTCACAGACACACACACACACACACACACACACCACAGACTGTTTTCCTCACACACATATACAATCTGTAAATCTTATCTGCCATTATTTATCTTGTATTATAAACCTACTAATACATATATAATCCATTTCCTAACATTCTTGTATATTCTGTATAATCTGTGCATAAAGCTTCCATATTTATATTTATATTTAGTCTTGTACACCTGTAAATAAATATTTATATCCTGTATAGCACTTCTGGATAGATGCAAACTACATTTCTTTGCTTGTACTTGTGACAGTGCAATGACAATAAAGTTGAATTCTATTCTAAAAGCTGATTGGCAGTACCACTCCGCCCCCTCCATCAGGTCCATTAAGTCCATCCATGGGAAATGAGGTAAGCAGTCCCGCAGGGGGATGACACATCTGATGGCTACCTCTACGGGTCTCTGGGCAGAGCAGCGATAAGCCACCATATCAGTAAAGTCTCTTACAATCCATTGAAGAGGTTTATGTTCCTCTGGGTTCATTATGTGATGTTTCCTTCTTTTCTTTTACTTCTTGTAGATAACCTCACCATTTCTTTTGGTCTGGTCTTCTTATGGACTGCTGTGAAGATTTGGGTTTTCTGTGGGTTTATTTAGGTTTTTGTATTCCACCTGTGCCTTTTGTTCCTTGTCGGATCCTTGTCAATACTGTCGTCGTGTCATGTCTTTGTCCTTGTTGCCTAGTTCTATACCAGTGCTACCACTGTTGAGTTCCTTGTCTCCTAGTTCACCTGTGCTGCCTGTATTTCTGTACACCTTTATCATTAACCCTTTTACTGCCATGAGGACGCCGGTGTCCCCATAAACCCATTGACCTGCATGTGACAGTATTTGGGGTGACAGTTAAAGAGTTAAATCAACATATTCACCATAACCTGGGTCCACCGCGTCTGCCTCACCATCTCTTAAGCTCCAAATCATGAGAAACACAAATGCTTTGTGAAGTAATCCAAAAGACAATATTTTCCCCAGGTTCCCCAGAGGGCTCTGTAATTATGTCTAAATTAGGTGAATTTATTGCCAGATAATTTTTCCATTTTGCCAGATAACATAGCATCATTTTATATGCTATGTTAAAAAATTAACAGCCATTCCAGGCAATCGGCAGTGATCGGTGATCGGCCTCATGGTTGATCGGTATTGGAATCGGCAGCAAAAAACCTGATCGGAGCATCCCTACATTCAACAAAATAGAGTTGATTTACCTGTTTACAACATTAAAACAATTTGGATTTGGGTCAAATATTTGTAGATGGATCAAAGCTCTACTCAAGATCTGTGAATGAAGTCAGAACAAATGGCTTTATTTCAGATTATTTCCAACTTCTTTAAAGCATAAGGCAGGGCTGTTGCCTTTTCCCTTATTTACTGTGGTTGTGAGCCTGCAGAAGTGAGCGGACAGCCGAGGCAGGGCATGACCGTTTGCTTGCTCCAAGCGGAGCAGGGAACCCTATTGTTTTTCCGTTCTTATAAAAAGTTATTTTCCACTGAAACTGATACTGCAGCCTAACCCCCCGGAACTTATTTACAACTTATATTTGGTATCCGGCTTCAACACTCACACCGCTACTCATTTACACATATACAGGCATGTGCACCTGCAGGTTGCGCAATATTTATGCTTATAACTCAAAAATGGCATGTCCCATGAACAAGATTGATTATGGACATAGTCTTGTAGAAAGATTCTCCAACAGATGAGTCACTGTGCAAAGGTTTTTGGTCTGGATTATTTCTCACCAGAGAGCCATGAGCATTGCATTAGCAAAAACCAAGATCAACTCTGAGCCCAATGAAACTTGGTCCAATATAAGCTAAAGATATTTTTAAAAAGTCATTGTGGCGGATTTTTGATTGTTTTGCCCAATTTCAACCAGTGATGTCAATAACGTGTTACTGACTTCGGACCACTTTTTTCAGTGACGAGAAATCCAACACTTTGATTAAAGTTACTTATCCAAATCAATGTGCATTACTATTTTCTTTGGTAATTTAATTTTATTTCCTCTACACATCAGGGGGATGTTTGTATGCGACAGTGTCAGCAGTGACAGAAACATGCACAATTGAAGGAGATGAGCACTTTGTTACTGAAAAACAAGAACTATTTTGAATTTCTGTGGCCAAGTGTGATTATCACAAGCAGCTTTGGGCTTGTTTTTTTTCTAAAGTCGCTTCCAAAGTTAATTAGTCGCGGGTTGCACATTTTGGCTCGTTTTTGAACATAAAGTTGCGAGGGTGTTGTGTGAGTGTTGTGAGGGTCTGCTGGGAACGTCTGGTGGAATCCCCTGTGAGACGGAACTTTAACTCTGGCAGAACTTCGAACAGGTCCCAGGGGTGGTGGGGGACATGGAGTCTGAGTGGACCGTGTTCCGTGCCTCCATTGTCGAGGCGGCTCATCGAGGCAATTCTGTTCCACCATCCGTCGTCTCAGGGGGGGAAGCAGTGCAGCACCAACACTGTCTACAGTAGGGATGGTGTGCTGCTGACCTCAACTCGGGATGTTGTGGGCCGGGCTCTCCAATCTCTGGGGTCGAGGTCGCCGAGGTGGTCAAAAAGCTCCTCAGAGGCAGATCTCATCCACCCCGCCCCGGGGGTGGATGAGATCTGCCCAGAGTTCCTTAAGGCTCTGGATGTTGTAGGGTTGTGTTGGCTAACGCGACTCTGCAATATCGCATGGACATTGGGGGCAGTTCCCCTGGATTGGCAGACTGGGGTGGTGGTCCCCCTGTTCAAAAAGGGGGACCGGAGGGTGTGCTCCAATTACAGGGGGGTCACACTCTTAAGAGTCCCTGGCAAGGTCTATTCGGGGGTTCTGGAGAGGAGGGTCCGTCGGATTGTCGAACCTCAGCTTCAGGAAGAGCAGTGTGGTTTTCGTCCTGGTCGTGGAACACTGGACCAGCTCTACACCCTCAGCAGGGTCCTGGAGGGTGCAGGAGAGTTCGCCCAACCAGTCTACATGTGTTTTGTGGATTTGGAGAAGGCATTAGACCGTGTCCCTCGGGGAGCCCTGTGAGGGGTTCTCTGGGAGTATGGGGTACCGGGCTCCTTGATACGGGCTGTCAGGTCCCTATATGACCGGTGTCAGAGTCTGGTCCGCATTGCCGGCAGTAAGTCGGGCTCGTTTCCGGTGAGAGTTGGACTCTCTGCCCTTTGTCACAGATTCTGTTCATTACTTTTATGGACAGAATTTCTAGGCGCAGCCAGGGTGTTGAGGGGATCCATTTTGGTGGCCTTAGGATTGGATCTCTGCTTTTTGCAGATGATGTGGTCCTTTTGGCTTCATCAGGTCGTGATCTGCAGTTCTCGCTGGAGCGGTTCGCAGTCGAGTGTGAAGCGGCTGGGATGGCGATCAGTGCCTCCAAATCCGAGGCCATGGTCTTGAGCCGGAAAAGGGTAGAGCCAAAAAGCAAAGTTCTCAATTTACCAGTCGATCTACGTTCCCACCCTTTGGGTCATGACCGAAAGAACGAGATCGCGGAAACAAGCGGCCGAAATGGGTTTTCTCCGTAGGGTGGCTGGGCTCTTCCTTAGAGATAGGGTGAGAAGCTCAGTCATCCGGGAGGGACTCAGAATAGAGCCGCTGCTCCTTCACGTCGAGAGGGGCCAGTTGAGGTGGCTCGGACATCTGGTCAGGATGCCTCCTGGACGCCTCCCTGGTGAGATGTTCCGGGCACGTCCCACCTGGAGGAGACCCCGGGGAAGACCCAGGACACACTGGAGGGACTATGTCTCTCTGCTGGCCTGGGAACGCCTTGGGATTCCTCCAGAGGAGCTAGAAGTGGCTGGGGAGAGGGAAGTCTGGGCCTCCCTTCTGAAGCTGCTACCCCCACGACCCGACCCCAGATAAGCGGAAGAAGATGGATGGATGGATGGATGGATGCAGTTAAGTTTTGGCAAATTAAAAATTGAAAAATTTAATTAGAAAAATTAAAGTTACTTTTTCAAAGTAACTATGCAATCACTGATTTTGACATATGACAGCTAGGTACAGCTAGGTACATTACTATGTACATAGCTGCAAATTTTAATTGCCCATAATTTTGGAACCGCAAAACTTTTCACAATTTCCTTTGTACCACCAAGTACAAACACGTCGATCATGTCTAGATAGTTTTCGTCAACGACCACCACTAGGTCGCACTGTAAAATTGCGAAATTTGCTACGCAAAAACCGCTGATCAGATTTTTGCCAAACTTTGCATATACCTCCACGCCCCTGGCCTAACTTGTATTTTGAATATGGTCATGGTTGGTTGAAGTATGGGGCGATTATTAACAAAAATGTGAAAAGTACTCGATCTGACCTCCAAACTTTAAAAAAAAATTCTAAAACAATCACATGTTTATCCAAATTTTCAAGATGCTTTTTCTGAATTGTTCTGAACATTTCATCCAGTCTTTGTTTAGATCTATCTTCATATGCTTCACTCTGTTTTTTCTAAAGGTTGACTGCAATATAACATGTTCTGTATGTTCCTCAAGCCTAACTAAACTGCTCACAAACTGGAACACATCAGTTTAGTAAGAATCTGAGTTTCTTTGTTTGAATAACAGCAAATCAAACTTTCACACCATTCATACTTCAACAAAACAGCATAAAAAATATATTACAAAGGAGAAGCAAGTTTTATTATTTGGTGTAATTTTCAGATTTTAGTTTAACTTGTACATTTTAGGGACATTTTCAATATTTCTATATGTGAAAAGCAATTATAAGCAGGGGAAGTATATAGGAGTGTGATCTGACCACATTGTGTAATCATCCTAATTGGCCACATGATGGTGCCAAACCCACTTATCTGGGCCAGCAACAGTATGCCTGACCAGGACACATTCACAATGAAGAGTTTTGTATAATTTATCTTAAAATAATGCAGTCCTGTCCCCTCATTGCTAAATCAAATGCCAGCGAATTCCCTCTTTCTGTTTGACTATGCACATGAGGGCATATTGTGGGATCAATAAATTCACTTTGAATTTGTTTTCTCAGCCAACATGAGTAAGCACAGTGAAATAGCTCGCTGAGTAATGTGATGGACTCTGAGGCTGCAGGTTCGATTCTGGGTATGGAACACATATTAAAACGCATGTCAAGTGATGTCTAAGTGGGTGGGGCGGTGCATGGGGAGGACCTGCTGGGTTGGGTGAAGAACCCATTATAACTGCTTGCAGTTCTAGTTTGACATTGTAATAGAACACTTGCATTTTCTATACATGGGTGAAGTAAATCTCAAAGATCTACATTTGTAGTTATCTGGTCCAATTAATAGAATGCATCCTCTTCTTTATCTGTTGAGAGAATTTAGTAATATATCAGGATACAAAGTTCATCTATATTTTTCTCACCTCCTCCTCCAGTTTCACCACTTTTGCCTGGGCATTGTTCAGGGCTTGGTCTCTGATCTCAATGTGTCTCCTTTGGTCATCTGCAGTTGAGCGCAGTGCATTCAGCTCCATCTCCAGCTTTTCCTTTTCCCGCAGAATTTCTTTATCTTAATAGATAATAGAAAATAAAAACATTTATGGTCATTGTATGTATTAAGCATACAATGTTCATTTTGTGCATTTTGAAGCATGTATACTGAATCCTGCCTAAAAACAGATTTTCTGCTGATTCATTGGCTTCATGGCTCTTGCCTGTAGTCAGCTTAATTTAGTTCCAACAAATCTAATGATCAATAAAAGCTGATTCAGTTACAACACCCCTAAAGAACTTTCTCTAGTAAAAGGAATACTGGAAGGCACTTCTAAAATTAAAAATGCATTTACCTGTACTTACAAGTTGGAGTGGTCATGGTATGGCCTTCAAATTTTAGTACACAAAATCTCATTTCAGAATTGTTTCAAAAATGTTCTAAGCTAATACACAATTGGATTGCAGAGTCACGTGTGTGTGGGTGTGTGTGTGTGTGTGTCACTCACTCTGAGCAACCAGCTGGGAGATGGTTTTCCGATTGTCTTCAGAGCTATCACACTCTTTAGAGGCGAGCTGTTTATTAGCAGTCTCCATGCGCTCTTTAAAATAACATAAGACAAATGAATCATGACATCCATAAATAAATGATAATTTAATAATAATTTAAAAATCTGTCATGTTTAACACTTTGCTAAGTTGTCACAAGTCTTACTAAATAGTGGGAAAAATCATCCAATGGCCTGGATAAGATAATTTTTTGTTAACCTTTATGAGAGATAAAAACTGTGGTTATATTTCAGTCTGAAGACGCCTAGATTACCCTAACAACGAATTACAACAATGCTTTATGTCTTAAATATATATATATATATATATATATATATATATATATATATTATTTTAAATGTATACCCACATGCCTTTGGAATGACACACAGAAAATAAAGTTACAAAATAAACTTATTTTTGTTTATTTTATTGATATGTTAAAATAATATAATTAGATTTCTTGGTACCCATAAAGAGATGACTCACACTTTGCATTATAGCTACGCTTTAAGCTAAATATAAAATCATATTATGATAGGAGCATAATGTCATAATATGTCATTCAGACTACCGTATCTAAAGTAAACAAACTGGGTTACCGCATCAATACAGAGCAGAGAAAGCAAATGCAAGAGCTGATTGAGGAGTTCAGAAACGTAATGATAGATATCCATGTTCAAAGTAAAGGCTACAAGTTCATCTCAAAGTTGCTTCATGTTCCTCTGACAATAATTTGCAATATTTTTAAAATGTATAAAGTTCATCCAACTGTGGTAAGGGTTCCTGGATGGGAGCCGAAGAGGAAATGCAACCCTAAATTGCAAAAGAAAACTATTTAAGATTTATTTCAACATAAAAATGTTGAAGTAAATCATTTACTCGTCACTCTTTTTCTCTTTTTTTGCATTTGAACCTTAAAGCTACAATATGTAACTTTTACAAAAAACAGTTTTTCACATATGTGTTGAAACTGTCCCTGTTGTGACACTATGGTATGACTCAGATAATCTATGAAAAACTCTAACTCCTCTGCTTTCTCCCAGTGCTAACAACCAATCAGAGCCAGGAGGAGTTTCTTAGTGCTGTCAATCATCTTGTGTTTGTTGTGCTTATTCTCATTGTTGCTCTCTGTTATACTACAACTTTTTTCTGATAACAGAGTCTGCCAGGAATGCTTAGGCATCGCCAGCGATGACGGCATATGAATGATTTTCCTGGAAGAGTAAGTTATTTCTCCACCATTAGCAGCTTGTACATAACTTACCACCAGTTATTTTAGAAACTTGTGATCTTTCGGAATTTTTATACACAACCTCTTCTCAGGTTTACAATGAATTATTCAAAGAACAGAAAATATACAATGAACTTATAACTATGCAGAACACCTAATTCAGTTCCTGAAAGCTGAATAACAAAAGAACAGAAAACAGTTACCCTCTCTGACAAATCTCAATTTCAGCTGAAACATTTAAATGCTAGGCTCAAAATTTGTTGTAGAAAACATGGAAGCATGGATTGATGCTACCTTGCAACAACTGTTTAAGTTGTTCATGGATTGATGGTGTGAGAGATATTTGCTTGATACAATTTGGAACTCGTAGTATCTGGTGAGTAATGATTAAATACAGTCTACCTGCTTTACCAGGGAACAACAGCAGGATACCTGTACTCCAATGTCCTCCACAATTATCAGGTCTCAATCCAACACAGCACTTCTGGGAAGTGATGTAACAGGAAATTTTAATTATGGATGTGCACCTGACATAATGACCTTTCATCATTGATAATGATGTAAGGTTATTATGGACCAAAACCTCAGGAATATTTCCAATACTTTGTTTAAACATGAAGAATTAAGGCAGTTATAAAAAAAGAAAAGAAGTGGGTCTAACTACATACCACCAACGTGAATCTCTCACTAAGTGGCCAGTGGGTATCCTGAGGACAACGGCTGAGTAACTTCAAGGTAATGTTAGACTATTTCCTGGTTATTTATTGAGTTATTTTGTGGTGTTGCAAGATGACACCAAGATGATGGGTTTAGATCTCATCATCCATGAGATCTAAACCCACACTTTAGATCTCATGGATGATGAGTGAAAAAAAGGATGATGGAGTGGGGGGGTATAATAGATTATTAGAAAATTTCAGTTTACTCAAGAAATTCCAAAGCTAACAAATGAACAATAAGCTCACGTGTAATATATCCATGTTTTGTTCAATAAATGTTCTTTATGTGGATATTTACCTGTCTCCATTTCTGCTTAATATTGTCTGATAATTAGATCTACATTATTTTTGACTGAATTATGATATTATCCTTTAAAATTCACAATGAACTACTGAGTAGCTTGCAAAAGCATTTTTACAACATAGCAAATAATTAATCCTTTTCTCAGCTCTCACCTCGCAGGTCTCTGTTGAAGTCATGCAGTCGGCGCACCTGTAGCTCCAACTTGCTCCTCATAGTTTTCTCCAATGCTTCTCTCTTAGAGGAAGACTTGGCAAGGTTTTCATAGGCCTCTGACACTAGCTGTATCTCTGTTTCCAACTACCCAAAAACAAAGCATACATTCAGTGACTGATTCATTGATGTATACCCATTTGGTACCAATTATTAGAGCTGTTCATGGCCAGACACAAGTTATTTTTTAATATAGTCCCCTTACCACCTCTGAGCTACTTTTGCAACTCAATAGTATGATGTACTGATAAAAGATAGGTTGCACTAGCGGTGTCCAAGTCCAGTCCTCAAGAGCTACCATCCTGCAACTTTTAGATCTAAATTAATAATACCTACATTACATTCACCAGCAGTCATTAAGCTCTGCAGAGGCCTGGTAACGAGTGCTTCATTTAATTCAAGTGTGTTGGAGAAGGGATGTACATAACTTGTCTTCACCACATTAGAGAAACTCCCATTTTCTACACTTAGAAAATGGGAGTTTCTACACTTCATCTGGAATAAAGAGAAGACTGATCAGAGATGCAGCCAAGAGGCCCATGATCACTCTGGATGAACTGCAGAGATCTACAGCTGAGGTGGGAGAGTCTGTCCATGGGACAACAATCGGTGGTACACTGCACAAATCTGACCTTTATGGAAGAGTGGCAAGAAGAAAGACATTTCTCAAAGATATCCATAAAAGGTTTGCCACAAACGTTAAACAACTTTAAAGGTGGACATACCAAACATGGAAGAAGTTGCTCTGTTCAGACGAAACCAAAGTCCAACTTTTTGGCCACAATGCAAAACGATACGTTTGGCGTAAAATCAACAGCTCATCACCCTGATCACACCATCCCCACTGTCAAACATGGTGGGGGCAGCATCATGGTTTGGGCCTGCTTTTCTTCAGCAGGGACAGGGAAGACTTGATAAATTTGATGGGAAGATAGATGGACCCGAATACAGGACCATTCTGGAAGAAAACTTGTTTGAGGCTGCAAAAGACCTGAGACTGGGACGGAGATTTATCTTCCAACAAGACAAAGATCCCAAACATAAAGAAAAATCTATAATGGAATGGTTAATAAATAAACATATCCAGGTGTTAGAATGGCCAAGTCAAAGTTCAGACCTGAATCCAATCGAGAATCTGTTGAAAGAGCTGAAAACTGCTGTTCATAAACTCTCCATCCAACCTCACTGAGCTCCAGCTGTTTTGAAAGGAAGAATGGGCAAAAATGTCAGTCTCTCAATGTGCAAAACTGATAGAGACAAACCCCAAGCAACTTACAGCTGTAATCTACAAAGTATTAATGTGAGGAGGCTGAATAATATTGTACACCCCACTTTGCAGTGTTTTATTTGTTAAAGTTTAAAACATCCAATAAATTTCATTCCACCTCACGATTGTGTCCCACTTGTTGATGATTCTTCCCAAAATAATACAAATTTTACGTCTTTATGATTGAAGCCTGAAAAGCGGCAAAAAGTTGAAGAGTTCAAGGGGGCTGAATACTTTGACAAGGCACTGTACATATATAGTTAGATACTTTGCAAAGATGTGGGTTCTAATCCATCGTTCTAGCCTTTGTCAGGTCAGCATGCACCTCAGCAGACATTAGTTACTGACCGATCTGTGTAATGTTGCATTTGTGTGTATTTTTGTGTCTTATCGCTTTGTCTGGGGTTGAGTTTAGATCAGTAAATCAGTTCAAATGTTTTGAATGCATGTTTTAAGCTCAGGGTTTTACTTTCATCTAGTTTTTTTCAAATAAAAGCTTCAAGACATTAAGCATTACTAAAAATCTGGGTTAGTACTAGAATAACAAACCAATCTTTTTGTACTTTCATACTATTACTGTATGTTGGACAGTGCAACAGAGGGAGCTACATTCTGCCTCTTTCAATTGAAAGTGCCTTCAGATAAGTTCAGAAATACTGCAGTTTATTTTGATACCATTAACTGTTGCTCATAGGTTCTTTTTAAAGAACCTATACGTATCTGCAGCACTGTTGATAAATTTAGTTTAGAGGTGAAAAAAATAACACAGTGCAGCAGAGGAAGTAAAAACCAATGACTAAAATCAGATGTGTTAGACCTTCTGATGAAAATCTTACCTTGTGTAACCTGGTGACCTTCTCACGACAAGCCTCCATCTCCTGTCTTAGAATTCTGTTCTCCTCAGTCGTCACATCCACCATCTGCTGGGCGCGGGCCATCATTGCAAAAGGCTCTCCCTGTAGCTGTATGAAGGACTGCTGCTGGGGAACATGTCCTGCCTGCATAGACAACTGCGGATGGGAAGGACCCTGGAGTTGCTGCTGTTGTTGACATTGATTGTGTTGCTGATGATGATGCAACCTTGGAGTGGAGCCATAAGAATCAGAAAGAAAAGCATGGCCCCTCTGCATTGTGTGATGAACAGGTCCTGGGGGGAAAGGCTCTGCCACTTGATGGGAGCCTGGACCATGTGGAACACGGGGTCCCATAATTGGGTAGGGCTCTCCTTGGCTTGGAGGTGGCTGGTGAGGAATTGATGGATGAGAGGAGTGAGAGGCGGCAGAGAGCATGCTGCTCAGAGTAGAGGATTGTGCACGAGACAAAGATCCAACAGAGGTCACAGAGGAGCTGGGACTGTGCTGGTTCAGGGGCCTCTGGTAGTGAACTGAGACCTCCTTAGTGGATCTGAGGAGAGATCAGTTTTGAGGTCTTAATGCTGCCTGCCTTTGGTTTTGAACAGAATACAAAAGAATATTTGTATGTGGTCAATAAGACCATTTCAAGTTTACAAATACATAGTCATGACAAAAAAAGTTAACTTTAAGGTCAGAAACAACCAGTCAGAGCTAGGAGGGTGCTTGCACTATCAATCACTCTCAAGTACAGTCTGCTCACACACTTCTCCTTGCTCTCTGCTATGCTACAGCTTCTTCCTGGCAGTAGAGCCTGTTGTGAATGCTCAGACTACTTAGCCTGACCACCAACAACAGCAGAGAAAAGGTTTTCCTGTAAAGGTAAATGGTTTCTCTGCTATTAGTACATTGAGCAGCGCATACAGGAGGTTGATTGATGACGCTTGATTGAAGATCTTCTTCCTGCATTTCTGTAGTTTGCGATAGTAACTCAAGGAGGAGGTAGAGGAGCTTGATTTGTAACACAATGACATTTCATATATAAAAAACATTTTTTGAAATAAAAGTTACATACAGTAAAGATGTATAAAAGTGGACTAATTATCGGCTCACTTACAAGGAACTGGTTGTCAGTGAAACCGTAACATTTTTGCTGCTCATTTAAACATCACCAGAGATAACAGTCTCTTACACTTACAGTCTCTTGAAACCAGGTCTCTTGACTATAACTTTTTGGGAGGTGTGAAGTTCTCTGCAGGTGCAAAAACACACATTTGCAAAATGCAAGGCTGCAGGATTTGTTCTATGGAAGCAGAAAATAGTCTACACAGGAAGGAAACAGTAAAAAAGGAGAAAGGAAAAAAATGGGGATAGCATTGCATAGTGTGTGCTACATGAATTCAGAGCAGAGAACTTATGTAGCATATGAGAATATACGTGTTATGGAGACGCATTTTGCATTAGATGCAAATATTAAACAGATCAATAAGGCATGACAACTACAGCGAATTCAATGTGTCTTGGTGGCCTTATCTAGGCTGGCTATTGCCTTCCCACACAATTCTGTTTGATTCCAAATTCCCTTCAGTGCTCTGTCTGGGTTTTCTCCCATTGGAGTGAATTTCTCAGGCAGAATTTGAACCAGGTCAATCAGTAATGAAAAAAAAAGGAGAAGTTGTGAACGATGCCGTTGATTTTCTGCACTGTTTTAGAATTGTAGTCTGCCTATGGTTTTAGCAATGGCAACAGAAGAAGTGAACGAAGCCGTTTGGTTCGTGATGTCCAGACGTCCGGCATTAACAGCTGCCTTGTTCAGTTTGGCATTTCTCTTCACAGTGGGTGGAGGATTATTGTTAACAGAACAGATCATTTCCGGTGAGCTTCATATCGTCGAACTGACGCAATACATACATCACAAGTAAAGGTTAGAGATTGAGTAGCATTTAAAACTTCAATGGAGTCCATGCCTTCAGCGAGCAATTATTTCTCTTTATGCAAGGGTCCAGATCTTCTGTACAATTTGTGTACAAAAAAGCAAAGCAGAAGAAATCTCCAAAGGGAAGTGAGGATGCATTTCACAACACTGTTCACAAATAGTGGTAAGAGAAAAATGTTTTAGTTTATATATAAAACATGATATACTCCATCTGCCATGGCTACTCTTACATCATAATTACCTAAAAAAAAGGAATGTCAGAGCAGTTTCTGAGAAGCAGGTTATTGACACACTAAAAACAAAATGCACTCACAGAGAGGTTTCTGCTATCAAAAAGAGTGTAACTTCACTTAGAGAAACAATAGAAATATTCCCTGGGTTTACTTCATTCAAATTCCAAATATAGATATTATTTTGCGGTAGAAATACTGTTTCACTCCACCAATTCAAACAATCAGACTTACAACTCAGCTGTTTTATCTCCTCAATCACACCAGGAGGCTGACCTGACAACAATATAAATAAACAATAGCTCATCTGCATCTGTAATCATTAGCATCATTCTGGATCATTAATAACATTTATTACTTGGCAAATAATTAATTTGTCAAATACTTAGACTCCAAAACCATCAACAAAAATGTATATAAAAAATATGGCATTAAGGGACTTTGTGCATTGCCTTTAACTCTCACAAGACAGATACATTTCATGTCTCAACTTGTCCTGCCAGATGAATAAAATACTTTGGAATTCATTACTGTTAGGCTCTGCTTCAAGGTAGATGGCAATGACTGCTGTGAAACCAGCCCAACAGGATCTGTCCTTGTCATTTCTGACACTATTGAGAAACCATGTTTAACTGACTTTTCTCAGATCAAATCCTAGTGGAATCCAGCTATGGCTTTCACTGGAACCACATTTTATTCTTTCTTGTCAACTGTGTAGCAATAATTTGTGAACTGGGAGGATGCACACAGTGGCAGTTGTTACATGAATGAGACTGTAAACTTAAAATCAGTAAATGGTCCTGAAAAGTCCTGAGAATTGTGATCTTTTTAACCTCTATAAATACAAAAACAAGTTGTAACTGATCAGAGCATTACTCTCTGTGAAGCTTGAGTTTTCTGTAATTCAATATTTTCAGCAGGGTTGACAGATTTTGTCAATGTAAAAATATGCTATACACACTGTAAACTGGGAAATGCCTGCAACAAAATGTTGGGGATTTTCAACTAGTGAAAAATTATTTGTACTCTTTCACTATAAAGCTCCTCTTTTATTTCAGTGCTCACCCAAAATATCCTACCTCCCTACCAGGATTGTTTTCTGGGTTTTAGTGTTTTTTGACTGATGTGGCTCGGATTTCTTCAGCGGAAAGGCATCTTTTGTGTGCCATGTATATGTGTGTGTGTGTGTGTGTGTGTGTGTGTGTGTGTGTGTGTGTGATCACTGTTCATTACCTGAAAGAGCCGTATTCAGGAGGGGGCTGATATCGAACAGTTGGAACCTCCCTGGAGTGATCCCTTACTCTTGGCTCCTGATAAAATTGGCCTCCAGATTCTGGATGACTGCCAGAACATATTCCTTTAAAAGGATAGTCTGGTGGTGGGCCTCGATGCTGTGCCTTGTAGTAGTCTCCAGGCTGGCATGATGGGGGTAGTTGTGGGGAAAGGGGGGTGCTGCTTACAGGAGCATGGGCTTTCACACCACTGGTGGCTAAAGAAAGTTGCATAAGTCGTTCACTGAGAGACCTGACGTGTCCTTGCTTTAGATCTTTTAGTCCATCATCTTGGTGGACCTTCCCGGTACCACTGACACGCTGTAGTGTTGGGCGACCCTCAGTGCGAACTTTGGTGCTGGTCAGGCCAGTAACGTAGAAAGCAGCACCTAACGAGGCAGGCAGTGAAGGCTGCGGGGCTTGGCTGTTCTGTGGCTGCTGAGCCTGAGGAGGAGAGCCATGGCCACGGAAGTACTGTGACTGTACTTTGGCTTCCTCATATGTAGGGAGATCCTCTAGGTTAGGGCACTGTCCTTGGGTGATGCCACCAACTCCACTGCCCCCACCACTGGATGCTTCTCCACAAGAGCCCACACATCCCCCACCACCACTGCCCCCACCATGCCCACCAACTCTGATGACACCAACCTTCTCCAGGCCACTGTCCGTTTGAAGCTCCTGTCCCTGGGGCTCTTGTCTTGCAATGTGAGCGCTTACAGAATGATCATCTGAGGGGCTTACCTGTCCATGTACTGAATAGCCACCTCCTCCTCCTGTTGCCACTCCAACCCCCCCTCCTCCAGACTGTTGCTGTTGTTGCAGCACATAGTTTCGATTCATCTGCTCCTGAAGAAGCCGCTGAAGGACTGTACTGCCACCACCTGATACACTGCTATTTGATGGCTCTTCGGTTCCGGCCCTCATCTCCATCTCACGTTGGCAACGAACCTCATGGAAGGACAAACTACGGCCCCTGTCTGTATTCCAAGAGAAAAGTAAAGAGGGAAACGTGTAAAAGAAAGGTAACTGGAGAAGAGTTTCAAAAAACTACTGAAAAATACTGCTACTTTTAAAATGTGAAAACTATCAAAAGTGTAATTTACTCAATAAAATATCTGTAAACTCATTAAAAAAACTGAAACACCAACAGAAAACAGAGGGATACATTTATATCACAAAAAAAATCAATTGAACATTTGCGATATGATTTTTGTCTTGCTTAACCTGGTCATTGAACCAGCTCTTCATACCTTTGACTGGGAGAAGGTACCAAGTTGTGCTAGAAAATGAAATCACCATCTTCATAAAGCTTGTCAGCTGAATGAAGTGTCTTAAAACTTCCTGTTAGATGTCTGCGCTGACTGTGGACTTTAGAATGAACAGTGGACCAGCACCAGCAGATCACAAGGCTCCCCAAATCATCACCGACAGTGAAACTTTACACTGGACATCAACAGCATGTTCCTGTCCACTCCTCCTCCAAACTCTGAGACACTGACTTCAAAATGCAATGCAAAAAACTTTACTCCTTTTATTGAAAACCTTTACTTTCATTTGATACTCTTACATTTAAAGGTATTAAACTGTAAATGAAGTAAATAAATGAATACATAAAACAAACGAAATAAATAAATGCATCTGAGAAAAGGACTTTGGAACACTCAGCAATAGTCTGGTCTTTTTGTTTTTTGTCCTAGGCGCAGAGAAGACACTTGTCATCTTGTGAAACAGGCCAGGACATAGATATCTGTTGAAAAGGTAATAATTACGGTAATAATTTGACCATATGAATATGATAAACAAAGGCGTGTCCTCTAAATAACATTGCAAGTGTCTCCAAACACAGTCTGCCTAAGGAGTGACTATGTAATTGTCAGTGTTTTTTGGTTACATGTGTACTTCACTGAACGCAGGCCACGAGGAATGAAGGAGAGCTGTAGAGTCGCCCCAAGATATCAGAAAAAAAATGATAGGTAGGCATGTTAAAAGTGAAGACTATATTTATTCAAATCATATATATTCTAGCATCTTGATGCTCCTCTGATATCTTTTCAGAAATTTAAGGTCCACAGAACTGTAGCCAACCACGCAGGCTACAGCTCTAGGAGGAAAACTGATGGCAAATTGAAAAGAAGGAAAATACAGATGATAACCAAAGAGCCCAGAACAATCTGCAAAGAGAGGAGATTTTGAGGAGCAATTGTTTGAAGCCACAAGGAAGTACATACTGAATTATTAACTCCCCCTGCTCAGTTCCTGGCCTTCCATTCTTTTTTTTTTGTCAATTTTCATTTCCTCTTTCTCCAAACTTGTGAACTCATAATAGTTGTTCCACTTTGCCATGATTGCTGTGTTTACTATGCTGTTGTAAATCACACATGACAAAACTCCATACCCTATACTGAAATAGCAGGTTGGTCATTGTTTAAGAAGCTACATGTCCAGAGTCAGGATGAGGGGCAAAGAAAAGTGAGGACAGCCAAAACAGTTGGAACTTTTATAAACATATATTTTTTAACATATTTGTTGAAACTTTCAATCTTTACTACTGCTAAACCTTTTCCTTATGTTGTGAATGGTGGGCTACTTAGTATGGTGTCTGATGATGGCAGGTAAAGTTTTCCTGTAACGGTAAGTTGTTTCTTGGCCGTTAGCACATTTAGCAGTGAGTATGTGACGTTGAGCGGCAGCGCAAAGACCTTCCTCCTGCTCTGATTGGTTGTTTTTGATTGAGAGCAACGCTTTTCTCCAGACAGTAATCGTAGCGCAGAAGATTGATCTTTTCACAGATTATCTTTTAGGTCAAGGTCAAATTTGCTCTTCATTGGAAATCTTGGCTCAAGAGCCTGGAGGAAAAGTGTAGAGCGACAGAATCCACATTGTTTGAGTTCTAGACTGATGTTTCCACAGTCAGTGATGATTTGGAAAGAAATGTTATTTGCTGCTGTTGGTTCAACTTTCCACTCAATTCCTTAGTAGTCATTGCAGCCATCTATTAGAAAATTGGGATGCATTTCACATCTTTATGGAAATTCTGATTTTATTTTCTTCCAGCTGCAGTTGGCACCTGTCCACATTTTTTAAAGTACATATATCTGCTTCAAAGGGAATTAACCAGCAAACTGGCTTTAACTAAACCTCTCAGATAATCTTTTTATCTTCAGGAAGAAGAGGAGAAAACAACACAAGTAAGCTAAAGATCTCTATTAAAGGAACTTTAATTTCTTTATCACATCATTAGATCTACAAGTGAAAATCCCTTATTGTAGAAAAAGTTTTTGTAATATCTTATTCTCCGTAGTAAATTCATGTCATGTGAACATATTTACTGGAATAACCCAACTTTAAAAAATATTCTAATTTATCAACATGAAAGACCTATTTAATCTGATTTTGAAGAAAAAAAAAATCAAGTGTAGAAAAAAGAAAGTGGACAAAGAAACAAAAGCACCATATGTTTCACCCTTGACCTCTTTCAGATCCCCTAAAGACTTGATGGCACAGCAGAACAAAACTAGAAAATTCCTGAAGAAATTTAACTGGGGCCTGCCAAAGTGTGCCCGTCGGTTTGGACCCAGCGTTCTGATGCTAAGAATTAGCATCAATGCTAAAGAAAGCTGCAATGTAATCAATAGAATCACAAGAATGTTAAGTAAACTGGACATGCACCATTCAGTATGATAAAGTAAGTGTATAAGCTAAAATGAGCAAAAATGCTAATGTTAGCGTGAATGCTCTCAGTAGCATGTGGGATATTATTAGAATGTTCTCTGTAATTTACTTAATTCCTTCAGAATACTAAACATGGCAGATAAGTAAGAAAAATAGGTAATAGCTTCTTTAAGCTAAAAGGCTAATGCTAATGAACTGCCTTGCTACGCAAGGCAGCTCCCTAACCTGGGAGAACCAGATAATGCAGAATGATATCATTGCACCACCTACGGCAGTGCACTATTCAGAGGGGCATATTGAGGCTTTTATTTTGAAATTTTCAGTAAGCATCATAAGAAATGGTCAAACTCATCCCATGTGTAACAGTGAATGTGTTAAATCGTTTCTATAATGCTCAAAACACAAGTAGTTCTAAAGGCCAGCTCAGTCCTCCTCTGTAGTAACTGACAGTTCCACCATGTTGTAGTTCTAACCTTCAGTCTTTGTAGTTCTAAAGAGCAGCTCAACTGTCATGAGAGTGAAACACAGGGAGAGATGGAATACTAATAGTTTGAAGCAGTTAGTTTTTCTGATCAAAGCAGGCCAAACATATCTTTACCCAAGTGTTGCCAATAGCATGTGGGGTATCATTTGAATGTTTTCTGTAATTGACTTACTCAATTCAGTATATTTAAAATGACTAATAAGTAAGTAAAATAGCTAATAGTTTATTTAAGGTAAAAGTCTTATCTTAATGATCTGCCTTGCTGCGCAAGGCAGATCCCTAACCTGAGAGAAGAATATAAAGCATTCTAATATTATTGCATCGCCTTACGGCGATGCATTAACCTGAGGGAAATATGAAGGCTTTTATTTTGAAAAATAAACATAAGCTTCACATTAAATGCTCACACTAATCCAATGCCTAACAGTGTTTGGGTTAAATTCCTTATTTACTGACCTAAACAGCCAGTAGTTCTAAATGGAAGCTCACCTGACAGAGATATTGGGGCTTTTATTGGGAAATTTCCATTAAGCTTTATTTAAAATTGACACATTAATCCTGTGTGTAACAATGGTTTGTAAAAATCTGTTATAAAATGCCCAAAACACAAGTAGTTCTAAAGGCCAGCTCATTCCAGAGTGTCCTCCCATGAATCAGCTGCTCTGGCCTCATGTGTTCCGTTGCTATGGTAATGGATCAGCTGCTTACTGTCATATGTGTGTGAGACAGAAAGGGGGGAAAAAAATTCTATCTTTGTGAGACACCCAGCCAATTAATATGGAAAAAGCACTCCGAACAAACCTTTGCCGTTCAGGAACCGTAATACATATTCAAAAACCGTTTGAAGCGTATAAGAGGGCTATTTGTCTTCTCCGATTGTACCGCAATTCATATTTTTACCTCATTCACAGTAATTGCAGTGATGAGACAAAAAATTGTGCAGAAACTTTTCAGAAATACATGGAAGTGAACCAGGGGGAGCGTCAGTTACCCTGTCCCATGATTTTGCTCTGAAGCACCTTGACAGAAAACCGTAAATGCTAGAGAAATATCGAACACATTTTACCGGAGCAGGCATGCGTATCAATGTCATGACCGAGTTTGATACCAATCGGGCGATATTTGTGGGCGTGACGGCGATTTCAAAATCGCTTTGGGGTCAAAAATCTGCTTAAATTCTCACTCTAAAAAAGCGGCAGTTGGTGTCAGTTATGCTCTGCGTTTCGGCAGTTGGAAATTTTGCTCGTTTTTCGCTTTTTACGTCGCCATCGTAAGTCCGATTCCTTATAAAAATAATAGCACCCATCCCGGGACCGAGCCGCACGTTTTGATACCACTTTTGTGGGTGGGCTCGCAAACCGCATTAACGGTGGCGGAAGAAAAATAAATAAATAAAGATATAAAGAGACGTTCTATTGAGTGTAGAACAATAGGTGCCTGCCATGCAATGCATGGAGGCAGTGACTGACTTGCTTCGCAAGTCAGTCACTGCTCTCCTTATGCATTGCTATGGGGCAGGCCCCAAAAAGAGATAGTAAGGTGTCATTGCTTTTATAGAAGCCACTCCCACAAACTAGTATTTTAACAGCACAAACATCAGTTCAAATAATTGAATTAAAAAGCAGTAGCTGAGGCAGTTTTCTGATAGAAAAATGTAAACTGTTTGTGGTGGATTCACTGTCATGTTGCAGAGCTTAATTGCTTGATGCTTTAGCTTAATTATTTTGTTAATATCTTTATACCTACCCATGCACTGGTCTGAGGTTTAAACTAAGTAAATCCTCTTCATAAGGCTGAGGAAAATGCTCTTACTATGCATTTCTTTACTTTAAAAACGTAGATGAGAGGGAGGCTTAAATTTATTCCATACCAGCAATTGTGCTTACAACTTTTCACATAAAATGTAAAAAAAATGTCTCCAGTTTTAGTTATTGAAATGAAAAACCTGTATATCCAAAACTGTTAGAATAGCACACATAATTGTATTAGTCATATTATTTAAATATATATATAATAATCATGGTCTTATTTTTTAACAAGTGCCAGTAATGCTTTTATTATGCACCTATAAAAAACAATTAGCCACCCAAAATGGCTAAAATTACAAGAAAACATAATCATATCCTCCCACCTTCCCAACAACAAAAACTTGATATAAGGTTGATATAAAGAATAAGGTTAAGTAGCATTGTTAATGTATAGTCTTTATCCTCATATTCTCAGACCCTACTCCATCAGTTTGATTAGCTTAAATTGACCGCTCTTGAATTTAAATGGGAAAATAACATCAACAATAATAATATTGTAGTACAGAACCAATGCCTGGAAAGTCTAATCTGTAATTCTGGATTGGCTTTACAGTAACTTAAACTCATCAAGTTCTGCAGCATTCTGTCATCTTATGCCCAACGTCCTCCTTTTTATCTGAACCTAAATTTTTCCAATATTTTTGAATGGGACAATGCTGAGGCTTTTATCAAGTTCATGTGTGAACTAGAGGTAAAAGTATTTTGGATCTGTCAAGAGTAAGGATGATGTTGGGGTGTCACATGGCACAGTGGTCAGAGCAGACATCTCTACGTGTTTGACTCCCATCCTCGGCTCTTTTGCCGCATGTCTTTCCTCTTCCTATCATTCTGCCAGTTACCTGTCAAATTACTGTCAAATAAAGGGCACCAGTATCAAAAATGTTCTTAAAAAAGATAAAGTGACAAAGGCTTTTCAGAATATGAAAAAGCAAACAGCTCACACTTGCAAAATTACAACATACACCATTTGAACATTTCCAAGCTGATTATATATCTATATTCACCTTAAGACAGAAGCATGCATTTTTAATTCCACATTCAACAATGTCGAAGAAACCAACCCAGATGTATTTTAAATTTCACAACATTTTCAGTGGTCAGAAAAAGTATTGGATAAAACAACCAGAGTTCTGAATCCACTTAAGGAAAAGTGAAAGAATTGACAATGATAATAATGGCTTCTACTGACAAAGCTGAATGTCTAACACTTTACACCCATTTTACAAAGAGGAAAAGATTATTACATGTTGAGTTTCCCGTTATCCTTGTCACTCTCAAGGAAGAAGATGCTTTTTTCCGAAACATCTGTAGGTAAATGAGACAAAAAGAAAAAATGCTTGTTTGAATAGGATTTTCAATCATTTTCTTTAAGAGGAGTGTCTGGTGACCAGGTGACTTTTTCATAACATTCAGCTTTCAGACACTTGCTGGGGTCATGAGGTTGAGGGAAACCACACTGCACTGATTTTTATGAATATATAATAAAAGCACAAGTTTGTATTTCTAACCACATTAGGACTTTGTATGGACTTTGATTTATTTATTTAGTTAGTCCATTTGTGATGAAACCTAAGCAGTTAGATTAAATTTGCTAACAGTACATTTCTAATGTCATCCTTAGCTTATCCCAAACCATTTCTGTAACCCTAGCCACTATTTCCAAAAATGGGGAGCCACAATGTTACAACCAGGCTCCATATAAACATGTAAGACTTCAAAATGTATTACATACCAGGAATGGTAACAAGCAGGCAATATAAACAAAATGACCCATTCAAATATAGTACTTTATCTAGTCCAGAAGACTTCAAAGTTCTTTACACTCCAGTCAGTGGCTCACTCGTTTATGCACACATACAGGTACACTGCTGGTGTTAGGCTACATTGTAGTCACAGCTGCTCTAAGGCACACTGTCAGAAGCAAGGCTGCCAGACAATCAGCGCCACTGGGCCCTCTGATCACCACCAGCAAGAAAACATAGACACACAGTATACAAACATGTTTGTATTTCAAAGTACATTAAAGTACTGAACTGTAGTTCAAACTTCACATTCATTTTAGTAGTTCAATTTATGCCTAACACTAAACTTAATTCACATCATAACCTTAAATCTAAAAAGGTAAACCACCAAATTAGCACCAGCCTTTGGTTCCCTTGTGCCCTTTCAGTCTTCTGAAGGTTAAGTATTTATGCCACAAAATGCCTAAATAGGCTACGAAGCCAAATACATCCATATACTCACAGACATATACTTGGGCCAGCTGCTAGATCTTATCAGAGCCTATTTATCTCTGTTACTTTCTGTAAAACTCATCAAACATAAAAATATCCTACCTTTGCTGGTTGGAGTAGTGGTCTGTGTAAAGGAAAGAATCCTCTAAATTTCACTTGGTCTCTCCAAAATCAGGGAACTATCTGCTTTGAGCTCAAGTGAGGCAATAGTTTTTCCATGTGCTGCTCACACAGTATTCCCACACAAAAACAGGTGGGGCAGGGTGGTAGACAGGTGAGTCTGTCAACTGTTCAGTTGTGACTACACCTCCATACTTCTGTATCCACCTCTGGCAGCACTGAAAGTCCTCTTTCAAGGCTTGAAACTTAGCACATGAGAACTTGCTAAATAGCTTTTTCCTGGCCTTATTATAATGAGACATTATGGTTTAAGACAAAGTATTTTGTTGAGTTGATTTACAAAAAATAAAAATAAAAATCTTCCCACTCTATGAAAAACTCTGGGTGAAAACCATCTGCCAACACACAAGAGACTTAATAAGACAGTCAACAGCCCATATGTACACATAAAAATAAGCAGTTTGCATTTTGGAAAAAAATATGTTAAACACTGAAAAAAATCTCAAAATCCAAGATGCCTGCAGATCAAACAAAACATGATATATTAAAGAACTATTTACTACTGACTTTGACAGTATTTCTATAAATCTGTCACAAAACTTGTAACAGACATTTACACATTTAGTAATGACTTTAGAATGAAAAGAATGCTGGGAGGGAATTTGTTATCAACCTATTATACTAATTGTAGTAAGCCTGATTGCTGCACAAACAATTACTAATTCCACAGGTTCTCTGATTTGCAGGCGAATAACAGAATAATAGAAATTGGGTGTGACAGTTCTCTTTTTCAAAGCAAGTTGAAGAGAATGACCAGCTGGACAAATACAAGGGAAAATGGAACACACCACAAATATGCTAACAAAAAATATTGTCATATTGATACATTTATGCCTTATTTTAAAAGTTTCTGTGAATTGAGATACTGAAGGTTAGATTAGTTCTCAACTATGTTTGCCTTTATAATGAAACAAATATCTTCTTTGCTTAAACTTTGGTTAGGTATTTACTTAAAGAACAAGCAAAAGATTGTAATCTGACTTTTTAAAAAAGCTTCGGTACAACTTTCACCTCCGATGTACCTACATGACTACCAAAGGACGCAGAGTGGAGCTGCGTGGAGCTGCGTGGAGCTCACACCAAGAAACAAGCAGTTTCCTCCAGGAAACCTTAGAGCCTAAGGAAATGGGGTGGGGTGGGGTGGGGTGGGGTGGGGACGGGGGTGCTTAGTTTGGCTTTTTAGAAAATAGTGAATCAACACTTCAGCTTTTCCAGGCTTAAAAGTTTTAGACAAAGCATACATCAGTTCAATCGCAGCAGCTTCGTCTGTGTGCGTGTGTGCGTGTACGTGCGTGTTTGTAAGAGGTGGAGGGGGTTGGGGGGGGTAGATGAGTAAATGACTCGCGAGAAGTCAACCATGTTTTTAGACTGGAACTGGAAGTTTTTATCTAGTTCTTTTTTATGTTCGTTTGCTTGTCTGTCTGTTTTGATGCCTACAAAGTAAGTAGCCTAACGCTTTCAGAAAAGCGTTGACATACCAACGAAAGCAGCACGTTATTTAAGCAGTGCACTATGTCTGTGGACAGTTTGAATTTACCTTTTTGTAAAGCTGCTTCCGTCTTCTTTCCTTGAAGCTACACGAACATCTTTTTTCTAGTTCCTCCCCTCGACTCAGCATTAATCCTGTGTCCCAGTTTACAGACTCACTGCTTCGTGACCAAATAGTTCGTCCTCGCTGAAAACTGTACTTGTAAAGTTGTAGAAAAAAAGTGGAGCAATAGGCGGCAGGAAGCCGTCCCAGTCTGTCCTGCACAACAGGAGAAATTTCCAGCCTCCCCCTCCTCAAAGACCTCCTACGTCTTTAAAATATTTTTTTAATCTCTCTTTATTTGTCCTCGGAAATCCCTCATCTCATCTTCCTGTTTCCCATGCGTTTTATGTTCAAATTAACTTAATTACTTTAGGACACACATGATATTCCAAACGATCACATTACACACTTCACCAATAGAAAAGTAAAACTTGAATGTTGAATTAAATCAGTTTTCAAGAAAAACGGTTATTAAATATTTGTCACACTCTGGCATGCTTCGGAAGTTGTTTCGTTTTTCTAAGAACATAATAGTCTATAGAGTCCATCTGCTCATTATATGGCATAACTCTGAACTTACAACAGAAAGAAGGAACTAAAATTGAAGAAAGGAAAAAATGACAAAGACCCTTTGTAAAACGATATGTTGCTGCTTTCAAATGCCGTCGGACAGACGAGAGTCGCTGCGTGCGCATGTCAAGTAAAACGTGGTTGCTGATATTGGATTCCTGATAACCTTTAATAAACAATTTAGTTCAGGTGGTTACAGTTGAGCCATGATGTGCTTGGAATATATCACATTCCCATTTGTGTGACCAAATAAAACGTTCTCAATGCAAATAGTTTTATTCAAGATGAGATGTAACATTTTCACTTTAATTTTGAAATTAGGTAAACTGGGCAGGACAGTATCTTTACTGTGTTTACACTCAGTAGCTACATATTTCTGACTCATAATTATTACAGGAAAACGTTTTGTGTTTTTATTCTTTTTTTAATGCAAGTACTCTTCAAATTTGTTTACGGTAATTTTCTAATCAAGATTTGATGCTTTACATTTCCAGACTGACAATAATGAAAATCCTTTGTGAAAATCATAGAGTAAAATAACTCAGTAATCTTCCCAGTCTAAAAGCTGGAAAGAAGGACACCAGATAAAATTATTTTGTACACCTATGATTTCAGCAGTAGGTGAATCATAGGAACTCTCCAGTTCTGTCACAGAACTGCATGCAGGGAGAGTATAAAAATAAAGGTATTACAATGAACTACATACTGCAAAATATATTGCTTGAGAACTACACCACTCACATTAAATATGAATAGATTAAAGCATACATCTTACTGAAAATGGAATAGTTTTCATTGTATTTTGCAGTGTTTTAGAACACAATTCAATTAATAAGTTGATAAAATTTTTCTCATAACAATTTCAATAAATTCTCAATTCAGCTCATTTTGGTGAATTAACATTTTTACACCCAAACAGAGAAAAGCTAAAAAAACAAAACATGTTCAGAGACATGTTATATTCCATAAGATGCCTGTATGAAACGCTGATGATACAATTAAGTGCTGTTTACATGTATAAACTCCAAATGGAGATCAGAATAATAAAAACTATAAATATCTTGACTTTGGAAAAAAAAAAAAAATTAAATTGTATTCCATAACCTAAGAGAAAAGCTTTTTAAATTAAATTAGGATTAGAACATGACTGTCAGGTTAATTGGTCTCTCTAAATTTTCCCTAGGTCTGAGTGTGCATGGTTGATTGTCCTGTCTGTCTCTGTGTTCCCCTGCGACAGCCTAGTGACCTGTCCAGGGTGTACTCGACCTGTCCAGGGTGTACCTGACCTGTCCAGGGTGTATCCGACCTGTCCAGGGTGTATCCGACCTGTCCAGGGTGTATCCGACCTGCCCAGGGTGTATCCGACCTGTCCAGGGTGTATCCGACCTGCCCAGGGTGTATCCGACCTGCCCAGGGTGTATCCGACCTGTCCAGGGTGTACCTGACCTGCCCAGGGTGTATCCGACCTGCCCAGGGTGTATCCGACCTGTCCAGGGTGTATCCGACCTGTCCAGGGTGTATCCGACCTGTCCAGGGTGTATCCGACCTGTCCAGGGTGTATCCGACCTGTCCAGGGTGTATCCGACCTGCCCAGGGTGTACCCCGCCTCTCGCCCGGAACGTTAGCTGGAGATAGGCACCGCAAACTCCCGACCCCACTAGGGACAATGGTGTAAGAAAATAGATGGACGGATGGAGTTCTCCCTCATTTCCATTAGCATGTGGACTTTGCAACCACAGTAAACCTCTCAGGGCTTCAGAAACCTATGTACCCTGTGCTCCCAGGACCAAGACTAAACAAAGCGAGGCAGGATTTAGTTTCTATACTCTATGCCTATTGAATGAACTCTTGTAAAAACAAAGATGTGCAGAAAAAGTTGCTTCCTTTTACTTGGACCTATAAACCTTTTGTTTCTAGCAGTTTTGATCAAAGAATTTCACTGATCAACAGTTTGCTTATTTAAAGCATGAGGTTCAAGACTTTTTAGATGTGGATTTAATATATTCAAAATCAAATTTTGGTCTAAATTCTAATCTAAATTTTCTTCAACATCTGTATTTCAATATTTATTAATTTTATGCAGAATTGATGTTTATGATATCTCCTTTTTGTATTTCCCCGATTTCTTGTAAAACATCAATTATCTTGCATATGAATGGTGCTTTATAAACAAACTTGTGTTGACTGAAAGAAATCAGAGGTTCACCCTGAGTTTAGTAATCACAAAGATAATGTTGTGATTTTGTAATCTGAACAGGAAACATTAGAAGAAATGATATAAAAAGCTCTGCTCTCTGTGCCTCTGCCAGATATCCCCCCCAGACTAATGGCCAAATCCAGAGACCTAAAGGTTGCCCTTCTGTGCATAACCTCCCATAACCTAAGTACCCGGAGCTTCTACCTTGTTTGGTGAGTACATTCTCAGACCTCTTAAGCCACTGGTATGACACCTTTTGAAGCTGCCCTCAGCTATTTGCCTTCTCCTTTTCCATCTCAGGAACCTGATGTGGCCATACCCTAAGGCCAATCCCATCTCCGGTGCTGTAGGTGAGTCTGGAATCAAACCAGAGCAGTTCTCCTTCAAACAAAGGAATGGAATCGGGAATTGACTAATCATCACAGATTCCCTGCCCCATATCATCCTGGACACAGTGTTTAGCTATATACTCCTAACCCTAAACCAGGGGTGTCAAAGTCTAACACACCAAAATTAAATGGCTGATTTACCTCCTCAGCATGTAGACATTTTCTCCAGAATCTTGCTAATAACCTAATTATTTGAATCAGCAGAGGCACATCTGCTGAATCAAAAATATAGGAGTCTGGGGTTTGACACCTGTGCAACCCATTCAGCACACCACACATGTCGACCCTCACTTTATTGGTCTGCGTCTGTCTCAAGTTACCCTCGTCATAAAACCTGTTCACTCCAGTGTGGCTCTTGCCTGTCTCAGGCTCCTTGGTTTGGCTCCTCGGCATCCAGTTAAGTTTTTCTCACCTCTTCAAGCCCCTGTGTTGGCATTTAAACATAAGGTTACAATCATCCCCTGAAAATACTCCCCAGAGCCCTAATAAACCTAGTTTTGATTTTCTGCCTCAGAGTTTCGGATTGCAGCATTTGGGTCTGGTTTAAGCAAATAATCGGGTGGAAACTGGCACTCGCCACTGGCCAAATGCAGGTAAATGTATGAAGTGGCGTGTGAATTTGAGCAACGCATCAGCCATTGTGGTGGGTTAGCATTTTCAACAACAACAAAAAAACTGTGTTCAATTTGTACTCTTGTCCAGGGGAGGACTATCCATCTGGCATGTAGTCATATACGGCCTGAGGCCAGGGCCGCTGTAATAAATTTATACCGTTTTGCTACCTCATCTACAGGGAGTCTCCGGTTAAAGAGGTCACTCGGAAGAAGAGCTCTTAAGACTCACACTATTTCATCAGAATTACAGGGCAAGTTGTGTAAATTAAACTGCGAAGTTACAGGAAAGAAACAGTCATAACAAGCACAAACACACCCTAACAGCACTATAAACACTATGCCATGTTAAACAACACAAAAGTCAGATTTTCAATCATGCATACAAAGTCGCTTGCTTGCAGAGCTGCAATAAAGAAATGAGGCTCCATGAGGCTCCTCATAAGGATAGCACACGTTAAGGACCCCAATGTACAATTAGCTATCCTAGCTGTTGGCTAACAAAATATTGTCAGTCAACCATGCCCTCTAGTGGGGATTCAGAACAGCCGCTAAAGGCTGTTAAGCAGCTGATTGGGACCCCGGGGCCACTAGGTGACCTCCTATGTGGAACTGATTTTTTATTTTTTTAAGTAATAATTTCTATGTCAACAAAAACATACAAAGATGAGATTAATTTGCTTTGGGGTTTTTTTTATCATGTATAAATAATTATTTACACCGGTAAAAAGAAAAAATAAATTGCTCATGGGGTCCACCTAGTGGCCGCGGTAGGTGGCGCTTAATGAGCGTCTGCGTAATTCGCATTTAAACCTAAAAAGCACCAGTGGATAAGAAAGCAGCCCTGCGACAGACTGGCAACCTGTCCAGGGTGACTCCCCTTCACACCCAGAAAGTTAGCTGGAGATAGGCACCAGCACCTCCCAACCCTTCTAAGGGACAAAGGTGGGTTTTTTTTGTCTGAAATGTCACTAAATATAGCAAGAAAGTCACTGAGTTGGCAACAGTGAGGTGAATATTGACTGCAAACGTGCAGACCTGACCTGGTGATTTGGTCTGTCAGTCAAACCTCTGACTGTAGAGCACCAGAGGACAGAGACTGATTTTTCAACCTTTGCTAATGAAGATAAGATTAGGGGATAAGATGGGCTTCACATGGAAGTATCGGCCAATCACGATCCCCCAAAATTAAGGAAATTGGCACCCAGGGGTTGTTAGCCTTCCTGTGTTTACTCTGTACTCTCCAGTACAGAATGGACCATTATGCGTCATCAATCCATCTGTCAAAAAACGTCGACCTCCATGAGTGAAAAATAGAAGTATTTAAGTAATTCTGAGTTTTTGCAAATCACAAATAGCAATTTTTTAGGTGATAAGAAAATTGCAACATATTTAGGTCAACGTGTTCATGAATCCTTTTAAACATAATGAGAGGACAGAGTCTTTGGTTAGAATACTGCCATCAATGACAATAAAACAACTACTTTAATTCAACTTTTAATATGCATATAAATCATGAACCAATATAATTAATAGTTCATGTGGAGGTTACTGCTCTCCGATTCTCTCCAGCTGAATCTTTTCACTTCTCCGTGGCTTTCGTTTCACTTGGCGATGTAGATTCTTGGACTCCGTGTGACTAACTCTTAAGCTGGAAATAAAAAACAGGAAAGTGGGTGAAGGAAATCAGGATATTTATAATTATTTAGATGATTAAAATTTGTGGGCAGCAATGATGCAGGGATAAAATGCTGGTGAGGACTGAGTTCCAGACCGCTGACCTTTGTTACATGTTTTCCTCCTCTCGCGCAACCTGCTTTCCTGTCTGACCACTATCAATCAAATATAGGCCACTAGGGCCAGGAAAAAAAACTTGGGTCTACTGAGTGTAAACTGTACAGAGTTAAAATCACACGAAAAGAACTACATTTGTCCTTTACCCTTTTATAATTAGAAATTAAAATATATATAAAAATATATTAATATATATAGATGTAAATATACATCTACAAATTTTTGTAAATTTGTAGATGTATATTTACATCTACAAATGTACCCTGTAGATGTACCCTGCTAACAATGTGAAGCTTAGCAGGGTACATCTACTGCATACAGTACCCTACAGATTTCTTTTCTTTTTGACTTTTCATTCTACACTTAAATGTTTCAGATCAACAAACACATTTTAAGATAAAAAAAAATAACATGACTAAATACAAAATCCAGTTTTCAACTGACTTCATCTAAGAGAAGAAAGCTACCCACTTCTACCTGGCCCATGTGAAAAAATAAATCATCCTTTTATAAGTTTGAATGGTGAATTAACAATTATTAAGCCTTTTATTTGGCTCTAATTCACTAACTACAACAAGGCAATTCCTCTTGCAGAAGCATGCAGTTTGAAGTAGACTCTACCCTCTCTAGGGCTGTTTTCACATAGGAGTTGGTGGGCACAGCTCACTACTTTTAAACCAGTTATTGTCTATATATTGCTCAAACATCTGTTGAGTAACAGTGTCCTGTGTGCTGCAGAGCTTTACTTTGCAGTCTTATTGTACACATTTGAAACCATATCAGAATGTCTCATATCAGAAACAACCTGATATGTCAGGGAACTGGTTTGTGTGCATCTGTATCTTTCTTTGATTACTGTCCCTATTTTAGTTGAATTAATCTATCCTAAGAAACGGACATCTACTATAGGCTTTTTAAAATAGCTGTAGTTAAGAAACTTACTTAAGAAACCTTCTCTCCGTTATCATAATTTTTTTTCCCCAAATTTATTTATGCTTTAACAAGAGGTACAGTGTAAAGACAATGCAATAGTTATACAGTTAACAGCGTACCTTTAAATACAAACATACTTGTGCTAGAACAAGCCCAATTATACCAACAGATACACCTACACAAAATACATAAAATGGATCAAGTCAGAGAAAACATACTGCGCTAGCGGACAGAAACATAAACATCATAAGATAAACAAATAAAATAAAAAGGACCAGACACAGTACTAAATATAGCCGTCATGATAATTTAATAAATTAAGAGACCTATATTTAATTTTGTATTGTGGGCTCTAAATATAAATCTTCTGATATTTTGAGTGATTTGCTCTTGGTGTCTAAGTTTAGTGAAAAGGATGTTGAAACTTTTTTCACTTCATTTAGGAGCGTTGCAGAGCCGATGGGCTGGCCTGATTCGGGCTGCACAATTTTGAGTCAGTGTGTTTTAGTTAGTGGTGCTCAAGAAGCTTCATTTATACATTGTTTAAGTGATGGTGAGGATCATTCCAAGGTCAAAGCTGCAATACTTAAGGCATATGAATTGGTCCCTGAGGTGCATAGACAGAAGTCGAGGAACTGAAAAATAGGTGGCAAAACTTATGTGGAGTTTCCAAGAGATTTGGGAGATTAATTATAATTGGTGGTGAAGTTCTCCGATCAAAACACTTCATGACCTCTGTAATTTAACGGTTCAAGAACAATTTAAGAATTTTGTTTCTGAACAAATTGCAGTGTATATTAATGAACAAAAGGTAAAGACTGCACTAGAAGCTGCAGTGTTGGCTGGTGATGATGTTTTGGGGACATGAATACAACATCATCCCCAAGACAACACTAGGGTATGAGCGATAAAGATACCGATTGGATGAGTGCTTCAAATGAGTGTTGAACACTTTCCGGACAAAATTTGTAATTATTGTCAGAAAAGGTCTTTGGAAGAAAGACTGTGCTGAAATCAAGAAACAAAAATGTATCTCAATTTAAACCAGCAGCACTTGCTGCATCATTTCTTTTAAATGTTCCAGACAAAATCACATAGATGCCATTAAAAGAAGAACTTGATTTGAGTTCAAGCCATTTCTTATGGGAGGACAAGTGTCTTTAGTAAGGAATGACATCAATGTGCCTGTTACAACCTTGAGAGATCCAGGTGCATATGTGGTGGAGGGGTTTGAGTGCCACAATGATCCTAGGAGCTCTGCTGTCTGGGGCTTCATGCCCCTGGTTGGGTCACCCAAGGCAGACAAGTCCTAGGTGAGGGGCCAGACATAGTGCAGCCCGAAGACCCCAATGACGAGAAACAACTTTGGACTTGGTGTTCCCTCACCCGGACGCGGGTCGCTGGGGCCCCATTCTGGAGCCAGGCCTGGAGGGGGGGCACGATGGCGAGCGCCTGGTGGCCGGGCTTTTACCCATGGGGCCCGGCCGGGCACAGCCCGAAGAGGACGCATAGGCCCCCCACCTCCAATGGGCCCACCACCCGTGAGAGGGGCCAAAGGAGACGGGTGCATTGTGTGATGGGTGGTGGTCGAAGGAGGGGACCCTGGCATTCCGATCCTCGGTTGCGGAGCTGGCTCTTGGGACATGGAATGTCACCTCTCTGGTGGGGTAGGAGCCGGAGCTAGTGTATGAGGCTGAGAGGTTCCGGCTAGAAATAGTCGGTCTCGCCTCGACGCATGGCTCTGGTTCTGGAACCAGTCTCCTTGAGAGGGGCTGGACATACTTCCACTCTGGAGTTGCCCAAGGTGAGAGGTGTCGGGCAGGATTGGGCATTCTTGTTGCTCCCCATCTCGGCGCATGTACGTTGGGGTTTACCTCGGTGAATGAAAGGATAGCCTCCCTCCGCCAACGGGTGGGGGGACGGGTCCTGACTGTCGTTTGTGCTTACGGGCCGAACGACAGCTCAGATTACCCACCCTTTTTGGAGTCCCTAGAGGGGGTACTGGAGAGTGCTCCACCTGAGGACTCCCTTGTTCTGCCGGGGGACTTCAACGCTCACGTGGGCAACGACAGTGAGGCCTGGAGGGGCGTGGTTGGGAGGAAAGCCCCCCCCAATCTGAACTAGAGTGGTGTTCTGTTGTTGGACTTCTGTGCTCATCATGGATTGTCCATAATGAACACCATGTTCAAGCATAAGGGTGTCCATATGTGCACTTGGCACCAGGACACCCTAGGCTGCAGTTCGATGATCAACTTTGTCGTCATTTCATTGGATCTATGGCCATATGTCTTGGACACTCGGGTGAAGAGAGGTGCGGAGCTGTCCACTGACCACTACCTGGTGGTGAGTTGGCTCCGCTGGTGGGGGAGGATGCCGGTCAGACCTGGCAGGCCCAAACGTGTTGTGAGGGTCTGCTGGGAACGTCTGGAGGAATCCCCTGTGAGACGGAGCTTTAACTCCCACCTCCGGCAGAACTTCGAACACGTCCCGGGGGATGTGGGTGACATGGAGTCTGAGTGGACCGTGTTCCGTGCCTCCATTGTCGAGGTGTCTCATCTGAGCTGTGGCCGTAAGGTTGTCGGTGCCTGTCGCGGCGGCAACCCTCAAACCCGCTGGTGGACACCTTCGGTGAGGGAAGCCGTCAGGCTGAAGAAGGAGTCCTATCGGGCCTCTTTGTCCTATGGGACTCCGGAAGCAGCTGATGGGTACCAGCGGGTGAAGCGGCATGCGGCCCAGGTGGTTGCTGAGGCAAAAACTCTGTTTGGAGAGGCCATGGAGAAAGACTTCCGTACGGCTTCGAGGCAATTCTGGTCCACCATCCGGCTTCTCAGGAGGGGGAAGCAGTGCAGCACCAACACTGTCTACAGTGGGGATGGTGTGCTGCTGACCTCAACTCGGGACGTTGAATACTTTGAAGACCTCCTCAATCCCACCGACATGCCTTCTATTGTGGAAGCTGAGCCTGGGGACTTTGGGTTGGGCTCTCCAATCTCTGGGGTCGAGGTCACTGAGGTGGTCAAAAAGCTCCTCGGTGGCAGGGCCCCGGGGGTGGATGAGATCTGCCCGGAGTTCCTTAAGGCTCTGGATGTTGTAGGGTTGTGTTGGCTAACGCGACTCTGCAATATCGCATGGACATCGGGGGCAGTTCCCCTGGATTGGCAGACTGGGGTGGTGGTCTTGCTCTTCATAAAGGGGGACCGGAGGGTGTGCTCCAATTATAGGGGGGTCACACTCTTAAGCCTCCGTGGCAATGTCTCTTCGGGGGTTCTGGAGAGGAGGGTGCGTCGGATTGTTGAACCTTGGATTCAGGAAGAGCAGTGTGGTTTTCGTCCTGGTTGTGGAACACTGGACCAGCTCATCTCAACCGGCCACACTGTTTGTTTTGTGTGTTAAACATCTTGGTTTGGAGTTTGTAGGAGTGAGCTGCCATATATGTTACCTTAGTTCTTTCCTGGTTTTTTAGTGAGGGAGGTAAGTTTTTGTCATTTTGTTTATTTATTTTCAGTTAGGTAAGTTGATTATTACTCAATTAGATTCTTTTGTTTATTGTTTTGGCACTAGCTCATTCTGAAGTTATATGCTCCTTTTTGTCATATCTAAATCAAAGATATATATATATATACATTAATAAATATCTCTGTAAAATGTTTAACTTTGTGTGTGTTGGCTGCTTGGGATGGGACGAGGGAGGGACCTTTCATGATCTGGCCACCCCTAGATGGGTCGTAACAGGTAACAAGCTGTATTATTTGCATAATAAACGGTTGCCTAACTTCACATGATGCTCCAAAATCAACCAGAATCTTGTGTCAAGCTTTTGTTAGAAATCTTACTTCAACTGTGATTGAACTAATGGTTGAATCCAGGAAGATGGCTGACTCCTGCTCTGATTCTGCCAGTGACTCAACCTGAGGAATAGAATAATACAACCAAATGTTATGACTGATACGTACACAGAATATTTTTGATTGTTATTTTGTTCATTTATTTATTTTAATCATGCATGAATGTTTGCAGTTCACATCCTGATAAAGGTAAAATCTATAACTTTGGTTTTATGAAAGTTACTGTTTCACAAACATTTACTGTTTTTTATTATAAAAGATGTAAATGTTGCTTTTTTCAACACGAGACAGTTATTAGAGTAAGACTAGAATTCAACAAAAGTCTCTGCATGTAGACACTTTTTCATAAAGTTGCAAAAACATACAAGGAAGTGCAAATTACAGAACAATTAAAGTTTCCTCTAAAATATAAAGTTTTCAAGAACAAAATTTCTTGTCAAGAATCAAAAATAAAACAAAAAAATCCTTTTTGTTGCTGTGAATGTGTTACAAAATACATTGTCATTCCCACAATGAAAATATACCTTCCAACTACAGTGCGCAACTTTTACAAAAATATGTTTTTTACACATTTGTTGAAAATGTCACTATTTCCTGACAGCAAGTGCTGTAAATCAAGCTCATATACATGCTGCTCACATACTTCCCTTTATTCTCTGCTACGCTACAGCTGGTTCATCACAGCGGAGCCCACCAAAAATGGGCACCCAATTTTTTAGCTAGCATGGCCACTTGATCGGTGGATAAAGTGTTTCCATGGAACAGTATGTTGTTTCTCGGCCATTAGCACATTGAGCAGCGTACACACAAGCATGACTGGCAGCTAGGGATCCTCTGATCAGGTTTTTTGCTGCCGATTCCAATTCCAATCACCCATGAGGGCCGATCGCTGCCAATCACCTGGATTAGTTGTTATTTTTTCACTTTTGGTATTAATGCTGCTATGCTATCTAGCAAAATTATCTGGCAATAAATTCAACCTAAATTAGACATAAAACATGCAAAGTATTTGCAGGTACAATACAGCAGTTATTCAGTCAAAAGGACAACTGAAAACCCAGCAATCAGTAAAACAATATTTAACAGTAAGGTTCTCGATACTCTATATTATACATGAGTCAACAAAATCTCACAACACTGCCTATATCAAATAATGTCAAGTAAAAGAGAAAAACATTAATTCAAAGTCAAATGCAGGTTGCATCAAAATAAACCATCCTAAGTCAGGATTGTCACAATAACAAATTTTGCTGAGCAATTGTCTCAAAAATTATTGCAATAAACGATAATATTGTTTGAAGACCTTTTTACACTAATTTAATGGAAATGACATAATAATACATGCGATTTCCTGTCAAAGATAGATACACTGTGGAGAGCACCGGAGTTGAGCCTTTTTTCATTCAGTGTCATCAACAGAAAGAGAAAAAGGCCAGAAGAGACGATAAAGGTGATAATTAAAATGACGTTGATAGTTTAAATTTATCGTACGATTAATTGATTTATCGTTTATCACTACAGGCCTAAACCTGACTTACAAATTCAAAACTTCCTGACAGCATGGCTAGCTGTTCTGTACTAGTTCTGATTGGCTGTTTCTGACCGAAGTGAGTAATTCTGCAGAACACGGAGAGAAGAGTTATTGAAGATGGTAATGGCTGTTGGCAGGAAAGAATTCGGTCAAGTGTGTCATTTTCTTCAGATTTCCTTGATTGGATATAACATTAGCGTTGGTCTTGGTTTTGATGTGCAGAAAGGAAGGAAGTTAGCAAATTCATTGCAGGTCCTGCTAGAGTAGAATTCAGATGCTGTAGACATATGAAGGTTTGTTAATTTCTGAGCAGTGGCAAACAAGACATAAACATTATTAATGTTCTTGTTAATGATTTTAGAAAAGAATGATTATGCTGAATTCTTCAGTTGTAAGTTTTGGAGTGCCAAGTTTCCATAACTCTGTAACAGCATACCTTGAAAGACTAAATCAGCTTAATAGCCAGGCATCACTATGTAGAAACAGTTCATTGCTCAAATTTAATTTACATGCTAGTCAGAATTTGTCATATGTGTGTGTTGTTGAAACCACATTTGTTATCTTCCAGGGAAATCCCATGCTCAGTCATATTTGTTCAAAAATACTTCATTATGAGGTTATTAAAAATTAACCGAGAAGAAACTGGCACTGCTTAATATCAATTTACAGTCTTTAGACCAGCAGTTTCCAAAATTCCGATGTCATGACCAGCCCAAACAATATTAGCTTCTGGCCAGGTCCTCGCTTTGCAAATCCACAAACAATGCTTCAAAATCTGTAAAGAAACCTTTACTTTCAGAATGTCTTTTTTTTCACTTTTATTCACTATTCATTAATTAAATTTTATTTTTTTGCGTAAGCGTTGCCTTATACTGTCTGATTTTAGTTGGTCATGAGTTTTTAGGGTTTTCTCTACAAAAGAGCTGTTGGAAGGCTTCTTTTGTCTTTTTCTTGTTAGAACCTTTTACATTTTGCGTTCACTACACTAGTTTGAGGAGCACAGAGAGATGAGCATGGCAAGTAATATTTCAAGAAATTATTTTAACCTATTTTTTTATAATGTTTGAAAGAATTGTTTGTTTTTATAATAAAAATGTTTGATTAAAAACATCTATTAGATTTATTATGTTTTGCATATTTTTTCTCATCTGCCCTCCACTTTTTGAATCTCACTGGTGGCCCTGAGGGGGCTGCAGCCTCCACTTTGAAAATCGCTATTATGGACATACTTGGTGAAAGCAGACACTTTTTCCTCTGTTCCCTTCCTGCCCACGCCTCCCCTGCTTGCTCTGTTTTTGTCTTGTCTTTTTCTCTATTTTGGAGCCTTTCTTTGCACATCCTCCAAATCTACAAATTATGGATCTGGTCAACTGGTCTCTCAATGCAATTGATCAAATTTTCTCAACGAGAAGACAGGGCTCAGGAGAGCCCTCTTGTCCTGTGGGGACACACTCGGCAGGATACACCCTGGACTTATTCATCACAACAGGATTTCTGCTGTTTGGAGCTTGTAGATACCTGGCTTAACAACAAATTTGTGATGGACTTGGCTGAACTAGTGAACACTCAAACTGTTGGTGTGGACAGAGACGCAAGATGGATCCGAGTCTTCCTGAGACTCGCAGCCCTGCTCCAAAACTCAGCAACGGAATCGAATCGATCTGGGATATGTTGCTAGTTTCAGCTCAGTGGAACGGCCAAACTAATTTGGATAAATGGGAACTGAGATGTACCAGAGAGACTTTAGGGAAGGTTGAAATTTATAATCTACCAGACTAAAGACATTCTGTATCTGAATTGGCTTTTCCCATGTTGCCTTGGAAGGGGTGAATATTTCCAATCTCCTTGAAGATATCTAAACAAAACGCTCCTTCCCACCTCAACCCCTCCTGTTATCCATGCAGCTGTGAAGCTGAGTGCTCCCAAGGACATGCCTTGATAACAACATCTTATCAGACTTCTGCCAGGAGGCTAAGCAACATGGTATCATGGCCCCGTGATGTCACTGCCTTCCATCATGCCTTTGCTTTGTCTGAATGTTGCTATGTGCCCTAATGTGTCCTTTGTTAGAAACTGCAGAGTACTCACTTTTAACCCAGAGACTCTTGTTTATTACTCACTCTTTAGCTGTACTCACTATTTAGATGCCGAGAGACTCCTATTATTGCAACCCAGAAAATTAATTAGAACAAACTTAGAATCCAGAAAAAATTCTTCCAGAACAGGAACATTTAGTTTTTATTATTACTTAGAAATTGTGCAGTATTCATTACTTTCACATATTTAGAGCATACTTTGAAAGTCCAGAGGATATTATTATTATGATATTATTTAGCAATCCAGAACAGGGATTAGAACTTGGAACCCAGAAAAACTATATTAGCAACTACTTTTTAGACTCCTATTCTCGCAAACCAGAAAAGGAATAAGACCAGAGGACACTTACTTATACTTACCTAGCAGCCCTGAATAGGAGTATCTAGTTTATTTACTTTGGATCAACATTATTACCTTTTTCTTCTTTTGCTCGTTCCTTTGGTTTGTTATTTTGCTTGTATTTCCTTTTAATTCCTGTAAAGTACTTTGTATTGCCTTGTTGCTGTAAATGTGCTACATACATAAAATTACCTTTACCTTTAGTTTTAATACACAATGGATCTAATGGGAGGGATGACATACAATGATGTTTGAATTATGGGTATAATGCTAGTGTTGTTACCTCCAAATGGGAAGCTTGCTGGCAATGTTTGATCAGTTCCATGGCCGCGCCGAGTCTGCTTTTGATTAACTCCATGGACCCTTTTTGAGCATCTGTGATCTGGCTGACCTGACACCTGAGTAGAGAGTGTTTGGCCTTGATGGACTTCAAATTTTCCAGGATTCCAGTCACATTTTCCTGCACAGAAAATCATTAGCCCAACTTTAATTTTAAAGTGTTAATCTCCACCCTACTATATTGCAGTGAGTGACTATTTGAAAGCACTCACTGTTTTCCATCATTCAGATTGTTATGAAACAGATCATCTGTGAATAGATTTATCTCCTCCATCTCCTCCCGGAGTTACCATTGCCGCCTGAAGAAATGCACCACTCTCGACCAAAAACAACCAGTCACAGCCAGAAGGAGGATCTTAGCGATATCAGCCAAACTCATGTACTCACTGCTAAATGTGGTAATGGTAGAGAAACAACTTACTATTACAGGAAAAGCGTTTACCTGCCGTCATTGGTGGCCAATGGTGTCATTGATGGAATGCTCAGGCTATACTAGCTCATAACCTAGCTCATATGATCAGCTGTACCAGGCTAGCATATCCTGAGAATTCACAAGAAGCTATGCTAGTGCTAATGTAACAGAGAGTAGACGGGAAAGAGGATGAGCAGCGCCACACAAGACTGTGATTGATAGTGCTAAGATCCTGGCTCTGATAGCTTGTTTCAAGGTAGCACTGGGGGAAGGCAGAGGAGCTTAATTTTTTCACAGATTATCTGCCTCTTACCATAATGTCACAACATAGAAATATGTACAATAAATATGTAAAAAAAAAATTGCTATTAAAGTTATACACTACAGCTCTAACAAATTGTAATTGCTATGGGGCATTGGCCTAAGTTATAAACCAAACAGAGCGTAGAGCCAGTGGCCTCGTGTAATTTTTGAATAGGAGGGAAAATATGATGAGCTGAACCTTTAAATGACCTGCTTCAAATTGCCGTACAAGTTGCAGTTTTGTGTACATTACAGGGGATGTTCAAAAACCTCAATTAATACTGTCGTCTATGTTCCTGTTTCCCAACAAATCTGACAATAACTGAGGAAAATGTATATAGAGCCAGCTTAAAGCACATACATATTGTCTTATAAACAACAGATACTGGGAGAAAGATTCTGTGAGTTATCACCTTAGCAAAGCTTACACTCTCTGAAGCACCATTGATGAAATCCAGCTTCAGTCGCCTTTCAATGTACTCCAGGTCTGCCTCTGACTTCAAAAACTGAAATGACATGAATACAAAAAAAAAGCTTTTTCTCTCAAAAGATAAATGGCATAAAAGGCACCAAAGTGGAGCTGTGGAGTCTTCTTGACAATGACCAATTTATTATCCAAGCATGTACCTTTCAAGGTTTCTCCAAGAAAACTTGCTAAACTCAGTGGTTATTATTAGAACTTATGTTAAATCCAAATTCAGTTATTCAATAATTTGATTATTGTCTAAAGATATGGTGTAATTCTGCTCACATTTAGAAATGACCCAAGCCATAAATAGGTCATTTGATTCATTGGTTTCAGCATAGATAAATTAAAAGATTATAAATTGTTTAATATTTAAATTTAAGATTTTAAGGAGCTGGCAAGTTTTACACGTTTTGTAAATGTTCAAAGTACAATCTTCATAGTTAGATTGTTTTGTTACCATAGCAACAATCTAATCCTTTCTGTTTAATTTTTGAGTTTTAGCTGTTCTTTAATGCATCTTAGTAAACTACAATTATAATAGATTGTTTGGTCAATTAAACTAGCCCCCCCTCTCCCAGATTTCACTAAATTCATGGTGAAATGCTGCTGGTGGTGTTGATGTTTGGGGCAAGAGGGGCCCCTAAATCAGATTCTTGCATGATGAACTAGATCCACTCATAGCCCATCTCTGCTGCTGAATGTAGACGGACAAATAGGAAATAGAATTTATGTGGCTTTATTAGCTCTTTTTTCATGTCTATTGAGTTTTTAATAAGTGCCAATTATATATTATTATTAATATTTAAAGGTCTGGTTTAGGTCATTTAATTAGCTCTACAGCATTAAGAAAATAAAAAGTATGGTGTTTTATTATTAGAGAATTTATTTCTTTTTTTTACAGTGCCAGTAATGCCAGAATCAATAGTAGATAATAAAGACTTTGTGCTATTGTCATTTAGTGATGTTAGTTGTGTTACCATCCCCACTACAGGCAGTAGTAGACCCGAAAAGATACATCTAATGAGCAGATTTAGAAGTAGGCTACACAGAAAGCTACAGAATTTGTTAAAAACTGTGAACTGCGCTGAAGTAAATAAAAGAGACAATTTTGAATACAAGTTGAGAGTGAAACGCTTTCTTTTAATTTAAGATATATCACATATTTCAAAAGAAAATAAAGACGGTGCCCTGCGACAGACTGGCGACCTGTCCAGGGTGAACCCCGCCTCTCGCCCGGGACGCAGCTGGAGATAGACACCAGCGACCCTCCCGACCCCATTAGGGAAGAAGGGTGTAAAGCAGGGGTGTCAAACTGCAGTCCTCAAGGGCCGCTGTCCTGCAACTTTTAGATGTGCCTCTGCTGCACCACACCTGAATAGAATTAGGTCATTAGCAAGGTTGTGGAGAACTGGTCTACAGGAGGAGGAGGTAATTAAGCCATTTCATTCCAGTGTTTTGTACCTGTGGCACATCTAAAAACTGCAGGACACCGGCCCTTGAGGACTGGAGCTTGACACCCCTGGTGTAAAGAAAATGGATGGATGGATGGAAATAAAGACGGGAGACCGCGGGTAATATAGTAAATAGCGCCCCCTTCACTTCTAAAGTGCTGCTGCTTCTTTTCCTTTCAGCTTTTTCACATTTTCCCCATATAAAATTGTATATGTCCTGATATAATTCTTATTTTATCAGTACAAACGTCAAAAGTACCGAGACTCTCAATTCTTCCCCTGCTACTGTTTTAGCAACCTAAAACAGTAGCAGTTTTTTAATAGTTTATCCAAATGAGAAAAGCTTGTTGAAACCCCGAAACAAAGTGTCCGCATATCAGGACCATGAATATTTCTAAGTTTCTCTCGATCTTTCTCAAACAGAATACCAGTGATAATACCACGAAATACTTTGTTTTCGCCAAGATTTTTTCCTTTAACTAACAACATTTTAGCAAATGTCAATTTACACAACTCTATTTGTTGTTGTTTTGTTATATTTGATCAAATTCTATTACTTAGAATTGTCGCAAATTTCTCCCCACCTAGTTTTTTTTAGTTCTCTGCACACCGTTATAAGGCTTTGATTCATGTTCTCATCTTTCCTGAATTTAAGTATGACCTTAAATTCGTTCTTTATCACGTTCCTTCTGTTTTCATCATCTGAACTACACTCCGAAGGCTTCTCTTGCTGCTTTTAAAACCATGCTCTTTGTCGTCTATAAAAGCTTTCGCCTTACCTGTGCCTCTTCCTACCAGATTCCTGTCGTCAAAGTCCATGTCATCATAATCATTTACCTGAATTATCATCCGTTTGGTGGGTTTATGCATCACCAAATCCAAAACGATACAGATCAAAAAGTTCACATTTTCAAAGATTTCCCGCGTTCTACAACTTCCGCCCCATAAGGTCAAGTTTTTTTTTAAGTTTATCCAAATGAGAAAAGCTTGTTGAAACCCGAAAGAAAGTGGAAACTCAGAAAAGACTAAAGAACAGAATGAAACTATTTTAAACAGTACCATACTCTCAAGCTTGTCAACTGTCTGCTCCATGTTGTTGTTGCTGCTGCTGCTGTTGTTGTTGTTCCTCTTCGTAATTTTTTTTATTGGCTGTTGGGGAAAAAGCGTTAAAAAAAAGCATTACCGCCGCCTGTTGGTATGGAGTGTAGTTCACGCCATATCATAGTGTGCTTCACCCTCTATGTACTTCACAATCGAAAAACAAGCATTTTGTTTTTCAACTAAAATTCTAATTAAAGATGCTTGTTTATGGTTGTAATGTGACAAAATATCGAAAATCTCAATGGGTATGAACACATTTGCAATACACTGTAAGCTGAAGGACGCTTAATAAAACAACACTCTCAGATGCAAGTTTGAGTTAAAAAAAAAGTGATTATACAGAGAAAAAGCAGTTACAGCAAACACTCCAAAGATCTGAATTTCTATTCCAGCAACCACAATCTTCAAAACCTCCTTTTTCCATCTGTGTTCTAAGTTTTTGTATGAGCAGGTACACATGGTTATAATGGGAGATTACGTAGAAAATTTTAATATGAACAAAAATAGAGTTTCTATCCAGGAAGGAGCTCCACTGTGTTGCAGTCATATATGGACTTTATTCATATAGTCCATATTTGAATAAAGTCATATATGACTTTATAATATTACTTTGTAATATTTCCTTCCATCTCCTGTCACACTTGTTGTGGGAAGCTCCTCAGTCCAAGACTCGCCCACTTGTATAACCTCAACCAGTGCCGGGCAAATGCCTCTTTGCACCTTCTGCTTCCTGTGAACTCAAGCAGCTGCATCCAAATAATCTGAAGGACAAGTTCTGCCTCCAGGTTAGAGGCAGAACTGTCCGATATGGAAAGGTATTTCCATATCGGACAGAGAGCTCAGTTTCTTTTCAGTTTCTTTGTGCTGGATAAACTTATAGTGATTTGGGCTTCATAACGGAAATCAAGATTTCATCACACAAAACAAACACACATGCACTAAAACTATTTATTTGTATCATCTCAATACTATGGAAACACTTTTCTGTCACTTTGATGGGAAAAAATTATTATTTTTTTATTTCATAAATTATGATGTAGTTTCTTATTATTATGACTTAGTTATCCTAATGACATACTGTCTAATAATTATGACGTGGCATTTCACTATGAGATATTGTCTATTAATTATGACTTAGCTATCTCATAATGGGCCACTGGCATACTGAGGAGATGGGTAAGACAAGTTCGGCTTGGTAGACAGAAATGGGTCTTGCCAATACAACCGAGTAAAACTGAGTGGTTTTACAAATGTTGAAATCTTGCAAGTTTTCAAAGAATCCCATAATGTCAAATTAAGCCTCCAGACATTAGTTAGAAATAAGACTGGAAAAGACTCATGATGATGGGCATGCATAGTGTTATGAGAAAGCTAAGCCATAATAACATGACGAGGTCATAAAGTTATTTTTGTCCACCAGATTGGCAGAAATGAGCTTCTATACAATACACAACAAACAGTAGTTTCACAAATAGATCCTGACTCCACAATTTACAGTGTTTATTTATGTTGAATTTAACAGATTTAAATGCACATTTAATTTCAAACAAAACAAGGGATATTTTGTCATTTTAAAGAAATTCTGCAGAGTTACGTTTCTCAAAACAGTCTAATCTGTTGCTGTACAAATATTTGGATTGATGACCAAAAATTTTTATATTGCTCAGTATAGATTTGACATGACCAGAACAAATTAGTGTAGCTGTCACAGTGTAACAGTTACTAAATAACTTCACTGACAGAGGGTTCACCATGCATCACAGGAAGTTCCAGTTTCTCACACTTTGTTACTCTCAGGGTTAGATGTTGAGCTATCTCATTGGGATCTGTGTAGAATGCTGCAGGAATATTCTGTTCAATAGAAAAATATCAAGTAAATGCACAATACAATACAAACTTAAAATGTAATTAAAAAGTTATGATTCACTTAAAAAGAATTAGGAAAAATGACATAATTCTATACAAGAATTTCACTACTCCCAAAGCGTTCCCATGCCAGCAGAGAGACATAGTCCCTCCAGCGTGTCCTGGGTCTTCCCCGGGGCCTCCTCCCGGTGGGACGTGCCCGGAACATCTCACCAGGGGTGGCGTCCAGGAGGCATCCTGACCAGATGCCCGAGCCACCTCAACTGGCTCCTCTCAACATGAAGGAGCAGCGGCTCTACTCTGAGTCCCTCCCAGATGACTGAGCTTCTCACCCTATCTCTAAAGGAGAGCCCAGACACCCTACGGAGAAAACCCATTTCGGCCACTTGTATCCGCGATCTCGTTCTTTCGGTCATGACCCAAAGCTCACGACCATAGATGAGGGTGAGAACGTAGATCGACCGGTAAATCAAGAGTTTCGCTTTTTGGCTCAGCTCTCTCTTCACCACGACGGACCAGTACAGCGCCCGCTTGACGGCAGACGCTGCACCAATCTGCCTGTTGATCTCCCGCTCCCTTCTTCCCCCATTCGTGAACAAGATCCCGAGATACTTGAACTCCTCCACTTGGGGCAGGACCCCCCCCCCCACACACCGCCCACCCCCACTCCGGAGAAGGCACTCTACCCTCAAGACCATGGTGAAAATCATCAAGTCCAAGTACAGATACACATTGAATGATATGACCTTTGACCTTGTGAGCTGCCTATACACCTTGCAACCACTATATACTTCCCAGCCTGTGAGAACCTGGCTTCTTTCTCCCAGTGTGAGAAATCCCACTGAAGTATACACATATACATTTATTTTAAAATAGCTTAAGTAAAGTGTTTCCATTTTTTTAAATCTCAAAACTGGGTCTGTTTGTTGTGGATGTGTTTGCATAAATATATTTGCATGTTTGTGATGTGAACTTCAAAAGTAGGTCTTGGTTCAAAAAAGTTTGGGCACCCCCGCTGTGAGGCATGTAACAGTTTGTAAGAGTCTGCTCATGCTCCATTGTCACAGTTCTTACATATCATATCACAATATGATGCAAGTACCCACCTTAAGTTCTGTTATTGTATTTTCTCTGGTAGTGAACTCTCGCAGCATATAATCTTTTCCATCCTGAAATTTAAACAGTAACATTTATTTTCACTTAATATTTCCAAAGTACATGAATATTCAGTATATTGACTTTACTGCAAATATGACAAAATTCCAATTACTGTTTATGGGTAGCATTAAGGTGATTCCCTTGCTATTCCACAGCTGGTTCTAATGTAATATCCTACAACGAGTTACAGTGGGCCTCCAGGGTATAGGGAGAATTCAATTAAAAAATACAGATACAGTCAGAATACAATCAATTCAGAAGAATTAAATGTTGCAACTCAAAATATACAAGTTTCTTCAAAGACATGTTTTAGATGGAAATAGTCCTAGAAATAAAAATAATAATGTCTGTTCTACGTATTGAGTCTGGAGGAGCTTTTACTTTGAAAATCCTAAACCGGATGCTGTCGGTTACGTTTTGTGCGCCAACATGCAGCAGAATGAGTAAGAAGCAATTGCATCAATCCTCACAACGTCCCCCCCCCCCCCCCCTCCCCCTGGTCATAAGAAACAACGCCATCAGCCTCGATCCTGACAACACGCACCCCTGGTCCGCAGAAAATTTACGAAGGGTTGACCGGTCCACTGTACTAAAAAGGTTGGGGGCCACTGGTTTAGACTGTCAAAATGCCGGACAGTCTAACGCAACCTCCAACTAAGCAATCTGGTAGATGACTCATCTCTGTGTCCACCTCTGCAGCAAATTAACCAATAAACGGCTGACTTCAAACCAGCCCCGTCTGACCAGCCCAAATGGAATCACAGTTCTCAGGTTTCCAGGGACCTGGGAGGGACCTAGGCTCAAACCTGTTTTTTTCCAATATTGGTAATTTGGTTTGCCAGCATTCAAATAGCCATATCTTCATTTTATTTCTGATTTCCATGTGTTTGACATAATTGAAAAACTCTGAATCCACACTTTCAGAATCTGTAAATTACTCAAAACACCTCTGAGAAGTCTTGTTTATGGCTTTGCTACGGTCAGTCAAGTTTTCTTCTGACGATTCTAACCAGGAACATAAAATGATCTTATTGAGAGTACGTTCTTAATAAGGCTGATACCTGAAAATAGCCAAGGAACATAAACATATCCGGACATAATAAGCACTACACGATATTACATTCTGTCAGTAAGCACTTTAATTGGGGGGTACATCAACTTACCTCATAATAAACTCGAGTATCGTTTATTCTAATCAAGACTCCGTCCACACGCAGGAAGAAACGCTGCAATAAGAAGAAACTGGATGGCATCACTCTCTGTGTATTGAAAAAAAGGAAGAATGTTGCACATTTATTAAACTTCAGTAAATGTCCAAGTAAAGCAATATGCATTTGAAACCTACTGTAAAATTTTAGCTTTCTATCTGTCAGGATCTGTTCCTGTTCTGTGTTTATGTTGCGTTTCTGTGTCTTTGTGTTGTCCTGTCTCCCCTTGATTGTTCCCAGGTGTTTCTTGTGTCCTTGATTACCCTCTGTGTATTTAACCCCATCTGTGTTCTTTGTTCCTTGTTGTGTTTGTCTTTTCTGCCTGTTGTCACCAGTGTGAGCATTTGCCCTGCGCTCCTTGTGTTGCCTGGTCTTTTGGATTTTGACTTTTTCATTAAACCATCTAATTCATCTCATCCTGGGTCTGCTGCCTCTGCATCACCACCAAATCATGACACTATTAGAACTACAATACATCAAGCCCCTTAATGTTTTTCTACATTTTGTATATTATTTTACATTTCAAAAAACTTGATTATTATGAAAAGGTTCTATATATTTGGGCTTCCAGTCACTGAGTGTGTGTACAGTAAAATATTTTAAGCATCTCTTGTAAATTTGTTGGTTATGGCTTATAAAAAACAAAACCTCAAAATTCAGCGTCTCACAACTAGAATTTTACGTAAAGTGAAAACAAAATTTTCAACAAAAATGTCAGGGTTCTGATAAACAAGTTATTTCTGCCTACTAAATCCTTCTTAGGGCCTTCTTCTATGGCGTGGCATTGATGCAATCCGTCTGTGGCATAACTGAGGTGAAATGAACGCCCAGGCTAATGGCCTGCATTGCTGGGTCTGGTCTCTCTAATTTTCCTTTGTCAAATTCAGGTGAAGCCAGTTTGCTGGCAAATAAAGCACAGTGACACCATGATAATTTAACCAGTTTTTAGAACCCTTTGGTAACTACTGGAAATTTAAATCATCAGAAGGAATCATAGAGCGATGTAAAATGACGTGGTAGATGGCTTTATTGGTTGGGTTAGGGTAGCTCAAAAGATAAGTTCTACTCATGAATTCAGAGCTCCGAATACAAATACATTCTCTGGGGCAAGGTGAGGTCACAAGGGCCTTTTACTTCAGTGCTCTTTAGTCTTATACCGTTTGCCCCAATCATTTCCCCATGACAATTCTAGAATCTTTTATTTTGGGTCTCCTTACAGGTGTTACGTTGATCCATGTTTCCCCATCAGATACGGTCCCCCCTAGTAATCAATTTCAACTCCATTTATGCATAACTTTACATTATTATACAGTTAGGGCCAGAAATATTTGGACAGTAACACAATTTTCGCGAGTTGGGCTCTGCAGGCCACCGCATTGGATTTGAAATGAAACCTCTACAACAGAATTCAAGTGCAGGTTGTAACGTTTAATTTAAAGGGTTGAACAAAAATATCTGACAGAAAATGTAGGAATTGTACACATTTCTTTACAAAAACTCCACATTTTAGGAGCTCAAAAATAATTGGACAAATAAACATAACCCAAACAAAGTATATTCTTTTCAATATTTTGTTGCGAATCCTTTGGAGGCAATCACTGCCTTAAGTCTGGAACCCATGGACATCACCAAACGCTGGGTTTCCTCCTTCTTAATGCTTTGCCAGGCCTTTACAGCCGCAGCCTTCAGGTCATGCTTGTTTGTGGGTCTTTCCGTATGAAGTCTGGATTTGAGCAAGTGAAATGCATGCTCAATTGGGTTAAGATCTGGTGATTGACTTGGCCATTGCAGAATGTTCCACTTTTTTGCACTCATGAACTCCTGGGTAGCTTTGGCTGTATGCTTGGGGTCATTGTCCATCTGTACTGTGAAGCGCCGTCCGATCAACTTTGCAGCATTTGGCTGAATCTGGGCTGAAAGTATATCCCGATACACTTCAGAATTCATCCGGCTACTCTTGTCTGCTGTTATGTCATCAATAAACACAAGTGACCCAGTGCCATTGAAAGCCATGCATGCCCATGCCATCACGTTGCCTCCACCATGTTTTACAGAGGATGTGGTGTGCCTTGGATCATGTGCCGTTCCCTTTCTTCTCCAAACTTTTTTCTTCCCATCATTCTGGTACAGGTTGATCTTTGTCTCATCTGTCCATAGAATACTTTTCCAGTACTGGGCTGGCTTCTTGAGGTGTTTTTCGGCAAATTTAACTCTGGCCTGTCTATTTTTGGAATTGATGAATGGTTTGCATCTAGATGTGAACCCTTTGTATTTACTTTCATGGAGTCTTCTCTTTACTGTTGACTTAGAGACAGATACACCTACTTCCCTGAGAGTGTTCTGGACTTCAGTTGATGTTGTGAACGGGTTCTTCTTCACCAAAGAAAGTATGCGGCGATCATCCACCACCGTTGTCTTCCGTGGACGCCCAGGCCTTTTTGAGTTCCCAAGCTCACCAGTGAATTCCTTTTTTCTCAGGATGTACCCGACTGTTGATTTTGCTACTCCAAGCATGTCTGCTATCTCTCTGATGGATTTTTTCTTTTTTTTCAGCCTCAGGATGTTCTGCTTCACCCCAATTGAGAGTTCCTTTGACCACATGTTGTCTGGTCACAGCAACAGCTTCCAAATGCAAGACCACACACCTGGAATCAACCCTAGACCTTTTAACTACTTAATTGATTACAGGTTAACGAGGGAGATGCCTTCTAAGTTAATTGCAGCCCTTAGAGTCCATTATCCAATTACTTTTGGTCCCTTGAAAAAGAGGAGGCTATGCATTACAGAGCTATGATTCCTAAACCCTTTCTCCGATTTGGATGTGGAAACTCTCATATTGCAGCTGGGAGTGTGCACTTTCAGCCCATATTATATATATGATTGTATATCTGAACATGTTTTTGTAAACAGCTAAAATAACAAACCTTATGTCACTGTCCAAATATTTCTGGCCCTAACTGTAGATCTGATTACCAGAAAATACCATGAATTTAGTTTTTCCTTGATAAGTCACTGTAATTAAACCATGTTTTCAACTCAGGTAGCTCTTCTACTGTTTTTATTATTTAATCGATATTTTTTCCAGAAAAAAAGAAATTTGTATCGTCAGCAAACATCATAAACTTCAAAATACTGGATACTGCAAAAATATCATTTAAATAAATTATAAATAATTTAGGTCCTAGGACTGAGCCTTGATGAAGACCACATTTTACAATTTCAATTTGTGACATTGTGTTATTAATTTGTGCCTATTGCAATCTATTACTCAAGTAACTATTTAACCACTGATATGTAACCTCCCACAGGCCATACAGTTCACATTTTCCTAATAGTCGTACATGGTCAACGGTATCAAATGCTTTGCATAGATCAATACTGTATTAAGCTTCTGGTCAACTGCTGCAGCAACATGTTCCACAAATTCCATCAACTAAAGCTGTGGAGCAGTATTTTCTGAAACTGTACTGCTGCTCGTTCAGTATATTATTTTTGTTAAGAAAGGAGTCCAGCCGTTTCATGAATATTTTTTCCAAAATTTTTGAAAATTGTGGTATCGGCCTGTAATTTGTTAATATTTGCTTGTCACCACTTTTATGGACTGGAAAAATCTTTGCTATCTTCATTTTGTCAGGAAAAGTTCCAGTTAAGAATGATCTGTTACACATATAGGTGGGAGGTTTAATAATACTATAAATGATCTCTTTCATGATAGCCATATCAATATCATTACAATCTTTGGATTTCTTATTTTTTTATTTTTTAACTATGTCTATAACCTCACTTTTACTCACTATTCCCAGGAACATTATATTATTATTAATATTATTAAATGTATAATTGTGTTTTCCATCTCTAACCTTTGGCAATTTATTTACTAAATTAGGACCAATATTAACAAAATACTTATTAAAGACTTCAACAATATCCTCTGTTTTTCCACTGTGGTGTCATTATATTCAATACATATTGGGAAATCTCTATCTTTATTGTTTTTAATAATACTATTAATTATATTCCAAGTACCCTTAATATCATTGCTGTATTTTTCCAGTAGTGTATCATAATAATTATGGTTTTGCTTCGTCAGCACTGATGTTAACTTATTTTTATATATTTTGTATTTTTCTTCTTGTTCCTGAGTTGGGCACCTACTGAAATCTGTGTACAACTTGTTTTTCTTTATAAATGCCTTCTCCAAACTCTTTGTCATTCAGGGAGTTGATCTATTTTTTGATGTTGGTTTATATTATTTAAAGGGACAATAATGATTATAAATTCTTACAAATATTTCCAAAAATGTATTATTTAACTCATTAACATCAATATAAACCTTTTGCCAATTATAGTTTAAAAATTCCACTTTCATTTCTTCCAGGTGATTTTACTCTAAATTAGTGATTTGCTTTGTCATATGTAAATTAAACTGATTACTATCATCCAACATAGTAAACACTGACCAACAATCCACTTTTTGTTTTCACATTGAACTTATTTCTAAAAATATTATCAATCTAAAGACACACTGCTTTTAGTTATTTGTGTAGGTCTTAGGACTAAAGGATAGAAACCTAAACCAAACACTGTATTTACAAACACTGTTGTTTAGTATGCTCATTATATTTCAACAAATCAATGTTAAAATCTCCACAAATAAAAGTAAACTTTTCATTGTGCCTTTCATACGTTTATAATATTTTCCTACTAAACTCATCTATGGATGAGCCAGGAGATAAATACAACTAACTAACATATGCCCAGGTCTTTTACCCTCAAGTTTAACAGATTACATCAAATTATCAAGTGAAAATCTCATTTTAGCAATAACTGTACATCTCAATCCAGACCTAACAGAAAGTGCAACACCACCTCCCCTTTTGTTTAACCTATTCTGACTTTGATATCCATCCAGCGTCAGACTGGAACAACTGCACGCTTAAAAGCGCGTTTTCTTCACGCACTGAATGATTCTATTAAAGACAAATTGGCTTCTTTGGCATAAAACTTTAAATGAGTTGATAACACTTGCTACTTGCCTAGATAACAGTTTCAGAGCGAGAAGAGGTCAGAGAAATGACAGGCTCACGGTTAAAACCTGTCTACAGTCCAGTGTTGCTCTGACTCCTGTCCTGCAGCTGCAGAAGATTCATCCTCTTAATTCATCGATCTAAACTCTAGTCCCTGAGGAATATCACGACGTCCAGCAGGTATTCAGTAAACACAAAGCACTATCCCTATCACCTCATTGTCCATACAATACTAGGGGTGCTGAGGTTGCAATAGTTGGCAAAGGGGCTTCTACCCGGAGCCCCTTTGCCAACCAGCTGTCTCTACAACATTTCCAAACTGGAGTGTCAAGCCATGGGGAAGTACATCAGTGAATCCCTAGCAGCAGGTATCAAAAGACACTTGTTGTCACCACAAGGGGCAGGGTTTTTCTTTGTGGATAAGAAGGATGGCTCCCTCTGACCTTGCATCAACTACAGGGGATTAAACCACATTTCTGTAAAAAACAAATATCCACTTCCACTTATTTCATCTGCTTTCGAACCCGTACAAGAAGTCACAATCTTTTCTAAGCTAAATCTCCGTAATGCTTACCATCTCATCTGCATCTACAAAGAAGATGAATGGAAAACAGCTTTCAAAATGCCTATATCCATCCATCCATCCATTTTCTGAACACCCTTCGTCCCTAATGGGGTCGAGAGGGTTGCTGGTGTCTATCTCCAGCTGCGTCCCGGGCGAGAGGCGGGGTTCACCCTGGACAGGTCGCCAATCTGTCGCAGGGCAATGCCTATATTATGGTCAAGATATTTCAAATATCTTGTTATGCCATTTAGTCTTTCTAATTCTGCTTCAGTCTTCCAGGTTCTCATCAGTGATCTCATCAGTGATTTTTTTGACAATTTTTGTTTTCATCTATTTGGATGACATCCTGATTTACTCCCAGAACATTGAGGACCACCGCAGACACAAATCCGTCTCATTCGCCAAAGCCTTTTAGAGAACCGTCTCTTTGTTAAGGCTGAGAAATGCAAATTTAATAAAACATCAATCTTCTTTCTTGGCTACATTCTTGAGAGAGGGTAGGTTTAACTGTATCCAGGAAGGATAAAGGCGGTCATGGAGAGACCAGTTTCAAAGTCATGTAAACAATTGCAAAGATTTCTAGGATTCAGACGCTTTATCAGAAATTACAGCCAAACCTCCACACCGTTAACTGCACTAACCTCTACCAAAATCACTTTCACATGGGCCAAGGAAGCAGATCATGTTTTTCTCAAAGTTTAATTTCCATTTCATATAGCCCAGGTTCTAAGAACACCAAACTCTCCCAATGCTGCTGAAGAGACCCCGGCTTTCATTTTACCCCCCAGCTGTACAGTTGGTGCGGTCACATGGGAGATAAAGGACACTGTAAATCAAGCCTTACAGAATGAACCTGACCCAGGTAACGGTCCTTCAAATAGGACTTATGTTCCCACCTCCGCCTGTTCTCGTCTTATTCACTGGTTAAGTGGTTAAATTCCACAAAGTTTTCTGCCCACCCAGGTATTAGCAGAATCATTTCACTTATCTCTTGTCGCTACTGGAGACTGTCCTTACATAAAGACATTAAGGAGTTTGTCCTTGCCTCTCAAGTCTGTCCTTCTCTTCGACCACCTGCAGCATCCTTGGTTCCACGTTGCCATAGATTTTATTACCGGACTCCCCACAACCCAAGGTATGACCACAATTCTAACCATAATCGACCGTTTCTCAAAGGCATGTCACCTCATCTCCCTCAGGAAACTCCCTTCAGCTTTCCAAAGCACTCAGCTCCTTGGCAAGCATGTTTTCCGGCTGCATGGCATCCCCATGGAAATCCTGCCATACCACAATTCATCTCCCAGGTATAGAAATAATTTTGTCTTGCCCTAACTGCTAAGGTTTGTCATCTGGTTATCACCCCCAGTCCAATGGTCAGACAGAACGTATGAACCAGGAGTTCGAATCTACCCTCCACTGTCTTTCATAATCCAATCCCTCAGACGGGTGTAAGTTTCTTCCCTGAATAGAATATGCTCACAATTTTCACATCTCCACAGCCACAGGCCACTCCCCTTTTGAGATCTCCTGAGGTGGCACCTCCCCTCTTCCTTGAAGATGTGAAGGACATTTCCGTTACCTCAGTCAGCCACCATATCCGACGTTATAGACCCGTCTGATCCAACATCCTTTCAGTCCATCGGGCAACTGAACCATTGCTTCGCCAATTGCAGACTCATACCAGCACCTAAATATGCACCAGGAAAGAAAGTTTGGCTCTCTTCTAGAGAGAGTGCATTAAGATCCGTCTCGAAGAAGCTTGCTGCATGCTTTATTGGTCCCTATGTCATCAAGTCAATCATCAGCCCCACAGTGGTCCGTTTCAGGCGTCGTCCAAATCTCCGCGTCCACCCTATGTTCCATGTCTCCCAAATCAAGCCCACCGTTACCAGTACTCTCTACTCCCCACAAATATAGGAAAAACATCGCAACGCTGATATCTACTTCTTTGAGATATATCGAAGCATATTTAGAGTCAAAGAGTTCAAAGAGAAAAACAATTCAAACCATATGAATAGATTTCAGGGCTTGAGAACCTAGTCAGTTAGAGCTTAACATTATAATTCCTGATTTAAAATTGCACAATTCCAGTATAAAAATGTATAACGTAATAGTTAATAATAAGAGACACACTTACAATTTTGACATTAATCATTGAGACACCATGGTCATGAAGCTCATCTTCAAACAGCAAAACCTCTTCAAAAAACATGATGTGCTCCCGAGCTTTCAGCTTCTCTATGTCAATCCGCTCCTCTGTATTAGTCACCTTTATAAAGCCAAAGAGAATTTACACAAAATTAGTTACACATGAAAAAAATCTACAGAGAAACCTTACCTTTACAAATAGATAAGGTCAATGAGAGAGAAAAGGAAGGAAGGAAGGAAGGAAGGAAGGAAGGAAGGAAGGAAAGAAGAAAGAAATAAAGAAAAAAACAAGTGAAACCAGCCTTTATCTGGAGTTCTTCTCCTAGAAGCGTTCCTCTGTAATCTGTGGTGAACGTCCAGTCAAAAGGCCTCAGTACTTCTTGGGCATGTTCAGACTCAGCTCTGAAATGGCATCATGCTGACAGGGTTACATACGACGTTTATCTATGACATATGGTGACATGTGACATGTGGGGTACCCCAAGGTTCAATCCTAGGACCCCTCTTATTCAATATCTATATGCTCCCACTAACTCAGGTTATAACAGGAAATAATATTAGCTACCATAACTATGCAGATGACACACAGCTCTACATTACCATGTCACCAGGAGACTCAGAACCCATCCAATCACTGAACAGATGCTTAGAACAGATAAATGTGTGGATGTGCCAAAACTTCCTCCAGATGAACAAAAACAAAACTGAAGTTACTATCTTTGGACCTAAAGAGGAATGATCTAGAGTCAGTACACAGCTTCAGCTACTACAACTAAAAACCAGTGATCAGGCCAGAAACCTGGGAGTAGTGATGGACTCTGACAATGAACATTCAGAGCCACGTAAAGACAGTCACAAAGACGGCCTTCTATCACCTGAAGAACATTTCCAGGATTAAAGGACTAATGTCTCAGCCAGATCTAGAGAAACTCATCCATGCGTTTATCTTCAGTCGTATTGATTATTGTAACGGCGTCTTCACAGGTCTGTCCAACAAATCAATCAAACAGCTGCAGCTGATCCAGAATGCTGCTGCTCGTGTTCTAATTAAAACCAGGAAGATAGAGCACATAACACCAGTTTTAAAGTCTCTCCACTGGCTCCCTGTAGCTCAAAGAATAGACTTTAAAATATTGTTGTTAGTTTATAAATCACTGAATGGTTTAGCACCACAATACATTAAAGATCTGCTGCTGTTGTATCAACCTTCCAGATCTCTCAGGTCTTCTGGTTCTGGTTCTGCTCTGCATCCCCAGAACCAGAACCAAACGAGGAGAAGCGGCATTTAGCATCTATGCACCAAAAATCTGGAACAAACTTCCAGAAAACTGTAAAACAGCTGAAACACTGACTTCCTTTAAATCTCAACTAAAAACCCACTTGTTTAGAGTTGTATTCAAAACGTAATCAATTGCAAATTTATTGACGGAATCTGACTATGTTGTGTTTTTACTGTTGATTCTATGTTGCATTGTATTTTTGTGTTTGATTTAATGTAAAGCACTTTGAAATGCCTTGCTGCTGAAATGTGCTATACAAATAAAGTTTGATTGATTGATTGATATGGTGGCCAGCAGATGCAAACACGCAACAAATGGTGAAACAAGCTGCGAAGTGGTGTATGACGTAAATGCTAAAACACACAAAAACAATGCTAACACAAAAACAATGCCAACACAAAATGCTGCAACCACAAACAAAATGCTGTAGTCAAAAATAACATGCTGCAATGATAAATAAAATGCTTAAATCACAAAACCTTTGCAATCACACATAAAATGCTGCAAGTACAAGAATAACAAGCAGCGGGACAGAAATGCTGCAAATGGTAAAAACAACAGTATACTCTCTCCACAAAACGGAAGTACTCCAGACCACTAGGGGGACTCCAACAAAGAACAAAATCATATTGGACCACACCCTCACTAAAAACAGAAAGCTTAAGCGGTAAATAGAGTTAAATATAAAATTAATTTGTGATAACAAAAAACAGTTTTAAGATGGTTTTAGGAGAGAAAGTAGTCCTCGTAGCTTAATTTATTCTCTTACTTCATCCAAAATGAGGCTTCTATGTGCTACTGAGTTTTCAGAGAAGCATAACTCTGCTAACAGGGTTAGACTACTGTAGGCTCAGGGGGCGGGTGGCGTGTGCTGTCCCCGTTCACTGAGGCATGATCTCTGCGTGTTAGCTGTACGTAGCATGGAAAGTGCCATATGAAGTGCTTAATGTGTTTTTTTTCTGGAAATTTCAATACATCTGAAGTTACTAGTGTCTTCAAAACTTTGCCACAGTGTTTTCTTCCAATATCAATTACTTATATTCCCTTCCCTGGATTTATTTTAGAATGTAAAGAAAGAAAAATATTTTAAGACAGTACCCCTTAATGATCAAACAGAACACATTTACTTCAATTTGCATGTTTTTGTGTATGAAATACACACTTCCCTTTGATTAGCTTCATATGTGCAGTGCAAACTTTTGTACTCATTTTTCATTGTTTTATATAGGCATCTTTTCAGGATTACGGGTCACAGTTCCACATTTGGATGCAGCTTTCCAGAAGCTCCCAGCGATTCTCTTCACCCGCCTAACATGCCATCATCTTCTCCGCTGTCTCCTCATCTTTTACATACTTAAATTATAGGAATATTTCTAATGATTCCCTGAACATGTCAGCTGATCATCTGCTTGTTTGTTTAATAAATGCATTTTTTATGATAACATTTTGCCCCTCATCTCACCACACTGCCCAGCGTCTGGCTCTGTCTTCCCTGTTAAGTTTATGTATGGTCCCGGTTGACCGGTGCGTCAGTGGTTAATGAACCACCACTAACCACTCATCATGCAGGAGCAGCCCGGTGAGGAGCTTTCACGCTTTCCTCATAATCACGCTTCACTCTGCTTTTATATTATTATTATTGTTATTTTTAATATTATTTTTTTTGTTTACACGATGCATCAAACCACATCAAATGCTTTGTCCACTTAGTCAGCCAGAGTTAATGTGCGCAGAGATCTGAGAAACTTGTCCCACAAACTTGAGTAACCAAGGCATTTTCTGTGGCCCTTATTAAAAACTCAACAGACGCAAAATGGAAGAGCTACTAAAGCCACATTAGCAGCATTGAAGTAAGTTTCTCGTTTGCTGTGCATTGCTGCGCAGTGCAGCGGATTTAACTCATTATGCAGGGCCGTCCAAAGCTTTATGAGGCCTTGAGCAGAAATTGACTTGGGGGCCCCTTTTGTTGCTAAAAACATCAGCAACTCTAGCAGTTTCTGTGTTAGATTTAGTGAAATCTTGGAGATGGGATTAGTTTAATTGGCCAACCTTAAAAGCAATAAATTATAATAGCAGTTTACTAAGATGTATTTGTGAACAAACAGACCTCAAACTCAAAGATTAAACTCATAGCATCAGACTGTAGCTATGGTAAAAAAACAATCTAACTATGAATATTGTTCTTTGAACTTTTACAAAGTAAACTTGCAAGCTCCTTAAAATCTTACATAGAAATGTTAAACAATTTAAAATATTTTAGTTTATGTATGCTGAAACCATTAAATCAAATTTAGCAGCATTGATCATCTCAATAAATAAACGCTACATTTATGTGTCTGTGGTCTGTGTTAAAATATTAGCATTTATGTGGCCCCTGAAACACTGGGGGGTCGTATGGATCCTCTGACTTAACAGAAGTATAAATAACTGATATTCAACTTAATTCTATTTTTGATTTATTTTTAAGACTAGTTGTGGGTTTAATTATTGTTTCACTGGCGATGTTTTCCCATAGCATATTACCCAGTAATATTTACTATTCCTGTCTATTTAACATCTTTTAATAGAAAAACCCGGTGGGCCGCCTCGGCGCCCTGACCACTGGGCTTAGCAAGTGTTTTGGGGTAAACCCTGGTCTATACTAACGTTTGCCCATTATTTCAAATATTTCCTACTTGGAAGATTTGGAAAATAGCTTCATTTTGTTGCATTGTACTTTGGATAATCATGGTTAAATAGTCTTCTGCATGCTTATACATGACAGAATGGATTATAACCGGTAGGCTAATGCTAATCACAAAGAAAAACTGACAGTATAAAATAATAATTAAAAAAAACAACACAGTATTTGAATGACTGCCAGAATATTCAAGCCACAGTTAGAACATGTCCAATTGTAATTGTTGAGATAGAGCAGACACTCAAGAATGTAAAACATTGGGTGGATTAGCCCTTTACCAAATTGGAAGTTACAATCAGAAACTTTTGCATACAAAACAAAGCCAAAGTATAGGGCTTTCTGTGTGAAGGTATCATGATCAAATTAGTTGTATGCCATTTTGGACGAGTGTACACAAACGGGTCTCTACACAGTGTGAGAACTTCTGGGTCAGTCCACCTGTATCATAAAAAACAAACCAAATCAAAATAAGAGTGCTTGTTATCCGTTTCTTTCGATTTTAGTTTTGTGCACAAAATTGGAAATTTATTTTGAGTTTTTGTTTAATAAATGAAAATGCCAGTGCGCTTTTAATGAAGGTCTGGTTCGATGTGATTTTTTTCTTTGTTTGACTCCCCCTAGTGGTCGGGAGCACTTCCATCCTGTGGAACGTGTGTGCTGTTGTTTTAGGATAAATCTTTATTGTCATTGTCACAAGAACAATGAAATTGAAAAAGTGCCATCAGTCAGTGCATATGCTTAAAAACAACTGTCTCACAGTTTACACACAATATAAGAAATACATAACAAATAACTGATAAAACACTAATAAATAAGAATAGCCACATTCTCACATACATCATTCATGGTGATTAATGGTTGTTTTTGATTGCATTTAGTTTTTTTATTGTAGGATAAAAATTGTCTCTGAAAAACTGTTTTTACTATTTGCAACATTCCCCCCCTTTGCTTGTTTTTTCATGTGGTTGAAGATATTTGTTTGAGGTTGGAGCATTTTTTTTGTTTGTATTTGTCAGTTGATTGAAGGTTTTTGCTTTTATTTTCTGTTATTGCAGCATTTTTGTTTTTTTATATGTATTTGCAGCTCATTTTGTCATTTGCTGTGCGTTTCACCATTTGCTGGGCACTTCTCAGTCACTGTAGTGATACTAATAGCAACCGACTGTTAACAATGCGCAGTCCTCTGTTAATTACCAAAACATCCACAATGGTCAATGAACTAACTCGAAATGGACAAATGTAAAACTAAACTAAAATTCTATGAAAGTTTTATGACCCATTTCCCATAACAGAGCTTTAGCGTTGGACTTAGCAGGGCTTTGTTATTAATTCAAGTTTAAGTTAAAAGTTAGCAGCCCCAATGACATGATTATGTTCAGTATATGTTGGCATTTTATGTTTGTGTGCCTTACCTGCTCTCCTGCCATTCTTGAGCACAGGCTACCTTCACAGTGTCTTCCATATTGTTGACTTTCTTGAGAGCATCGATAGCATTAAATTCAATGCCGTAGTGGTCTGTGTGTTGGATCCGCAGGACATTATCCCCATACAACATCTCGGGGAGTGAAGGCATGTTCAGTTCATCTGCTAATCTGGCCAGGCAAAGAATAAAAAGTAACATTTCTCGTTCCTAATAAATTTTGATATAGCTTTTCATACACTGAAAAAAATACCTCTTTGGATGAACATAAAAAAAATCATGGAAAGGTTTTCCACCTGATTACATTGCTTTTATATGGTGCTAAGTTCTCAGCACCATATAATTCTGTTACTCCTATTTAAAGCAAATGTGTTAGGTCATCTTAATTCATTAAGGTTATTCCAATGTAAAGCAATTGTGTTGGATCAATGTATGTTATTATGGTTATTCTATGGTTGATTCTAAGTTAAACATGTTGGCTCAATTTAATTTATTAAGGTTATTCTAATTTAAATAAAATGAGTTGGCTCAACTTGATTTATTATTGTTATTCCAATTTAAAGCAAATGTGTTGGCTCAATTTAATTTATTAAGTTTTATTGAACTCATTTACTACAGTTGGACCCAATGTAATTTAAAAGAGCTAGCCCAACTAATTTGCAATGCTTTGGACCAAATAATTTACTCGATGAAGATTAATGGCATTTTAGTCGAAACCAACTTTTTTTTTTCCCCCGAAGAGTTTTTGCTGCGCTAGTGGCTCGTATTTTTTTGAGACAGTAGCCAGACAGAACCAGCAACGTCCATGTCGCATAATTTCTCGTGATCCCCTGATCTCACTAGATCCTCTTCGGAGGGAAATGAATCTGACTAAATTGAATCATGTTATCTCAACTTGAATATGTTATTCAACTTGAGATAAAAACAATTGTCTCGCATGAACTCCTGTGATATCCCGTGATCTCACTCGTTTTCTGCAGCACAAGATCAGTCTGACTAGAATGAATCATGTTATCTCAACATGGTTAAATTTCATAAATGTGAAGTTGTTGAATTTCTTGTTTATCCAACATGATTGTATCACATGTTTGTTTGAAACGTGAAATTATTTACTGTAATTTCCGGACTATAAGCCGCGACATTTGTCTCACGCTTTCGACCTTGCGGCTTATACAACGATGCTGCTTATTTATGAATTCTTTCTAACGGCCAGTAGGGGCGCTAGGGCAGAAAAGGTAAGCGTGAGACAGCTGGAATATATCTGTAGAGGAAGACTAATGTAACATCGTGCTTTGTGCATGAATAAAATTAGCTTGAACAGACCCTCGGAGAGGACAACACAAGCTCAGGAGTGAATTTGCCTCAGGATGAGAGTGACACTGACAGCGACAACAAAAGAGAGACTGACAGGGTGTGTGATGAAGAATATCTGACGCTATTTCAATCCGACACTGAGGAAGAAGACTTCCATGGTTTCAGTGCACAGGAGGAAGAGGATGACGGCTCTCCGTGACTTTTAACCGTATGTTATTTAAACCAGCCCTGTTACTGCTGTTTTGCTATATTGCTGCTGTTCAGAAAGAAAAGCTACGGCATATTATTAAAACTTTAAAAACACTTTCTGTGTACCGTCTTTCTTTGTAAATATCTCATGTTTCAATGTAGGCACATGCGGCTTATACACCGGTGCGCTTATGTATGTACAAAATGTGTTTCCTTTAAAAATGTGGGGGTGCGGCTTATAATCAGGTGCGCTCTATAGTCCGGAAATTACGGTAGTTAAAAGTACATGATATTCTTTTGTTAATGTGATAACCCCCTAAATTCATTTTTACAGTGTAGGCACACAGCAATAAGCAGGTGAAGGAAAGAAATATTCTTTAGAAAATAAGGGAATGAGTGTGTCTTTTGTGTATACATGGTTATGTTAATCATCTAGGATCTGTCTTGTCCAGCACTTTCATTTGGAAGATGTTACACAATAGAAGCTACAACTTTATTTGACCTTAAACTGGTAGAACATGTAGAAAATGGTGAAATGCTGGTATCCAGTGATGTCAGTAACAGTGATGTCAGTAACACGTTAATTTGTAATGCCAGTAATCTAACGAGTTGCTATTTCAAATCCAGTAGTCAGACTACAGTTACTTATCAAAATCATTTTGCGTTACTGCGTTACTATCTTCTTTTGTTATTTAATCATATTTCCTCTACTCGTCTTGTCGAGTGACCGACGTCTCTATGCGACAGAAATGTAAACAATGGAGGGAGATGCGCATTTTGTTGGTGGAAAAACTGGAACTATTTTGAGATTCTGCTGACAAGTCCGATTATTATAAGCGGCTTTGGGCTTTTTTTTTTTTTTTTTTTTTTTACATGAAGTTGCTCATTTGGGTTTGGGAATAAGCAGAGACTCATAATAAATCCCAGAATTTGTCCGTCATTAAGCTAGTTTTAGTCAGTCTCTCCTGTCCATCATTTCCCGGATGATCCGTCCCGCTGTGTCTTTGTTAATGTCAAGTTACTGTATTACCTCTGAATGACGTCGAGCTTCGCGTTGCGCTCCAGAAAACTGCAAACATCGAGACTAATATGAACAGCGCAATAAACGTGAAAACAGCCACGAATGAACGTGTCCGTAGTTGCCAATAATTATAATGGCAACTTAATTCTAATTATTAATATTAAGATAAGTGTCACAAATCTGTGCAGCCATCTGAGCTGTGGAGCTGCAGGAGGAGCTCTGTGCTGTGACACCAAACGCAGGGCCGTAACACAGAACCTGGAGGCTGGGGGGAGGGGGGGCTTTAAAATCCTTCTTAGAGTTTTCCAAACAACAGTGGACCACACAAATTACTCACGTTTTTTATTTTTTTGGACTGTTTTTTCTACAATCTCCTCTTCAGTTCAACCTTATCAGTGGAGACACATTGTTGATCTAATCATTATAATATAGCTGATAATTAAGTATTGACAAAGATCAATGTGATTTTCACAGGAGGTGGAGCGTTGTTGTTAGCAGCTGCTGAAAGTAACTAAAAAGTTACTTTTAGTGTAACTTAGTTACTTTCCAAATCAAGTAGTCAGTAATATAACTAAGTTACTTTTTCAAGGAGTAATCAGTAGTTCGATTAAAGTTACTTTTTCAAAGTAACTGTGCCAACACTGCTGGTATCCATGTAGGATTACAGCAAGTCAGCAGGTCAAATGCATGCATTCAGCTTTCCAAACAAATGTATAAAATGGTCAAAATTCTAAAGCTGTTGTGTTTATTAGTTCTTGTTAGCTAATGTGATAAGCTAACGCTCATATTGCTGTTGCTTCTTATAAAATCAAATCAGTAAAAGCCGGTAATATTAGTAGAGAAAACATCAATGTTTTTCTCAATAAGTATAATTCTAGTAACCTATTAACATGAAATTCACATCAGATGTGATGTAGTAAGACAAGTAATCCATAAGTACAGCAAACATAAAAATGCTACTCCATAAGTTAAGCTTTGTGAAATGAAGTGTAATGGTACAGGAAAAAAACGCATTCAACACAAAAACAATAACCTACAAAACTAGGTTATGTAAGAAAGATCTCACAAGATTAAAATATTATGTTTCTAGTTGAACTTTCTCACAAGCACTAGTCACTAGCAGTCATGAAGCCTGATGTAGTTGTTATACCCCAGCTCCTTTTAATAATTTTGTGGCAGCATTTTGGGCTTCCATTAGAAACAAGAAAGAGGAAACCTTTCGAACCATGTCAGCACTGTGCTTAAATCACCCACTCCTGGCAAAACATGGTTTCCCACAGTGTATTAGGAGTCAAACGGCCCTCCCCACCATTGGTCTCATGATATACTGCTTGTCCACCTGTGAATGTGGTGGGGATCACACACACCACCATTCAATCAAGTAGGCTGGCCTCTCTGCTGACTTAATTTGTCCTTAGCACAGTCCTTAGTCCTGAGTAAACGTAGTCTCCTACCAGAGACAGGCAGGTAGTCTCCTGCCTGATCAGTTTATTTCCTTCAGCCATTAGACTGGTGAACAATAGTTAAATGACTGGCATAAGACAGACACTCTAACCACACAGTTACATAAAATGTTTAGTTTTAAAGAAAGAAAGCAAAACTGCAACAATGGCACAGTTAATCACCTAAGTTGCCTCACAATCACACCTGTTGATGTGGCCAGCAACATGTAGTTAAGTATGTAAGTGTGTAGATAGATAGGAAGAGAGAGAGTGAGAAACAATTTATATAGGAGACATCTTCAAGTTCTCAGTATCAAAAAGGAAATTTTCAAAGTAATTAATACATTTTTGGAAGTGTGTTTCATAACTATATCATCTCAGGTCTTTTTCCATAACTAAATTTGTGGACAGGTTTGATTAGATTATTATGATTAGATTTTTTTGTGTGTAGGTGACTAGGGGTGATGCCAACACCTGGAGTAAATTTTCTGACAATAGCCCTATTAGATGCATTCAAATTGAGAAAAATGTTAATGTATTACATATTTATTTTACTAGGGTATGTGGTGCCATCTTCAAAGGTAAAGCAAAAAAAGAGTGACCTACGTTATCACAGTGTAATAAATGTGAAAAAATTCAATTAAATTTTAGAAACACATACCGTTCAATATCTTTAGATTTCATGATGTGGTTTTTTGCCGCTGTCACCTTCCATGATCCAAAAGTGAAATCCTGCTTACTGCTCTTGAAGCCATGCAACATCATTGCTAAAAGGGATACCAACAACAAGACAATTAGATGATTTAAAAATGTTTTAGTAGCAGAAAACAAAACTGTTTTGGTATGCTATCCACAAATGAATTTCTTTTGCTTATGCATTTGCCCGGGACAGGATCAGGAAGGGATGGGGCACCCAAAAACTGGAAAAGAAAATATCTTTTACCTGTCAGTTGTCCCCTAAACAAGTTTGCTTCTACTTGCATAAATGTGTAGAGGAGGTTTCCCTTAGTTGCCGGTGAATACTGGCAGACTATTACCTGCTTTCTGCTACAAAAAAAAAAATCTGATAACTTCTTGCATTTTAATTGGAGTGCGGCAAGAGGGGCTTGGACAACTGCGTGCATATTTATATTTTAAACTTACAAAGTTAGTGACTAATTGTGATTAAACGATTAATCACTAACTGTGATTAATCTGATTACATTTTTATTGATTGATAGAACTAGTTCAAACTCACGTTTTATTGTTCTGGTGTTGGTTTCAATCTGCTGAGCCTGATGGACTTTCTGGAGATTAGAAAGTTGCAGTAAACACTAGGTTTTGTCACTTCAAGTACTTTACAAATTAGTTTAATATGTGTTTTATTGGGGGGGAAAAAAGGAAATTTCTAAATACTAACGTATTTTAGACAAACATTTTAGTTTTTAAAATAGATATTTCAAGTATTAAAAATATATCGCTTGGTAGTGATGGGGTGTCAAGTGAGCTTTATAAGAGATTTGCAAAAGGTCTAGTCCCTTTAATATTAATATTCTTACTTATTCTTATTCTATACTTCAAGCCTCAAACTTAATTTGAACAAATGTGAACTGCTTCCCACCTCAACCTGTAGAGAAACTCATTTTTACAATAGTCCAGTTAAAACAAAGGTTCCACTTTTGTGCTGTATATAATAAAAAATGCCTAACTTTGACCTCATTATTGGTGAAAAAACAGAACTTAAACTATTATCCAAAGCAGAAGGTACATCCAGGTAAACTTATGCTGAATTTGCATTAAATTTATCAAACGTATTGATAAAATAACTTCTATAAAAGGTGGCCTAATTTTTTTAGGCTTCTTATGCCTAAATTACACATTTAAAGTGTAACTACGCCCCTCTGAAAGCAAGACCCCATCCCTGGCAAATTTTGGAAACTTTCAGCCAAGTGGACCAAGCCAAGAGGCTCAGCCAAGAGAGTAAGTTCTGTGAAGAAGAACAAGAATCTCAATATTTGCACAGAAACATAAAGAGAGACCCCCAAATAACCTATTTAGACAGTTTGTCAGCAAAACCATTTGATTTGGGGGTTAGTTTTACTTTAACATCAATTGGATAAAGAATTTTAAGAACATTCGTTATCTTGATTTGGCCCAAAATGAAATTGAGTTCGACACCCCAGCAGCTGCATGGGGAACCCATTCCATGAAGCTCTCTGTGCTCTGTTCTTGAGCTAATCTGAAGACCACATGAAGCTTGGAGGTCTGCAGAAAGTTAGCAACCTCTCTGCACTATGCGTTTCAGTATCCGCTGACCCCGCTTCATCAGTTTATGTGGCTCCCACTTTGTGGTTGAGTTCCTGTCATTCCCAAACACTTCCATTTTCTTCCATTACAGATGACAGTTGACTGGAATATTTAGGAGAGAGAACATTTCATGACTTGATTAGTTTCACGGTTCCACGCTGGAATCCAGTCAGGTCCTGAGAGCAACCCATCTTTCACAAATGTTTGTGAAGACAGTCTGCATGCCTGGGTGATTCATTTTATACACCTGTGACCACGGAAATGTTTGAAGCATCTGATTACGATTATTTGGATGGGTGAGCAAATACTTTTGGCAATAGTGTATATATGTATATATATATATATATATATATATATATATATATATATATATATATATATATATATATATATATATATATATATATATATGTACAATGCATTCCATTATTCTCGGCGTCCCCTGTTTCGTACACTGCATTTATAAAGTTACTCAAAAGTAAAAAATAAAAGATAAGAAAATCGCACTGAACAGCTCGTTAGTTATAATATAGTACCGCGTCATGACGCGGAGCTGTCATCGTTCCAGAATGCCATTTCTATAGTTTCTTCGCACCACATTGTAGTACCTTAAAACGTATTGTGGTAAAGCTCGCAAGTAAATAGCACATGATGATGGTGAAGTGGGTTCTGGCAACCCAGTACAAAAACTGTCGGGAAACAGTTTTGGTTTAGCAATCAAAAGCCACAATATTTTCAAGCGCTTCAGTAAGCATCACTTACTGCAATCAAAGAAATACCGAAAGTAAAAAGAGATACACCTAAGCGGGCAAGAATATAGTTAAAGGTTACCTAACGTCCTTATTAGGAGGAGATATTTCGATCTTTATCTTTTCCCTTTCTTCTTCTTTTTCCTCCTCTTCTTCTTCTTCTTGTTCTCTTTCTTCTTCTTGTGCTCCTCCTCCTCTTCCTCCTCGTTCTCCTTCTTCTTCTTCGTGATTTTTATTGGCGGGTGACATCTATCGTTAAGATGTATTATCGCCATCTACTGTGCTGGGGTGTGGACCAAAGCATCTCCCCCCAATCTAAATTCTTACATCTAATCCTGTTACCTTCAAACATTTAATAACTGCTTTATTTATTGTATGTTTAATTAACATCTTATTAAGTTTTAATGTCTCTATATCATATTTCCAAATTTCTTGTTTGAGTTTCTCTCTACTTATTGTATATTTTTCACAATGAATTATTACATATTCAACTGTTTCCATATCCATACCACACTCACAACTACCTGTTGGATGTTTACCTATCAAATGTAGAGTTTCATTTAATCCAGTCCAAGGCGCAATCTTGTCATTACTACTTGTTCTTTTCAATTTTCTCCTATTATTTCCATATTTTCTACTTTCTTTTGTATATGAAATAAATGACGACCTTTAGTTCCTTCTTTCCACAATTGTTGCCATTCAGATTTAATTTTGTTATTAATAACTGATTTTATTTCAGATTTACAATACGTTATTTCCATAATTTTACTTTGTTTCAAAGAGACCTTAGCTAAATGATCTGCCATTTCATTCCCTTCTATGTTTTTATGAGCTGGAATCCACATAAAACTAATCTCTACTTGAGTTTGTGTCATTCTAAATATAACTTCATAAATTTCATATATCAACTCCATACGACTTTCAGATGAGATATTTAAAATAGACATTAGTGCTGATGATGAATCTGAACATAAAATAACTTTTTCTATTTTATTTTGCTCTACCCACTGTAAGACCATCAGTATCGCTAACATTTCCACTGTATAAACATCTAAATGGTCAGATGTTCTTTGTTTCATAAATATATCTAGTTCAGGAATAGCATAAACAAATCCTGTTTTGTTTGAAACTAAATCTTTTTGAACCATCTGTATATATAATTATAAAGGATTTATACATATTCTTAATTCTATCATTTACAAAACTTATTATCTTTATTAACCTTCATTTTGTTATAAACTTCTAGATCAACATTGGCATATAGAAACAACCAAAAAGGTGTATCACCCCTACCCCCATTCCCCCGTCTTCTTCTTTTGTGTTTAATTGGCAGATGGCAACCAACTTAAGGTACACCTATCGGACTGGAGTGTCAAATGGAATTTAATAATACGCACCTCAATGAAAGAAAGAAATACAAAATAAAATAATAAAATAAATAAATAAAAATAATACGCAGCTCAATGGTGTGTATGAGTGTGCAAATTCACACTCTCTCTCTTTTTCTCTCTTACACTGCTCTACAACACACACACACACGCCCACACACACACTCATAAACACATACACTCAACAAAAATATAAACGTAACACTTTTGTTTTTGCTCCCATTTTCCATGAGATGGACTCAAAGATTTAAAATTAATTCCAGATAAACAATATTACTATTTCTTTCAAATGTTGTCCACAAATCTGTCTAAATGTTTGATAGTGAGCACTTCTGCTTTGCTGAGATAATCCATCCCTCCTCATAGGTGTGCCACATCAAGATGCTGATCTGACATCATGATTAGTGTACAGGTGTACCTTATACTGCCCACAATAAAAGGCCACTCTGAAATGTGCTTTTTTTTTTTCTTTATTGGGGTCTGGGGACTCAGAACCAGTCAGTAGCTGGAGTGACCACCATTTGCCTCATGCAGTGCAACACATCTTCTTCACGTAGAGTTTATCAGATTGTCAATTGTAGCCTGTGGAATGTTGGTCCACTCCTCTTCAATGGCTGTGCCAAGTTGCTGGATATTATACGCCGGTCAAGCACATCCCAAACATGCTCAATGGGTGACATGTCCGGTGAGTATGCTGGCCATGCAAGAACTGGGACATTTTCAGCTTCCAAGAATTGTGTACAGATGCTTGCAACATGGGTCCGTGCATTATCTTGCTGAAACATGAGGTGATGTTCATGGATGTATGGCACAACAATGGGCCTCAGGATCTCATCATGGTATCTCTGTGCATTCAAAATGCCATCAATAAAATGCACCTGTGTTCTTTGTTCATAACAGATGCCTGCCCATACCATAACCCCACCACCACCATGGACCACTCGATCCACAACATTGGCATCAGCAAAGCGCTCACCCACACGACACCACACACGCTGTCTGCCATCCACCCTGAACAATGTAAACCGAGATTCATCGGTGAAGAGAACACCTCTCCAACGTGCCAGACGCCATCGAATGTGAGCGTTTGCCCACTCAAGTCTGTTACGGCAACGATCTGGAGTCAGGTTAAGACCCTGATGAGGATGATGAGCATGCAGTTGAGCTTCCCTGAGACGGTTTCTGACAGTTTGTGCCGAAATTCTTTGGTTATGCAAACTAATTGTTTCAGCACCTGTCCGAGTGGCTGGTCTCAGACGATCTTGGAGGTGAACCTGCAGGATGTGGAGGTCCTGGGCTGGTGTGGTTACACCTGGTCTGCGGTTGTGAGGCTGGTTGGATGTACTGCCAAATTCTCTGAAATGCCTTTGAAGACGGCTTATGGTGGAGAAATGGACATTCAATGCACGAGCAACAGATCTGGTTGACATTCCTGCTGTCAGCATGCCAATTGCACGCTCCCTCAATGCTTGCGACATCTGTGGTATTTTGCTGCAAGACAAAACTGTGCATTTCAGAGTGGCCTTTTATTGTGGGCAGTATAAGGTACACCTGTACACTAATCATGATGTCAGATCAGCATCTTGATGTGGCACACCTATGAGGTGGGATGGATTATCTCAGCAAAGCAGAAGTGCTCAATATCAAACATTTAGACAGATTTGTGGACAACATTTGAATGAAACGGTAATATTGTTTATCTGGAATGAATTTTAGATCTCTGAGTCCATCTCATGAAAAATGGGAGCAAAAACAAAAGTGTTGCGTTTATATTTTTGTTGAGTGTATATGCAAATGTATGTACATGCATGCACACATGCATCACACACATATACTTTTAAATATAATTAAATAACCTAGCATTTTTTTAAGTCTGATTAAGTGAAATAGATTTAGATTAATTTCTTAAATTATTATACAAAATCTTTTTCCCTCTGTGTTTAGTATTGATTTTAAATGCAGAAGTTCTTCTGAATATTTATCACATTCTAGTAAGACATGTTCCACTGTTTCCCTCTGATAATAATAATTACAAGTCTCAGTTTCATGTTTTCCTCTTAAAAAACCCCCAAACAAACAAACAAACAAAACCTCAGCCAGGGCCCGAGCACCAAAGACCTTTAAATTTATGCCTGTCAATAAACCTTTTTTTATCGCTGTTTTTCTCATTCTGAGTCTCTCCAGATTGAAATATCTACTTCCTCTAAAGGAGCTTATCTAAAAGCTCCACAGCATATTTCTAATCCTTCTCTATCAAGCTTTCTCAAATGAATTTCAGAAGCTGCCATATATGCTATACAATCATAATCCAAGGAAGATCTCACGAGAGCCTGATCAACTCCCAACAGTGCACTTCTTGAAGCTCCCCATTCCTGACCAGAGACTGACCAGAGAAATCTCAACAAATTATTCATTTTTTTACATTTATTTTGAAGCGATTTTATGTATTGTTCCCAAGTTAATTTTTCATCAAAGAAGGCACCTTGTGACAAAGTGGTTCAGTGTATGTTCACCACTTGCCCCTTATTATTGTTTTGATACATTTATTTTTTGTAATGGGTCATAATGCTTAAATTTAAACATTAGTTTGCAACCTTGCTTCATGTACTATCCCGGGTTTGTTTGTGTTAGCATTGTGTTGCAGTTTCCATCTATTTATATGTTTAGTTTAAAGTTACCACTTCTGCATTATTGGTTGAACTTGTTTATGTTGTTTCAAAGTATATTCTTGGTATTTGTATTCTTACCATTCTCCCTTGTAGCTTTGCAGCAGGTCAGAAGTGTGGGAGTGGCCGGCCCAGTGTCTCCTGTTGAATGGCTGAATGATGTCACTGATTACCTTGCTGGGATCTACCAATTAGAGGGTTTTCTAGTATTGCTTTGTTTGTTTCTCTTTAAAGTAACTTTTGAGTTATCTTGTTTTACAGGGTTTATTTTGTACATTATTTCATCATGGTGAGTTTGTAAATTAGATTAATATTATTTTTGTTTCTGTTTAGACTTTGTCTTTGTTTCATTTTCACCGGCTTAATTGTGGCTTGGTGCACTTATGTGCAGCTGTGTTGCCAATTGGCTTTAAAAAAACAGTGTTTGTGGAAGCTCAGAAAGAGCAGAGGGATATCAGAGAATAAAAATAAAATAAAATTCCTCAGAAAACGCTGAACCTGGTGATTTATGTGGCTTGTTTTGCTCACTTTGAAGACCCTAGACCACACTATCTTACACACCTAAAAAACTCATTGTATTCACTTGTTTAAGCTTTTAATCATTAAAATTCAAAGTAGCTTCCTTATGTCTTCTTTAGAAACAGATAACTTTGGTCTGCAACTGACATTCTAAATTCCCTTTGGTTTGTCCAACCTTCCATTTTTATAATTGCATTCTGCATATTTTTCTGTAAAAACATAAGATTATGTCCCTATACCCAAAGATCCCAATCATCTACAAATACAGATTTCCCTATATTACTATCTATTTAGTCAAAAATGTCATTTATCATAATATTAAAAAGAACTGGGCTACACACATGCCTTGTGGTGTACCATTTTCAAAAATATATCTATAATACTTCCTACTCTAACTTCAATTTCCCTCCCCCAAAAAAATCTAAAACCCAATTGTTAATCTTACCTCCTATACCAAGTTTTTCTAATTTAATCAATAATCCCTCTTTCCATAACATATCACAAGCCTTTTTGATGTCAGTTGTCACCATTTCTTTATTTGTTTGAGATTTCCTTACTTCTGACTCCAAACACAGTCCATTGTATTTCTCCCTTTATGAAAGCCTCTTTGAAGAGGGCAGAATAAAATTTTACTTTCAAGAAAACATGACAGTCTTTCTGTTACAATTCTCACCCTTATTTTCCCTAATTGGGCTGCACAGTGTCGCAGTTGGTAGATCTGTTGCCTTGCAGTAAGAAGGTCCTGGGTTCGATTCCCGGCCAGGGGTCTTTCTGCATGGAGTTTGCATGTTCTCCCTTTGCATGCGTGGGTTCTTTCCGGGTTCTCCGGCTTCCTCCCACAGTCCAAAAACATGACTGTCAGGTTAATTGGTCTCTAAATTCTCCCTAGGTGTGAGTGTGTGTGTGAATGGTTGTGTGTCCTGTGTGTCTCTGTGTTGCCCTGCGACAGACTGGTGACCTGTCCAGGGTGACTCCGCCTCTCGCCCAGAACGTTAGCTGGGGATAGACACCAGCAACCCTCCTGACCCCATTAGGGACAAGGGTGAACAGAAAATGGATGGATGGATTTTCCCTAATTGAGACTTGGTGCTATTGGTCTATAGCACAAGTGTCAAACTCCAGTCCTCAAGGGCCACTGACCTGAAACCTTTAGATGTGCCTCTGCTGCACCACACCTGAATAGAATAATTAGGTCATTAGCAAGGCTGTGGAGAACTGATCTACACAAGGAGGAGGTAATTACACCATTTCATTCCAGTGTTTTGCATCTGTGACACATCTAAAAACTGGAGGGCAGTGGCCCTGGAGGACTAGAGTTTGACACCCCTGGTCTATAGTTTGAAGGGACTGTTGCATTTTTACCAGGCTGACAGGAATTATATCCTACTGTTTCCAAGCTGCATGAATAATCCCTATCTCCCTCATCAGATAAAAAAAGTTTTAAGTAAAAGATACATAATTTAAAGGCTTAAACATTATATAACAGACTCCATGTTTACTTGGTGTTGACTGTTTTGCATTGAAAAGGCAAATCTAGATCTTGATTTGAAACTGTTCTCTTAGCAGTGATTTCTCTCAGCCAGAAGCTTCTCTTTATAACTATAGTTATAATGTCAGGTAAGTTCTCTGAACTATGTACTTTGACCAAAGATTCTGCTAATAACTCTGTGTTTTCTTTATTACTAACAGCTAGTTTCTCAGAGGTTTAACTGCAAGATGTGAGACATCCAGAGTCACATCTGTGTATTATAATACACAGTGGGGCTCAGTGTTTGGTCAGACTTGTGGTCCTGACCCCTTTTCCTTAGGACTTGTGGACTTGTATTCATGAGAATATTCATTCTCATATAAAAGTCTGGGCTATTTTATATATATATATATATATATATATATATATATATATATATATATATATATATATATATATATATATATATATATATATATATATATATATATATATATATATATATATATATATATATATATATATGTATATGTGTGTGTGTGTGTGTGTGTGTGTGTGTGTGTGTGTGTGTGTGTAGTTGGCTTTTTCCCCCGAACAAAAGGTAAGAAATGTTTTACAGGATTTGAATTTAGACAGAAATATAAATCTGGAATGTAATCCATACTGTACCGATGAACTTTTTCTTAGTACTGAGGTCATGCTAAGCTAGCTAAACATTAGCTGAATGCTGGTTGATTTTACAGTTTGAAGGCTTTATCTTGAGTCCTACAGCTCCCAAAACAAATTAGTGTGGATGCTTCACTACTTAAACTTTACCTCAGCTATTTTTTAAAGGAGGGGACAGACGGCAGCTGTTTTTTCAATCAGAATTAAAGTTGAGGACCGTTATAATCAAACGGCCATTTCTCCACCCTCCCTCCATATCTGGAGCGCGTGCAGATGTGTGAGCTGCTATTATGATGACGTTCTTCCAGTTGAAAAATATAAATTGACCTGTTACTGTTTTTAACACTGCGTGATTTTTCTTTTAATTGCCAAAAGAATCATAGTTTTATCAATTGAAGTGTTTTTTTGTAGTCACCAAACAACGTCACTTTATGCTTCTTTATTTAGCAGATCAGATTCTCACCCCATGTCATTCTGGTCAATTACATACTAATGTAAAAGTAGGACTCTGATGTGTGTACGTGCATGGGTGTGTGTGTGTGTGTGTGCGTGTGCATGTGTGTGTGTACATGAAATGTAGTCAAGATCCTAAGAGCTTTGTTTTATTAATTTTTACATTTCTTTGGAGGCCAGTGGTTCAGTGAAGCTCAGATGAGGAATTAATAGAGCAACACATCAGAACAGCCAGAGACCTCATGACCTTCAGCACTGGAGAAGGAAAACTCCCCACCTGAGCTTCACCACCCACTGCAACTTCACCTGTGGTTACTGGCACATATAAGAAGACCCCTATACAAGCCACCAGTGCCAACAAGTGTGTGTGTGTGTTAGGGGTTGAACCAATTAGTCGACTAGTCGACTAGTCGACTCTAGGACATCTCGCGAGTTTTTACATTTCATGTCGACTAGTCGCAGTCATGTGATTGCCGGTGGTGACAGCCTGTGCTGATCTGACAGCACATTATACGTCACAAGACACAAGAAAAATAAGTTAATACATTAGTTTAAATGATATGTAGATGGATGCATATTTGTGGTTTTACAGTGTTTTTAAAAGGAGATGGAGTTGCAGCTGCAGTTTCAAACAGAAGTAAAAAATTGTTGTTTGTGTACATATATACTTGTCTTCCCCGCTAAGGATGTCACTTAGCCAATAATACATTATGATGTTATGTTGCTGATTAAATAAAGATCTGTGGTAATGCCATCTAAAAGATGTGCGTTTCCTTTTGAATGTTGGTTTCCCAGCAACATGTGTTTCACTTGTTGCTGTTCTGTGTAAATGCCGTATTTTTCCGTGAAAACGGGTAATAAAGCCTGTACGTTACTCCAAAGTTTGCGTCTTGCGTTGCTATGACATCACAACGACTAGACAACTCGACATCGACTCGACTTTTATCATGTTGACGTTGACTAGAAAATATCTTAAATCGTTCAATCTGCTGAGTCAGCAGAGCTTCCTGCCGCGCATCGGGCGGAGGAGAAGCAGGTGGTTTCGTTGAATTCAGCTGTAACCAAACGGGATCCGTTCATAACAAGTTTGGCTTGTGATGTTCCAAAAGCACCATGTAGTCAGTGTGATAATTTGACTCCTATAGTAACTATCCAGAGATCATCAGCATCAGCCGGTGTTTAGAAAAACAAAGTCAGACCCGACTTTGTGCAACAAACTTTTCCCCGCTGCTCACGAAGAATGATCTGTTTATTGCTCTTTTAATTCTCCATAATAGACTTAGTAGAATGCAACCGTTCTAATCTGTGCTGCAAATGTTTGAGGCATAGAGGTACTTTACTCCATCTATTCTGGTGAAAATAGCTAATAAAGCCTCCAAGTAGTTGTGAAGGGTTTTTGCGCTTACGTCACTATGACGTCACCGCGACTAGTCGACATCGACTCGACTATTATCATGATGTAGTCGACCTTAAAAAATATGTAGTCGTTCAACCCCTAGTGTGTGTGTGTGTTCTAACCATCCATGAAGACATTAAGGAGACTCAGAGGGTTCACAGTCGAATGCTACATTCTCTCCTGAAACAACGTGAAGGACCAGTCACTGAGGTTCTGTTTCCCTCTCTGGACTGGCACTGATGGTATTAAACCCGTTTCTACACACCTGGTTTCCACATGTTTATTGTTTGGGCCTGATTTGGGGCAAATCTGTATGGTGTCATGATCAATGTTAAAAGTTGTTTCTGGTTCTCAAGTTTCAAACAGAAGTAAATAAATTGTTGTTTGTGTACATATATACTTGTCTTAGAAGTCTTGATTCATAGCTACAAGTTTACTTTAGTATGCAGTTGTCTAAGAAAATTATGAGATTGACATGTGACCTTATATCCATCATGAAAAGTGAATAATATATAGAAATTGGACATTTTCACAGTAAACAAAAGGTCCCATTATTTTATAATTGTATATATGTATATCGTATATTTCCACATGTGGAAATGTGTAAAATCAAGTGCATCACATGTGATTTTACCACGAAACGTTTCAAAATCACACGTAAACATATGCTTTCACATGGCATTTTTTTGTAAGGGTGGTGATGGCAAGGATTTCCTCCAGGAGAGAGCACACACGCTTTCTGGTTCCCCTCAGCAGACAACTCAAAAGTGATTGCTTGAAATCAGGGACAAGAGCGACATTCCTCAGAAAGATTTTTACAAATATCTTCAAATTCGGCATTTTATGGATTCATTATTCCGGTCCAATGCATTCTGTAGGGAGCTGACGGACTTAGAAAATGTTCTGGTTTCAACTAATTCTCCCAAAAGTCTCATTTCCAAATTCTATGCATTGTTACTCAGCTCTGTACCATCAAGCTTTGACTCTGTCAAACGGTTGTGGGAGCGTGATCTGGAGATGAAGTTCAGTTCTTTAGATTAGCTTAAGATTTGCAATGGAACTTTTCCTCAATGCATTTCTATTTCTATACAAGAACAGAATTTCAAACTTTTCTATAGATCTTACTATACCCCTGTTGGTCTTCAGAGAATGTTCCCAACCGTTCTAATCTGTGCTGCAAATGTTTGAGGCATAGAGGTACTTTACTCCATCTATTCTGGTCATATGATTTATTAAGGACCTTTTGGAGGGACGTACATTTGGTGACTGAAAAGGTTTTGGGCGTTCGCTTTTCTTTGTCTCCTTTGTTTTATCTTCTAAATGTTTCCCCCAATCATTTGGATCCACATTCTAAATCCTTATTTACAATTCTTCGATTTCTTGCCAAGAAATGTATTTTGTTACAATGGACTTCTCCTTCTGCCCCCACAGTAAATATGTGGCTCACACAGATATCTGTTATCCTTCCTTTGGAAAAGCTGACCCATGATCTTGATCACAAATCAGACACATTTTTGACACTTTGGGGTCCCCTTGAGTCTTTTCTGCTTGGTCCCTAGGATTTTAGTTTTTTGTTTTGTTTTGTTCTGTTTTGTAGCTCTATTTATTCTTGCCTGCTTTTGTTTCCCCTCTCTTGATGGCCGAGAGGTGATGTGGACTGGAGAAGCTTGACACCTTGTTTCTTGTTCATGTGGGGTATTTTGTTGGTTTTTAAAAATGTTTTTTCTTATGTGTGTATGTGTATGGCGGCACAGGTTTCTTCTTTGTTCTTTGTATCGTAACGAATCTAAAATTAATAAAAATAATAAAATAAATAAATAAAAAGTGATTGCTTGCCTGTGGCCTGATTGCCAGGCGCTGTGACTCTGAGCTCCTGGACTTGGACTTCCTCTAAGTCCCTCTTGGAGGAAAAGACCACAGCCAATGTGCTGCTCCTGTTGCTGCAGTAGTTTCCATCTGGGTCTTTGCTACACATATATTATTTGTTTCTTTTGTCCTGGCAAACTTCTAAGTTAACATCCTCCAGCATGTTAACTGTACACTCCAGCATTCAGGTAACATCTGATTTATTTTACTTTGCTGATACATTTGGGATAAAAAAACAAAAAACAGACTATTTTTTTATGTACTATAAAACATTTTATTTAGACAAAAATATCCACGTGTTGCATTTTAGGAACATTCAAAATAAAAGCAGCTTTTGGCAGAAATGGAAATCAGACAAAATTACATGGTGAGAATCCTGCTGCCATGTGTTCAGATGCAGAAACAGAAGAAACACGGCAACTGATTTTTCCTTCAATCTACTATTAGTCGAGTCAGCAAAGCCAATAGACTCCAGTCTAAAGCCAGCCTTTTCAAAATAGGCTCCAATATATACTTAAATATTTACAATGTAAACTAATGACAGAACAATATTTAAGGATTGGACAAAAATTAGAAATCCAGCAAGGTGTAAAACATCCTAATGTCAATGTATGTTTATAGCTGAGGTTACAGCATTGACCTCTATTATTTATCCACTTCTGTTCTGTTTATCCGGAGCACTGAGGTGTAAATAACTCCACCAAGAAAAGCCAGCTGCAAAAACATGTTACATAAGAACTGACCTTTAATGCTGGAGATGTGCTTTTCTGACACCTGCTCAAAAAATAAGAGTACATCAAAGTTTGATTTGTTCAAACTTCAACTGGTTTGAAGTTGGAAAGAAAGTAGAATTACTTTCCACCTGTACGTCTGTGATGGAGATCAGGGGTTCATCACTAATAAAAGAGTATTGATGTTATGTTTATTTACAGACCAAATGTTTCCTGTTTCAGTTCTTTATTTCAGTTGCATTGTGACAGTTAGTTGAACATTCTTTCAGGTTGGGAGATTGGCCATCTTTCCTGTACAGGGAGAATGTGGGGGAAAATCTAAGTTTGCTTCTGATAACTTTTATGGGTTTAATTTCAGCTTGCTAACTGTTTGAGAGCTTACCTTTCCCAGTGTGTCTCCTCAGCAGGGTGGAGCAGCAAAGGGAGACAGATGCTCCAGATGCTTCTGAAAAGCTCCTGGAGCATACCATGTCAATTAGGAGGGGTAATGCTCTGAGTATTTCTATTAAATTTATGTTTTGACTGACCTTACATTAGTTTAGTTGTAACAATTTGCATACATGTAAGTATTTATTTGTACCATTTATTGGTTTTGTGTTAGGTTTGTGTAAATAATGTATATTTCTTGTTTTATATTGATTACCCCTTTGCTTGGTATGAGTGGTGAAATTGCCCCAGGTATAAAAGCCAGCTTCTTTGCAAATGTAACATGCAGCTCTTAATAAATCCACTTCGACTGCATTTTGTTGTCATGCCTCCTTTTTACATCCTGAGGCTCCGCCGATCAAAGTGACAAGGTCCAATTTTCATTTGATTATTACTAACTAATTAACAGAAAATATACTTAGATTTCTTAGTTTTCATATGAAACAAAAGAAATCATTACACTTCAAGTTTATGAAGTGAGGTGGCTTCTGACACATAGTGATAATAAAGTAAATATCTGGTTTGGAAAGCTGCAGAAAGCATCAAAGTTTTATTGTACATATCTGAGCAGTAGCAGTTTTCAAATCCAAGAGAGTAACTGTAATCATCATGCTGTTCCATAAAAAAAAACTCCAATAGTTAACTTCAGAAATTAAAGGGAAAAAATCCTGTGAAGTTCAGCTTTTGGAAGGTTTTAATCTACTAAACTGATACTTTAAATCACAATTCTGCTGGAAAAACAAAGAAGCAAAACAGAGCACTTTCACGTTCTGCAAAAACTCAATCTTACCAAGTATTTTAGACTAGTTTCTAGTACAAATATCTTTATACTTTTTACACTTAAAATGAGACAAAACTAACTTACAAGGAACTTTTCTACAAAACACAGGAGCTTATTTTGAGTCGATAATTCCTTTATACTTAAGAAACAGTCCTATTTGCACTGGTATTGTAAATCCAGTAGCCCGTATTTCACAATCAATGGGCAGTGGGCCGTTACGTAGCAACTTGGTACTTGGTAAGATTTTGTATTTTTGCATTGTGGACCAGATACTATAAAACACCTGGATAATGAAAACCATTCCAATCAAACACAAAGAAAGTGAGAAATACAATGATAAACAAAAGTGGGTCATATACTTAATTATATATGGCAATACTTCATAAATAAATGAAAATATTTTAGCCACTTGAATCCCTGAAACCTCTGACTTTGTTTACTCACACTCATGAACATATTGCTTTTATCGGCGTCTTGGTCCCAGTCTGAGAATCTGCAGGACACCGATGAATGAATCTGCCTCGTATTTATACTCTACATGCCAGTCTCAATGTTTGTGGCCATTGTGGATTTCATGTTTGGACTCCTAAGACATCACCTGATGGCAGGAAGTCCATTGTTGTCGGACAGGAGCGGTTCTCCTGGATGAAAGAGGAGAAACATGTCTGATCCTGCAGAGATGGTTCATTCTTATGTAAATAACACACTTGTTTCCCCATTCAGGAATGACATTTGTATGGTTCAAAATTAATGCATTTCTATAAATATGATTTCTATTTAGAGCAAACACTGACACACATTACTGCAGCTCCCACAAAAAAATGTTAAAAAACACCCAGAGGTGGGTAGAGTAGCCAAAATATTACTACTTTTAAGATAGCACTACTTAAGTAAAAGTAAAAAGTAGCCGTCTAAGAAAATACTCAACTTAGAGTAAAAAAGTATTTAGTAAAAAGGCTACTCAGTAATTGATTAAACCAATAATCACTTCATATTTAAAAATACATCAGACATTCCAAAATATAATTACCATAAATTCTAGACTGTCAGCCGGTATTTTTTTCCCACACTTTGAAAACTTTGGCCTATATTAAGGTGTGGCTAATGCATGCTTTTTTTTTCATGCAGTCAAAAACATTTTGACTCGTAACAATAGACCAATCAAATTGATAAGTTGTTTGCAGAGGTCCAATGAAATTGTGCTACAAATCAAGAGCAAGTCCACAATTTAATGACTGGTATTTTAAATCTAGATTGTAATCTAGCAGCACCTTCAGCTGTTTGGCTGCACACACTATGTGTAACTTGAGATTTTCCTTTAACTAGAAGAGAAATAAATAAAATAAAAATAACATTTTTTTCATAGTCTAACCATCTTATACTAATAACATTGTGGGGAAAAAAAAGGTATTTCGTGTCAAAACATCTTGTATGTAGAGGCACATCTGTAAGTCTTTTGGGGGGTTTGCACATCTTATGCCTAAATGTTATTCATCAGTTTACTTTTGTTTGTTTATTTGGCAGATTGTCACATGCAGTCATATGCATTGACTGCATAGTTACTGCATGCAATGAAGCTAGCTAAGAACTAATAAGTGGAGTTTTAATCTCCCCGTAGTTCTAAGAGGGGTCAAGTGAACCCCGTCAGAGGTGAGGAGCAGTTCTGGCATTGTTAACTGGCCAGTTTAACAGAATTTTTTTGTTTGTTTTTTTTCTCTCTGTGGTTTCACGAACTGAAGAGCTGACGGGTCTCCCGATTGGCCGACCATGACATCTGTCGTGCCTTTCCTGAACGTTGAGCTAAGACTGCGAGTTAAACAGTTAAATCAAGTTGAAACTTCGCCAAAAGAGTAGAAATCAAGCAAACATTGTTGCTTCACCTCCTCCTCCTCCGGAAGTCTCAGACACGACCTGAACCTGGGGATCTCCACCTCCCATGGATCCAATGATAGGTTTTGCTTATTCGTCTTTATTATTTAGTATAATTTGTAAAAAAAAAAAAAAAAAAAAAAAAAAAGCTTACTCAAGAGTAATAATACTTCATAAGAAAATTACTTAAGTAAAAAGTACAATATAGTAAAAATACCCATAAAAGCACATATTTCCCAGAATGTTTCTCACATAAATGGAAGAGAATAAATGAAACTATGGAATATGCAACTTTGAAAATAATCGGAAGGTTAAACTAAAAGGTTTTTAATGTCCAGCGCATCATTTTCCAAATAAGGTTAAGGAATATTTTCAAACAAATTCTTTGATCTAAAAGGTTGAAATTACTTTGCATATGAAATTTTTAACTAAAGTTAAAAGTTCTGATGAAAATTCAAAGTTAAGGTCAATTTGTATTCAAATGTAAACAGTGTTGCATAGTTACTTTAAAAAAGTAACTTTAATCGGACTACTGATTACTCCTTGAAAAAGTAACTTAGTTATATTACTGACTACTTGATTTGGAAAGTAACTAAGTTACACTAAAAGTAACTTTTTAGTTACTTTCAGCAGCTGCTAACAACAATGCTCCGCCTCCTGTGAAAATCACATTGATCTTTGCCAATACTTTTTTGTAAGCTATTTTATAATGGTAACATCAACAATGTGTCTCCACTCATAAGATTGAACTGAAGAGGAGATTGTAGAAAAATAAAAAACGTGAGTAATTTGTGTGGTCCACTGTTGTCTGGAAAACTAAGAAGGATTTTAAAGCCCCCCCCTCCCCTCCCCCCCAGCCTCCAGGTTCTGTGTTACGGCCCTGCGTTTGGTGTCACAGCACAGAGCTCCTCCTGCAGCTCCACAGCTCAGATGGCTGCACAGATTTGTGACACTTATCTTAATATTAATAATTAGAATTAAGTTGCCATTATAATCATTGCCAACTACGGACACGTTCATTCGTGGCTGTTTTCACGTTTATTGCGCTGTTCATATTGGTCTCGATGTTTGCAGTTTTCTGGAGCGCAACGCGAAGCTCGACGTCATTCAGAGGTAATACAGTAACTTGACATTAACAAAGACACAGCGGGACGGATCATCCGGGAAATGATGGACAGGAGAGACTGACTAAAACTACCTTAATGACGGACAAATTCTGGGATTTATTATGAGTCTCTGCTTATTCCAAAGCCCAAATGAGTAACTTCACGTTCAAAAACGAGCCCAAAAAGGCGCAACACGCCACTCATTAAAGCCCAAAGCCACTTATAATAATCGGACATGGCGACAGAAACTGAAAATAGTTCCAGTTTTTCCACCAACAAAATGCGCATCTCCCTCCATTGTTTACATTTCTGTCGCATAGAAACGTCGGTCACTCGACAAGACGAGTAGAGGAAATACGATTAAATAACAAAAGAAGATAGTAACGCAGTAACGCAAAATGATTTTGATAAGTAACTGTAGTCTGACTACTGGATTTGAAATAGCAACTCGTTAGATTACTGGTTACTGAAAAAAGTGGTCCGACGTCAGTAACGCATTACAAATTAACGTGTTACTCCTGCTCTCTTGTCCTTACTGATAACTTTGCCTGAGTTATTTTAGTGACAGTTTTTATAGTTTGTTTTTTTAGATTATATAACTGGATTACTTATAACCTAAAGGACCGAGATTTTCTTACTTTTATTTTTTACCTTACTTTTCTTTTTTCATAAGTTGGTTAGTTCTTAGATGGAGAATTCAAATAGAGTATTTTCTTTTCATTTACTTAGCAGTATTATACAACGACTTCAGTCTATAGAAATGAAGATCAAACTGCTGGAGGTGAACTTTGAAATCAACGCTAACTGTGGAAACAGACAACTCTTCCTCAAAAGCGGAGAGGTGTGCGCCTGCATCAAGCAGCCCACCCTGAACGCTCTGGGTGCCAAGCCAAGCAAAAGTCTCACACTGCAGATTCGATGAAAGCAGCTGCAACCAAAACAGCTCCACCGACTCCCAAGGACAGAGCGACCAGCCCAAACCTCAAAACATTCTGACCCTGTGGGAATCCCACTGAAAAACAGATTTTCTGCACTCCAGCCTGAGCCTCTGAGTGAAACCTCACCATCAAACATCAACAATGAGGCAAGACCAACACATCCACCCCCCAAGACCCTAAAGGACAAAGCGACCACCAGGAAAACGAAAGGTACGCCAAAGTGCTTATTGTTGGAGATGAAGCAATAAATGGAATCAGTCACGTCTGCAATCCCAAGAAAACCAGAGTGATTTCTTTTCCTGGTGACACTGTGTCTGATTTAACTTAAAGTTCTCTCTCTAACCGCTGATCAGCCAGATATTGAGTGTTTAGTTGTGCATGTTGGAGCCAACGATCTGGCAAAGCAGAAATCTGAGATTCTGAAAAAGGACTTTAATATTCTTTTGAGCACTATGGGAAAATTGAAAATGAAGTTATTTCTCAGTGGTCCAATTCCATCACCTCAATGGGGAGACGAAAAACACTCCAGGCTGGGCATGATAAACAAATGGCTGATTAAAAGCTGCTCTACCAGCTCAGTGACCTTCATCGATAACCTCTGGATCTATTGGCAGCGCTTTCACCTTTTTGGAAGAGGCGGACGCAATCTTAATAAACTTGGGATAAAGCTACTCACTGCAAACCTTTTTTATTTTATCAACAAGGACAGCAATGTCATCATCGCTTCAGAAGAACAGGCTCGAGGACGTCTGATTAGGATGGAACCCTCTGCATATCAGGAACAACCAGTTCCAAATCAAGCGGATACATCGACTGGAGACGGAGCGACTGGTTCCCTTCCTCCTCCGCCCCCTCCTGGCTCATCCACTCATTCACAGGATTCACAAGACACCTTTGGAGAAATGTCTTCTGGACCAGAGTTTCTCAATTTTACAGATGGAATGAATCAACAGGTTCTACTTGGGACGTCTCTCCTTAGCACTCATCTAACAGACCTCACTACATTTAAGCCACCTGCCTCCGATTTCCCAGAGGATCCATCACTCTGCGTTTCTGAGGTCTGAGGCCGGGGTCCAGATATAATTTTTACACCCGTCTTCCCCCAGAATGTGTCTGGCCCCCCAGCACTACAAAATAGGACATTACCTGTCCAGATCACTACAAGAAAAGCTACAAAAAACAGAAACATAAAATACAGTGGACCTAATTCAAACCTCAGATGGTTCCCCTGCCTAAAGGAACCTCAGACTCAAGAACGTTTGGCCTCCAAGTCACTAAAATTAGCTCTTTTAAATACCAGATCTCTCTGTGCTAAATCTCTATTAATCAATGATTTCATCACTGCAAACCTTTTATTTGGTTGAATGACAATAATGAACCCGACTAATAGAATCTGCGCCTCCTAACTACAATTTCTTAAGTGAGAATAGAAAACATAAAAAAGGAGGAGGCGTGGCTTCAATATTTAAGAATACCGTAAATAGTAGTAAAATCTCTTTGGGTCACTTTACTTCTTTTGAGTATCTTGGAATTGAGATTAAAGGCCTCAAACGAACTTTAACACTAACTTTATACAAAACTCCAACATATGTGGAAAATTTTTTTACTGAGTTGAATGAACTTCTATCTCTCGTATGTATTAATTATGAATGCTTAATAGTTGTTGGTGATTTTAACGTTCATGTTGACAACCCCCAAGACAGAGGGGCTAAAAAGCTCTCTAATATCTTAGAGACTTTTGGTCTAACACAACATGTCAAACAAGCAACACACTCAAGGACACACACTGGACCTGGTTATCAGTCAGGGTGTGAATATTTCCAATGTTTCTGTAACTGATGTCTTGAAAGTTCTTTACCCTTTAATCCACTTGGACAAACAGCAACAATCACAAAACGTTCTCTCACAGAAAACACAGCAGAAACATTTAATCAAATCTACTCTTCTTCCTCACCCTTAAGCTGTAATGACGTAGATAAGTTGGTAAATGATTTTCAGTCTAAAGTTTCAGATATCATTGATTCCATTGCCCCAATTAAAATGAAGGTTGTGTCTGGTAAGAAGAAATCTCCATGGAGAAATGCACAAACAGTTATCTGCAAGACAACTCTGCCGTGAGCAGACAAAATGGCGTAAAACTCAACTTCACGTTCATTATGACATCTATAAAGAAACACTACATTACTATCATTTAACACTCAAACATGCAAGACAGGCTTTCTTTGCAGATGTCATAAACAAAAACATTAACAATGCTCGAGCTTTATTAGCAACAGTTGACAGACTCACAAATCCTCCTATCACGTTACCACCTGAATTTCAGTCTATTGCTGCCTGCAACCAGTTTTCCAGTTTCTTTTCAGAGAAAATTCAAAAAATCTGAGGATTAATCTGCACATCCACTATAAAGTCAGAACCAACACTGAACCCAAACAAAACAAATACAGAAAAAATGACCCAATTTCAACTACTTAATTATAAAACCCTAGAGGAAATTATAAGTCAACTCAGCTCCAGTTCCTGCTGTCTGGATGTTCTACCCTCACATTTCTTTAAGAAAGTTCTGTCTGTTGTTGCTACTGATCTGATCCAAATAGTAAAGTAAACTCAATCCCAGCTCATAAACCACTGATAAAAAAGAACAATCTAGACAAGTCACTACTGCAGAATTACAGGCCGATCTCCAACCTCCCATTCATCAGCAAAGTTATTGAAAAAGTTGTGTGTAAACAGTTAAATAGCTTCCTAACAATAACCAACCGCTTTGACTCCTTCCAATCTGGTTTCCGGTCTCACCACAGCACAGAAACTGCCCTCGTAAAAGTGTTCAATGACATCCATATAAATACGGACTGTGGGAGAACCACAGTGCTGGTTCTGTTGGACCCTCAGTAGCTTTGAATCGACTGGAGAGTTGGGTCGGACTCTCCGGTCCAGTGCTTAACTGGTTTGAATCGTACATAAAGAACAGGGATTTCTTTGTTTCAATTGGAAACTTCTCATCAAAGAGGTCAAAGGTCACATGTGGGGTACCCCAAGGTTCAATCCTAGGAACCCTCTTATTCAATATCTATATGCTTCCACTAGCTCAGGTTATAACAGGAAATAATATTAGCTACCATAACTATGCAGATGACACACAGCTCTACATTATGATGTCACCAGGGCACTCTGAACCCATCCAATCGCTGAACAGATGCTTAGAACAGAAAAATGTGTGGATGTGCCAAAACGTTCTCCAGCTGAACAGAAACAAAACTGAAGTAATTATTTTAAAGAGGACTCAGTGCACAGCTTCAGTTATTACAACTAAAAACCAGCGATCAGGCCAGAAACCTGGGAGTAGTGATGGACTCTGACCTGAACCTTCAGAGCCACGTAAAGACAGTCACAAAGACGGCCTTCTATCACCTGAAGAACATTTCCAGGATTAAAGGACTAATGTCTCAGCCAGATCTAGAGAAACTCATCCATGCGTTTATCTTCCAGTCGATTGATTATTGTAACAGCGTCTTCACAGGTCTGTCCAACAAATCAATCAAACAGCTGCAGCTGATCCAGAATGCTGCTGCTCGTGTTCTCACTAAAACCAGGAAGATAGAGCACATAACACCAGTTTTAAAGTCTCTCCACTGGCTCCCTGTAGCTCAAAGAATAGACTTTAAAATACTGTTGTTAGTTTATAAATCACTGAATGGTTTAGCACCACAATACATTAAAGATCTGCTGCTGTTGTATCAACCTTCCAGAACTCTCAGGTCTTCTGGTTCTGGTCTGCTCTGCATCCCCAGAACCAGAACCAAACGAGGAGAAGCGGCATTTAGCATCTATGCACCAAAAATCTGGAACAAACTTCCAGAAAACTGTAAAACAGCTGAAACACTGACTTCCTTTAAATCTCAACTAAAAACCCACCTGTTTAGAGTTGTATTCGAAACGTAATCAATTGCAAATTTATTGATGTTGTGTTTTTATTGTTGATTCTATGTTGGATTGTATTTTGTGTTTGATTTGATGTAAAGCACTTTGAAATGCCTTGCTGCTGAAATGTGCTATACAAATAAAGTTTGATTGATTGATTGATTGATAGTTGAAACCAACGCACCAGACTGAGAACTTCTGTCATCCAGTTTTTGGTAGAAAGAAAGAGATTAAAGACAAACCAATAAATCATGTAAATGGAGACAGTAGGAGCGTGTAGGACTCGCTCGATAATATTTTGGTAGACAATAAATTGTCTAGTTATTGCGATAAACAATATTTTTGAGACCATTTTAAAGTAACATAATGGAAATTGCATAATAATGCAAGTACAATGTCTCAAATATGAATACACTTTAATTTCTAATGAATATTTAACACGGGACAATTTGAATATCTAAAACAAACAAAAAACAACTGAAACGACAAACAAAAATAATTATGACCTCTCTTCAAAATATTGTCCTTCAAATAAGGGTCTAGTTGACACCACTGTGCCAGACTAAAAACTTTTGTCATCCAGCATTTGGTACAAAGTCAGAACAGAAAAAATGGACAATCATGCAAAGAGAAATGAAATGGAATGACAACAAGACGTCGACCAAAGAGCGAGTGAGCTGCTAGGAAACCAAAGAGTGAGATAGTCAATGCCACCAGTCCTGCTTTGCAGGCTGTCAGAGGTTGAGCGGCTAAAATCTTTCCTCTTCCTACGTCTTCCAGAGTGCTGTGCTGTTCTGGATCAGAGTTCAGTGAATATTCCATATATATTGAATATTCTATCAGACGATTTATTTATTCATACTATGTGTCTGATGTGTTATATATTGTTCTTGATTTATTGTCCCAGTGTGTCTCCTCAGCACACTGGGACAATAACAAAAGGCTTATTAAAGATTTTTGTTCATTTCACTCCCAACATTTCTAAATATATTAAACAAAACAGCTTAAAAGCGCAGTTAATGCTACATAGATCTACTGAACCCACCCTCATTTGACTGTGCTGGCACAGAAATTCCCTCCAGCAGGGACTGATGGGAGCTTCTCGAGCTTTCCAACTCACACTCCAACACAGTGGGCCTGCAGTAGGAGGAAATGAGAGAATTATTTGATGATTTAGAGAGGCGATGTTTACTGCAGCAGGAGGAGAGTGTGACGGGCACCCCAGAGTCCTGCCGCTGCAGGCCTTGCTGGCAGTTATGTAGCTCGGTCCTCCCAGGGAGAAGGTCTCGTCTCTTGGCCCTGACGTGGCGTACAGATGTTTCTCTGCTGAGCACTTTTGCTTGGTGCTGGTGGAGGCTTGATCTGACGAGGAGGAGCTCAGAGACACAAGGGGTCCACTGGTGGCTTCAGATTGGAGCTCTCCTGGAACAGATACAAAACATGATGAACAAATCAAAGGTTTGGCAACACAATACATCAATAAGCAATTAAAATTTAGCGGCAGTAAATTAAGCTAAACAAGTTCATCATTTAGAAAAAGAAAACATAAATAAAAATCCTATATTTCTGCTGGTCCTGTCTGTTGACAGGTCAGGTTTTTTTTGTATGCTGGATTGTTCCTGAGGTGGATTCCTCCTATGACCTTGATGGCGAGCCTTCCCATTGGATTTTATAGAAATCAATAAAATGCAATGTTGGTAAAAGAAAAAATATGTACATATAATGCTGTGCAGAAAGTAAGAATGTTAAGAGACGAGCGCTGCATTGTGCCAAAACAACCCAGTTTATAATAGATTATAATAGAATCAGCGACTATTTTCAGCCGTCCTCCAACAGCACAGAGAGCAGAGTGGATGGTTTTAGAGTTACACTGAACAAATACTTATAAGTCAAGTAGAATCAGGTTTTAAAAACAAGATGTTCTCCATAATGAACAATTTAAAGCTAAACAGCAGTTTATCTGACTTAAGAAATGTTTAAACTCTCACTGTACTGGCTGCTATTGTAAGACTGAAGTACAGTTGCAGCTTTTCTCTGCTACCCCTGATTCTAATTGTCCAATAAACTTTATTGTATTTGAAAAGAACTTGAAAAAGCTGGACTAACCCTCTCCAGCTCCTGTTCCATCTTTAGGATGCAGGCTGAGCTCTGCAGCGGACTCTGCTCCTCTGAGGTCGTCCTTCATGTCCTCGGAGCTCCTCCTTTTCACAAGCAGAGATCCTCCGCTGCTGTCCAGAACAGGAGACAGAGACTTCCTGGCTGTAGACAGAAAAACACACTGGAACAATCTAGGGATAATGTTACATTTTAATACAATCCAATGCCAGCTTTATCATGATTTATTATACAGACAGGTTTGATTTCATGATCCATTAATTAAGGCCAGAACACAGGAGTTTCTTCTCTTCTTTTGCTATAGTATTTCTATGGCTGAAACAGATTAATTGTGATTAGTAATTATTAACCGATTATTTAAATAATTGTCAACATTTGGTAATCAATTTACGCTGGATTGATCAGGCGTGATTAAGGCCGGCTCAACACGCCTTGAGTATACAGACTCAAAAAAAGGTTATTACCTCACAAAACTCTGCAAAAAATATACAGTATGCATTTAAGATGAAAAAAAAAACTTTGCCATTTGTGTTCTAGGCAGAACATATTTACAAAGTTTTAGCTTCACTTGGTTCAAGTACTGTACAAAAATCTATCAAGCACATTCTGCTGTCTAAATATTATCTGGTTAAATTAAAAAGTAATCAACAGATCTGCCCAACACCATATTGATGTTAAGTCCAGCACAAAGGCTTAAGTTTTCATATACTGATGTTAATGCTTTCCTACTTTAAAATATTTTAAACAAACAAAAGCACACGATTAGACTTTTTTTGACAGAGTCCTTACTGGGTCGGCAGGCCTTGGATCGGGTCGCAGCTGCTCGTCCCACCTGCTCCAGACCGTCGCCCTTGTGGCAAGCCGGCAGCTCTGGACTGGCAGAATGAGCTGAAGCCTCCTCCATGCCGAAGCCACCAGATGGGCCGGGTCTGGGCTCCCCAGACTCGCGCGTCTCCAGAACTTGACTCTTGACGTCAGCCATCTTGCTGCGGACCTCTGCCATCTGAGCCTTAAGCCGGATCAACACGCCTGAGTCCGGAGCTGATCGCCGCACCACCTGTGGCCGCCGCTCCCGCTCTTTTCTGGAGTGAGCATGGGCTGCAGAAAACCAGAACAAAAACAAAAAGGAATTCAATATATAGAATATTCCAGAATCACACGGCATTCTGGAAGATGTAGAGAGAGGAAAGGCTTTAGCTGCTCAACCTCTTGTGGTTGGTGACATCGACTAACTCACTCGCTCTTTGGTTACCTAGTAAAAACCTGCTGGATTACCAGCAGCTTCAACTTTCCCACAACTATGGCTACCTAACAACAACCTGTTGAGTAACTTGCACAGCAGCAGTTTAGGGTTTTGCTACCGTGCCTCATAATTGCTTAAAAATAGGTATATAGTTTGACATTATTTTAGATCATGAAAACTAAAAAAGAAAATCAATAAAGATATAAAACTCTTTTATTGAAATGAGGTTTTCAACCATATCATCCAGCCCTAGTTTTGGATGTAGTTTTGCTCAAAAGTTGTGAAAAATTTTGGTCTGTGGTCAAATTTTATCTCAGGGATTTATTTAGGATCATGAAAAGAAACAATATTGTATTTAGTACAAACACAATAAATGTATCTTTAAGACAGAAAAGACTGTAAAATATCTTTCTTCATTTAAAAGAAATAAGAAAATAAATATGATGAAGTGATATGGCATTGAATAAGCTGATGTTTGGTTGAGTAGTTTCTGTTTATTTTTTTTGTGTATTTGAAATATATCTGTGTTCTGAGCTGAATAGCTAATTTTCTTATGTGAATGGGGGCAGATATTAGAACAGATTAGCGATCAAACATTCTTTTTTGCATGTTTATGTCAATATGAATTTATTACTCTCTATTTCAGAAAATATATCTAAAAAAATCATTCTATGCTAGAAATGTAGCATTTATCTTTTTTTTTTTAAGTCTGGTTTCTTTAACAGTTAATATTCCTGCCTCCAGATAATTAGACTGATCAAAGAAGACTGATCCACGCTGTCTTTCTGTTTTCAGAGTACAGAAATCACGTCTGGCTTTTATTATGTGATGTCATAATGTAACAGATCAACAGCTTTCCCTGCAAGTCTTAAATCAATAATTCCTTTATACTGATTAAAAACTACAATTCCAAGGGCAGATTATTTCACTTATAATTTGCTATAGGAAGCAGAAGATTTTAATCAATATTAAGGAATTATCAACTTAAAACGAGCTTCTATATACTTTTCAAGATTTACTTGTAAGTTAGTTTTGCCTTATATTAAGGTTACTAAGATATTTCCATTAGACTAAAGTACTCGACAAGATTTTGTGTTTTCATGTAACAGGGCAACAAATGTTTTTTTTCTTTGTCAATTATATCTTATGATTTTTTAAATAAATCTGATCTTGAGTATAAAGATTTTTTTATCCAAAGAAAATCTTTTACGTAATTGTAAAAACATTAAAAGAAATAAAAATCTGCATAACTGTCAAATGTGACTAACAGTCAGGCTTTAATCTGAGCTACATAATCACATTTTATTTAACAGGAACTCTGAGTATCAATCTCTTTCACAACGATTTATGTTTCGTGCCCTGACCTTGGCTGTGGAGCAGAGATACCGGGGGCCGAGGCTGGAGGCCCCACAGAGATTCCACACTGCTGCGCTCCTTCAGGTCCAGCAGCTGGATCAGGATGACTGGATCGATTTCCAGAAGGCTGCTGCTGCCTGGCCCAACAGCACCCGCAACGGGAGGAGCAGAAGCTGCGCCCACGGCGCTACTACGACCTGCAGTCACGCCTCGATGCGATGAGAGCATGCTGGAGCTGAATCCACCTGCCAATGAGAAAGTATGATAGAGCCCCAGGTTCACATGGCTCTGATTTTTATGAAGAAACATGTGAGCTTCATGGTTTGCATTTAGTATTCACTAAGTATCAAAAATGTTCCCCGTGGTTTTACCAGGTATATTTCCACACTGTTAAGACTGGTTGGTTGGCTATACTGGTTGATTGGTTGGTAACACAGAATGGTTGGTTGGTTGGTTGGTTAGACTGGTACGTTTAGCTAAAAGGATGAGGGAAATGTATGGAGCTCCAAATATTTTAAAATGTCCAAAGTTGGAAGTAGCAGCTGTTTGGATCAAACCTGTGGCTCCGGCCAGGTCTTCAGAAAGCTCTCCTTCTTCTGCCTCCAGGCTTCCCATAAAGTCTACATCATTTTCCCCTGACCTGAGCAAAAAGAAAAGGAAATAAACTTTAGCTCAGTTTTTGGCCCTTAAAGGTGACCTATTATGATTCCTTGACCAGGTTGGGATATGCCTGTGGCCAACACAAAACATGTTCATCAAATTTATTGCACAAAATCATTCTTAATCAGTATGTAGTCTGGTCAGTTCTGCCTTTTTTTAGCTCCTTTCAAAATGACTATACAACTATACATCTTTGAAAAGTAGAAGAGGTGCCTCCTGCACAACCACCAAAAATGCAACAAGTGGTATCTGAATGGTAAGTCAACAGATGGGCCTGTCACAATGAGCCATAACTAATCGCAAAAAATATTTCAATGAGCTGAATAACTTCCATTTGCATGACTTGTTGTTTTCCCTTCTGTCCCAAAAGGTTCTTTCTGAATGTTTTAAAAAGGTGGCAGACTATGAGAGAGGTTCCACTCACATGGTCTCTTCGTCTATGTCGTTCTCCTCGGTGTTGCTGGTGGCTGTGGAGCTTCCTGAGGTGCTGCTGCCATCCAGCGGGTTCACCTCCTCCTCAGTGAGGCAATCAACCTCCAGGTCTCCGTCAGACAGTTCCTGAACAACAAGCAGGTCAAATCTACAGAACCTGCATTCCTGCTGACAGGCAGGTGAGAAGCAGACTTGTCTGTAAAGTAACAACAGCTTTTGATTTGGAAAGACCAAACTTTCCAAACTCAAATCTCTAAAAATCTGGAAGTTGTCCCATTGTTAATGTAGAAATACAAACCTAACTATGAATTTATAAAACATAATTCAACAGAAGCAAGGAAGGAAGAAAGGAATAAAAGAAGGAAAGAATGGAGAAAAGGGTGAAAGGGTAGAAGGAAAGGAAGAAGAAAGGAAGTAATGAAAGAAGCAAGGAGAAAAAAGACAGAAGATAAAGGGAAAATGGGGAAAAATGAAAGAACAAAGGAAGGGAGAAAAATAAGGGAAGAAAAGATGTGAGAAAGAATAAAGTGAAGGAAGAAAGCAAGGAAGGAATGAAGGGAGGCAGGCAGAAATAAGGGAAGGAAAGAAGGAAGAAGAGGGAAACAAGAAGGAAACCAGAAAGGAAGGCTTACTTTGTTAAGGGTTACTTAAAGTAAGGAACGCAAGAAACAAAGAAGCAAGGAAGGAAGGATGGAAAGGAAAATAAAGGAAAGAGGAAAGGAGGGCAAAGGACAAAAATTAGAAAACAAAATGTAAGAAGCATGGAAAAAAGGAAGAGAGAAAGGAAGAAAGATAAAGGGAAGAAAGGAAGAAAAGGAAAATGTGAATCAAGGAAGAGAGCGATTGGATGACAGTCAGCTGGGTTCAGGTCAGAAATGCTCTCTTATGCATTTATTTTTTTCTTCTCCTTCTTACATTTTTGAATGAAACATATGAACAAAAACACACTCTAGTATGAAAATTCAAATAATCTCTCAGCTACCACTTTGGTCTTACATTTGAGTCGTCATGCTGCGTTCTCTCCTCCTCTTCTCCTTTCTTTGAGTTGCTCAAAATGGTCTGGGCGTCGTCATCACTCTTCACTGAGCCAGGGTCTCTCTCAGACGCCGCAGTGCCTGCAGTCAGTCTCAGGTCGGGGGGTGAGGAACTGCGGGATGTCTGACGGCGAAACAACTCAATGGCCAGCCTCTGGCGTCACACATGAATTAAACAGGTTATAAAGGGTTTGGCAGGTATTACCAACTCAAATGTAAGACTTTAAGAGCATTGATCATAAGACCTGTATAATGACAGAAATGTAGAAAAAAACCAAAAACGCGTATTTTATGAAGCAATCTTTTCAAGAATGCATGTAGCATTGAGCAGAATGGCAACATTAGCTAGTCATTGGCTGAGCCGAACGTTGTTCAGTCAACTGACAGTAATACCAATGATAGATGCAAAAATACATCATGTTTCAAATTATTATGAAATTGATATTTCCTCAGATTTTCCTAAATGGTCAATGTAAATGATAGTAGAATTTTCAACTCATGAACTATTAGAGCATAAATCAAATTTTACTGAAAAAAGCTCCCCTTGAGGACAGGATTTCTTTTCATAAATAAAAAGCTCAAAATGCACTGTTCCGAATTATTATGCACAGCAGATTTTCAAAACATTTTACGTTTGCAGCAAACAGTCGTTCTTTGAACGTGCAGAAGTAAGTGGTCACATTTACTAAAATCAAAAGCTATTGCAATCAATTCATTCTTTCATTTCAAGCCCTCATTTTTAGATACAAAAATTTCAGACTTTTTCCTGATGCATGGACACCCTGTGGTCAGCTGTATGAGGCTAAGCAACCAAAACATTTAGTTACTGGCGTACCTCTTTGAGGTTGTTGATCTGTTGTATGTAGCCGCTCTGAGCCGACTCCAACTGGCTGATGTACCAGTACTGATCTCTGCACTTCTGGAAAAATGTAGGTGAGCGAACCTGGTAGCTGCACAACAAAAATAAGTAATTGTCTATATTTATAATATACTGATACTTATTTTTTTAAAAACCCACTAGTATTGTTTTTTTAGATCACATTATGAGAGTAGAAACTGAGGCAACAATACCTGTGTTGCACAAATTAGAATTACAAAAATAGGTTTGCTTAATGGAAACACATCAATTTCGAAATCAAAATTTTCAATTAAAAGCTTTTGATCTATAATGAGGCAGTTTTTTATCAAAATTTATGTTTTTTTCCAAAGACGCAGTGGAAAAACGTTTTGCATGAGACATGCCAGTTTGTGTACAGAAGCAATGCGCTTATCGAAAAAATTTGGTGCACATTTTTAATGGAAGCACAAGCATAGTCATGTTTTAACTCACCGAAGGACCAGTGTGTCGGTCTGCATGTTCAAGTAGCCCTCGCTGGCCAGCAGGTCCAATCTGAAGAAACGGTTGTAGCCCCAACATTCACCAATCTCGAAGTCTGAAGCAAACTCTCGGATGATGTTCTTGGTCGGGTCTCTGGACGCCTGGTGCACCATCTCAACACGGTACTCATATCTGAACAGATAAGGAACATTGTTCACTTCTTGGTAAATGTGTGTCGAGATCGAATAAGCTAACTTTGGGGTAAGCAAGACCTTGAAAGAGAAAATATTGAGTTTCCATCTACTGAATGTGATGTAGCCAATTGTTAACAGGCTTCCAACAACACCACAACTTGAAAGCTAAAGATTTTGTTGTGGCCTTGGAAGTCCCAGAACCAAGGCTGTTGTTGGTAATAGGTGGTTTGTTTCTTGAACACACTTCTGACTTGATTGTTTGAAAAAATATATGTAGACTATTCCTTGAAAAAATATGAACAAAACAATAATAAAAAATCTCTTACAACTTAGATGAAAACGAAAGTTGACTTAATCTGATGTTTCAAGTTAAACAAGTAGTCAAAAAAAATCACTTTACCAAAACCTCCTATCCTCACACTGAGCATAAGACATAGAAAAAAAGTCATCCACCATCCATCTGCCCTCATGTTCTTAATCTCTTAGACGGTCTAAAAGTTACCAAAGTTATCTAAACGATTCCAAATATAAAAATGAATTAAAGATTTTGGTTCTAAACTAACAGAAGTATCTTCTAACTGCCCAAAGAAAAACTAAATTGACAGAATTTATGATTTACAAAAATTTTACATAAATGGCCACAGCAGATTTCTTCGTTAAATATCTAATCTTCAAGCTGTTTTTTCAATGAAAAAGTATTTCGGAAATTAACTTAATGAAGGGACATTTTTGAAGTAGCCTGTGTAGCCTTGTAAGTTGAGGAGATTTCTACATAAGCAGAAATCAAATATTAAAAAAGAAAACATTTTCAAAGAATTTGACAAAGAATTCAATGTGACATTGCAAATTTACTTTCCCACCAGAAAAAAGGAAAATCAAAACACCAGTTCATGCACTATCGCAGCTAGGTCTCTAAAGTTTACCACGGCACAGATCATGCCATTCTTTATGATGACAAAAATCAGGGCTTCCTGAGCACCTCACCAGTCTAAGCAATGCTTGTTTTTGCTTTTATTATTATTTTTATTATTTATTTTCTGCGACAGACTGGCGACCTGTCCAGGGTGAACCCCGCCTCTCGCCCGGAACGCAGCTGGAGATAGACACCAGCAACCCTCCCGACCCCATTAGGGACGAAGGGTGTTCAGAAAATGGATGGATTATTATTTTTTTTTAATGATATAGTTTTTATCATTAGCCGACTGCAATTGTCTCTGGTGTTTCACTGGCAGAGCACAATCATTCCTGAAAGATGGGTTTATAGTTCATGCATTAGATACCGTAAAAGGCAGGGAGCGCACCAATCACACCGCTGGTGCCTCTGCGTATTGACCGCCTCGTGCACCATCACAGCTGGATCTGTAAAGTTTACAATGGCACGGATCACGTGCACCTACTTTCACTTAAACTGGACACAGGCGCAACACTGTATGGACATTTATATTAACCCCATCTGAGAACTCTACATAAAGGTGTGAGTCAAGTTAAAAAGTCACTGCATTTGCTCTGCTCGTGCAGCTCAATGTGAGCCACAAATATCATTGTGAGTTTACAGGTGCGTGTTAATCATGCAATGACAAAGGTATATCCAGGGATGAAAGTACTTTTAAATTCTTGCCGGTACTATGACAAAAATAGTCCGTGATTTATTGTGCTAACCAAAACAAATAAACCATTAATTTTTACTGTACTATAGGATACCTGTATGGATAACACAGAAAGTGGAAGTGCTTTATAGTGCGAGAAAAAAGGAAAAAAAAAAATATTTTTTTCATTTGTTGCTTTCAAGATTCTGTAATTGTGGGTTTAAGTATTGTCAGCAATGTCTTCCAGTAAAATAATTACACAGTAATATCTTTATATTTTCTGTCAATGTAACATTATTTAATACCAAAACATGTTGGGCCACTTGTGAACATACTCGGTGCCCCAACCCCAAAGCTGGCTGTCAAAATAGGAGGTAGAATATCAATGGATACCAGTCATACAAAATAAGTCATTTACATTTAAAATATTAAGGTACTGCTTAAAGTCTATAAAGTAAAAAAAAATAATTTATAAACAGATTCCTAGGAAATAATTCCTACTTTGAGGTTTCAGGAAGTCCAGCAGACAGCTCGAGGAACACAGACAGATAGTTTCCACGGACAACACCGTTACCATCCTGAGAATATCAAACAGCAGTTACCAGCTTTCAACAGAATCCTGGACATTTCTTTTCTAAATTACCCACCAAAAAAACATTGAAAAACAGCTTCAGCAAATAAAATAGCTTCAGACTTACTGGGTAAACTTTAAGCCTCCAGCAAAGGCCAGATATCTGCAGAGGAGGACTGTAAACTGGGTCAGCCCGCTGCCTCAGAGTGCTACAAACAGAACAAACCAATGTTTAAACCTAAAGCAAAATGAACAAAGTGTGACTTTTTACTTTTCTGATCTCCAGAGAACATTTAATAATTAGTGGGATGGAAGGAGCAGCTCTGGCTGTAGATAATGAAGACATTAATTATGGGTTAAAAAAGAAAATAAATAGTAAAACTCTATAAACCACACAGATTAATATGGAAGACACTAAAGCTCACACACATATTGATCAGCAATACTTCAAAAACACAAAATGTGCCTAGTTTCTAATGCAAATATCTTAGTCCACTTGAAATAATGCAAACCTAACTTACAAGTAATTTCTGCAAGAAATTTTCTTTTAAGACAGTAATTCCTTAATATTGATGGATAAACTGCTAACTCCACTGGCAAATTATTTCACTTAATACTTTTTCATCAATATTAAGAAGTTATTTACTTTAAAAAGCTCCTATATCTCACTGAAAAGTTACTTAAGGTAGTCTTGGAAAAAAAACAAAAGATATTTGCACTGGAAACTAGACCAAAAATACTTGGTACTATTTTGTGTTTTTGCAGTGAACCACCACATTGATTGTTTTATTGTATAATAAAATTAATTATTATATTTCAGAAGAACATTGACACTGAAATATTTTGATTTATTATTATTTAAATGGGGAAACTATTATATATCAACAAATAATTGTTTTGAACAAAATCATTGGTGTCACTATTCTTAGCACCTCCATGATAGAACAAGTACCTGAACAGGTTTTTGATATCCTCTTTATTTTATATTGATGAGTGTTGAGGATCCTTTAATTACTAAAAGACAGCTTCATATGCATATACCCAGGGTATACATATGATGTGACCTGGGGTCACGTTAACGGAATATTTTTTGAAAAATTTGATGCCGTTCCGTCATTTGATAGGTTGTAATTCACTCCCTTTACTGGTGCAACTGGTTGTGTTAATTCATCTGTAGTCTAAACAGAGGAGCTGCCAGTTTATTTTGAGGAAATACAGGTGAATAGAATAGAATAGAATAGAATAGAAGTACTTTATTCATCCCAGCAGGGAAATTACTTCGCAGTTGCAGCATAGAGACAAGACACAGTAACAACTAGTTTTAGATAAAATAAAATATAAAATGCTATAAATTGTAAAATTGTAAAGTGCTGTAAAATATAAAATGCAACTTAAGAGCAGTCCTTGCAGTGATTCAAAAATGCAGATATGTATATGTAAATATATGAACAGCAAGTGTGCCACAGTGCAGTTGTGCAAAATTGGGCTGATTAGTGCAGAAGTTAATTACACTGTTACATGTGCAGTGCGCTGCACAACTAATGCGGACGCGGCTCTGCCGCTGTTAAGAATTAAACTTAACTCACCCTGCAGTTTCAACAAATAGAACGAAAACCACACAAAAAAAATTCCTTTTAAAAGCACACACCCGGACCGCACACAGGGCAAAAAGCTGGCAGAGTTCAATTGATCGGTTTGGATCAGACAGATTCAACTGACTGATGAACCAGCCCAGATTTCTCTGCAGATGTGGACCAGGAGGAATTTGTGAGGCACTGTGCATTCAGACCCCAACGGGTGAAGAACTGGTAATTTAAGTGGAGAAGTTGAATTTAATTTATTAGAAGTTATTGGGGCCATAGTCGGTGGTTTGTGTCACTACAGAGAAAACGTTAGATGCATTTCTATGCTTTATGTGTGATGGGATCTGGATTCACATTTCAACTAGGTGAATATTAACTAAGCTGCATAAAAAAATGCAATTGAATAGCCTATGTTAATATCATTATAATTTGACGAGTAAAAATAGTACGGTCCATGACCAATTGTTTTTTAATGCTGTTAATTAAAATGACAGACAAAAAACTGTCTAGTTCAACCTCTGGATGTGACACTCTTCAAAACTGGAAAGACAATAAAATTTGTTGCTCAATTAGGGGACATTTGCATTACTCTTTACACTTGAATTATAACTGTGTGTAACTGTTCCATTGTCATATCTACATAGCACTGGTTCCGTAAGAGTTATTTATTTATTAGCTTGAATAATTTAGGCAGAGCTCATGCTTCACCCAAACTCTACGTAGCCAGTAAACTGTTGTCTGCACTGAAACAGTTTTTACAGAATTTTACATATTTCTATTAGAAACTAAAAGCTACAAAAAAAACAGATAAAATATTTCAGTAAGCACAATATTTAAGCATCTTTTTTGCAAATATTTACCTGAAGTTGATGAGAACAAAAGTGCTGGAATCATACGCAGGAACCAGCTCACTAAAAAATAAACGTTCAAGTGAGTACATTCAACAGTTGTTATAAGCCATGAAATTTACTTAAAGCGTTATATTTTGTTTCCACTATGGTTACCTAGTGAAGTCCGGTGGGACCGGCGTGGTGACGAACGACTGCATGGGTTTACGATGGACCTGCTGGAACATGAGCAGGATCTCTGGGCTCTTAGAGATCAGTTCACTCTTACTACACGAGTGTAGCTGCACAATACAAACACATGCAAACACAAAGGTCTTGCTGTGAAACCACTCAAATATAAAATATACTCAAAAATCTAAATAGTAGCAGCAGTTGTCATAGTTCTGTCAGGAATCTGTTTTATCTGATCAAGAGTTCATATTTATACAGTTCTAAATCTTGTTTGACCGTGTTAACATACTCCATAACCAGTGGTGGAGAAAGTATTCAAACAATGTACTTAAGTAAAAGTACAAGTAAACAGACAAAACATACTCTAGTAAAAGTACCACATTAACATTTTTACTTGAAAAAAAAATAAAAAGAAAAAGTACTTGCTAAATGTATGCTGCAATTTTTTTTTCCTCTCCCATGTCCTTTCAGTTTTGTCTCGTCTGGGTCTATATTTTTTGTCAGTGAGTATACATGTTCTTGTGCTCTTGTTAAAATCAATAAAGGTATGTTTTAAAAAAAAAAAAAAAAGCAATGCGACTTAGATGTAAGGTGTAACGCAAGCACTTTATAGAAACAAACTGTGCTTTGTTTCAGTACTTCGTAGGTAACAAAGTACTTGAACTTCGTTACATTCCAACACTGTCCATAACTATTTTTGGTTATTTCTTTCTCGAGCGTTTTTTTTTTATTGGGGCCTGCCCATAGCAATGCATAAGGAGAGCAGTGACTGACTTGCAAAGCAAGTCAGTCACTGCCTCCATGCATTGCATGGCAGGCACCTATTGTTCTACACCCAATAGAATGTTTCTTTATTCTTAACTTATTCATCCGCCTACCGGAATGCGGCTCGTACCGCTGCGAGCCCACCCACAAAAGTGGTATCAAAACGTGCGGCTCGATCCCGGGAGGTGTGCTATTATTTTTGGTGGGATTTGGAGTTACCATGGCGACGTAAAAAGCAAAAAACGACCCCAAAATCACTAACGAGCTCACCAGGTGCAAGTCTCGTCGTCAAGGGGACGAGGCAACCAGTAAATCCTGAAAATACCCTATTTTTGAGGATTTTCTGTGTCGTCATAACTTCATGTAGAAACGCCATTCAAACTTCATTTTGTAGATACGTCCGTGATCTCTTTTAAAGTGAAGACAGCACGTCAATATGTATTATGGTTTGTCCACAACTTCTTTCTAAGCGACCCAAAGTTTTTGATTTTTGGAAAAATCAGAGTGTGAAGGCCGCTCCGCTAGAGTGAGAGTCAGAGTGAAATTTTGACCCCAAATCATTTTTTAACTCGCCCTCACGCTCACAAATATTGCATGATTGGTATCAAACTTGGTCATGACATTGATACGTGTGCCTGCTCCGGTCAAATGTTTTAAAAAATTATCTAGCGCTTACAGTTTTCTCTCCAGGTGCTTCAGAGCAAAGTCATGCGCCAGGGTAGCAGACAGATCTCACTGATTCACTTCCATGTATTTCTGAAAAATTTCAGACTTTGGCACACACTTTTTTTATCTCATCGCTGTTAATACTGTGAGTGAGGTAGAGATATGAATCACAGGACTATGTGAGACGACAAATAGCCCTCTCATATGCTTCAAACGGTTTTCGAATATGTATTACGGTTCCCGAACAGGAAACAGTTGTTTGCAATGCTTTTTTTAGTCAAACTGGCTGGCTCAAACAGAGAATTGTCTCCCCCTGGATGTCTCACTCACAGCTGGAAGAGAGGATTATTTACCATGGCAACGGAACCCAGAGCAGGGAGAGCTGCTTAGGACTACAAATACGCATCACTGTAGTTCTAACTAGTAGTTCAGTTAAAACAGAGGAGGACTGAGCTGGCCTTTAGAACTACTTGCTGCTATGGGCTGTATATAACTCATTTAACCCTGTCACTGTTACACATGGGATGAGTCTAGCCCTTTGAAATGAAGCTTACTGAAAATTTCAAAATAAAAGGCCTTGAAAATTTTTACATCAGGTCATTGCTTTTTTGAGCGTTATATGACTGATTTAATCCAATGACTGTTACACATGGGATGACTTTGACCCTTTCAAATGAAGCTTAAAAATTTCAAAATAAAAGCCTTGGGAATTTTTACATCATGTAATTGCTCATTTTTGCTTGACGTGATTGGTTTATCCAAAGCACTCTTAGACACTGGATTAGTGTGGGCATTTAATATGAAGCTTACTGCAAATTTCAAAATAAAAGCCTCAATATGCCCTTAAGCATATCACGGCGGTGCAATGATATCATTCTGCATTATCTGTTTATCCGAGCTTAGGGAACTGCGTTGCACAGCAAGGCAGTTCATTAGCATTAGCCTTTTAGCTTAAATAAGCTATTTTCTATTTTTCAGACTTATTAGCCATGTTTAGTATACTTAATGGAGTAAGTAAATTACAGTAAACATTCTAATGATACCCCACATGCTACTGAAAGTATTCATGCTTACATTAGCATATTTGCTCATTTTAGCTAATACACTTGCTTTATCATACTGAATATTGCATGTCCAGCTTACTTAACATTCTTGTGATTCTCCACATGCTATTGATTACATTGCAGCTTTCTTTAGCATTGATGCTAGATTCTTAGCATCAGAATGCTGGATCCAATCCGACGGGCACACTTTGGCAGGCCCCAGTTAAATTTCTTCAGGAATTTTCTAGTTTATTATTATTATGCAAGATTTCTCAAAGTTGGCATTAGTAGGAATACAGAATTTTTTGAAAAGGGAATATATTCTTCTCAGGCAGCCAATAATGAAGACAATTATTTGAGCTTACACTTTTCAGGGCTAAACTAGGCTAAATAAACTAAAATAATCTTAAACCAGGGTGACTGTGACAAAACAATGTATTCACATGATATGACAAGAGTGGTTTCTGAATTGCTTTGGATACTAAAGCAATTGATCTGTGAACTACAGACCTGATGTTCAACCTCCTGCAGCAGAGATTCCAGCAGCTCCGTCTCCTGGGTCAAAGACGTCTTCTGGCCTGTTGGGGAGGACAAGGCATTTCTGTTAGCAGTTTGCTGAATGCAAGCCCTGATGGAGGACGGCTGATTTTGTGTGTGAGGGCTGCTGAGAGCAGGCATCCACTTGCTCCTGATAAATATTTCAGATGTGTATTAGTTGTATCTAACGGCCGTTCTGCTGTTTTCAGCACCGAACTGAAATTTTTTGTTGAAGAGAAAAAAAAAACACCTCAAGCCACATCTAAGTAAATGACAACAATAAGATCTTTTCAGATGGGAAAAACAAAACAAAAGGGCTTCAAGGTGACTGTTGTAAGAATCACTGGTTCAATCCTAGGATTTTACATGTTAGGACGTCGTATAGAAATGCAACAAATTTCCTCATATCAATATTTAGAAAAAGATCAGGCCAAAATAAAAAGAAGGAACAGGGTGTTTCCATTGAAACAGCCTTAATGCGATCTTCCACACACCATGTGAGAAAGATTATTCACAAGTCAGAGACCTTTAAGACACCGGACATTTTTTTCCCAAAAGTGATCATCTCAGGACTTTCAAAGTGTGCAAAACTCAGAGATAAACTCTTCAAGCCTCCATCAGCAAGTTTAACTGCGAAAGAGCATTTTTCCAATTTTCTGCTTCTTCCAGATCAGTTTTCAGTGTCCTACCCATGAGAGTGATGAGTTTGTTCTTCAGCTGGTTGTCCAGACGAGCGATCATCATTTCCACTGCATTCCGGATCTCCCTCACCCTCTCGTCCTTCGCTCCCCTCACAGCCTCCACGTTTCTCTCCTGAGCAAGAAAACCCATGAATCAGTGTGTGCCTCCTAGAGGACACTTGTGGTAAAACATGCTGAATAAAACTTAAAAACATTATGTGCTGCTGGGCTGTTAACGTAAATTAGTGGCAGACCAATAACCACAACTAACCCAACTGAGATTTCTGCTCCGTGTTACACTAAATAGCCACCAGCAGTGTGCCACTGATTGCTGACAGCCTACTGATACATAAATATGGGGGAACATATATATTCCCCTATATACATTCCCCCATAATTTCTCAACATCAATGGGTTATTAATTGTTGCTTATTTCATGTGCTTTCTGAAATGCTCTACTTGCACTCATTTAGTTCACAAATTAAACATGATATTTTGTTTTTAAAACCAGATTGGGCCAAAAACAAAATATTTTATGCTTGTTCTTGTGCACTGCTCCACTGTAGACGCATACTGTCTTATTGAACCAAGTTTGTTACCTTAAAGTCCTCTAACTAACATGAGTGGTTTATTTTTCTGTCCAATTTAATGGGGGTGTTCATTTGTATTTACGCAAGTGAAGCAAAACTTTGAATTTGTTTCTTTCTGCAGTTTTAGTGGTTCTACCAAGCTGGAATCCAAAATCTCTAGCAAACATTTTAGAATGACTTCTCTTTTACATTTGTGTTAAAAGAGAACCACTTTCTCTAAAACTTGAGACACTTTTTTAAGAGGAAAAAAACAGAACTGCGCTGTGACTTTAATTTAAATTGCACAAGTTTTTCAAGTCTGGAATTTTTTTTTTATTTTGTAAGAAACAATTTAACCATTTTTAAAAAATCTATTTAGATACGTTTACACAGAGTCTAAATGTGTCGGCATCATAATAAAAGCTGCAAGTCAAAATAACTGTTGTTACTGTTTTATCACAAAATACAGCACAGTTAAAATTTAAGATTTAATTAATGTAGAAACAAAGTGAGAAACTCAAGGCGAAAAAGAGAGCAAATATTTTTAGGATAATATATATATATATATATATATATATATATATATATATATATATATATATATATATATATATGGCTGGTCTGGGAAAACAAGGTAAACAGCTACCCCAAGATGAAGAAGTAAAGAGCCCTCACCACTTCCTGTACCAAACTAATGAGCTCCATGAGGCGACGGCGCAGTTTTCCCACTTCCTCCTTCACCTTGGTAACATGTTGTTCATAAATCTCTACCAAAGGCTTGAAGGTGTGGCCGCCGTGCTGCAGACAACAAAGCGATCTATCATTCAGCTGCTTCAACCTCTAGAAATATTTTCAGATTAATTCAAAATGTGACTGGAATAATTATCTGATTATTGTTATAGTTTCTGCTTGGTATTTATTTCCATTTGTTGACATTGTTTTTTAGATAAAATTGATTTTATAGTGAAAGTTGACTGAGTAATGAAGCAGTATCTGTGCATGTGAATCTTCTGATATATTTATAACTTTGGATCCAGTATGTGACATAAAAAATATAGAAACAAAAGCTCTAAACATCACCATTCCTCCCCAGAGGGCACACTGGTGGCAGATGCATTTCTTACAGGTCCAGCAGAAAACACTCAACTTCTCATGGTGGTTTTCACATCTGCTCAGTGAAAAGAGAAACAATTGTTTTGATTTTGATATTTGTGTTCTGTTTTCAAAAAATTGATAGGGATTACCAACTGTTCTCTAATATATTCAAATTGTTATAGGTGACGTATTATGCTTCTTTGAAGAGGTTAGGCTATATAAAACATGCTTATTACTTTGTTGCACAAAATCATTCTCAAATAACGAGACTTTCGTCTGGTCGGTTCTGCATATTTCAAGCTCCTCTCAGAATGAGCTACTTAAGGACTTTTTAAAATCTAAAAAAGCTGCTGCTGGCCACGCCCCCGCCACAACTCATTTTCAAATTCTACAACTTTAATCTCTGAAAAGTAAAACCTTCGGCACAACCAACATGAGTACAGAAGGTGGTTTCTGGATGGTAAGTCAACAACAAAACACTTCTCTTTTCCAGCAGTCTTAGAGTCCATGCAGCAGTAAAATCATTATAGTTGAATGTGACTTAACAATTGGGAGGTTTTTGAAATGACTCATTTTCATGACACCAAAAATCTTTAACTTATTGTTAAAGATAAGTAGAAAAAAAACATCTGGGTGTTTTTTGGGCTGCTTCTAGAAACCTCAAAAGGAAGTACAAAAACATCCAAAAAGTTAATTTTTCATAATATGTCCACTTTAAAAACTGTCAAATTATAAAAATTGTTAAATTATAAAACAAGAAAAAGTGAACAGGTTTTAGGAGATGCTCACTTGTCTTTGTCGTTGTCCTCGTGTTTGGTGAGGCTGCAGAGCTGCAGGGTGTCTAGCTGCTGAGTGACTTCCTCGGCCCAGCGACAGTTCACTAGTTCCCTCAGCTGCAGTGGAGCTCTGTTTGAACAACAAGCAGGTAAAATTATAACTGATTCACAACTGACACATCTGACAAAATATAACATTGACCTTGTGTAAATTATGCAGGTTGCTGCCTTCAAAGCTTTAAACACAAGGTAAGATTTTTGTAAAACTTGAAATTTCTTTTAATAAAAATACTAAGGCAGCATCTTAAGCTGGAAATCCAGTACTTTGTTCAGACAAATACAGCTGAAAGTAAAGATCTGTGGATAAGAAGATGTAAAGGTTCTCACCGACAATGTGGACATTGGGCTCTCTGCTCAGTCAGCCATCGCTGTCAAATAAGAGATTCCAGCTCAAATACAACCAACATAAGGATACAACACAGGATTTACAGGAACATATGAAAGTTAGCCTAAGATCCCTACAAACATAAAAACAATCTGACAAAATGTGATTAAACAAAATTGCTGTTCTGGAACATTTAATACATTGGAACCTGCAAGAACTGGATGGATGGTTGGGTGAATGGATGGGTGGATAGCTTTATGGATAGATGGAATGTTGGATGGATAGATAATTAATATAACATCAAAGGGAAAAAGGATAAAAATTCAAATGTCTTTCAACACTTTATTTTTTATACCTATATTTATTCTTCTTATAAAAATCTAGTTTTGCACAGACTTCTCTAGACTGTGGAGGAAACTTATAAGTTATTTTATAGGTTACATCCACTCTAACCTCATCCATGTTCTTCTGTGGTCTATAATAAAGATTGTTCTTCAAAGCAAAGATTAAAGAACTGTGCTTTGCAGAGAAAAGAGGCCAGTTCTGGTTTGTTGATCACACCCACCCGAATGCAGCTGAAGCAGCAGAGTTTGGAGCAGTGGGGGCAGAGGCGTGCATCCCTCAGTTTCTCCATGCAGATGAAGCAGCGAAACACCTCAGCAATGCTCTGCAAAAGACAAGAGGGCAGTTCAACCCAAACTCCCCACATGGCTGAACAAACATCACTGAGACATGAGCCAAACTTCCTGCCCATGTTGTATGGGTCAAATAAGTACCACTGTAGTCCGTGTGTACTCACCTCAACACTTTGTTCATCCATTTCAGCCAGTTTGAAGTTGTCAGGTTCAGTAACTTAAAAAAGTTGTTTGGAATAAAGTAAACATGCAGCACCTGCAAATAAGATAATATTGGATTTTTATGAATGATTACAGCAACCAAGATCAACATGATTTTTCTTTTCAAGAAGAATTTGAAACAGGTGAAGAACTGAGATTAGATGAGTTCTAGTTGGAACATATTTACAGAAAAATTGATTTTTTTTTTTTTATCTTAAATGCAAATTGTAAATATTTTAGCACTCATTTGGCTTACTTACTGCTCTGACTGTGTTGTTCTTCCAGGAAATGGCCTTTTATGAGTCTGTATACCCCAGTTAATGATTAATTGATTACTAAATTAGTTGACAATTATTTCAATAATCGATTAATCACACTTAATTGTTTCAGCCCTTAAACTTCTCAAATGAGCCACACACTTCTATCAATCAACACATCTTCTAAACCCTCTGAGTGGTTTTTAGTGTCACCTGACAGCTTGTCAATCTAATACAGAAACACAGGAAAAACACATTCACACCTAAAGGCAATTTTTTTTAGAGTAATTAACCTAACAGTTATGCTTTTGGACTATAGGAAGAAACTGGAGTACCTGGAGGCAACCATGTTGGAGAAAATGTTGACTCCATGCATAAAGATCCCAGGACAACAGGGCTAGTAGTCGTGCTGATGTATTTCATGTATACTCTGAACTCAACTTTAACAACATTTCCAACATAAATCTGTTTGACCCTGAAGAGTCAACTGATGGTGGATCAGTGACAAATGTGACCCAGCTGATGGCCTCAAGCTCTTCATGTGCAAAACAAAATCCCTTACAACACTTAAGAAAAGTAAAACAATTCAAACTACTTCAAATAGTAACACTGTTGAAGAACTAAGTACATCAATTGCTGTTTTCCCATGACTTAGGAAAGAAAGTAGCATTCAAGACTCCGAGGTTTTTTCAGCCATTATTATTATTACTATTAATAATTATTGTTATCTTCCTTATTAAAATTATCATCATAATTTTAAAATACGGCGCAGATGACAACATATTAAGTCTACAAAGTACAGTTTTACTTTGGCACAAGCAGTTGTTTTAAACGGATAGCTGGATGTTATACATGAATGGGCCCAGTCTCAAAAGATATTAACATGTCAAAAGAAAAAAAACATAGAGCTGTCGTTGATCTGAACTGCTCATATTACTAAACATAAACCCGATAACTGAACCCAGACTGACTGAAAAACAGGACAGCTTTTTTTCTCCTCCCCAGAGAGCAGTGAAGCCATGATGTAGCAGCCTTTAGCGGGAGGATGTCTCACCTCTTCGGAGGCTCCTCCTCGGCTCCGTCCGCTTCACCTGATCAACAAACCGTCACAAATGGCTGCATCATATTACAACATCGCCATCAGTTTGCAAAGAACACGTTCAACAAAACAATTTACGTTAAAACAAAAAACAAAAAAATAGCTCGGTTAGGTTTGTAAGAACATCACAATAGAGTGTTTTCCTGAAAAGGCCACATTCTGGGCCAAACAGAAGATGTAGCTGTTTGCACTGTCCCCTAGCGATCAGCTTCTTCTGTAGATTTTCACCATAGTATCACACCTCTGCGTTCCATTACCGCCCTCTGTTGTTACAGTGGGTCATTACAGCCTTTGTCGATCAGGCCTAAAGCGCTTACAATCATCAAGAAAGAATGTGTTCCTATGACTCATTTGTCAGATTATAGGTACCTTTTGAAAATAAGAACATCCATAACAGAATAAAATATAAATACATTCTTTATTGTCTCTTAGTGGAGGAATTCAGGTGTACCAGCAGGCCAAATGGAAATATAGATTCACGCAAAGGTAAAAAGACAAAACAAAAAGAGACTCTGCAGTGAGCACAAATTTACAACATAAGAAACAAGAAATACTACACATCCACTACAAATATCATTCTAATGTAAAAAGAAATTTGCAAAGGATTAAGGTAATTTTGAATAATATTTATATTATATCCCGGAACATTTATAACTTTCCATTAAACTCTTTTTACAGATTAGAAAGTTAAAAAAAGTCACAGAATTGTGAATTTTTTTAACTTTCTAATCTGTAAATAAAACATTGCATTCTGTTGCCATTTTTACATTCCTTTTTCTCCCCTCCAGGGGATTTTTTGTGGGCTCTACTGTCCCTTATATAAAAGTAGACTGACAGGAAAGGGGGAAAGACATGCGGCAAATATCACCGGGTCCAGGAATCAAACCCGCGACGGCCGTGTCAAGGACTCAAGGCCTCCAAATGTGGGTCGCGCTATGCCCTACGCCACCACAGCACGCCCATTTTTACATTTTCAACGTCTGAAGTGTCCAACCTTTTTATTTGGAAAAAGGGCTGCATGGAAATCAGCACTGACAAATTTATAGGGATGAGCTGCTCCACGCCATCGCTGACCTATCTCAGTTGGCAGGAATAATACAAACATCACCTTGTTATCCAAAGCACCCTGAGGATGACTCCACTCAGCCCTTTTTTTGTATGGATGCATACACATGTGCGCTGTATATTCGCAGTAACCCTATTGTTGTTTTATGCAAACGGTCTGAAGCAGGATAGGACACAGAGAGACACATGCAAATCAGCTTATCAGGCGGCGCAGGCTGCACAGCAGAGATGAACGCTTCTCCACTTAGGAAAATGCTGATGAGCAGCTGTAGATTTCCAAAACTCTTTATCCCAACACTCTTGTCCTCTTGAATAAACCGAGAAAGACAGAAAGACGTGAGAGCAGCTCTAAAACTTTCCACCCTAAGGTAAGTTGCTCTCCTTTTATGAATGTTACAAGTGGGGTTTGTGCAGCGGTTTGGAGCGGAGGGCGCATTAGAATAAGCTCAAGATCATTTTCCTGGGTGGCCTGAGTGCTTCATTGTCCTGGTAAAGTTACAATCCTGTAGGAAAATCAGCTATATTTATCATTACAGATATTAAGATGAGCTCAGACTCAGTGGAGCAGTCGGAGGCTCCTCCTGACCAGAAAGGTAAGAAAATTTCACCCTGAACAGAGTTGAATCTAAATAACAACACACAGATGTGAGTCAGGAAAGCTGCTATGTTTGATTTGAAACTGTTGGACTTTCTCCACAAATCACTGTTTACAAAATATTAGGAGTGGATTAAATTTCCTGAACTGTAGGGTCATGTTGTTGTTTTGAGGCATCAAGAAATTTTTTTCATAGATGATCTGTGAGTACATGCCTTTTTCTTTCTTATCTTTTGCTCTTGTAGGGTCTCCTTTGGTGAAATATTTGCACATTTGTTACTGTATTTAACATGCAAAACCTAGGTTTGTCATAAAAAGCAGAAACCTTTAGGTGTTTTGTGTGCAGTCACATTGGCGGTTGGCTTCTGTTCGAATATGTGCCTCAAGCTATTTTTCTCAGAGACACAGAAAGCCCTGAGGCTGAGGATGCCAGCTAGCCCACCACAGAGAAAAATCAGGAACAAGCAGTAGAAAAATGTGGAACTTTTATTCAAAACAATGGCTGCATGAGAGAAGTGAATGCCTTTGCTTCATGGAAGTGATAAATGACTCGGTTCTTTGTCTGTTTAGACCTTTTAAAAATCTCCAGCGGCGTGTCATCCAAGCAAAAAAAAAACTTTGGAGATAATCCAAAACAAACAAAACCACATAGAGAGTAACTACAGATGGAGGGGCTTTCATTATAGTTTGGGTGAGGGTTCACTAAACAGAAAAAGAAACGTTTATCTCAGGTGACTCTCCACCAGCACCTGCTCCCTCTGTGGAAACCTGCCTCCTAGAAGTTTGTTTGCACACTGTGCTAATGAAGGGATCTCAAGTGATCATGTGCAAGTAGTTCTTTCCTGGCAAAATGTGTGTAAACCTATATGTAGAGTGCTGTGACATGTTTCAGATCTTCAAACTACTTCAACCTCAGATAAAAAAGAGGATAAAAACAGTGTTTTCAGTTGGAGGCTTCTTCAAAAAAGCTGTAATACAGACCACTACAGGAGGATTTTGAAGAAGTTTGATTTGACATGAATTACAGCAACATTTGTTTTCTCTTTGGGATCAATAAAGTGTTTTTGAATTTGAAAGATAACCTAAGTAAATACAAACGGTAATTACCTCTTATAATTTTTGCACTCGTCTTGCAGAATTGCTGCAACTCAGCTGCAATGAAGGGCTTGAGAGCACGAATTAATTTTTTTCATGGTCATATAGTAATATCTGTCAAAGTCAAGCCTGATCTTTAACTAGGCTACTCCAAAATCAGCATATTTGTAGTCATTCAGGTGTGGACTTGTTGGTTTGCTTTGGCCTCCTTCCTAACACAAGTGTCATGAATTGTGTTTGTTGGTGGTGAGGATGCCGAAGTGAGAAAATTATGATTTTAATGATGAAGTGTACAGAAGTCCAGGCAGCACAGGTGAGCAATGACGCAAGGGACTCAGACACTGGCAGCAATTGTAAAACCGCACAACACAGGAACGAGGCAGACACAGGGACCAGGACAATAGACAAGAATCTGGCAGGGAACAAGAGACACAGGTGGATTTACCGTAAATACACAGAGGATAATCGGGGAAAACGAGGGACAGCTGGAAACAATCAGGGGGTAGACCAGACAACACAGAGACTCAATTAACTGAAAAAAAACACACAAAATCCAAATCCTCACAAGTTTAAGGTCACAAACTAGCTATGTTTCCTTTTTTTAAAAAGGCGTCCTTATGTGGCCTTAACCCCTTTGCCACCACAGCACACCTGTGTTTCCATTGACCACAAAATTACACAAATTGAAATAACAGTCAATTTGATGGAAACATGATCATTTTGAAAAGACACGTTCTTTGATAAATAGTTTTTTCTCTAAAATGAGGTGGTTTTTCAGCAGTATCAAAATTTCAGTATTTTGCTAAACTGCAACAGAGAAACGTTTTTCACATCACGGCAGTTTGTAAACCGCAGTAAAGTGCAGCTGACTCCACGAGAGCTCTCACAACATTCCAAAGTTCATAAAAAGTTGCACATTATTCAAATATGTTGAATCCAAGTTTAAAGTGAAAGTTGTGTTTGTGAAATGCAAAAAAGTTAGATCTGCAAGACAACTTTGCTGTAGAACCAAATGTAAATGCTGTAAAACTTAACTTCACCTTTATTATGAAATCTACAAAAGAAAGACTGTGTAGCAATCACTAAACATTAAAACATGTTTATAATTTTTGTGGAAATCATAAACAAAAACATTAACAATGCTCAAACTTTATTTGCAACAGCTGACAGGCTTACAAACGCTCCTGTAACTGTAAGAGCTCATCTGAACTGTAATCTAACGGGGCCTACAATGAATTTGCCAACATTTTTGCCAAGAAATTGCAAAAAGTTAGAGGATTAATCTAAACACCCACTCTAAGTCCAGTACCATTGCTGTACCCAAACAACAAATGCAAACACATGACCCAATTTCAACTACTTAATTATAAAACCCTAGAGGAAATTATAAGTCAACTCAGCTCCAGTTCCTGCTGTCTGGATGTCCTACCCTCACATTTCTTTAAGAAAGTTCTGTCTGTTGTTGCTACTGATCTGATCCAAATAGTAACTCATCGCTCTCATCAGGCGTTTTCCCCCAGGCTTTGAAAACAGCAGTAATCAAACCACTGATAAAAAAGAACAATCTAGACAAATCACTACTGAAGAATTACAGACCGACCTCTGACCTCTGACCTCCCATTCATCAGTAAAGTTATTGAAAAAGCTGTTTACACAGTTAAATAGCTTCCTAATGATAACCAACTGGTTTGACACCTTTCAGTCTGGTTTCCCTGCTCAGCACAGTACTGAGACCGCTTTTGTCAGTGTTCAGTGACATCCATATAAACACAGATTGTAGAACCACCACAGTGCTGGATCTGTTGGGCCCCAACAAAACCATGACATATTACTGAAAAGAGAAGAGTTTTGGGTTGGGCTGTCCAATCAAGTACTCAACTAGTTCAAATCTTACATAAAGAACAGGATTTCTTTGTTTCAATAGGTAACTTCTCATGGAAGCAGACATAAGTTACATGTCCCAGTCCTAGGTCCCCTTTTATTCAATATCTATATGTTCCCACTAGCTCAGATAATAACAGGGGAATAAGACTAGCTACTGCGACAAACTGGCGACCTGTCCAGGGTGACCCCACCTCTCGCCTGGAATGTTAGCTGCAGATAGGCACCAGCACCCTTCCCGACCCCATTAGGGAGAAGGGTGAACAGAAAATGGATGGATGGATGGATGGATGGATGGATGGATGGATGGATGGATGGATGGATGGATGGAGGGATGGATGGACTAGCTACCTTAACTGCGTGGATGAAACACAGCTCTACATTACAATGTCACCAGGTGACCTTTGACCCCATCCAAGCACTAAACAGATGCTTAGAACATAAATGTGTGGATGTGCCAAAACTTTCTCCAGCTGAACAAAAACATAACTTAAGTTATTATTTTTGGACCTAAAAGAATTATTACATTTGGAAACTAGCGACCAAGGCCAAAACTTTGGTTACAATGATGGACTCTGAACCATCAGTCACACATAAAGACAGTTACAAAGCTGACCTGAAGAATATTTCCAGAATTAGAGGTCTAATGTCTCAGTAAGTTTTAGAGAAATTCATCCATGCATTTATCTTTAGTTGCATTGATTACTCCAACAGTGTCTTCACAGGTCTGCCTAAAAAAATCAGACAGCTGCAGCTGATCCAGAACACTGCTGCTCGCGTTCTCACTAAAACCAGGAAGATAGAGTACCAGCCCAGTTCTAAAGTCCCTACACTGGCTCCCTATGGCTCAGAAAATAATCTTAAAGATACTGTTGTTAAGTTACATATCACTAAACAGCTTAGCACCTCTCAGGTATTGTAGTTCTGCAAAAGCTCTGCATCTTTTGTATTTTTTTCTGTGTTTTTATGACATTACTGAAATGTTCTATACAAATACACTTGATTGATTGATCCATAGCTCTCCTGTCAAATCACAGATGCTTCCAAGTATAAGGAGCTTGTCACTCCAACGGCTGAACAAGATGCTGACGTCTCCTCTGAGGCTGAATTATGAATATATCTCATGTAACTATTTACATCCATTGCTGCCCTGTTTTTTAACTTATCACATGAACAAGCTTATTTAATTGTGATTTTTCTTATGAAAACACTGCAATTGTGAAATTGTGTTTTTAGCAAAATATAGACAAAAATTTGAATGCACTTGTATTGGAAACACGGTTTCTGTTGGCTGATGATGACCACTATGACCATGGCTGAAATATGAATATATGACCTGCTATGATTTTTAATTACTTGTGCCCTGAATAAATTTATTCACGTGTGACTTAAAAATATAGTAATGAGGAGATTTTAGTATTTTAAAGACCAAAGTGAAAATTATTCATTTATATAAGTTAATTACAAAATAACACAATCGGAGAAAAGACAAATTTTAATATAAGACTTTTGATGTGAGCCTGTCCGGTGAATTTTTGGATTGAAACAAGGGGGTTCTTCATTCAGCGAATTTCTACAGAGTATACAGAAATTTTACTCAAGTAGGAGTAGTAAAAATACGCCTGAAAGTATTTTTTCCCTCAAAAAGTAAATTTAAGTGAGTACATACAAACAGTTACTACCCAACTCTGGATTCACTCCAGCCCTGTTTATTCTGCTTTAGTTGAATTTCTGTCTGTCTCCCTAGAAAGTCTGGTTAATTTGGAAGGAGTGAATGCGCAATCACACTCTGATTTGGACCAAAAAAGCAGACTCTCGTCTTCCAAAAACCATGGTCTTGGTTGAAGTGAATTCTGGTGCGGTTCAAATGCATATGTGAATGCCAAACAGAGCAGAGGTTTTCGTATTGATCCTTCAGTGGTTCTTGATGCAGCACTACCACAGGCGAGGGGCTTAACGGGTTTTTCAAAGGGTTTGAATCATTTGACACAGTGCAGTGTGAAAGTGAACCACACCAGCTGAAAATGTTACAAATGTTGCAATTTTTGTCTCCAATCAAACCAAGTCTTCCAGACTATCAGGTGTGAAAACACCCTAATAATGTGGTTTTCCAAGTTTTTCACTTGGAGCTACATCATTTAAAACCAGTTTTCCTGAAATTTCCTCAGGTGATCTTTGTTTGATATAAAAAATTTGTTTGATAATTTTAAATACAAATGGTGATAACAAAGCCAAAACAGTGAAAATCTTAATATTTGCTATATTTTTTTTCATTGTAATTGAGCTCAAGCAGGATGTACACTTTTTCCTAAAATTCTCATTTATTTTTCCCTGACAAGTTTGATCTTGCTCTGAGAATGACATGCCTGCTGGAGCTTAAACTGGTAACCAGTCCATCAAAAAGCCGTTTGACTGAGGATCCCTCAGGCCAAGCTTGAAGCACCAGTAAAGTGAGTGTGTTGCTGAAATGTGGGTGGAAGTAAAGAAAAAAAAACCTGGAGAAAACCCACATGGCATGAAAACAGCAGACAAGAAAGAAAGAGGAAAAAAAAGAAAAAGGTGTCCTGTCACGCAAAGCAACAATGTGTGTCATTCATACTCTGAAACTAGGCAGCAGTGGCTCGCATCCAGAACCACAAGCGAGGCTGGTTTATTCAAATAAAATGACCTGCTCGAGTCTAGACAATTATTCTGGAGAATTTTAACGGCACGTTTTCCCTGAAATACAAGAATGGATTGAACCACAGCTGTGCAGTTGTGCTTTGGCGTCACATTCAGAGGAAAAATTCAGAGCTCTTGGCAATAAATCGGCTGTTAAAACTTAATCACTTCCACATTAATGCACATTATTTTATGAATATTTCATGTTGCAGAGTCATTGTTTCCATTTCGCTCAGAAATATTAAGACACTGTTGTCCCATTAGTCCAGATAAAGCCTGGTGTTGAGAATTATGCTTACTTGGCCAACCGGATCAATCTGAACAATTTTCCAACCACATTTTAATATTTGTAGGCTAGGGCTGAAACAACTAATCAGATTAACTGTGATTAATAAATTATAAACTAATTTAGTAATGGATTAATCATTGACTGGAGTACACAGACTCTAAAAGAGGTAATCTGCTCAAAGAACAACATAGTCAGAGCAGAGCAATAACTAAGACAAAATTGTACAAGGATTAAATAGATTTTGCACTTTAGATTAAAAAAAACCTTTTGTCTGTAAAGGTACGCTATCAGAAACTCCACAAGAGGCCTTTTAGCATCACCTGGTCAAAATTTTGTAATAATAACAAAAAGATCCAAACTAGTACCTTTTGCTGTCCTGTTTTTTGGATTTCAGTTTATCCTAAACACACTCAAAGCCTCAAACACACTCTAAGTTCAGTGCCGTGTTTGTCTGACGTCATGACACAAGTTTCACCATGGATAGATCTTACATGGGCTGTGGTGGTGGACGGGTTAAGCACAGCTCACACAGGAGACCAAAGTCCATGAGGTATCTGTCGCAGATTTGATTCCAGCCTGATGACCTTTCACATGTCTTCCCCCTCTAAATTATTCAGTTAAACCAACTTAATAAATTAAGTTCGATAAACTACTTTCTTTTTTTCATTGTACAGGATCTCACCAGAACTAAAATAGCATGTTAAAGTTAAACTAAAATAACATTTACAATACTGTAATTTAAATTCTAGCTGTATTTTAAGTACAATGCAGTGATAATGTAATTTTGGATATTTTAGCTTTTTAGTTTGGAAAAACTTAAAAGTTTGAGTTGGCTTTTTGTAGAATTTAGTCAAAGAGATTTTAATTATTTATTAGACAAAAATAAATGATTTGAGGAAGAGTGACTTAAACTTGCTGTGTTAAAAACACTTAATGAATTAAATTGTAAAAACTTAGTATGTTCATCCAAATCAAATCATTAAGTTGATTCTACTCAATTTACTAAGTTTGGTGAACATAATAAATTGAGTTGGTCAGAGGTAGGATTCGAAACTAGCATTGAACTCAATTGTTTCAAGGAAAGTCAAAATAAAAAGTTCCTCTAAGTTAATTAGACTTTTTCTTTTTCCCTTCCAGGTAGTCTTTTTATGGGTCTAGTGTCCCTTTATACACAGGAAAGGGAGGAAGACATAAAGCAAATGTCGCCGGGTCCGGGAGTCGAACCCGCGCCGGCTGCGTCGAGGACTCAAGGCCTCCAAATATGGGTCGCCCTATCCCTTATGCCACCACAGCACGCCCCATGTTTATGAAATTTAACCAGGTTGAGATAACATGATTCATTATAGTCAGACTGATCTTGTGCTGAAGAAAACGAGTGAGATCACGGGATATCACACGAGATCATAGAAAATCACGAGATATCACAGAGACCACACGAGACAATCGTTTTTCGTCTCAACTTGAATACGTTATTCAACGTGATTCAATTTAGTCAGATTGATTTCCCTCTGAAGAGGATCTAGTTTAAAAAAAATTTCTTTGAATTAACGTAATTAAATTATGGAAAGGATTTCCACACGATTAAATAGCTTTCTTTCAGCATGAAGCATGTTTGTTGAGCCAACTTAATTTTCATGAGTTGAATCAACGTAATAAGTAGTGTGAAGGTATCACTGTAACATAAGTTGGTTTCTCCAGCGTGCTGTGGTGGCGCAGGGCTTTAGCACACTGCACGTTTGGAGGCCTTAGTCCTCGACGTGGACGTTGCTGGTTCAACACCTGGTGACCTTTGCCACATGTCCTCACCCTCTTTCCTGTCTGCCAACTGTTGAGCCAAATCTTAATAGAATAACCACAATAACATAAGTTGAGCCAACACAATTGCTTTACATTGGAATAAGCTTAATGAATTAAGTTGACCTAACACATTTGCTTTAAATAGGAGTAACAGAATTACATGGTGCTGAAATAAAGCAATCAGGTGGAAAACCTTTCCATGATTTTTTTTATGTTCATCAAAAGAGTTATATTTTTCAGTGTTCAGGCGAACCATTAAAAACGGGTTAAAAAAGGAACAGATAGTGTCACATTTTCTTCTTTCACACATTACTTGTATAAATTATTGCCCAAAACGTCTTGACTTTCTGTAGATTTTGCGTCAAAAATATTTTCTATATTCTTCTGAATATAGTCTTGAACATTTGTTTCATTTTTCTATAGACATTGGTCACTTTTCTACTCATTAGCTTGTTTTTTACCTCTGAATTTTGGATTACTCAGACACAATGAACCAGTGATATTTCATGCTTAACAGTCAAAGTGTCAAAAAATTTATTTGAAATTTACACCTTAGGACTTTTATTAACAAATGTGTAGAAATATAGATTGTTCTGATTTCTTTTTTTGAATCTATGAAATAGTCTACAACATAGCCACATTAAAATTTTTTTTTTTTTACTGTAGACAATTTGTAAACTTTTGTAATCGATTTGTAAAAAATCCTTGAATCCTTGTAGTTAACTGATTTTTACTGATAGTAATGAAGAAAACTCATGGGTGCTGTGGTTATGCGTCCTTGATGCAGCGGTCACAGGTTCAAGTCCTGACCTGATGACTTTTGCAGCATGTCTTCCTCTCTAACATTTTAACACATACCCCAGATATATCCATCCATCCATCCATCCATCCATCCATCCATCCATCTTCTTCCGCTTATCCGGGGTCGGGTCGTGGGGGTAGCAGCTTCAGAAGGGAGGCCCAGACTTCCCTCTCCCCAGCCACTTCCACCAGCTCCTCCGGAGGAATCCCAAGGCGTTCCCAGGCCAGCCGAGAGACATAGTCCCTCCAGCGTGTCCTGGGTCTTCCCCGGGGTCTCCTCCCGGTGGGACGTGCCCGGAACACCTCACCAGGGAGCAGGGGGCATCCTGACCAGATGCCCGAGCCACCTCAACTGGCTCCTCTTGACGTGAAGGAGCAGCAGCTCTACTCTGAGTCCCTCCCGGATGACTGAGCTTCTCACCCTATCTCTAAGGGAGAGCCCAGACACCCTACGGAGAAAACATATTTCGGCCGCTTGTATCTGCAATCTCATTCTTTCGGTCATGACCCAAAGCTCATGACCATAGATGAGGGTGGGAACGTAGATTGACCGGTAAATCGAGAGCTTCGCTTTTTGGCTCAGCTCTCTCTTCACCACGACGGACCGGTACAACGCCCGCTTGACGGCAGACGCTGTGCCAATCTGCCTGTTGATCTCCCGCTCCCTTCTTCCCTCATTCGTGAACAAGATCTTGAGATAGTTGAATTCCTCCACTTGTGGCAGGACACCCCCCCTGACCCGGAGAAGACACTCTACCCTTTTCCGGCTCAAGACCATGGCCTCTGATTTGGAGGCACTGATCCTCATCCCAGCCGCTTCACACTCGGCTGTGAACCGCTCCAGTGAGAGCTGCAGATCACGATCTGATGAAGCCAATAGGACCACATCATCCGCAAAAAGCAGAGATGCAATCCTAAGGCCACCAAAACGGATCCCCTCAACACCCTGGCTGCGCCTAGAAATTCTGTCCATAAAAGTAATGAACAGAATCTGTGACAAAGGGCAGCTCTGGCGGAGTCCAACTCTCACCGGAAACGAGTCCGACTTACTGCTGGCAATGCGGACCAGACTCTGACACCAGTCGTACAGGGACCTGACAGCCCGTATCAAAGAGCCCGGTACCCCCATACTCCTGGAGAACCCCCCACAGGGCTCCCCGAGGGACACGGTCGAACGCCTTCTCCAAGTCCACAAAACACATGTAGACTGGTTGGGTGAACTCCCATGCACCCTCCAGGACCCTGCTGAGGGTGCATGGGAACACTGGTCGTGGTCCAGTGTTCCACGACCAGGACGAAAACCACACTGCTCTTCCTGAATCTGTGGTTCAACAATACGACGGACCCTCCTCTCCAGAACCCCCAAATAGACCTTGCCAGGGAGGCTTAAGAGTAGTTGGAGCACACCCTTCGGTCCCCCTTTTTGAACAGGGGGACCACCACCCCAGTCTGCCAATCCAGGGGAACTGCTCCCGATGTCCATGCGATATTGCAGAGTCGCGTTAGCCAACACAATCCTACAACATCCAGAGCCTTGAGGAACTCCGGGCAGATCTCATCCATCCCCAGGGCCCTGCCACCAAGGAGCTTTGAGCCCTTCAGCGACCTTGACCCCAGAAATTGGAGAGCCCAACCCAGAGTCCCCAGGCTCAGCTTCCACAATAGAAGGCATGTCAGTGGGATTGAAGAGGTCTTCGAAGTATTCTGCCCACCTGCCCACAACATCCCAAGTTGAGGTCAGCAGCACACCATCCCCACTATAAACAGTGTTTGTGCTGTACTGCTTCCCCCTCCTGAGACGCCGGATGGTGGACCAGAATCGCCTCGAAGCCGTATGGAAGTTTTTATCCATGGCCTCTCCAAACTCCTCCCACGCCCGAGTTTTTGCCTCAGCAACCACCCGAGCCGCATGCCACTTCACCCGCTGGTACCCATCAGCTGCTTCCGGAGTCCCACAGGCCAAAAAGGCCTGATAGGACTCCTTCTTCAGCCTGATGGCATCCCTCACCGAAGGTGTCCACCAATGGGTTCGAGGGTTGCCGCCACGACAGGCACCGACAACCTTGCGGCCACAGCTCCGTTAGGCCGCCTCGACAATGGAGGCACGGAACACGGTCCACTCAGACTCCATGTCCCCCCACTTCCCCCGGGACGTGTTCGAAGTTCTGCCGGAGGTGGGAGTTAAAGCTCCGTCTCACAGGGGATTCCGCCAGACGTTCCCAGCAGACCCTCACAACACGTTTGGGCCTGCCAGGTCTGACCGGCATCCTCCCCCACCAGCGAGCCAACTCACCACCAGGTAGTGGTCAGTGGACAGCACCGCTCCTCTCTTCACCTGAGTGTCCAAGACATACAGCCGCAGGTCCGATGAAATGATGACAAAGTCGATCATCGAACTGCAGCCTAGGGTGTCCTGGTGCCAGGTGCACATATGGACACCCTCATGTTTGAACATGGTGTTCATTATGGACAATCTGTGACGAGCACAGAAGTCCAACAACAGAACACCACTTGAGTTCAGATTGGGGGGGCCTTTCCTCCTAACCACGCCCCTCCAGGCCTCACTGTCATTGCCCACGTGAGCGTTGAAGTCCCCCAGCAGAACAAGGGAGTCCCCAGGTGGAGCACTCTCCAGTACCCCCTCTAGCGACTCCAAAAAGGGTGGGTAACCTGAGCTGTCATTCTGCCCGTGAGCACAAACGACAGTCAGGACCTGTCCCCCCACCCGTGGCTCCTCTCACAGGTGGTGGGCCCATGGGATGGGGGACCCATGTCTCCTCTTTGGGCTGAGCCCGGCTGCGCTCCATGGATTAAAGCCCGGTCACCAGGCTCTCGCCATCTTGCCCCACCTCCAGGCCTGGCTTCAGAGTGGGGCCCCGGTGACCCGTGTCCGGGTGAGGGAACATGCAGTCCAAAGTTTGCATTCATCATAAGGGTCTTCGGGCTGCACTTTGTCTGGTCCCTCACCTAGGACCTGTCTGCCTTGGGTGACCCTACCAGGGGCATGAAGCCCCAAACAGCAGAGCTCCTAGGATTATTGGGGCACTCAAACCCCTCCACTACGATAAGGTGGCAGCCCAAGGAGAGGTACCACAGATATATAAATTTAATATTCATTTATTGAGATCATCAATGCTGCTAATTCAGCATAGAATTCATTCATACAATCTTGGACTGGCCCTGCTGAATACAAAGGGGCAAAAGTGGGAGTTCATTCACGTGGTTTTAGAAGCTCTTCCTTTTCATGTCTATTGAGTTTTTAATAGGTGCCATAGAGACATTTTTTTATTTTTGGCTGAGCATTATGGGACAAGTTTTACTGATAAATGCCCAAACAGCAACTCTGAAATTATTTGGTATGACGCAGTTTGAGTCATTTTGTTGCCACAAAAAATAGAATAAAATAAGATTTAAAAAAGCACAACAAAACAGCGTGTCGTATGACAGGGAGGTGAGTACGAAAGCTGCTCCACGGGCTGACCAGTCCACTAACTCTCCATCTAACCGGTGAACTTTATCAGCACAGACAGAGTCGGCATGTTGCAATGTAAATGCACACAATGCACATAATGCTTCAGAGTGATTCCTCAAAGGATTCAAGTACCTTGATTATTAAAATTTCTCAAGAAAAATGATCTGCCTTGGAGCTTTGTAAAATTATGTTTTGTTATTTAGTGCACCGTGTTCCGGCTGGGTGATTATTTGTAGAGGTGGGTAATACTGGGAATTTTGGTATTGATCCAAAACTAAGTAAATGCAGGGCCAGAATCGCTGATATTGATACAATACCAATACCAATAGTTTTGCAGATTTAAGCTTAATAGATCCAAAGGATTCAAAAGGATCCAAAAGACCTAGGATAGAATTTCGCCAAACACTGTATGTGACAACAAAATACTTTATTATAATCACCATGTTTGTTTAGAAACAATTGAACACAAAACAGTGTTGCTGTAGTTTCATTTTCCGCAATAAAATACAGCCAAATGACGCTTCTCTTCCTCTCAGACATTTGGATACTCTGATGGATGTCTCTCTTCGTAGTGTGATGTGTCGACTCAAGCAGTGCGCTGAGTGGGCAGGCCAGGCTTGAGCCTCCTGCATGGCTGTTTAACTGGCGCCGCTGAGCCATTTGACAGTGCAACAACAAAAGACGAGAGAGTGAGCTTCTCTGTGCCATGTGACACATCGCAGGGGTACTCTTACAGACAGAGTAGACTTTGATGGACCCATGTGTGCATTAGTCAGTGAGTGCGGGGGAGCTTAATTATTGATCTTTTTACATATGTATAAAGATTATTGATCTTTTTACATATTAATACCAGTGGTATTAATATGTTAGTATAAGTGTTAGCAGCATAACGTTCAATTTTCAAGTTTGGTATGGGAGGATTTTATTGATTGATGATGATGTCCGGGGGATGGACCAATAAGCATCCTTAAAAAGTTGAGGATGGCAGTCTTTCTCCTGTTTCCTACTGGCTAGTTCAGAGCGAATGGCGGGGAAGAGCACAGCTGGTATATTTATACAAGTGAGCGGATAGATTGAACACTGTGGCCTGCTGTGCTATATTTGATGTTTTATTTTTACGGACGAACCGGAAAATAAATGTACCAAGAAATGGGTGGCGAAGCACAATGTGGCGGTACATAGCTGGTAGATGTGTTTCAGATTGTAATGAACGAAGATGTCAAATCCCATTGCTAACATGGACACAAAAGCTATAAATACAGGGCAAGGTGACAGTTCAACTATTAAATTGACTGAAGATGAAAACATAAACTTAAAGCTGGAATATAGACATTTTTCATAGGTGTATTTGTGAGCCTGCTTCTTTATTATTAAATTGAGTTACATCTTACATTTTAATTTTTGAACTCTTCAGTTATTACTTCTTACATTCACTTACTATTTTATCTTTCTTCACAATAAGTCAATTCATGCTTTTGATTCTGGCTTATTGTTTTTCTACACTGAAAAAAATACCTCTTTGGATGAACATAAAAAAATTATGGAAATGTTTTCCACCTGATTACTTTGCTTTATTTCAGCACCATGTAATTCTGTTACTCCTATTTAAAGCAAATGTGTTAGGTCAACTTAATTCATTAAGGTTATTCCAATGTAAAGCAATTGTGTTGGCTCAACATAATTTATTTTGGTTATTCTATTAAATGTTTGCTTAACTTAATTTATTATGGTTATTCCAATTTAAAGCAAATGTCAATTTAATTTATAGTTGGACCCAATGTAATTTAAAAGAGCCAGCCCAACTAATTTGCAATGCTTTGGACCAAATAATTTACTTGACTAAGATTAATGGCAATTTAGTTGAAACCAACGTCAATTTAATTTATTAAGGTTGATTCAACTCATTTACTATAGTTGGACCCAATGTAATTTAAAAGAGCCAGCCCAACTAATTTGCAAGGCTTTGGACCAAATAATTTACTTGACTAAGATTAATGGCAATTTAGTTGAAACCAACTTTTTTTTTTTCTCCAAAGAGTTTTTGCTGCGCTAGTGGCTCGCAGACAGTAGGAGAACATGTGGCAAAGGTCGCCAGGACTGGGAGTCAAACCAGCAACGTCCACTACTAAGGCCTCCAAATGTGCAGTGTGCTAAACCCCTGCGCCACCACAGCAGAAACCAACTTATGTTACAGTGATACCTTCACACTACTTATTACGTTGATCCAACTCATGAAAATTGAGTTAGCACAACAAACATGCTTCATGCTGAAAGAAAGCTATTTAATCGTGTGAAAATCCTTTCCAGGATTTAATTACGTTAATTCAAAGACATTTTGTAAAGTTACATCACATTAACTGTTTTAAGACAGGACTGGGTGAAAGGGTAGAAAGAACACTCAACAGTTAGAAAAGGTACCACAGAGCTGTATTTTCAAAACCCAGCCACCTTACTGTATTTTCATGCTGTAGTTTTTACAGCCATTTGTTTCAGTGCAGTTCTTAAATACCAATTGTTCCCTGCAGAGAAAAACAAATATCTATAGTTTAATGTGTAAAACTGCTTGGTGATCTTCCATAATCTCTCGTGATCCCCTGATCTCACTAGATCCTCTTCAGAGGGAAATGAATCTGACTAAATTGAATCATGTTGTCTCAACTTGAATACGTTATTCAAGTTGAGACAAAAAATGATTGCCTCGCGTGATCTCTGTGATATTATATAATATTGCTTGATCTCACGTGATTTCACTCGTCGTCTTCAGCACAAGATCAAGTCTGACTATAATGAATCATGTTATCTCAACATGATTAAATGTCATAAACATTAAGTTGTTGAATTTCTTGTTATCCAACATAATTTTATCACGTTTTCGTTACAAACTTAAAATTATTTAGTTAAAAGTACATGATTTTCTTTTGTTAATGTGATAACCCCCTAAGTTCATTTTTTTCAGTGAACCAACAGATTTTTTCTGAAAAAACCAAATATTTATTTAATTTTCTTAGTGACTTTTTGTGTCTATGCACTGATGTGTAACTATCATGAGCCACACGGTGCGTTTATGTGCGTGTGCGCGCGTGTGTGCATGTATGCGTGTGCAGAACCAGGCTTCCTGTACTCTGATCTGATTTGCATTTTCTGGTCATTTCCATACTGGAACCTTGGCTGTGAAACTGGCTGTGCTGCAGGGGTAAAGAAGGGCTGGTTCAGGGTGGTAGGGGGGTTATACGTAGATTTGCATTTTGTGTTAAACCTGCCCTCTCCCTCTTTCGTTTGCTCTCTCTCTGACTCTCACACACAGCCCAATAGGCCCAATTTGACATTCAAATGATGCAAGCTTATCCAGCGAACCTTTGTACCACCATACTCTGTCATCTGCCTCTTCACATATGTAGTTGGAAATCTTCATAAAAGTGCTTTTTTATTTATTAACAAAAGTATTTGTTTTGCTTGAACTTTTCCACATTTTCATGTGTTTTACTGGATTTTTATGTGTATAAAAGCTAACAAAACTAGTGCAAATTGAAAGGAAATCTAGACATATTTTCAGAAATAAAAATATTAAGAGTATGGCAAGCATTTGTTTCAAGGTCCCTTGAGTCAACATGTCTTTTCACTACAGTTACAACTGCAAGTTTCTGAGGTTTGTCTCAACAACTCAAGCTCAGTTAGATTCTATGGAGAACATCTGCGATGATCAGTTTTTATGTCTTGCCACAGATTTTTTTTTTACTTTATTTTTATTTATTTTTTTAATAACAACATACAAACATGAATACAAACTTCCGACTCATATTGACATTTACCAGTTACATTAAACGTGGCATCGGAAGGTGAGATAATAAGTATTCTTAACAGGTGTGGGAATGAATACAAAACATCTAAACAAAAACAACACAAAAACCGTAAATAAAAATAATACAAGCTTACAGTTAGATCCTCTTAGAGATAAAGTGGTCCACATAGTCTTGGGTGCCACGGCATGTTAGTTTGGTCCAGCAGGAGGGTGACCAATTACATCATTGGATTAGTAGCGCTGTAATAAACTTCCATCTCGTATTAATAGTAGCTTCTTGGAGCCTTAAGGAATATGTGATTTTTTCCATCAAATAAATGTCCCAAACTTTCTGAATCCATATGTTGTATGTTGGAGGTGATGCTTTCAGCCATCTGATAGTTATACACTTCAATGCTGCAGTCAGCAAAATCCTTAGGAGATATCTATCAGCCATTCTGTCTATTCCATCGGGTATTACTCCTAGAATTGCCACCAAGGGGGTTTTTGGAACATTTTTCCTGAAAATGATCTTGAGGGCATCGAAGATATCCTTCCAAAATTCACTTAATTTAGGGCAACACCACAGAATATGAGTATGGTTGGCGTTCCATGTCCCGCAGTTTCTCCAGCATAGATTGGGTTGTGTGGGGTACATTTTACTGCTTATCGCTGGTGTTCTGAAAAACCGGATTATTATTTTCCACTTGAATTCTCTCCATGTAAGTTTGTTGTCAAATGTGCTTCTGTACAGATTTCGTCCCAAGCGTCCCCAGTTATTGAGGCCTGTAATTCAGTCTCCCATTTATGTTTTCTGTTTGTAGAGTCGTGTATAGTCATGGAGAGAAACTTGCCACAGATTTTCAATTAGATTAAGGCCTGGACTTTGACTAAGCCATTCTAAATCATTAAAATATTTTGATCTAAATCAGCGCTGCCCTATGGAAGCCCATTTCCGCCAAGAAAAAAAAACAAAAAGACCAACAGGAAGTCATAATTTCGACTTTCAAAGTCATAATTATGAGACTCAAAGTCATAATTTCGACTTTAAAAGTCGTAATTTCGACTTTTAAAGTCATAATTTCGAGATTCAAAGTCATAATTTCGACTTTTAAAGTCATAATTATGAGATTCAAAGTCATAATTTCGACTTTCAAAGTCATAATTTCGACTTTAAAAGTCGAAATTTTGACTTTGAATCTCATAATTTCGACTTTAAAAGTCGAAATTTTGACTTTGAATCTCATAATTATGACTTTGAAAGTCGAAATTATGACTTCCTGTTGGTCTTTTTTTTTTTTTTTCATGGCGGAAATGGGCTTCCATACTGCCCAAATGTTTTGCCCTGGGGGAAAAAACTGGCAAATTTACACCACAATGTGGACTACTAAAAATGCAAAACATAATTTATCTTTTATTTTAGCATCTGCTGAACAATAATAATTTTTTTTTAATGAAATCTGTATATTTGTCATGTTCTGTGGGTTTTGGTGGTGAGGTAGACACGGTGAACCCAGGTTGTGATGAATAATAGCAGTTTTAATGGTGAACAACAAATAGCACAGAGAAGTCCAGGCAGCACAGCGCTACGCTGGTAGCACTGGTAGAAAACAATATAACGTAAGACAGCTAGGCAGTATAAGGACCTGATAACACAGCTAGGAATAAATAGACAAGGGGTAATCAGGAAACACAAGACACAGCTGGGAGCAATCAAGGGCAGACAAGACAGCACAGGAACTAAACTGACACAGAAAAACCAAATCCTCACTGTTTGCTTTACATAGACTACTACCATTAACCAATATGCTACATGTTTTTGTTATATTTATTAACGTTTAGTAACACATCACATTCTGTGTTATAGTTTACAAAACAAGATTACTTTTTTTGTTCTAATTACAGTAAAATAATTAACTTTGAGGCTTGAAATAATGAATTTTTGCATAAGTTTGATGGGGAGTCTCAGAAAACTACTAAAATTACACAATTGATTCACATGTTAAATGTTCTTATTGGGCTTAAGGATTTCTCCATTGACTATACATACAAGCCTTGCAAAAGAATTCATATTTGAAAATATTTGACATTTTTTCCTATTTATTTAAGTATGCATCTGCAAACTTAAATAAATTTTGATTGGATTTATCCGTAACATTTTCTTGTATTCTTCCTCTTTTAAACCTGGTGCCCTTAGTGCACACAAAACCTTTCAAAGGTAAGCTAAGTAGTTGGTAGAGTTAATATAATGCAATAATATAAAAAGTACTGAATTCTGTGAAAGCCTCGGGAGTTTGAGAACATTATCGAACAAACATCTTGATGTAAAAGCATACCCGTCAGGGAGGAAGTTATAAAACCATTTTTACAAGCTTTGAACATCTCACAGATCTCTGGTCAATCCATCATGTGAAAATAAAAAGAATATAAGACGACTGGTTGGTTTAGATCAGGAGTGTCCAAACTGTGGCCTGCGGCCATTTGTTTCAGAATTTCAATACCTCAAATTCATTTAACATCTTCCCTCCTTTTACACTGCATTAATCCAATTAAATCTAAAAATTGTTGGTAGAATAAATAGAGATATGACTTTCTTTCTTTTCCTATTTAGCATTAAAACTAATAAATTCCACCATTTTTGTTCTATAAATGCAATAACTTTGATACATATAGAAATAAAGTTTAGGAACATATGTTTAGTGAATACAAGGGGATTATTTTACTTTTTCCACATATCTCCTTTTTTATGTATCATAGTGCTGAGAACACAAAATCTGAATCAGACATAATTGTAATTAGCAGGTCAAACTGTATGCTTCAAAACAAGCTTAAATCCTGTTGTTTTACTCCATATGACTTCCTTTTAAGTAATGTGTTGTATTCTAATATTGTAATGTTTGAATCTGTATTTTGTAATCCTTGTTTGTAGCTGTTTTATATGAATTGTTAAAATATAAAACAGATATCACTTTGAGATATCTGTAAATGCAAAATGTTAAACAAATAAAATGTGTAAATAATATAAGACCATAAGAAAACAAGGAATCTATATCAGCTACAAAAATACTGCATCTCTAATTAGCATAATGCCCAATAACTGGAACTGCATGTTTTAAACTTAGAGTGTCAAAATAAAACCAAAATCAAAGAGGGTAGATTTCAGAAATACTTTGTTTAAATGTGATTTATGTGTATCTAATCCATCACATCCCATTTAACAATCGTTGTTGTGTTGATGTGCTTTTAATTTTGCTTTACGGAAGACAACATTTTAAAATTTGTGTTTTGTTCTTTTCCTCTTTCCATGTCCAGAGCGAAACGGAGTAGACTTTAATCGACAGGTGAGTATGACATCACTTCCAGAGTTTGAATTCTCCTGAATTAGGACCGTGTAAATGACATCTGTTTTCCAGAAGATGAGTCAGGATGATCTTTTATTAAAGATGCCATCCCTTCCTGTTTGCTCGCATGCAATCTAATGTTTGTTTCCTGCACTGTGGGTGAAATGAACTGTATGCAAACCCATCTGCAAGTCTGTCATACAGTCACTGCACTTTTAGCTTTTAGTCAGAAAAAGTTTATTTGACTCCAGAAAGAGCATTTAGCCAAAGAGACACAATTTGATTTACTTTGCTTTAAGATCATCAGATAGACTTTAATATAAACCAAAAATAACATAAATTGGGCTGCACAGTGGTGCAGTTGGTAGAGCTGTTGCCTTGCAGCAAGAAGGTCCTGGGTTCAATTCCCGGCCCGGGGTCTTTCTGCATGGAGTTTGCATGTTCTCCCTGTTCATGGTGGGTTCTCTCCGGGTTCTCCGGCTTCCTCCCACAGTCCAAAAACATGACTGTCAGTTTTTGGACTAGGGACTAGGGCAACACAAATGTATATGTTTCAAATAACAATATCCTCTCCAGTGCATGGGAGTCAGCCCACATTGCATATTACAAGAAATTCATTTCAGTTTAACTTTGACGTATTTTATTATTTGCAAAAGAAAACTGTAAAATATATTGAACAACAAAACCAAAAACCATATTAGATTTTCCGCAGTCGCATTCTATTGTCATCATATTTATGAGGAGAGGATCATCAATGAGTGATGGACATTTTAATGCGGCCTGCTGCAAGGGACAAACAGAACAACACAATTCTTAGTAATAAAATAAAGTAAGAAATACTTCAGCTCACCAAGCTAACAACATTTAGCAACATGAGTCAACATAAAGCTAATTGGCAGCCTTTGCACTTTCAGAGACTATACAGTACTATGATTTATGATGCACAAAATATCAAAAGTTCAAACAAGCATAACCAGATGTCACTGTTTTTGCATGCCCCAATAACTTCCTGTTCACAGACTACGGGAAAAATATTTATACAACTGCATATCAAAGTACAAAAAATTTATTAACGGATATCAATGCAACTATTTTCACTTTTTTTGTAAAGATCTTCAGGACTATTTCTCATATATAAATAAATATTGCATCCTCCTTCCTCTGGCCAGCAGTTCCACCCAAAGATCTTTGTTTTAAGTTACAAAAAGCTGAACCAACACATTGTTATTGTTACTGAGGACAAAGAGGCTGTGTTCAGACCAAGCTGAACCAGGATCTATGTGAAGTTCCTAGTGATTGTTTGAACCTTGTAAAAATTCATCTGAAAGCATAGTTAAAAGCTAGAAAAAATATAAAAACTGGACATAACAGTAGTTTATTACAATTTGTAATGTGAACGGTGGCGGAATGAAATATCTCAACTGATGGCTGTATATTATGTATAACATAGTGAACCACGTGTTTTTAGTTTGCAGGGTTGGTTCAATGTTATCACAGCATGTGGTTTGAACAAGTGTTCAGTATAAACCTCTATGGGATATAGTCATATGTATTTCTATTAATAAAGACAGATTTTTGCCCTTTTGTACATCTAGATAGAAAAATATTTGGTTTGATTAATTTGTTTGGACCAAAATGTATGTTAAAAAGTTAAATTCAGTTTCTTTAGTTCCTTAAAATTTACCCCTTTTTTTTTTTTGTAGAAACGTAGTTTAAAAGTGACAAGACAATAAATGACAAAACTAACAAAAAATGCAGCATGAAAATTCTTTTTCAAAAGAACAGCTTGAAAAATGTTTTTGTTTTCAAATGTTCCAGTTATTATTCATCAATCCGAGATGTTTTCCATGCCCAAGTTGAACTTTTTTTGTGTTGTTTTTCATTAGGTGCTTATGCTTTGAGGAAGTGTCACAGTTCTCTGGAGATAGTAAATTAGAAATGGGGGGAAGGGATATTTGCATACCGGTTTGCCCAAAGGGAAGGGTGAGCATCTATCATGCTTTGTAATTTGTTGAGCGAACAAACTGGTAAGGAAGCCTGTGAGGGGATTTTAGTCTACCTCTATAAGTAGTGAACATTCATTTATCAACAGGAGTTTTCCTCCAGTCTGCTCTGAAAAGTCTAATAAATAATTTTATTAGACTTAATGTCCAAAGAAGTTCATTGTTTGGAATTTGTTTTACGCTTTTAGATTAAAACAGAGGACCTCAACGACTCCCCTCATTCAGCGACCTCAGTGACAACATGCCACCTAACACAGAGCTCTCCAGTGCATGGGAGTCAGTTGACTGGGGTAAGAAAGAGTCCATTAAATAATGCACTTGAATTTGTTAATATCCTGGAAAAGTCTAAAACCTATTTTGTTAGCACTGCAGCAAATAGGACGCTTTGAACCATGTAAGTATATTAAAGTAACATATCCAGGTTATATGGAAAAGGATTAGGGCAACTGAAGCAAAAAGAATTCTAACTTTCATTTCTTCAGAATTCTGATTTCTTTAATTTCAGAATTTTTTTGCCTATTTTCCTCAGAATTTTGACTTTAAACTGAGAAATCTGACCTATTTTTAGAATGCCGTTTTTATTTTCTTTCTCAAAATTTGGATTTTGTAAGAATCCTGATTTGAATCTTCTGATAAAAAAGTCAGAATTCTATTTCTTTGTCATTGGTTCTGATCCTCTTCTTTAAGGTTGTCATAACAAACAGCCCATTTTATTATGCTTTTCTCTGAATCATGACATATTTTTACTAACTGGACATAATGAGCAAGACTTGAAAGATGACACTGGAGAAATGAACTCAAGAAAAATGAAAGCAGTAAGTTCTGGGGAGGTTTCTTCAGGGCTCTGTTTAATCTGATCTTCTTTTGCAATCAGAAATGTTGCAAAAGAAGACAAGATTAAACTGTAGATAGAGAGCAGTTTAAAGCGGCTTCATTTATTCACCCAGAGAATAAATACGGCTGTATCGAATAAGAAAAATATTGGTCCAAGAGTCCAAGCTTTAAGCTTGGACTTGGGCTTTGGGGGCTGAGTTTGTGGCCCCGAGCTCAGAGGCTCACCCTCCACCCGGGGAGGGTGAGAAGGGAATTTCATATATATATATATATATATATATATATATATATATATATATATATATATATATATATGTACTGTTCTGTTTGTTGTAATTTCAGGAGCTCACCTCCCTCCATCCAATGCAGCAGCTTGTTCTGATGCCACCCTCTCACTTGTCAACTCCATCCCCCTTCCTTCTCTCGCAGAGTCCCTCCAGCCATCAAGGTGGAGTCTCATTTAGTTTTCTCTGTTTCCAGATGTTAACTAAGGCCTGTGGGGAGTAAAAACGGAAAAATTACAACATTTGCTACGATATAGTAACAGTTTTGAGAAACAACTTATTATGGGGGACATACAATGTTACAATCAATATTCACCAATCCATTAGTTTTGTATTGTGCAGTTAATCTGAACAAAAGAGGTAAATGACCACAAAAATAAATGTAAATTTGCACAGAAATATATTGTTCAGCACTGTTTTATGTCTATCTAAAGCAACTATTGATTAGCATCTTGCTGTTGTGCTTTGCAGCCCTCCTGCAGCCAAACTTGCTGTCCCTTCCTGGACAGAGTCCACCGGGTCTTCTTCAGCATCAGTCTGGGTTAGCTCTGACTCCCCAGGTGAGACATGTAATTGTTTACTACTGGCTAGTTCTCTATCTTAGTGCAGGTAAATACAAAAGTAGAAATTGAATGTTGTTTTCTTTTTATTTGCTTTCTTTAAAGGGGACCTGTAATGCAAAATTCACAGTTTGCATGTTTTTGTACTTCGATTGGGATTTCTAATGCTTCTAAAAACAGTCCAACTGCTTAAAAAAAGTCAACCAGCCATTTCTTGGAGATAAGTTAATGTTTTTTAATGTCTGAAAAATTAGCCATTTCAAAAACCTTATGAACGAAACCTCACAAATGAGCAGGAACTGACGCTCATGTAGCAACTCCAGTGAACTCTGTCCATTACTTAATAAGCCCTGGGGAGCTCCAGCATATTTGGTCAGGCTGCTGGAAAAAAACAAATGCTTTGTTGTTGACTTACCATCCAAAAATCACTTGCTGTATTCTTGTTTCTTTTGCAAAAGGCTCTATTTCTGCTTTTCAAAGATGTATAATTGTATAACTACGCATCTCTTTGCAGCCATTTTGACGTGAGAGAGTAAACATTGAGTAGGGGGTGTGGCCAGCAGAAGCTTATTTGGACTTAAAGTGACAAGAGACTGTAAAGCAGCTAATTCTGAAGGATGTTCAAAATAGAAAGAACTAACCAGACTAAAATCTCATTTTCCAAGAATGAATTTGTGCAAAAAAAAAAAAAAGAAAAAAGAATGTGTTTTGGTCACCAAGATTATTCACTTAAATCCTTCAGTGGTTAGATGGTGCCACCTTTTAAAGCAACTAATTCAAATCTCTCAAATAACAGTGTAGTAGTGCACACCTGAGTAAAGTGAAAGTTGTCAATGGATTAGTTGGTTCATGTTGTTGCTGCTTATTGTTGAACTAACTTTGTCACACCTTCCTAAAGCTGAAGATTAGTCTCTGATGGGTTTCCAATCCAGGCTATGAGTCGTTCCGGTTTGGCTGGGCCGTCCCTCGAGAACCACATGGACATGTCACACCTGCAGATGCCCAAACACTTGTCTGTGACACCACAGGAGGAACCCAATGATTTGGAGGAGCTGGAGCAGTTTGCCAAAGCATTCAAACAAAGACGCATCAAACTGGGCTTCACTCAGGTATTTAAGAGGAAAGTTACAATTTGAAGACATTAAGAAGGTTCCCAACTACTGAAAACAATATAGGGTTGTACAGTGGCCCAGTTTGGATGGTATCCTTACTGCATGGTTTTTCTCTCTGTGCTCCAGCTTCTTTCAATCACAAAAGGTTTCAAATTTGGTTAACTGGTCACTCTGCATTACTTTTATTCATGAATATCTTAATTGTTCCTTCTTCATTTTTGTTTCTGTGTTCTGTGATGGGCTGGTGACTGGCCCAAATGTTTTGACTCTATATCTACACTGCAAAAACAGAAAATCTTGCCAAATATTTTTGGTGTAGTTTCCTTGTAAGATTGGAAAAATGTCTTGTTCCACTGGCACATTATTTCACTTATAACTACTTTTTCTAAATCAATATTAAGAAGCTGACTTAAAACAACTCAATTCTTACAGAAAATTTAATTGTAAGTTAGTTTTGTCTTATTTGTAAATGTAGAGTGTATCAACCTGTGCTGCTGTGTTTCAAAACATTATGTACAGAATGTGTGTGCCATTTAACGGACTCTGTAAACAAGGTCATTCACACTTTGACCTATCCTGTTTGAAGCTCAGTGAGTCGTCTAGTTTGGACCACTAGTTTGCTGCCTGTCTAGCCTTAATTTACATGGCAGTGGATGATTATTTTATTTTTATTGTTTTTGTTGTTGTTCTGTTTGTTTTTGTTTTTTATGGACCATGTTTGTTTCTGAATAAATAGGATTGATTGATTGATTGATTGATTATTTCAAGTATACTAAATGTCCTTTTCCACTGGCATGTCGCGTCCTTCTGGTTAAAGTGTGGTTTGGTTTCACTCCAGGTGAGCAAGCTTTTCCATTTTACACTCTGTTCATATCCCACCCTCACTATTGTGGGCAGGATGTGAGCATGTAGCAGCTGTGTTCTACTTTTCACTGATGTTTGCAAAGACACTCAGCAATGGAGAACCTTGAGGTGCTGATGGACTAAAATAAAGCCAGATATTTCAATTTGTCTTATAGAAATCCAATGGATAAATAATGATAAAGGCTCAGATCAGCTGATTATTTCACTATATCTATAACAACATTCTGGCATTTCATTTTATAGAATGTGGACCCTTTTGGATTTAGGTAATACAGTCAAAAGATGTAAACCAGTAGCCACACATAAACTTATTATTATTATTGTTATTATTGTTTAACCCAAATGTTAAATCAAATTAATTTCTCAAGTTAATATTATATAGTTTATGTGTTCCTGCCGCTGCTCCTGATTAAACTCATAATTAAACTCTGTACTCTGCTCCCTGATAGCAGACAACATGTCTGCGGTCCACAGCTAAACTTTAAATACTAAACGCTAAATGTTGTTTGCAGTTTTCAGTGAAGTAACTCACGAGCCAATCAATGAATGTGGTCAGCTATAAATAAAATTGTTTCTGCGCCGTACCCTGCTCAGTCCGTTCTGCTAGTACTACTCCTGAAGTAGGTACAAGAGTCTGAGAGCAGCCTGGCTGAACAGTGCCGGACCGAGATTTTACTGGTGAGGGGCGGTCTAGTGGAAAAGCGCCTTATCATATTTACACTAGAAACTAGACCAAAAATACTTGGTAAGATTTTGTGTTTTTTGCAGTGTACATAGAGATTTAATTCCTGTAATTCCTTTATTTATTTTGCTGTGTCTTTGTCTTGTCACAGGGAGATGTGGGTCTGGCGATGGGAAAACTCTACGGTAATGATTTCAGCCAGACAACAATATCACGATTCGAAGCGCTCAACCTCAGCTTCAAGAATATGTGCAAGCTCAAACCACTGCTGGAGAAGTGGCTCAGTGATGCAGGTATACTGAAATACTTGAAAGTATGAGACTATATGGTAAGAGAGCTGTATTAAATACATTTTCTTAAAAAAAATCCTGAAATGCAAATATTTGTCAATAAAATGTATTAGTTATGTGAAAAAAGTGTTTTTAAGAAGCACTGCAATATGACAAAACACCAAAGAAACTCAAGAAACTATACAACAAAAACAGTAGCAGAATTCTACAACCAAAAATACTATTGAACATGTTCTGTGGGTTCTTTCACTTTCATTTTTAGGTAAGAGCAATTTTTGTTTCTTTTTATTTTAGAGAATTCACCCTCTGACTCAATGAGCACTTCAGCCTCTCTGCCGCCTCTGATGGAAGGTTACGGACGCAAGAGAAAAAAGAGGACAAGCATAGAAACAAACATCAAGTTGACACTGGAGAAACGTTTTCTTGACGTAAGATAAGCAAAAATGAACTTTCAGTTCTGTTTCTTATGCCCAATTGTTGGAGTTCATTCATCTTTGTCTCTGTGCACCACCCAAGTCCGCTAACCAGTTTCAGGACCTGACCAGAACCCCTAAGTGTAAATTACACTGAGAAATAATGAGATTTGGTTATATATAAAAGCAGGCTTTAATGACGAAAAATGATGATATTTATAGTTTTGAGTTGTACTTTAACGGTTTTTCCCTTTACTGTGTAGCATAGCACGAAATGCTGTGCTCCACATGTCCCAAAAATTTATATATATATATATATATATATATATATATATATATATATATATATATATATATATATTAAAAATAAGAAAATCTGGTTCAGAAATCTTTTAAAGTCTGATCCTTTTTTATTCTAAATACGTAATAAAACTTTGACAAAAGAAAAAATTTTAATTGAAGTAAGGTTCTGTGAAAACATCCATGGGCAGTTAATATGTGCGCACAACATCTACATGTCCAAGATTGATTGAGTTAACGGAATTATTCTACTGCGGCAGCGCGGCTATGGATGACAAGTTAAAGAAGAGTCTTTCTGCCCTCCAGCGTTTTCCGCATGCACAAAATTTCCTTATGTAAACAAAAACATGCAGGGGGTCTATATTTGTAAATCTGATTAGGATTAAGTCAGTGCCTCACCAGCTATGAACCTCAGCACATGTCACTGGTGCTACCATACCTGTCACTGTCATGACTTGATGTATAGGTATTATTTATACATTCTAACTCTTAAGAATGCTCAAAAGCTTATCTTTAAACAACATAACAAACTTGAACAGTTTAGTAGTCTGTTTATTATGGTATATTATTACTATATTGCTTTAATAGTAAAAGACACGATAAATACTGCACTGATGACAGGAAATATAATTTCCCTCAGTTCTGGAGTGCAGTGGTAACATTAATTTTTATTTTTATATGGTATTAGCAATAGAATTAGAATGCATAAAGCATACATTATAAACAATGCGTTATGATGACTATATTGCATAAACATCTCCATCAATTATAGGAGGAATAAAAAAAATAAGGAGACCTGAAAACCAACATGATCAGCTATAATAAAAAGCATTTACAATGTACACAAAACTTAACTGAGCAAAAGTTAATAGCAATTTTGGAAGTAATAATAAAACTTTGTGGTCTTCTTAGTAGTGGGCTGCACAGTGGCGCAGTTGGTAGAGCTGTTGCCTTGCAGCAAGAAGGTCCCGGGTTCGATTCCCGGCCCGGGGCCTTTCTGCATGGAGTTTGCATGTTCTCCCTGTGCATGGTGGGTTCTCTCCGGGTTCTCCGGCTTCTTCCCACAGTCCAAAAACATGACTGTCAGGTTAATTGGTTTCTCTAAATTCTCTCTAGGTGTGAGTGTGTGTGTGAATGGTTGTTTGTCTTGTATGTCTTTGTGTTGCCCTGCGACAGACTGGCGACCTGTCCAGGGTGTACCCCGCCTCTCGCCCGGAACGTAGCTGGAGATAGGAACCAGCAACCCTCCCGACCCCATTAGGGAAGAAGGGTGTAAGAAAATGGATGGATGGATGGATGGATGGTCTTCTTAGTGATATATTTGTTAATTGTGTTACAAGATGTAATTAAGGAGCAGATTTAGCACAGAAAGCTACAGAGTTTAAGAACGATGAGCTGAGGTGAAATAATTGAGAGAAGTAGAAATACATACTGAGAGTGGAACTCCTTAAAGGTGAAGATATCACAAATTTCAAAAGAAAACAAAAGCGGGAGACCGCAGATAATATAGGAAATAGCTCATTTTTGAGGTTCAATTGTTCCAGTTTCAGTTATGGTATTGGTCTGTCACGTAGTCTTTATTTTGTTGTTAACAACAAAAAACCTCTAATGAATGCCTGTTAATTGCTAACATGTAAACGAATGACTGTTCCGATTTGCGGAGGAAGTCAAAACTTACAATTCATGCAAAGCCTCATGGGAGCTAGGAATAAGGTGGATAATCAACAGATGTTTAGCATGTTAGCTTGCTAGAACAAAGTGTAGTGTTAATGTGCTGATGTTAGCATTTAGCTTACCTTTGAGCTTTAAACTCTTCTAACTCTAAGTACTTAAGTTGTGAATTTTGTCCTGCTGGCATATTAGCATGTCTAAATAATTGGCATACTAATATTTAGCCATAATATGGCTAAACATGTTTGCTAAAAGCAAAAGCATAAATAGGCAATGCTTTTGGGCACACGATCTGCTTAACCCTTTTGTGATAGATAAAACTTCATTTTATTTAATAGGTATTTAAATTTTAACAGTATAATCGATTATGTTTCAATTAGCAACAATTAGCGTGTTAGCAAAATAGAACATGTCATTGCCTGCTTCAGTCATGCTAATGCTAATAATTATAATTTTTATATTGGCACCTAGCTTACCTTTGTGGCCTAAACTGCATTTTGTCATATCAATTGTGCCTTGTGCTCACTGTTAACACTCAAATTATGCAGAATTTAGGCATAGTTGAAAGACAAGCATCTTTCAACTAGGCTATGCCCAAACATTTCTTTGTTTGTTCTTAGTACAAGATTCTGTGAAGTTAAGTAGATTTCAGACACTTTCATTACATAAAATGAATTATGTGCTTTATTTCATAACAATTCTAACTACCTCAAATTCATTATGTTTAAAGTAGCAATGTATGCTAGCAGTCCACATTCCAATGTGTTAGCATGCTAATATTAGGATTTAGTTTACCTCTAAGCCTCAAACTGTTTTCCTGTCAGAGAAGTGGTCAACAAAAGAGTACTGACATATTTAGGAAATGACTCTTAGATATGGCTGTGTTTACTAAATGTTGCTGATTACTACAAATTTATTATACACAAAAACAGACAAATATAATCTAGATTTTTTTATTTCATCCCCCAATCTTGAAAAGTGATTACCAAATGGTTCTGAAATGTCACTGAAAGTACAGTTGTCCTGATTAGATAATTTTCTAAAGTCAGACAGTCATTTTTTTTTGGTTTTCAGAATCCAAAGCCTAACTCAGAGGAGATAACTCTAATTTCTGAGCAACTTTCCATGGAGAAGGAGGTGGTTCGAGTTTGGTTCTGTAATCGTCGTCAAAAGGAGAAAAGGATCTACTGTCCTGTAGCTACTTTACCAGTCAAATCACACAGCTACAACTCCAGAATGGTTGGTTGTACAATTTGATATTAAACTCCACTGGGTTTATACCCACTAATAATTATTTTTATCTAATTCTAAATAATAATAGTGCAAATACTATTCGAGATTGTCCATTTTGTTACTTCTTTTAGTTCTTTATTTATTTTCATCCTGTAGTAATTTAAACATAACTTTTTTTGTACAAGTTGATTAAAGTACATGTTTTTACCTCAATAACAACCTTATATACTAATAGTCTTGTATTGATTTTAAAAAATATGTTATTTAAAACTATGCAATGATTTAACTTCCACATTTTTCATTCTTATATGTCCGACTCCTCAAATCACGACAAATATAGCAAATAAGATTTGGCATTTCAAGTTACGTACTTTTATATTTGCATATTTTTATTCCTCCTCATACAATACCAAAACCTATTTCAAAACTGTTTTAGGCCTCAACTTCAAGGTCGTACAGCCCTTTGGCTTCAGGTGGAGGTAAGCACTTTTTAATTATGTAGCAGATGCCTTTTACTGAAAGTCTAGGTAATTTCTGTCAAAATTCAAAGATTGAAACGTTATCAAACTGCTCTAAGCAAAAATTGTATGATTTTGACTATGTTTGGACTTTTGCCTTTCAGTTTCTTCAAATTCATCCCCAAACAGCACAAGTCGGGAACCGTCCCCCAACAGTCTATCTGCAGCTTCAGTTGCTTTGACCTCTCAGGTCAACCCAGCTTCCTACAGTGCACCAAGGTAAAATTAATACCACTAAAGATTTCTCGTTTTTACTTTGTGAATCCTTAAGCTTTTCTCCTGGTTTCTGTAGATTTAACCAACTCAAACTTAAGACTTTTAAAGACCTAAATCTACACAGAAATGTATGAATTTTGTCCAGTCAACTGGCAAAAAATTGGCAGTAACTCATAGCATTCGTGGCTGAATAATGGTCGCTCGCAGTAAGTCTTCAGAACTATTTTGTGTTGAACACACCATAAGAGCTATAAAGAAAAATAAAACAGAATCATCAAACCACTGTTTGCTCTTAAATAATACACAAAAGGTTCACTTTAGAGTGATTTTAGGTCATGTTGAACAAATTCAAACATCTAAGTAAATACCAGATTCTTGATTCTCTTACTACAATTTAACATGAATAGGATGACAACCAGCTGTTGACATGGCAACCGTAGGTTCCATGCCAATAAATCAATATTTAACCTTTAACTTGACTTTCATTAGTTCTGAACACATCCATAAACACACTAAATGCAATTAACTTACATACATTGTGTCCGTCACCCAGGAGTTTAAAATGACTCTAAAACCAGCAGATTTAATGTTTGGCATTTCCTTCTTTCACTGTTTGTCCTTGTTTTCTAAGGAGTTGAATTTACTTCCCCTAAAGGTAAAACTATCAGGTTAAAAGCTGAAACGTCTAAATAAAATGCACCTTAATTCAAATTTCAAAGCATGAATCAACCATTTAAATTCATTGGCCCATATTATTAGTCCTTTGCATCCATGGTAGATGCAAAAAAGCTAGCTAAGTAGCTACCAACGGAAGTAGCAGCTAGTTCGAGTCACAGAATGCAATGAAGATGTTTGAGTGCAACTCAAAGTTCTGCGAGCGAAAACAAACAGAACATACAGCATTAAACAGTCCTGCCAAGACAAGATTTAGGACCATGTATTTGAGGTCAACTTGCTTTTTAAAAATTAATTTGAGACATTTTAAAGCCTTCATTTTTGTTACTTTTTAAGATCTTTAAGGATGCACTGGCACCTGTTTCCTGCTGCAAAACATTCAATTTGCTTTTAGGAGTTAGACCAATTGTTCCTAAAATCCGGGACTGGACTTCATTGTGAGTTCTTGATCCTCTTTAGAAAATAAACAAAATATCAAAAATGTTCATTTTAAAGCACATTTCTCCTAGAAATGTTTGAAGAAATAATAATAAAAACATAGCATTGATAAAAACATATTGGGTGTTGACGATGTTTGTGTTATTTTAGTCATGCTGTTTACTGACTCAATTGTTAATATCTGTTAACTGGTCAGATGTCTCTTCCAAAATGGAAAACCCTGGTTTAGACAAAATTAAAAGTTTAATTATGAATTGACTGTGTTGTCTGTGATGAAGCATTAGGGATATACTAAGAAATGAAGTCATCTTATGAGAATAAATTTGTATGAGATTAAAGTCATAATATTACAAGAATAAAATTGAAATAATACGAGAATAAAGTTGTAGTATTAAGAGAATAAAATCATAATACTACTTTGTAAAAATTATGACTTATTTCAAGAATAAAGTTGTAATACTGTAGCTTTATTCTCATACGAGTTTATTCTTGGAATAGTATTGTCATGTTGGTATCAGATTGATTGCCCCACATGCAGAACTACCACTGGAGAAAACAGAAATCAGAGGAAAGGATGTTTATTTAAACCAGGTTGAAATGGGGTAAATGGAGGTCCGAGGAACGGGCTTGCGGAGAGGGGTTAACTGTAGGTTCGGGCTACGGTGTTTGAGTGAATCCTTGTTAGTTTCCAAGGTTCCAGGTAAAGAAGGCTGCGGTGGAGGGCAGACTGGTAAGTTCTGATGTGGAGAGGAACAGGGGAGATAGTTCTCTGTCAACTGATGGGTCCAGGGAAAACTTGTGATCAGTCGGAGGAGGTGGTGGTGGAACTCGGGCATCCAGTGGGTAATTATCCACGGCGTCCCGAGGGGAAATTGCCCAGAAAGTTGGAGCGAAATCCTCAGTGGAAGAATCCACGGCGTCACAGGGGGCAGCTGAAGACAAATGCAGCCAAAGGAAACAATAAACGGAACTTCTAAGAAAAAAAACCTCAGAGAACAGGCTCAGTGGGGGAGGGGGGGGGGATCAGAGTACCGAAACAGGCTAACACATAACACACCAGCGAAGAAGTGCTGGCAGTCTGTTCCTTTTCAACTCCAAGAATGATGAGGCGATAGAACTCAGGTATGCAGAACCGAACCGTTTGCACGCCCCACCAGAAATAGCAACCTCAGGCGCCCTCTGGTGGATAAAAAAGATGCAGCAGCAGACAAACGCAAAACAGAACCCGTCCCCAACAGTGAGACTTTATTCTTGCAATTTAACTTTTTTATTTTCTTAATGTAGCCCTATCATACTTGTCCATTTTATCCAAGGATATATTTTTTTGATTAATGATGCTTTATTGTTTCAGTTCTTGGTATCGCACTTGGAATCCTGCTGGTTATCATCACTGAGAACCACAAGCTGTACATATGAAGATTTTGAAGATTGCCGAAGAAGAATGAATATTGATTAACACTCTCCCTGCTTTCAGCAGGGTTACAACTCAATGCTATATCAACAAAACAGATACATAACACAAACCAGGACTATAAAGGCTTGGACTTTAATACACACATTTCCTGCCAGTTCATCACTCATGGAAGATCCAAGAAGGCAGGAGCTGTTCGATTAGTGCTTACAGGACTTCTTATTTGACTGAAAAATGAAGGATCAAGAGAAATAATCATCAGAAGTGACAGCAGGAAGTCTCATGTTTGACTAATCCAGCTAAAAACCCAAATAATTTATTAAAAAATTTACAAAATTTACAAAAAAAATCAAAACTGCTTCCTAAGTCATCTTTGACAAACTGGTAACATGCTGTTAACAGTGGTTAGGTGTGTTCTTATTTAGTTTAAATGTTGCTTATATAGCCCCAATTTACAAAAAATATTTAAAAGTTAGTCACATATTACACATTAAATACAGTACAAATGGAAGGACAAGGAATAAGAATACAAAGATAAAGTATTCTTATCACTTTAGGAAAATATTCTTTGGAATATAAAAATGAAATTAACACTAGATTACCTAATGATATAACCAATGCTGCTTAAGTAATTTTTCTAATTTTAACTGTAAAATTGGACAAAGTATCACTTTTTTCCAAACAAGTCTAGTCTAGAAATATTTAGATAAAAAAACAATCCAAATGTGGTTTGAAATGGATGGTTTTCTAGCACAGACCAGTCTTTTAGGCATTGTCTGTAAATTTGTAACATTTCTCCAAGTTGTTGTTATTACAGTAGTTTAATGTTAGCCTGCACTGTTCAGTCCAAAATCAAAGTTTTACCTGTTTGGCCCAAATTGTTAACTCAGAAAAGGGAAATTGAATTAGGGCTGCAACTAACAAATATTTTAAAAACTGATTAATCTAGCAATAATTCTGGTAATTAATTGGTTAAAAATGTTTCACATTCTGCAGATTTTGTATTTATACAAAACCAGAAATACATTTAGAGATTCAAAATAAATAATTAAATTCCTTTTTTTAAACACTAAAAAGAGAATAAACAATTTCTTATCTAAAATGTAATAACTATTAATTTAGTGAAAGCTTGATTATTTGATGCAAAGGATGCATCTAAAAAATACTTCTAACATCAACATGTTAAAAAGCTCAGCCCTTTCTGCTTGTCACAGCATCAAGTATGGGGTGAACTGTTGAAGCTAAAACTATCCCACATGCATAGAACATATTTATGAAGGATTTTTAAAAAAAAATCTTAAATGCAAAATCTGTATATTTTTGTTCAGTTTGTAAGCAAATTGCCTTTTTGCATCCATATGCTCAAGTAAGCAATCAATTACTAAATTAATTAATTTCAATAAGTGATTCATCTTAATTAATTGTTTCAGCCTTGGTTAAAGAATTTTAAACAACATAAAATCCACACAGCTAAAGCTTACAGAGAACTGGAAACTGCTGGAACCCCAGTGCAACTAGTTTAACATCCTCACAGACAGAGAGAAAGAAGAAAACCTGCTTCAAATGACACTTCAGATTTGAACATGGAGAAGCCAAATGCCCTCTGAAGATTCTGATAGTCAAACCTAAAAACACAGTATTAACTGTGTTTTAAGGTTTGTGAACATTGTGGTGTCAGAATCATGTTGTTTGACTGCAATTCGTGAAAGGTTTTGAAAGTGCTGTAGTGTTTCACTGAAGTGAAAAGTGAAGTGAAAACGATGGAATGATTAAAATGAAACTTATGTATGAGACTATGTATATCGTGATTTTGACAAAGAAGTCCTTCTAAACCAAAGATTAAAAATCAAAGCTGTAACATTAATGGCTATGACGAGAGTATGAATTTAAAAGGAACACTTTAATTAGCAGATAACAGCAACTAGACCTGAAATAAGGGGTGAAATTATGGCTTTACAAGCAATCTGTTTTCCAGAAATAAGCTAACTAAAGCTTCCTTCCATAGTTTTAGAAAACTGTTTTTTAGTGTAAAAATGATTAAAAGTAATTCTGAAATCCTCCAGTTTAACTCTTCCATAACCCGCAGAGCCCCCTTTCAGAGAATGTTATTGAATGTTCACAGCCTAGATCCCATGCAGGCAAAATGAAAGCATGCAAAGCTCCTATTATTATTTTTTCAAACGGGTATGTTCTATATTAGTTAGTATTGGTTTATGGAAAACAATAGATCAGCTTGAATTAGTTAAAAGCATTTGTAGAAACAGCCGTTTCTTTATTTTTAAAGGATCTTTTGGTTTGTAAGAAAAAAAATCTCGATCTTTAAGCTGCAGTTTAGACCTCATGAAAAAGTGCTGCCCTCTGCTGGACGTAAATTAAGCTTCTTGCTACTTTATTTTCCACTTTATATCCACTTTTCCCCATGAATCAATTTCTATTTGAAGGTCTGACCATTTCTTTTATTGTGTTTGATTTTGGTTTGTAATTTCTTTTTTCATTGTTAATTTGATGTTTTATTTAATTGTATGGAAATGATGCTGTGGCATGGAAAAAAACACGTCACAGCATTTGATAAAGTCAAGTCAGTTATGATCTGTATTGTTACAGTAGGTTCTTTCTGACATGTTATGAATAAAATTGTGTTTTCACTAAAATGCAACTGAACTTGCAATCAGTAAAGGAAATTTTCTGTCTGATCTCCAGTCACCAGGGAAAGAATTTCCATGACTAGCAGGAACCGACAAAGAAAGAGTTTTGTCAGTTCCTTAGAGTGTAGAAACAGTGGTTTTAATACTTTGCCAAGGTATGGGGGAATTGTTCTGTCATAACCCAAGAGCACACATTTTCAGTCTGAAAACAGAATTTTATGTCTTTTGTTCTCAAAACTTTTAATACTTAATCCATCCATCCATCCATCCATTTTCTGTTCACCCTTGTCTCTAATGGGGTTGGGGGCTGCTGGTGTCTGTCTCCAGCTATGTTCCAGGCGAGAGGCAGGGTACACCCTGGACAGGACGACAGTCTGTCGCAGGGCATTTTTAATACTTTTGCTTACATTTAAATTTTGAAAGCAGGACTTCATGTCTTTCTTCTCAAAACTTGTAATGCTTGTAAAACAAAAAACATAAAGTCTTGCTTTCAGACTGAAAATGTGTGCTCTTGGATTAAGGCAGAACAATTCCTCCATACTGAGGAAACCAATCAACAGGTTAGAGACTGAAGTTTTGGAGATCATACACCTGGAAAAGGAAATATAGTTATTTTCAAACAATGTTATTTCTTTCATTCTTCTGTAAGATCATTGACGAGTAGGAAACATTTAAGACAGTAGCTAAATTTCCTAAAAGTACACATTATTCCACAGTATACACTGATCCAAGAAATTAGAATTTAAAGACTTAGCGAACATGCTGAGGGTGACTTATTATGCTTCCTTGCACAGGGTGGCATAGATAAATGAGCTATACAACGCATGTTCATGAAATGTTTTTGCACAAAATCATTCTTAGATAAGATTTTGGTCTGGTCAGTTCTGCCTATTTTGAGCTCCTTTCAGATTGAGCTATTTTTGGTTCTCTTGCTACTATCATTTATTCTAGAATTGGTTGTGCAGATTTCTGACTTACTATCCAAAAACCAAGTGATTTCTGAATAAAAAGTCAACTTGTCTTTTCCAGCAGCCAATATACAATGCATACAGCAGTATAACCAGATGACCAAACACGCTGAAATTCAGTTTAGGTTGCTAGGTGACAGGCTGGGGTTGCTAGCTAACAAAGTGTCTGTTGAAGGTGGCTCAATGGTAGTCGTCTTGCGATTGGAAGGTTGTAGGTTCGATTCCAGCTTCCTCCTGTCACATGCCAATGTGCCTCTGGGCAAGGCACTTACACACACATTTATACGCAGATCGGTAGGCAATTTGGGGTTTTGTGAGTGCGACTGGGTGAATGTGACTAGTGTAAAGCGCTTTGAGTGGTCAAAATGACTGGAAAAGTGCTATATAAGTTCAGTCCATTTACCATCACATGGTTCCCATTTTTCACATGTGGTTCACATAATCAACAAAAATAATCACATGAAAATCACATGCACTGAAAAAAATACCTCTTTGGATGAACATAAAAAAATCATGGAAAGGATTTCCACCTGGTTGCTTTATTTCAGCACCATGTAATTCTGTTACTCCTATTTAAAGCAAATGTGTTGGCTCAATTTAATTTATTAAGGTTGATTGATTTACTATAGTTGGACCCAATGTAATTTAAAAGAGCCAGCCCAACTAATTTGCAATGCTTTGGACCAAATAATTTACTTGACGAAGATTAATTGAAATTTAGCTAAAACCAACCTTTTTTTTTCTCCAAAGAGTTTTTGCAGCGCTAGTGGCTCATATTTTTTTGAGACAGTAGCCAGACAGGATGAGGACATGTGGCAAAGGTTGCCAGGACCAGGAGTCGAACCAGCAACGTCTGCGTCAAGGACTAAGACCTCCAAATGTGTAGTGTGCTAAACCCCTGCGCCACCACAGTACACCTAAGAAACCAACTTATGTTACAGTGATACCTTCACACTACTTATTACGTTGATCCAACTCATGAAAATTGAGTTAGCACAACAAACATGCTTCATGCTGAAAGAAAGCTATTTAATCGTGTGAAAATCCTTTCCATGATTTAATTATGTTAATTCAAAGACAATTTTTTTTTAAAGTGAAAGACTTTTTTTAACAGTTCTTAAATGCCAATAGTGCCCTGCAGAGAATATCAAATATCTATAGTTTAATGTGTAACTAAAACTTTTCCCAGGCGCAAAACAGTGATGTCTCATAATCTCTCGTGATCCCCTGATCTCACTAGATCCTCTTCAGAGGGAAATGAATCTGACTAAATTGAATCACGTTGTCTTAACTTGAATACGTTATTCAAGTTGAGACAAAAAATGATTGTCTCACGTGAACTCGCGTGATATCCCGTGATCTCACTCGGCTTCAGCACTATATCAGTCTGACTATAATGAATCATGTTATCTCAACATGATTAAATTTCATAAACATGAAGTTGTTGAATTTCTTGTTTATCCAACATGATTGTATCATGTTTTTGTTTGAAACATGAAATTATTTAGTTAAAAGTACATGATATTCTTTTGTTAATGTGATAACCCCCTAAGTTAATTTTTTTCAGTGTGGGTCACATTTTCGACACGGGGTCAAGTATTTTGTTCATGTGTTCAATGTTCCTTGCATCTTGTGATCACATAATCCTCACAGGTGCAATATTTTTTTTTCACACGTCAATATCATTAGATTGCCTGTCATACCCATATTACATTTCTCAATATTTTTAAGTACTTGACTGTGTTATTATAGTTATACAGTTAGGATATATTTAATGAATGTACAAAATTCCTATTTTAGAAATGTTATATGTCAACAATGGAATACATCTGACAAGTATGTATTTTTTTTACATTGAAATAATTTTTTAAAATTGGACAAGGCATATTAAGCAACATGTCAGAAATAAAATCGATGTTAATACGACAGAGTTGGGACAAAAGATAATTTTCATCAGGGAGACAATACAAACATGACCTATTTTATGCAAAACACAAAACATAAAGTTATAATAAAAACAGGATGCCCTAACAAAATATACAAACTGACTTGACCAGACTAAAAGTATATTAAAGTTTATTTATTGCATTTATAATAATCCTAACTGACCAAAGTGTTTCACAATAATTACATCAGAGATATTTTATAATAGCTATATCATAATCATATATATATGAAATTTGTTGTGAAATACTGAGAAAAATAATAGTACAATACAAAATCGAAGTTATATATGTATATATATACATATATAACATTTTAAAGACACTGGTTGATAGCAGCTCACTGTGGCTGCGTAGTGTCCGTCTCTGGGTAACCATGACAACAACCTCATTTTGTGGGGTCCTATTTGGTTCCCGCAACAACAATTTAGCTGACCCTAATATTTCCCGTGTTTTGATTTGGTCATTATTATTACACTTATTGTCGAGATGTGTGTGATAGGTGTGTCTATCAGACATTTATAGCAATACAGAATAAATCGCATCCCGTATTTGTTCAATACGGGGCGGAGACAACAACAACCACCAACAACTTCCCTTTACTGTAGGACCTTCCCGTCTTGGGGTCCGTCACCACCTGAGCCAGCTCGGGTTTGCCGTGTTCGGGTTTATTCCTGCTGTTCTTCGTCGAGGCGGAGGACTGGTGGTGTCCGCGCTCCGGGACAGGCTTGAATAAATCCGCGTTCATGTTGTGGCACGAAATACAACTCTCTTGTTGATACACTGACATTACTTACCTACTGTCTTTCAACCACTTTGAAAAGCTTTTCTTCGTCTCTCCAACATCTTTATCCTTTCCCCTCTTCCGTTTTCTGTTTTGTGCCCCGGAGTTTTTTCTGCGCCCCATCTTTACCTCCTTGTTGTCAAGGCATTACTACAAATTCTGCTCGTTCTCGAAGGGACGCTGCCCAAGCTACCTGTATGGGAGGGGAGAGCGGCTGGCAGTAGGGGAGGGGGGCCTAATCAGTGCTGTTCCTCCGTTATTGATCATTTCATGCACAAACAGCTGTTAAGTACATAAAATGCTGACTAGAAGAAAAAAAAAATCCCCACATCGTTTTTGGACCCCCTCTAGTGCAGCACCCCAATGCGTTGCATGCACTGCATAGCCACCTTTTGCGCCACTGAAATTGGCCGATGGAGAGATCCAGCCAAGGTGTTGAGGGGATCCGTTTTGGTGACCTTAGGATTGCATCTCTGCTTTTTGCGGATGATGTGGTTCTGTTGGCTTCATCGGAACTTGATCTGCAGCTCTCATTGGAGAGGTTCGCAGCCGAGTGTGAAGCAGCTGGGATAAGGATCAGTGCCTCCAAATCCGAGGCCATGGTCTTGAGCTGGAAAAGGGTAGAGTGTCTCCTCCGGGTCGGGGGAGGGGGGGGGGGGGGTGTTCTGGCCCAAGTGGAGAATTTCAAGTATCTCGGGATCTTGTTCACGAATGAGGGAAGAAGGGAGGATTGACAGGCGGATTGGCGCAACGTCTGCCGTCAACGTCTGCCGCTGTACCGGTCCGTCGTGGTGAAGAGAGAGCTGAGCCAAAAAGCGAAACTCTCGATTTACCGGTCGATCTACGGTCCCACCCTCATCTATGGTCCTGAGCTTTGGCTCATCACCGAAAGAGCAAGATCGCCGATACAAGTGGCCAAAATGGGTTTTCTCCGTAGGGTGTCTGGACTCTCCCTTAGAGATAGAGTGAGAAGCTCAGTCATCCGGGAGGGACTCAGAGTAGAGCCGCTGTTCCTTCACGTTGAGAGGAGCCAGTTGAGGTGGCTCGGGCATCTGGTCAGGATGCCTCCTGGACGCCTCCCTGGTGAGGTGTTCCAGGCACGTCCCACCGGGAGGAGGCCCCGGGTAAGACCCAGGACACGCTAGAGGGACTATGTCTCTTGACTGGCCTGGGAACGCCTTGGGATTCCTCCGGAGAAGCTGGAAGAAGTGGCTGGGGAGAGGGAAGTCTGGACCTCCCTTCTGAAGCTGCTACCCCCGCGACTCGACCCTGGATAAGCGGAAGAAGATGGATGGATGGATGGATGGATGGATGGAAATTGGCCAATGGAGAGATCCTTTGAGAGACGGGGATCTGGGGTTTTGAGAATGGCAGAGAAATTTTCGGATGAAGCAACGCATTGGTCGACTTCGGGAGATGGAAAATGAATGGATGCCAGATTAACGTACTGTCCTTGAAGAATCTTAGAACGGAGCCTGGAAGAAATGTGAGTGCACTGAGGCGTGTAGGGCATGCCTGATAATGGAGAAGAGGGAGGAATTAAATAAGCTAAAAGTAAAAAAAGAGGAAAAGAAAAGGAAGACTTACCAAGAGGGGGCGCTGAGTGGGAGAGAGTGAAGGTGGGAGCGGGTGGTTGCTGGTTCAATTGAGGACTGCCACATGCGGAAGCAGGTGGGGCAGTAGGAGGGATAGAGGCGATCAGAGCGTTGTGAAGAAGGGCTGAAAGCGCTGTAAGGTATCCATGGAAGTGACAAGCGCGGATGCGAGGAGGTGCATCTGGTCGGAAGGAGGAGAAGAACGGGAGCGGGGACCAGAAGACGGGCCTGGAACTTCTGGAGTTGGATCAGAAGGGCCAGGAACGGGAGGTAAAAAAGGTTTGGGATCGTAAAGCTTGTTGAAAGGAGGGGGGGCGTCCTCTGCACCACTTCGCGGGAGGAGCGTAGGTCTTGCAGGATCTCTTCCCTCTGACTGGAGGACACAGAGAGACGGTGGGTGGAGGAGGAGAAGGAGAAGAATCGCAGGAGAGGCAACCGGGATATCTGGTAGTATATCGGACTCAAAGTCAGACATAGTGGTTGTGTGCTGTTGAGCTCGGTTGGAGAATGAAGGACGCCATGGATGAAGGTCCTTATCAGCTGGGACTTGGTGGATGATTGGACGTGAGGTGGCTTGGTCCAGCATTGATAGGTCGACAATTGTGGGCGGGTCTTTTCAATTAACAGGTCCCGGTGGGGATAAAAGAGTCTTCCAGTTTGAATTTGCGCCTAGGCTTCATATGTGGTCACATGAATCACATGTGATTTCACCATGAAACGTTCCAAAATCACACGTATACATGTGCTTTCACATATGATTCACATTTTTCACACATCTTTTTTTTTCTTTCTTTTTTTTTTTTTTTGACTTTATTTATTTATTTATGATTTTCAAGAATAAACAGGCAAATTAGAGGACAAAACAACAAGGATAAAAATAAAAAAATAAAAAAAATAAAAACAAAACAAAAAAACTAACCAGAGTCATCAGAACAAAAGTTCACAGAACAGAACAATCAAAACACTGTCAGCTAACAAAGGGTCTGATAAGAGGATAAAATAAATGTACATCAGATTGTAAAATGTTATCGAGCATGAGACAGAGACCAAGCAAGTAAGAGACATTTCTGAGGACATTGAATCAAACAGCCCACCATGGAATATGGAATAACAAGAAAAGATGAAAACAAGTTATAAACACAATAAACATGACGAAACGGTAAATGAGTAAAATAAATTATTAGAAAAAACAGGTCCAGATGTAAACGACAGTTATTTTAGCCTATTATTTTTTATGTATCTATTGAAAGGACCCCAAACATCCAGGAACTTATGATGATTGTCAGACAAAGAATATCGAATCTCCTCAAGATAGATACAGGACACCATATCATTAAGCCATTTCTTAAAACAAGGCAGGGTAGAGGATTTCCACTCCCGTAGAATAACCCGCTTTGCTACCACTAAACCAAACATTAGAGACTGTTGTAGGGACATGGGAAGAGCAAGAGAGGATTTAGAGCAACCCAAAATGATCAAATGGCTATCCGGACAGAGAGGCTTGTCATAAGCGTTGCTATAAAATTCAAAAATCTTGCACCAGAAGTCCATTAGTTTAGGACAGGAACAAAACATGTGACCCAGGGTCCCATCATCTAATTTACATTTGTCGCATTTTGGTGAGACGCAGGGGAATAGCCTGTTGAGTTTAGTTTTAGAAAAGTGCAGCCGATGGATAACTTTGAATTGAATAAGTTGCAGTCTAGAGTTAATGGAACAGGTCTTAATTCTCGAAAGAGACAAATCCCATTGCTCGTCCGAAATCTCACCAAGTAAATCAGAAGCCCAGGCCTCTTTTATATGCCAAGTAGACGGGGATGAACTGAAAAGATTAACAAACTGAGAAATTAGATTTTTAGAGGTAGGGGGCTTTTTTATAAGCTCGAAGAAACAATGCTGTGCCGGTAAGGTTTCATAGTGGGGGAGGTGCTGTTTTACAAAGTTCCGAGCTTGCAAGTACCTGAAAAAATGACTAGACGGAAGACCAAATTTAGATTGTAGTTGCGTGAAGGTAGCAAAGTGATTATTAATGTATAAATCCTTAACAGCAACTATCCCCTTATTTAACCAGTGCTTAAAAACTACATCCATATTACCTGGCTTAAATGTTGAATTCTGACAGATCGGGGCATAGATGGACAAGCCAGGGAGATTCAGTACATTCTTTAACTGCTTCAGAATCCTGAGTGAATTTCTTAGTATAAAGTTATCCTTCAGCAACTGAAAGGACAGAGACGGATTGGAAAACAATACTGCAGCTGAGGAAGAAGAAGTCAGCTCCAATAACGCAAGGTTTTCGTTCAATGGCCATTTGGGTAGTAGCGAGTCAACCAACTCACCCCTCGAACAGAGCTGAGTCCAGAAAACCCAGGATCTGGCATTACACGCCCAGTAATAGTATCGAAAAACAGGAAGGCCTAGGCCCCCCTCCGAAGTAGGTTTCTGTAGGTGAGATTTTGATATTCGAGGGTGTTTACCAGCCCAGACAAAAGGGATTATAATAGAGTCTATCATCTTAAAAAAGGAAGCAGTGAGATAAATGGGTATATTCTGAAAAAGATAGATAAATTTCGGAAGGAGCACCATCTTGACAGCATTAATGCGACCAATCAATGAAAGAGGAAGGTGCCTCCACATGTCAGCCATGGATTTAATTTTGTTGATTAAATCCAAAAAATTATGTTTAAAAAGGAGTTTAGGGTCTCTTGTGATATTTATCCCCAGATACTCGAAATGACTAGTGGAAACTTTGAATGGCAGATTGCTAAGAAAAGCAGCGTTCAGACCATCTGAAAGAGGCATAAAAAGACTTTTATCCCAATTAATGGTAAAACTGGAAAGCTTACCAAATTTATTTATAAGAGTAAGAAGTGGAGAAAGAGAGACTGTGATGTCTGAAAGGGTCAGGATAACGTCGTCCGCATACAGACCAATGGGACTATCTGTAGCATAGTCTGAAATGCCAGAGATCAATGGATGGGTCCTGATGGAAATAGCAAGGGGTTCCATGGCCAGTGCAAATAGTAATGGAGAAAGACAACACCCCTGTCTGGTTCCGCGATTCAATAAAAAAGAAGCAGACCTGTCGTGATTAGTCAGAACTGAGGATCTTGGCTGAGCGTAAAGCATTTTTAATAAAGTCATAAATTTATCGCCAAAGCCAAATTTTTGGAGAACCATAAACAAATAGTCCCATTCAATTTCAATGCCTGTTGAGCATCTAGTGAAATAACTGCGGAGGCAGGAAGGTTGGTCTGGTACATAACACTTAAGAGTCGACGTGTGTTTGAAAAGGAATCATTTTTCACACATCTTTCACATGAAAAAGTTGTGTGAACCACGTGTGGTTGTTAGAATAATTATGTATTGTTATCATTCTTACATTTGTAGGTTTACTAGTTTGTTTTTCATTTATAGGTTTAGTATTCACACCCCAGAAAGGAAGAGTCTGTTAAACTGTGTGAAAGACAAAACTTGCTTTTTCCCTAGACCTTGAAGCTGCAGCTGCTCTCTAATCTAGGGATACTCCTTAAAGGGCCTGTGTGTTAGTTCCTGTGTTATCTTTCTCTATCTTCTTTGAGTTATTACTTTTACATTCCATTCCTGCTCTGTTCTGTAATAAAAAGACTTGTTCTGATGCAGAGAGTCAGAATGCATGGTGAACACCTTGGAGAAGTGGTTTGCTATGTTTTCTCCTTTTGCAAAAGACTTGATTGAAAACTAAAACATTGTCTGTGGTTGTCTTTTTATGAAGGTTTGAGAAATACCTATCAGTGGTTTTCATGTGGTCACATGTGAAAGTCACCCGTGATAACATGTGAAAGTCACATTTGATTTTTAAGGGATTCTTTTGTAAGGGAGGAGAGAATAAATTTAAATTTTTTTAATTCAGACACAAAACACACAAAAATAATTAAGTGCAAAAAGAATTAATTTAACAAATTAACAAATTTAACATACTTTAATGGAAGCATACCAGTTTCATAAAAACACATGCTTTTGATAAAGGTTTTGCGGTCAGATGAGGTCTTTTTTCAGTCATATAGAAATTTGTGTAGGCCTATTGTAATGGAAATGCATCTATGTATATGAGATACATATTTCAGCTATGGCTACATGTGAGCTACAAAAACAGAATCTTGCATGATTTCTTAACATTATTTATTTGATGGTTTTATACACTGAGCATAAACAGCATTTTACAGCACATCTGATTAATCTCTGAGTTTACCAAATTTCCCAAGGAATTACTTGTGAGGAGTCAGCGAATCAAAAACAAGATTAAGACAAACAATAAAAGAACATTAAGACAACTTAGAATAAAGTGATTAAAATTTGTCTCTGCAAAGTGACATTTCCTTTATAATTTTACAAAAAGAAAGCTTCAATCATCAGCCAAACGTGAATCTTCTGACTTTTCTTTCTTTGACTATACAGTGAGAAGAGATCTGGTTTAGTTATAGTGCTGTGACAGTTTGCTTTGATTGTGAGATTCCATTTCTTTAAACCTAAAAAACAAGAAATAAAAGAAGAAATTACAGTTATGTGGAGAGAATGACTATTTTATTACTTTTATTTACTTTCATTTTGATTTCAGTTGGAAAAGCTTGACTAATGACCAATTGAAATGTTATATTTTCTAAATTATTATCATGGATGCATTGTAATTGTGCAACCATTTACAGTGCAATTCAAAGTCAGGTATTTTTCCTTGAAATATATTTATGCTTAAAGATTGATAAAGTGTAAGAGACGGGTGGAATGAGTGGAAATATATTATTATTATTATTATATACACAAGAAAAAAATCTGTCTTCTAATAATTCTGATTTTTTTTGGTGGCTCCATGTTTAAAACCAGTCATGTTAGAGACTCACCCTGTGTCTCAGGGAATCCGTCCACACCAACCTTTGATTTCCTTAAATACAAGTCGGGTCAAAAACTGTGAAAAAACAAAAAAAAATTTGCCACTATTCAGTTTGTGTGCAATAAACAATTACAGGTAGTCATCATAACAACAGACAGAAGCCAGAACACAAAATTTAAACCACTGCTATTAAGACATTTTTATAAATTAGTGCTATTGTAGTGTTATTTCTGACCAGGCAGGCTAAGATGTCAGCAGAAATGAGCATGTAGAAAACATTGTTCCAGCCAGTGGGTGAGATCAAACCAGCCAACAAAGGACCCAATGCTGCACCTGCAAAAATCACATAAAAACATGTTCGCTGTTGTCTTCAGTGAGCAGAAACAGTAACACTCTATTTGACGGGGTGTACATAAGACTGACATGACACTGTCATAAACATGAATAAGTCTTCATGAATATTTATGACTGTTGTCATAAAGTGCCATTCAGTAAATCATGGCACTTTTAATGCAAAGTTGACGTTATTCAAAATGTCTTTGTTATGTTAATGTCTTGACATTAACCAAGAATCATCATCGGTCATAAATATGTCATAATAATTAATTGTCAAAGTTATGAGGTCATCATAATTGCGTAATTAATATTTTCCCTTAAACATTGGACTAGGTACAGATGTCAATAAGTGTTATTACACTGTCAAAAGCTTTAACACTATGATTAATATTTTCCCCACCTGAAATAAAGTGGAACAAGTAGGATCAATAATAAAGATGTCAAAGTTTTATTACTTATGCCAAATGACTTAATAACAAAGTCATTAATAATTCCTCTTTCCTCAAGTAAAGTGAAACAAGTAGCAAGACCTGTGAAGATGTCATTACAGTCTCAAATGCTATGTTAACAAAGTTTTATCACAAATAAGGTGGAATACACTGGACTATTTATAAGTACCATCATAGCTGTAGAACAAACCCTTTGTATAAGGGAATAAAACAAAAGATTACCTGCTTTTCAAACAGACACTTTAACGTCTGGCCAGCATATTGTAACTCTGAAATACTGATTGAAAGAACCTTTTTTCATAAGTTAAAGGATAAGTAATTCTGTTTTAGGTTTTTAAAGAATCCTAAATTTTTTTTTTTTTTTTTTGCTTTGAATGTGTCAGTCATCTCCTTCATTATAGCCTTCCTGTAATGCTCTGGAAACAGGGAGATCTTCCTTCCTGGAAACAGCTCTTTGAAAGTGTCCAGAAATGCTCAGAAATTATAGCTGTTCTTGCAATAGTTGTGGTCTGTTAATAACGGTGAAAGTCCCTTCATGAATTCAAACTTGGTGAATTTCTCCAGGACATTCTCATAGTGGGTGATGACTCAATCCACTGTGGTCACTTAAAAAAGACACAAAAACAAATTAAAAAAACAATGTGGACTTAAATCAGCACTTATTTAAGTACCATTCCAAGAATCTCCCTTGCTGCACTCTCAGAATAGTAGACTGGCAGACAAATGTCAAGTTAACATGACTGGTTGTTATAAAGTGTAATATTCTGATTTTTTTAATACAAGAAGCATAATGACTAAAGCTGAACAAAATTATTCTGATCAAATATTTGTTTGGCAGAAGTTCATACAGACTGCCACAGTTGTTGTTCAAAATGCATCATTTAATGTATAGTTTAAGGCACATGAGTGTATCTTTTCACTTAATGAGCATTTGAAATTATTTCCAACCAGATACTCTGGCTTGCCGATGTTTTCAAGAAGTTTAATAAATAGATTAAACATCAGTTTGACATTTGAGAACAATAGTTGTCTAAACGTAACTTATTAGCTGCTGGTTGTTGATTACTGCTCCTTATTCCCCACTTACCTGTTCCTTTTCATCCTCCTTCACCTGGAGAAAATAGTAACACAAAAATGACTTAAAATACCTAATTTTCTTGGGGAATATTTCATCTGCTTCTTTCTCTTTGGTCAAACAGGGACTTCTGGTGCCTGGTCCTCATTATCATCCTCCACACCCGTGAAGAATGCTAAAGTAGAGCATTAGAATCATCTGTCGCCCTCAGCCCCCGACCATCATGTGTCCTTAGGCTAAAATGGGTCTTCATGTCGTTAAAGTCGGCAAAGCAAAAAACACAAGCATTTGACTAACATAGCAGCTCTTAATTTGCTCGATTAAAATTGGAAGGAAAAATCTATTTGCCTGCCTTTAAAATACGTTTAAAATTAAAGGTTAACCTTACAGTTATGGAGTTTTAATATCTTTACCCAACATTAACTTACTAGCATTAGCTTAAATTGTTAATAGCTAACATTACAAAGAAAGAGAAACATAGTCAATGTTTTTTTTCTCAAAAAAAACCCCCAATAATAATATAGTTAAGACACATACCTCATATGTATTAGGTGACACACTTCGGCTTCTTTTTAAACAGGATAAATTGATTTAGGGAAGCCAATAGGATGAAGATTTCTTTCTTCAACAAAAATAGTGCACGCCTGTTCGTGCACTACTGCCTCTCACTGGTGGAGACGGTGTATTGCACTACTTAAAACAGCCTTAAATAATGTTTTAAATGTAAAGTTTATAAGTGCTTTGTAGACATCTTGCTGTAAAACTTTAGGTTAAATTGAATAAATACATGTATAACAAGTGACATAGTAATGTAATAATACACAAAGATACATAACATTTACAATTTTGATAACTATTATGATATATTTATGACAGGTGATGATTCTTGGTTAATGTCAGGTTATCATAACAAAGACATTTTGAATAATGTCAACTTTGCATTAAAAGTGTCATTATTTACCAAATGACACTTTATGATGACAGTCATAAATATTCATGAATACTTATTCATGTTCATGACAGGTGTTATGTCATGTTTATGACATAACATAACATAACACGTTATGTCAGTCTAATGCACACCCTGTCAAATAAAGTGTTACCGAAGAAACCACTAGGGCTGGGCGGTATGGCTTAAAAATAAAATATCAGATTGTTTCATACCAAATTTGATTTTAATTGATTTTTTTCTCGCTATCTTTTCTAAAAAAGAAATAAATATTTTCAAAAAGTGGCTTTCATTTCAATCTTATTTGTGACTTTATGTTGGAATATTATTGCCAACCTGTACTAATGTTTGTTTAATTACGTAATTAATAGCAGAAGAAAAGACGTCTTAAAATTACAAGGAAAAAAAACTCCTGTTGAGTTACATTTAGATTTGACATAAACGCTCAGTACAAGTGTTACTTTGAAATACATATTTGTTTGCACAATCATTTTACAGTCCTGCTACTAATAATAATTTAATGTGTATGTATTAAAAGATGAAGCATTTCCATTAGCCATCAGGCATGAAGAATTATCTGTAAAACTGATACCAACTTTATAACTTCATAAAATTCTCAATATTTTATTTTTATTTTATTATAATATTTTTTTATGTTCAAGCTCTCATAAAAAAAATTATTCTTGGAAGATTATTAATTTAATCTTGAGTTGATAAAAATTCTAATTAGTAGAAGGTCAAACAAGATGTGGGGCACCACTCTTAAATATGGAAACCCAATTTGTTTTAGGGTCCAACCCTAGGTTTTACCAAAAGCATTTATACCTTTTGGAATTTACATGTGAACATGGCCACTCTCTAGCTCTGCCCCTGTTTAAATTTATACTTAGTCATGAGAAAATAATTTAATTTCGGATTAAAGGGAAATATTTACTGCATTGTCAGTTTAGCAGGAAGAGAAGTAACCATTTGTGGTTTGCACTCGGAAAGCTGACAAGGAAAGGTCTTATGTTTATATAAAATGTCTTTGTTTTTCCATTAACTTACCAAAAATGTATTAAAATTTCACTTACATTAGAAAAATCAAAGTTTCAACAGATGAGGGGATGTATGGTTTTTACAATGTATACCTATTGATCCAGTGCCATCAATGATTGCAGTAACAGTTGATAAAGCTCTGGAGTTTCCTCTCAGACTCTCGTGTGTTCCCTGCAATAAAACAGAAATATTATGTCTATCAGGCTTTAAAGTCTAATGCACAGAAATGAGACGAGGAAGCACAGGATCTAATGTTATGATGTTTAGAGATCGTACCAGGTCAGCAGATACAGCTGTGGTGATCAGGGCGTATGGTCCGTTCACCAGGCCTCCACACAGCAGCAGCATGCCTATATGTGAAAATGTTAATGTAAATTTTTTCATACATTACACTCAAAATATTTAAAAATCTAACGGCTTCAAGTGTCAAATGTTCCATTAATCGACCTCTTTTCAGTTCAAATAAAGCTTATCTGTGTAACTCTTTATGTCTGAGAATCATGTTTGGAGCTTTCATCTCTTTTAAAATAACACAAAGTTTATTTTTTTTAATTTTGAGGAGTCAGAACTATGGACTAAAATAACACCATGAAGAAAGCACACGCTCCATCAATAAACAAAATCACAGAGAACCATCCTCTCCAACAGTCAATTTATAGACGTGTGACATTGCATAATATGCTGCTTCTCTCAGCTGCCGCTTCCTGAAGAAATTTTATTTCAAGCCATGTTTTGCCTCATTGGCCATAAAAGTGTTTATTCTGAAAGCTTTATGTTTATTTAGCCTTAAAAACCTATCAAAGTTGAGAAAAAGCTGGATAATTGCCTTTCACAGGTCAGGGGAAAGTTGTTTTCACATCAAAAGTTTAAAGTCTGTGCATGTATTATTTAGGTAAAGCAGATAGAACATCCACCTGAAAATTTGTGTCGAAATAATATAAAAACCAGAATTAAATGCCTCTTACCAATTGTGATCCCTAGGCTCTTTTGTCCAAAGTAATTATAGACGAAGAGCTGGAAGCAAAACAAACAGAAGGTGTAAATAAAATGGAAATGACCATCCTTCATAAGGTTAACATTACATTTGGACTTCTCAAAATATTAGCATATTGTGATAAAGTTCATTATTTTCCATAATGCAGTGATAAAAACTGAACATTCAAATATTTTAGATTCATTCCACACTAACTGAAATATTTCAGGTCTTTATTGTCTTAATACAGATGATTTTGGTATACAGCTCATAAAAACCCTAATCAAAATTAATACTTAAACAAAAATTAATACTTTAATTTTTTATTTTTAATCTGTATGTCAGAAGGCCTGTTTGTGCCCCTCAGCAATAATATTTAGCTAAATAAAATAATTTAGTAAAAATAAACTAGTCTGACTGCCATCAGTCTAATAATGACTCTCAGAGCCTCCATGTTGTTCATGGTGAGGAGGGGGGAGGATCTGTGTCCTCTAACTATTAAATTATGGGCAAGAATATTTTTTTTCATACACTGGTTTGTGAATAAAAACATAAGTCTGTTGTTGACATTAGAAAAACTGTTTCTATTTATATTTTTAGAATAGTCTTTGCAATAGCGGGACAAAATCCGCCTCACCCATAAACACAGAAATGCTTCAGCTACAGAGAAAACTTCTGCCTTTAACTAAAAGCCTGGTTCACTACAGGCAACTTGAGTCCGTCCCACCGACAGACATAAAGAATATCTGTCTTTATATCAAACATTCTGATATAACACACGGTACCGACTGTCACCATGAGTCGCAACGCAGCTCAAAGCCCCGGTACCATGTGGTACCATCTGCTGACTGTTCTCTGCTTCTCCTTAATGTCACTACCAGGTGGGTTAAAGCCGCTGCTGACGGGATCTGGGCTGGAGGTGAGCGGATTTAAATAGAAGTTACTGCAGAACCTCGTGTGTTACAGAAAGATTCGGTCCAGACCATTTAGAGTTCACAAAATAAACATCAGAGAAAATATCATAGCAATAATTAGAACCGCAGCAAAAAGCCAAACATGCCACAATGAAATGAATCAAAATGTCTGCAAAGCATCAGCGGACTGACAAGGGCCACCGGGGGATTCCAGGTAGATTCCAGTTAGATTCCAGTTACATTCCAGGTAGATTCCAGGTAGATGCGCATCGCAGCGGCTGTTTCTGAATGGCATATATGGGGCCTTAGACAGAACTTAAAATCAATCACTGATTATTGGTGATTGGCTGTGATGTATTTGTGAACAAACCCAATTCAAACACAAAGATTACACCATATTGTAGCCATGGTAACACAGCAATCAAACTATCAAGATGATTCTTTAAACTTTTACAAAGTAAACTTCCTAATAAAATCCTAAATGTACTATTTATTTTTCTCAGCTGAATGCATTAAATAAAATATAATAACATTGTCATTCTCTATAAATGATGCTACAGGTTTAGATCTATGGTCTGTGTTACAATTAAACCATTTCTAGGGGCCCCTGAGTGTCTGGAGGCCCCTGAATGTCTGGAGGCCCCTAAACGGCCCCTACCAGCAGCTACTGAGTTTTCTTTGCCTTGACATTCCAATCTTATTATTCTAGATTTCAGAATTGCTAACATCAAACTATTATACAGAGTTAACCCCTTTGAGCTTTTTGGATCTATAAATCAGTCTGCAGTCAGGTTGTTCTAGAGGTTAAATAGATATTATTGGGGCTTAATTAGTAAAATGGCAGCAAATTAGCTTATTTCATAACTTTATAACCAGAGACTTTCTCTCCTCTGGTCTGTTTAACAGCCACAATCTCAGATCAACTCAGACCTCCAGGACTGTCAGCAGCAGAAACAGAAACTTTATACCTGTTGGGGAAAATATAGATTATATTTGCTTCGCATTTTCCCGGATGATGGCAATGATATAGTAGGATCCAGTTAGATTATTGATTAATATGGGTTGTTGCTATGTTGTTGTACTGAGTGTTTGTTCAATGTGCCCCTTTTTTAAATTTGAGCCCCTGCCCCTCCAAAGGTCTCTGCACGGCCCTGGCTCCGTCTGTAAAATATTACTACCAGTAGCTCGTAGCGGCGCTGCAATAGCGAGAGCAGTGGACCACCGCTAAATTGCATTTTCTTTTTGCAAAGTTTTATAAGTTTGCTTTTAACTTTCCTTTACAATTTGATGAAAACAAAATCAATTCAATAAAGTGTGTTTCTATATCATAAAGTTGCTAAATGAGAGATTTCTCACCATAGGGGCAGCAGCAATCAGCATGACACAGCAGGTTGACGCTCTTCCCCCAGTGAAGTCAGACACCAGGCCGGCCATGATGCCTCCTGTGGTCACAAAGTAGGCATCAGAAGTGTTAAGAAGGATTAATTTGACTGTCTTTGCATTCTTAGACAACAAAAAAGTATAATACAAAAGGTGTTTTTAACTGCCCAATCAAAACCTACCAAGGATTCCTCCTACATCAAATAATGTTGACATGTCTCCTGCTTCTTTTGCCTGAAAATGTGCTGAGAAAAAACAAAGAATTCACACATTAAACATACAGTTACATACTGTATAAGAAGACAAGACTTTGCACTGCATGAAAATTGCGCATAATTTTCTTCCTTTCTTCTACCAGACTATTTTAATATATAATATTTGGTTTGGTTTGACTTTATTGAATGTAGAGTAATAAAAGAATAAACAAAGTTATATACAAACAGATTTAACACAAAATCAAACAAAAGAAGAACAGTAGTAAAGTAAATTTACACATTCAAAGGAGTGGGTAGAAGTATGAATTTATTTTTTATCCCCTCTTACATTTATGGCATCACCCAATAAATTACTCTTCATGTTCACTCTGTTTTAAGAGTTTCTAATTATTTTCTATATCCATATTAATATAACTAGTAAAGTGTATTCATAATTGCTTGCCCATATAAGTAAGCATACCTTTTAACATATTAAAATTTACTTCTAAATGAATATATCATAATACAGTAATATTTTGACAACTTCATTACATAGTAACAATAACATTATTATCTATATTGCATGTATATACATGAATATACATGCGTGTTCAGATGTACTTATGTATGTATATCTATATGGACAGAAGATATCTTTTATGATGGTAGGTATATAAATAAGGTAGGCAAGCATAAGCTTTGGCTTCAGCCTATTCCTTTTCTGGTAAAATATAGGTTTGTTTATTATTATTGTTTTTGTTTCCTGTGTTTAATGTTGATAATTTACCAAAATACAGTGAACTGAAACATTTATAGCAATATAAACCAGGTATTTACATACATTAAATAACAACAACAACAACAACAACAATAAAAAAACACAACCCAGGGTTTTCGCAAGAAAACTTGCTAAGCCTTGTGGTCGGGTCCTGAGGCGGTCTAATAGCAGTCCAATGTGTTCTTGCATTAAAAGATGTTAAGTTGACAGGAAATGTAAAAATATTACTGGGTAATTATGTTACTGGAATACATTACTGACAATACTTAAACCCACAACTATAGGATCTTAAAGACAATAAACAATAAAAAAACAACAAAATACATACCAATTATTTCCATTTTTGTTAAACCTTTGAGTTTGAGCTCTGTTTGTTTACAAATGCATCTCAGTAAATTAGAAGAGGGGCCTCTAAATCAAATTCTGCTCAAGGCCTCATACAACCTCGGACTAGCCCTGCATGATGAGCCACTGCACTGCATATCTCTCTGCTGGATACAGAGGGACAAAGGGGGATTAAATTTATTAGATTAAATTTATGTGGTTCTACTAGCTCCTCCATTTTGTGTCTTTAGAAAAAATGCCTTTTGAAAAAAATCGTTTAATAAGATAAGATAAGATAAATCTTTATTGTCATTGTCACAAGAACAACAAAATTTAAAACGTGCCATCAGTCAGTGCATATGCTTAAAAATAACGTTCTCACAATTTACACACAATGTAAGAGATACATTACAAATAACTGATAAAAAAACTAATAAATAAGAATAGCCACATTCACACACACATCATTCATGATGATTAATGGTTGTTTTTGATTGCATTTAGTTTTGTTATTGCTGTAGGGTAAAAACTGTCTCTAGACGGTTGGTTCTTGTTCTGATTGCTCTGTATTGTCTGCCTGAAGGCAGCAGTGAGAACAGAGACACTGAGTTTCCTTCCAAAAGCTTCTCACCACAGTTTGCTGGGGTAGTGTTCCATTAATCTTGACAGAACCGTTGTAACTGAGTCAGATTTGCAGATCATATTACTCACGAAAACCTTTTTAATACTGCACAGATTTGTGATGGCAACTTCTAAACTTCTACTTTGTTGTAATTGAGTCAGTTTCTAACTAATTTTGTGCTATGCTTATAAGTTCTTATCCATTTGAAAGACGTATTTGAACAAAACTTTAACTTCCTGCATGATGTCTTGAGATGTCCCTTCACTATTTTCACATAATGTTTTTTTTCATCTTACTTCTCCTTTAAATGTAACCATTTTCATATTAGCAAAACTTCAATTTTAGTTTAAGCAAAGCACAAGAAAAGACTCCAAAAATTAAGGTCTTTGTCCCTGAATGGATTTGCAAACTGTAATCTGACTTTTTATGTTGCTTCCAGAAAACCAGCTTTTTTCTTGCTGAGCAGCTTTTTCGCCTGTGTCCATAAAGACCTTGTTTCACCATCATCATTTGGGCTTTCTAAATATGTAGCATCTTAGAGTAAGTAGCCTTCTTAATTTGAAAGCAGTACATATAAATGCTAAAATAAATTCCCTCGCTCTTTATTCTGATATTTACCAAAAATGATTTCGGAACTCCTAAAGGACTTAAAACAGGAACGTCTGAATTAATCTTAATATTGGTAGGAATAAAGATTTCTAATATATGCAAAGTTTAGATCAATATGTAAAATGTGTGAATAATACTGACCAACATTAGAGATGTAGAGAGGAAGCCAGTAGAGGAAGGTGTAGCTGACCAGTTTGGCAAACATGAGGCAGAGCGAAAACTCCACCACTCCCTGTGGGACACATAAAAGATCAGATTAGGCATTTTAATGATCCTTCTCTCACTGTGCTGCAATAAAAACATGCAGCACATGGTTTTATTGCATGTGCTGTATGCAATAAAAACATGCAGCACAAGCTTAGCATTAAGCCTAAAGTCATTCATACCCTTACAGTTGAGCCAGGCTTAAAGTAATCTTTTAATTTCAGCAACATATTTTTCTGACAGGAAGTAACAATGTTCACAACTTGAATTTTATGGAGAATCCATGGAAGAAACTAAAGATTTGGGTGATGGCATGGAGGTCCACCAACCTCAAAGCCATTGGTAAAATAAACATGATCATCCATCCATCCATTTTCTTTACACCCTTGTCCCTAATGGGGTCAGGAGGGTTGCTGGTGCCTATCTCCAGCTGCGTCCCGGGCGAGAGGCGGGGTACACCCTGGACAGGTCGCCAGTCTGTCGCAGGGCAACACAGAGACATACAAGACAAACAACCATGCACACACACACTCACACCTAGGGAGAATTTAGAGAAACCAATTAACCTGACAGTCATGTTTTTGGACTGTGGGAGGAAGCCGGAGAACCCGGAGAGAACCCACCATGCACAGGGAGAACATGCAAACTCCATGCAGAAAGATCCCCGGCCGGGAATCGAACCCAGGACCTTCTTGCTGCAAGGCAACAGCTCTATCAACTGCGCCACTCTGCAGCCATAAACATGATCATGTCAAATGGAAATGGACCTTCTACTAAAATTTTAAATGTGCAATTTGTCTTTCAGACCACTACATGGAGCCTAACTCTATGGCTGGAACATGTAAGCAGCACAATAATATCATATCTGGAGGAAAATCAGACAAATCTTTTTTTTTCTTTGTTTAAATCAGTTAAATTCAACTACTTATGCTTACAGGTATACAGAGAGCCCCATAGAAGCTTATGGCCTCAGAGTGTTCCTGTATGATCTTCGGAGTCTCCGTGGAGACAGCGCCATTGATGCTTCTGTTTCCGTTTTGCAGTAGAGGCTCGGTCTCAACGTCCTCCTGAATGATCTAACATACAAACACACAGCTGTGAGCTCAGAGATGAATGGTTCAGGAAAAAAGAAGAAAGTAGGAATGCAAGTTATTCATTAATGAGTTAATCTAAAGTTGATTGATCTTATTGATCGATTGTAGATTAATTGGCGGCCATTTTCTTAAAAGCTTGACTGTCTTTCCATAACATACAAGACTACATTTCTCGTAATAAGCCGAATTGAAAAAGATATATCATAAAATCGGTATTTTGTGTCAGATTAATTAGATACCGACTGAATTTCTGTAAAATGCATAAAATGCATTTTATGTGTATGTTTAAGTTTAAACATACACATAAAATGCATTTTCCATACCACACCAGACTGTCTGGACCGTAGTTTCCTATGGTAGTCTCTCTTCTGTGCTCAGGTTATGGCAGACATCTTTATTTCTGTATCAGTGGCTCCGCTTAAGTATGACCACCGGTGCTCTCTGCTGTATGGTGGCCAAACTTCAACGGTAAAAGAAAATCTGATGCACATTATAATACATTGTAACTCATTTTAATCATTTTAACCATTAATCAGCAGATAATCGTAAATTGATACATTTTTGGATCCCTAGTAGAAGTGCTTAATTCAATTTCAATTCAAAACTACTTTATTGAGCCAAAGGGAAATTAAATAGTTTAGGTTAAAACTCACATGATGCTGAGGAGAAGAGCAATCCACATCTTCAGGTTCTGAAGTGAATAGAGAGTGAGACGATGGTGTCACACTTATAAACAAAAAAAAAATAAAAAATTGATCCAAAACAACAAAACGAGTCTTTGCAGAAACTGACTTTCAACCAGGAAAAAGAAGCAGAGGATCCCAGCGGCAGCGATGATGAGTCCTGGGACAATGAAGGACATCCCCCATTCTGAGGAGACAAAAACTCCAGCGATGAGGGAACCTAGGATGTTTCCCACCGAGGTGTGGGAGTTCCAGACGCCCATGATGAACCCACGCCTGACCATTAGAAAGATGAAAACAAGAAACACCGAACAGTTAGCTGCACAATCCTGCATCTGGTGTATGTTGTACATAATAAACCAGGATTGTTCAAAGTGCAACAAAAGGGCACTTGCAACCCTTTGAACAAGTTTGTGTATCTTCTGACAGAAACAGAAGAATGGTTTAAATGTGTCCCTCCAGCATATGGAGCCAATAAACATTTTTGCAATTGTTTAGGATGATATTTCAAAGGTATCTTATATAGTAAATTTTAGGTACAAGACAAAGAATCACTTTTTTTATTTTGTACAAAGTCATGTCAAAAACATTTAGTAAGTTTTTTTTACACACTTAGACATGCATTATACTTGGATAAACTCCGCTGAGATTTTAAAAAGGAAATTCAAATTTTTATTACTGGAAATAAACTATAAACATTTTCCATAAGAAATAATTACCTCAAAAGTTAAATAACTGTAAACATCAAGGTAAATGTCATAATAAAAAAGTGTACTTGTTTTATTGTTGTGCATGTAAAGGAGAAAGAATTCACAATGATATTGTTTTTGTGATTTTGATTGAAGAGAAAAAGCTCATTTTGATTCCTGGGGACTTTCAACTTTTATTTTAGGACTAATTAATGTTCAGTATTAAAATATTGCGGAAATGTAAATAATAATCTTTTATCATTCCAAAATTGTGTAATTTTGATCCACTCTTCTTTGCAGAATTGTTTTAATTTACACACACTGAAAGGCTTTCAAGCATGAGCAACCAATTTGAGGTCATGCCACATTATCTAAATAAATCCTAAGCACAGATTTTGTCAATATTCCTGTTAAACCTTTCTTTTTCTTTTAAACCACTTCCTGATGGTGCTTTGATCCAATGTCCTGCTGCATAACAAAAACTGTTCTTGAACAAAAGAATTAAAAATTATTCAAAAGGCTGGAATTGGTTTCATATTATATTTCAGTGTAGATATAACTGCAACAATTCCTGCTGCAGTTTATTTTTGCTCTGTGTTGTATGATTTATGTAAAAAGGGTTCTGTGGCAGGCATATTGTATATTTGACATTCAATTGTTATGAAAATACTGTTTATAGCAAACATAATTTCAAATAAATTTGGCTTCAAAACCTTAATGCCTTGAAATTGGGGCTGTCTCTTACTAGTTCCAACACTCTGCCTTCAGGAAGTCACCACAGCAGTGCTTCTCATTATGTCTTTTACAACTGTTCTTGAGAGTGTTAGACTGAGAAGTAGTTCCTATGATAAGCTCAGCAGATGCATAATTCCACCAGGTGTCTGCTAATGGCTGCTGCTAGTCTAGAGGTGATTTATGTAAATAGGCGGTGCTTTGTGAGTATGCTGCAAACATGAATGGTTGCCAAAGGAGATTCAAGGATTTCTCAATCATGCATAAAAAAAAACAAGGCAACGCTCCACGTATGTTTTGATGAGGGAATAACATCATAACATGATGTTAAGCTCAAGTTAATTTTACAGAGGGCTGAACAATAAGTCAATAACAAGATATATCGTAAAAGACACCTGATCAATATCAATAGATTATTATCTGGTAGAATTTTTCATAATTTCACTAAAGTCCGATCCAGAACCATACAGCAATCTAGAGGAAAGGCTTTAGTTTCTCAGCCTCTCACCAACAACTAAGCTAGGTTGGTGAACTCAGATAAATCACTCCCTCTTTTGTTACCTAGCAACAACTGTTGAGTAACTTGTGCTGCAGCACAAGCCTGGTGCCATCTTTTGATTCAGCAGAACTAAAAATCTCAAAATCGTGTTTAAAAAAACTCAACTAAGCATTCTTTATATGTTTAGATTTGTTCTCCACTCCCCCTCTGTTCAATCATTTTGAATTTATCTTGAAGCAGAAAACCAGCACTGACACCAGGCATTGTCCATGTGAAACTGTCATGATTTCATGGATCAGTTGATTTCAAATATGTGTCAGTATGAACCATTTAAATGTCGCCTCTGCTGGTGCTTTGTTGCAGTGCTGTTAAAACGTGACAGAGTGTGTGATTTAGTTGATTCCAAAACTCTGCAGAACTGCCTTCCTGTACTCACTTCCCTTTTCCAAACCAGTTGCCGACACAGGCCACCACAGCGGGCCAACCGGTGGTCTGCATGAGCCCGTTCATCACCTGCAGTGTCAAACACAACAGAAGCCCATTTTCATTAGTTTACAGCAGGAAACTGAACATGAAAAGGTGAATGAGTGGAGAGGGAGAAAGACTGTTCTTGTCTCTAAAGCTGCAAAACATGAGCCCAGACATGCATGAGCAGTCATCTGGCTCCCTGTGAGTCATGTGGCACCCTGTGAGTCATGTGAGTGAAGACTCACATCTCATCTCATTTTATTTATAGAAGAGAAAATCTAACAGCTACAACACCTACAATGAAGGAAACATCTTATTAATAAGTACATTTATTCCTAATGTTGACAACGTCATTAAATTTAGTACTTTTTAACATGTTTTTGAACAGAGGTTTGGCTTCTAACTCCACGTTCTCATCTGGGAAGTCATGTGTAAGAATGAAGCACAAATGATTCCTCAAAACTACACTTCAAATACAAACTAAAAATAAAGGATCTTTGTTTTTCTCCAGTTCAGCAGACTGGATTTTAACGCTTCAAGCACACTTTTGAACAAAACTTAATAAATAAAAGAAACACTTGTCTATTTATGGTTCTCTTCTGCTTTTCTGTCACAATTTAATGTGTCAGATGACATTTCAACAAACCACTCAATAACAATAATCACCTTATTGAGCAATGTTTTAATCAGGATTAAACACATAATTGGAAAGTTAAGTTAAAGTTTCCATTTGAAAATTTACTCAAGTTTTAACTTTAAATTAGATTATTTACAATAATCAACAATAATTGAAACAGCAAATTTATGACAATACAAAGTTGCAAATCACCTTTTAGGATTTTTAGGTCTTTTAGGTTAAACCTTTGTGAAATAGGTTGATCTCTATATGTGAGCGCAACCTATCTTACATATAGATAAGTTGATTTGGATACTTTTTTATCAGTAAAAAATTGAATAAAATGAAAGGGGCATTTTTTTTTATAGTCAGGCTTTCTTTTACAATATGGAACTGAATTAAGTCAACTGTCAACTGTAAGAAACAATGTTACTGTAAGAAAAGATAACTAACAAAAAAAGGGTATAGGGACCCACTAAAACTGATAAATTAAACAAGTGTTTTGCTATCTCTTGGAAAGTCAAACAAATTTTCAGGTTTTTAATCACATTTATAAGAGCACTTTTTGGTTTGACTTTTTTTTGAAGACTTTAGTTTCTGTCTGACCTTTTTCTTACACTGACAAAATGAACTTAGGGGGTTATCACATTAACAAAAGAATATCATGTACTTTTAACTAAATAATTTTATGTTTGTAACGAAAACGTGATAAAATTATGTTGGATAACAAGAAATTCAACAACTTAATGTTTATGACATTTAATCATGTTGAGATAACATGATTCATTATAGTCAGACTTGATCTTGTGCTGAAGACGACGAGTGAAATCACGTGAGATCAAGCAATATTATATAATATCACAGAGATCACGTGAGACAATCATTTTTTGTCTCAACTTGAATAACGTATTCAAGTTGAGACAACATGATTCAATTTAGTCAGATTCATTTCCCTCTGAAGAGGATCTAGTGAGATCAGGGGATCACGAGAGATTATGGAAGATCACCAAGCAGTTTTACACATTAAACTATAGATATTTGTTTTTCTCTGCAGGGAACAATTGGTATTTAAGAACTGCACTGAAACAAATGGCTGTAAAAACTACAGCATGAAAATACAGTAAGGTGGCTGGGTTTTGAAAATACAGCTCTGTGGTACCTTTTCTAACTGTTGAGTGTTCTTTCTACCCTTTCACCCAGTCCTGTCTTAAAACAGTTAATGTGATGTAACTTTACAAAATGTCTTTGAATTAACGTAATTAAATCCTGGAAAGGATTTCCACACGATTAAATAGCTTTCTTTCAGCATGAAGCATGTTTGTTGTGCTAACTCAATTTTCATGAGTTGGATCAACGTAATAAGTAGTGTGAAGGTATCACTGTAACATAAGTTGGTTTCTGCTGTGGTGGCGCAGGGGTTTAGCACACTGCACATTTGGAGGCCTTAGTAGTGGACGTTGCTGGTTTGACTCCCGGTCCTGGCAACCTTTGCCACATGTTCTCCTACTGTCTGCCTACTGTTGAGCCAACACTTAATAGAATAACATAAGTGGAGCCAACTCATTTTACTTAAATTAGAATAACCATAATAACATAAGTTGATCCAACATAACTGCTTTACATTGGAATAACCTTCATAAGTTAAGTTGACCTAACACATTTGCTTTAAATAGGAGTAACAGAATTACATGGTGCTGAAATAAAGCAAAGTAATCAGGTGGAAAACATTTCCATAATTTTTTTATTTTTTCAGTGAACATAAATGTAAGGGAAAAAAACATTTAAAATGAAAACAAGCCTGTGTCTGAATGTTTCTGAGTCGAACAACAGTGACGTGAGCTGGATTTAGTTACTAATGGTCGAAGGCAGTTTAAATAGTGAAGTGAAACAAAACTCTCCTGACAATGCCTTTTGTTTGCAGCGGTGCTCAGAGTGTGTGTCCACAAAACCTGCCAAGTTGAGTGATAAATGAAACTTGGCTGTTGTGCTCTGACCTGACTTCAGCAAAAAATAGCTCATCTGATCCATGTGCTTCCACTTTCCACTTAGTTTCTGATACACAGTATGAGACAGAATTCTTTGTAGTTAGATTTAATAATTTAGAATATTAAAAGTCTCGGTTTCCAAATGGGCTGCACAGTGGTGCGGTTGGTAGAGCTGTTGTCTTGCAGCAAGAAGGTCCTGGGTTCGATTCCCGGCCCGGGGTCTTTCTGCATGGAGTTTGCATGTTCTCCCTGTGCATGGTGGGTTCTCTCCGGGTTCTCCGGCTTCCTCCCACAGTCCAAAAAAAACATGACTGTCAGGCTAATTGGTCTCTCTAAATTCTCCCTAGGTGTGAGTGTGTGTGTGAATGGTTGTGTGTCTTGTTTGTCTCTGTGTTGCCCTGCAACAGACTGGTGACCTGTCCAGGGTGACCCCGCCTCTCGCCTGGAACATAGCTGGAGATAGGCACCAGCAACCCTCCTGACCCCATTAGGGACAAGGGTGAACAGAAAATGGATGGATGGATGGTTTCCAAATGCACACCAAAGGTTTGCCAAACTGCAGAATAATTAAATCTGTTACCTAGGTAACTCAAACCAAGAAAAGTGTGATATATCATTATTTTTCCAAACAGCTCTTATACAATCTGTCAGTCTGAGGACTGTGTGTGTGTGTCTGTGTGTGCGTGGGTGTGTGTGTGTGTGTGTGTGTGTGTGTGTGTGTGTGCATACCTGGACGAAGGCATAGTAGGCTAAAGAGTGGATGTTCCAGTAGTAGCCGAGGCCGAACAGACATGTAAACAATCCGCTCATCACCATCCCGAAGCTCAGGTAGTACCGCAGAGGAAGGCGCTCTCCAAAGATCCCACTGGGGAGAGAGAAAAGCCCCCGAGTGAGTCGGCGGAGAAACCCAGACCTTTCACCTGGAGAGCTAAAGCCAGCAGCTACCAACCTGAAGAACATGCCAATAGCATAGGCAACGAGGAAGGAGTTATCCAAGACACCAAAGAGGGTCTGATAGTTGCCCTGATCTGCAAAAAGGCCACAGGCAAACTGTTTTATTAACATTATTACATTAAATAGCATAAGTATGTGGTCAAAATGATAAAATATCTGAACACTGTAAGTTTAATTAGTGGAATAGGTCCCCATAACACCTTTTCATGCTCCAAAACAGAACAAAGAATTTCCACAAAATGCTTTAATTTTTAAAAGGAAGCTTGTCAATTGACTATTCAAGATTTTGAATAAATAAAGGTTTATGTCGTAAATGTTTGACTTAGTCAGTTTTATGATGGTTCTGTTGGTTAGAAAGTCATAACTAGATATAGGGTGTGAGCTCCACGGCTCCAGCGCTGGGATCAATGAACTCAAAACCACTGTTATCAGGTGGGATACTCACTGAGGCCAACAAATTAATTTTACAAATTCTAAATTATTAAATCAAAAATAGTAAAGGATCGGATAAACCTTTCACCCTGGGGAACAGAGATTGGCTTAAGAGAAAACGCTGGGTTAAAATCCCACGGGAAAATAAATAAATAAAATAAAAATAAATAAATAAATAATAATAATAATAATAATAATAATAATAATAATAATAATAATAATAATAATAATAATAATATATAAAATAAACAAAAATAATAAAAACATAAGTGCACTGTAAAAAATGAACTTAGGGGGTTATTACATTAACAAAAGAATATCATGTACTTTTAACTAAATAATTTCATGTTTCAAACATAAATGTGATACAATCATGTTGGATAAACAAGAAATTCAACAACTTCACATTTATTAAATTTAATCATGTTGAGATAACATGATTCATTATAGTCAGACTGATCTTGTACTGAAGACGACGAGTGAGATCACGTGAGATCACACGAGTTCACGCGAGACAATCGTTTTTGTCTCAACTTGAATAACATGTATTCAAGTTGAGATAACGTGATTCAATTTAGTCAGATTCATTTCCCTCCGAAGAGGATCTAGTGAGATCAGGGGATCACGAGAAATTATGAGACATCACTGTTTTACGCCTGGGAAAACTTCAAAGCAGTTTTAGTTACACATTGAAATATAGATATTTGTTTTTCTCTGAAGGGAACAATTGGCATTTAAGAACTGATCTATTACAGTGCAGTTCTTAAATGCTGTAAGAACTGTAAAAAAAGGCTTTGACTTTTTTTTTTAAATTGTCTGAATTAATGTAATTAAATCCTGGAAAGGATTTCCACACGATTAAATAGCTTTCTTTCAGCATGAAGCATGTTTGTTGTGCTAACTTAATTTTCATGAGTTGGATCAACTTCATAAGTAGTGTGAAGGTATCACTGTAACATAAGATGGTTTCTCCAGCGTGCTATGGTGGCGCAGGGGTTTAGCACACTGCACGTCTGAAGGCCTTAGTCCTTGACGTGGACGTTGCTGGTTCGACTCCCAGTCCGGGCGACCTTTGCCACATGTCCTCCTACTTTTTCAAAAAAATATGAGCCACTAACGCCGCAAAAACTTTTTGGGGGAAAAAAAAAAGTTGGTTTCAACTAAAATGTCATTAATCTTAGTCAAGTAAATTATTTGGTCCAAAGCATTGCAAATGTGACAGGCGGTAGCACATGTGTGTCTGCCTATTCTACCCCCCGCCAACAAAAAAAAAAGTGTCCTCCTTTTCAGAAACCCAAACCTGGTCACCCTACCCTGCAGAGAAAAACAAATATCTATAGTTTAATGTGCAACTAAAACCACTCTGAACTCTTCCCAGGCGCAAAACAGTTATGTGTCATAATCTCTCGTGATCCCCTGATCTCGCTAGATCCTCTTCAGAGGGAAATGAATCTGACTAAATTGAATCACGTTGTCTCAACTTGAATACGTTATTCAAGTTGAGACAAAAAATGACTTCTGCTCTCTTTCAAATAAGATTTGTGCTCTCTCAAATCTTTGTGCTCATGCTCAAATTTTCTCCTCATGCACAAAATTTCTCTGCACAGAATAACTCTCCACTTGCAAACCTCTCTGCTAGCTTGCAAGTTCTTTTCTGCTGGGTGTAACTCTGTGGCTCTGTATCTGTCTAAATAGGTAGATAGGCAATAGATAACTATCTATATCGATCTAAAGATAGGAGCAATGTATCTAGATAGATATTAATCTATCCAGATATTAATCAATTAATCAACTTCCTGTTTGTATTCTCAGAACTTGTAATGTTCGTACTCAAATCTTTCTCCTCACGCTCTTGCAGAGCTCTCTGCTCGCTTAGCAAACATTGTCTGCTTGCTTTTGGAATCACCTTTATGCACAGTTGCCTGGCAACCTCTCAGCCAATAGAATGAAAGTGTTGTACTGGGTGCATTTGTTTCCTTCTATCGGGTGCGCCTGTGTGGCTACTATCAATTGTAGCAACCTGTGCCAACAACTGGATGTAGAGAGTTGGTTGGATGAACAAGCTCCTGCCTAAGGTCAGTACGCTGTTAGCGACCTGCAGCACACTGCTGGCGGATGTGTAGTGTAACAGAGCAGAAAGCTGAGGTTATTGTTTCTCTCTACATCCAGTGGGTGGCGCAGGTTTCTACAATTGATAGTAGCCACACAGGCACATGCGCTAGACGGAAACAAACGCACCCAGTACAACACTTTCGTTCTATTGGCTCTGTCCTGAGCGGGCTGCGAGAGCGGCCATTAGCTGCTATTAGCTTCTCTTGCATACTCAGCACCACAGCCAGTCAGACACAGTTATTCGTTCAACACCATACCTTCACCAAATAGTCAAAGAAGAGCAAGCCAATATCACTCTGTGTCCACATTGCAATTAAATCACACATTTGTAAAGCTGAGTAAAGCTATCAATCAATACTCGCAACTCGCCATGACAACCCTTGCTACTTCAAATTCTGAACAGGCAAACAGGAGAATCTGGGGAGGGAGAGAGTGCTGTGGTTTTACATCAAAACCGGGGCTGTGATGAAGTTGTACCAAACTGTACCACTGAAAATTAAAGTAAAGAGACTTTGCCAAAATATATTTGTAAATGGCTACTAAATGGTAAAATTCCCCTTCTTGTTCATTAGTCAAACAGTGACACCTGGTGGTTAATTTATGCTGTTATTTTGAAGAACTAGATTTCTTCTTCGTGTGTTTTGTGATGTGCGGCACTTCCTGTTCTTGCTGAGCGTTATGAGTCAGCGTTAGATCCTGAAGGAAACTAAAGAAAATTGTTAAAATAGCGCCCTTGGAAAGCAGAATGAGGTATGAATATGCGCAATTGTGATTTGTAATAAGAAATGTTTATTTAAAAGCAGTAGAACGTTATTGGTTTATTTGTTTAAAAACGAAACTGTGTATGTTGACGAGCTAAGGACAACGTGTTCTTTTCTGTGTATGTGTGAACAATAATATGTTAATTTTATACATGTCCAACAATTCTGTATTTCTTTTATTTCATGCTACAGTTTTCACGGTGTCTAAAGTCCAGATTAAACTGCACCCGTTTGGAACTCCCTGCGTCTGGCTGTTTATTCCAAGTGGCCGCTACAGTATTACCTACAAGTAATGCATTTTAAATAAAGAACAGCACTGAATAATACTCACGTGGAATTGTTTTAAATTATGATTTTGCAGATCTTTCAGCATATTTTCAAATGAAAAACTGCATGAAGCTAATTTGGTGAAGCACTTACCAAAAGGCGCCCAGTCACACCAGGTATCATTATCAGTTATGTTGCGGTACGCTGGTCGAATGACTAATGAACAGTTTCTATGCAGTTCACTCTGAATTTCAAACAAAAAGAAAAAAAAAACAGAACTAGATAAAACAACTCGCATATACAGGAACAGATGAGTCAGATAAAAAACATACAGAATGATGTAGCCACGTCTGTACTTCACAGGTCTGAGGCTGATTTAATGCAATGTGACCCTTCATTTAACTCAAATGTTGCAAATTTAGAAAATCAGAAACTTACAAAACTATGATGTCATCATTTTGGCCTAGCTGTTTATTAAATTATTAGTTACGGTAAAGAGATTTGGCTAATGTGTTCCTTATACAGCAGAAAATGGCCTCAAAAGTTATTGGCCCTATTTTTATTCATTAATTCTTTTATCATTTATTTCCACAATAGCAGAATAACATAAGCAATCATTCATTGCTCATTCATAAATATAAATTTATTTCCCCAAAATCCTTGAAGACATTGTATTTAAAGCTTCCCAATCCTGAGCCTAACTTTGGAAACTACTATATTTATCTTACACTGACATGTTGCTTAGATTAAAAAAAAATTTCTGCAGCTGAGCATTGTCAGCTTAAATCAGAGTAATACAAACACAATTTGCTTTTAATAAACATTTCTCCAGTCACCTTAACAATGCTGATTGGCTTCCTTGAGAGGTGGTAGGCTGTGTAGAAGAGGAATGTGAGGAAGAGAATAAAACCACGATACCTGCAACAGGAACAAATAACACACAAGCTCACGTAAGTATTGATTATTTAAACACAGTCCATCCTTATAAGTCTAATAAGGCGTAAAGTAAGGTAAGACAGACAAAAAAGAACTTCTTAATAATTTTCCATTATTGCATTAATGTTTGAATAACATAAATGACATTTAGAAGAAATAACACAAACCAATCTGCTGTGGGGGATTTTTTTTTTCATATCTGCTCTCCTATGTCATTAAACAACAACATGAATTCACTGAAGTCACACAACAACAACATACACCATGATACAAGGTTCATAAATAAACTGAAAAATATGCTTAAAGTCTTATATATAAAGTGTTCATGTTTTGTTTAGTTTACATGTTTTGGAATGAATAGTGTGAAAATCTACAGCCTACAACTTTCTAAGGAGTAAGTAGGTTACTATCTTGATTATATCACAGGCTGTTTTCGCTGCTTTCACTCTTAAAGATTGCTTGACCATCTTGGGCTGAATGTTTAATTCTCTAAAGTGTTTATATGTGCTCAATTAACTTTTAGTGGAAGTTCTCTGACAATAAAACTTGATTCATTACAAGGCCAGGAATCAGTTAGCAAATCTTCATCTGCACAGACAAAGCATAGATTACAACATGTCATTATTGGGTCGTTCCTGACAATATTTGAGTAGCACTTAGTTAATTTTACTCATACTATTACACTGACATGCATAAAACTAAGCAATCTGTTTGCATGGTAAATTATTTTTAATTAGGAAATATTTAATCTTTACTATTTATATAATCAGTGATACTGAAAGCACTGCAAATCAGAAGTGACAAGGGCTGTTGTGTCAATAAAACATGCTACCTGGAAAAATATTTACATTAGCGGGGGATATTTACATGTTCAGCTCCTAACCCTTAGTTTCTATGACAACAGTGGGGCTACTTCCCCGCTGATTATGAAATCCTAGAAAAACTTACATAGTTCTAATAAATGTGTGAACATCTTGGTGAAGCAAAACTGAGGCAGTACTTTGCAGAACGAAGCGTTCTCTGGTAGGATATATTTTAACATCACTGTCTCCCAGAATAATTTTGTTGCCTTAGCTCTTATTTCCTCCACATAATTTCTTTCAGAGATAATGAGGTTGCTCCTGCTTTATATTCAAGCATGGTGCCAAATCTTTTAAACATTAACAACCTGCAAAAATGTAAATGTCTACAGCATTATGACTGAGCAGCAATTTTAATTTCACTTTTCAACACTAGTTTTTTTATATTATCATTATTATTATTATTATTTTGTCATGCTCTTGGAGGATTGGGTTGAGTATTTGGGCATTGTTGCTGGTGGTATAAAAATCTTATTTAACATTTCTCCTTCATCTCATGCAAGGAAGGAGAACTGACCAACAGGGAGACAAGGACTGAGCAACAACTGGAGCAGATAAACACCAACCACCTTGGCTAGCTGTATAGCTAACAAGTTCACCATCTTCACTGACTCACATGAACCTCATGGACATCCTGATCTTAGCCCACAGTGTGCTATGGCGTTGGTCCACTGTTAGCAGCTAAAGCTTTAGCTTGTCTGGAGCGGGTCTACCACAAAGAGTCCACTTCATTCTTCAGGATCATCAGGACTTTTGGGCGGATCTACCTGCAAGACCACCTGCTTCTACTGCGTCCTGATCTACACACACCGCCGCACAGGCAAAACATCAAGACTAAAAGTGGAATTGTTAGTGAATGGGACCTGAAAAGACTCAAGCATCGGAGGATCTTGATAACATTAAGAAATCCTTGAACTGTATTTCTGAGGAAGTGGCAGCTATATGGCTCCTTCAAAAAAACATTTTGGACCTGGTTAAAAAGTGAAGTCGTTGAGACTTCTTAATGAGGAAAAGGACAAACGGATCGCAGTACTGGAGAACCAAGTGGCCGATTTGGAGCAATACAATAGGATAAATGATGTGATCATCACTGGACTTAGAGTTAAGCCTTGTTCATATGCCAACGCAGTGGCGGCACCCAGTCCTGCTGGTAACCATCAGTTGAAGTGCTTGACTCCACAGAGAAACATGTGGCTTCTTTCCTCCGGACCAAGGTGATAGAGGTGGACTGTGACACTGTGGATGCATGGCACCCGCTTCCGAGAAGGGGAAAAGAAGATAAACCTGCTATTATCATCAGATTCACAAAGAGGAAATATAAGTTTGCTTTGTTAAAACAAGGGAGATTCTGGTTGTTCAGGACATCGCTGAACTGGATAAATACAACTGAATGCTACGAATGACGATTGGGAACCCAGGTGATCGCACATGACACACAATCACCATGTCTCAATTAAACAATACTTTGTCTTTATCAATTATGGACATAACATTAACACCTCTATCTAATGTTGATTACCTGGAACTGAAAACATTTGACTACACTGAATATAAAAGTCAAGACAAGGAAAAGGATTTGGATCCAGAAAATAACTTTTTCTATGACATTGTGAACAACTGTGGCTACTACTCTACTCAGTAATACAATGTGACAGTTAAAGCAGACAATTCATTTTCCATTATACATTTCGACAGTAGGAGCTTATATGCGAATTTTAACCACATCAAAGAGTGTTTAAGCCATTTAAATCAACCTTTCAGTGTCATAACTATCTCTGAAACCTGGCTTAATTCTGAGAAGGGAACTGATTTTCAACTAGATGGTTATGAATTCAGCTGTATTAATAGAGAGAGGAAGACTGGTGGAGGAGTAGCTGTCTATGTGGACAGCAGTCTTAGATATAATATAATTGAAAACATGACTAATGTGGTTAAAATAATTTTGAGTGTATAACAGTTATATATATATATATATATATATATATATATATATATATATATATATATATATATATATATATATATATATATATATATATATATATATATATATATGGATAAAATAAAAATATAATTGTTAGTTGTATGGTATATATAGGGCTCCTGGATCCAATATGGACCTCTTTACAGAATGGTTTGAGAAAACCTACACAACTACAACTCCAAAGAACTATTTTATCTGTGGGGACTTTAATATTGATCTGCTGAATGTAAACAATCACAAATCGACTGAAGAGTTCATTAATACTACATGCAGTCTGAGTCTTTTCCCTCAAATTACAAGACCTAGCAAATCACATCTAACAGCGCTACATTAATAGATAACATATTTCCAAATTTAATACATAACAATATAATAAGTGGATTATTAGTTAATGATCATTTACCTGTTTTTGTTGTTTGTGACAACTGCCACATGAAAGATAAGAGTAAGAGTAATCCAATTTCTGAAAGATTAAGGACTGAAGAATCCATAAAAGCATTTAAAGATGAATTATCTAAACAAAACTGTGAGTCAGTATTGAAAGAAATGACATGAATAAAGCATTTGATAATTTTTTGAATATTTTTAAATAATTATATGATAAAAAAAAACCTGTCCCAATACAAAGTTTATTCATAAAAATAAATATTCAGAAACTCCATGGATCACTAAGGAAATGCAAAATGCCTTTAAAAAGCAGAACAAACTATACAGAGACTTCATAAAGCATAGATCAATTGAAGCGGAAAATAAATATAAGAAATATAAAAACAAATTAACTTCTATTTTACGGATAGCAAAACAAGTTTATTATAGCAAACAGTTAGATAGAAATAAAAATAACATTTAGGATATCTGGAATATTTTAAACAGTGTCATTAGAATAATCTCCAGGCAAACTAGCTTTCCTCAACATTTTACAAATATTGATAAAAACCTTAACAGCATAGTAAAGATAGTTCATAATTTTAATAAATATTTTGTAAGTGTGGGGCCTAAATTGGCTGAGGAAATCCCACAGCCCACAATATATAAAACACTAAATGACACATTAGTTAGTAGAAATCCAGATTCCATGTTTGTCACAGCAGTGAAAGGAAAAAAAATTATAGATATAGTAAACAAATGTAAAAATAAAAGGTCATGTTCTGGGTGAGAGGCAGGGTATATTTATTTATTTATCTTCAAAAGAACACTTAACACTGGAACTGATGAAATAAACAAAACAGCTAAAAACAAAAATAGAATGGATTCTCAGTCTCCATTAACAAAAATGTACTTGAATAAAAACTACAAAGTGTAAATAAATACTGCATTCAACCAAAAGAGTGCAGATTATGAAGTCTGTAAACCATATTGTCCTTCAGTAATTATTAGATTTAAATAGAGAAGATGGAACATCGACTACCTGATGTAATAGTTCACACTACACGTTAGTTCACTCCTACATTTTCCCCTTATGATTGTTGCTTGTGATTTCGTAACCAATCATCCTGTAGTGTGTGGTGTGTTACAGTAGATCATTGTGGCTGCTCTGATTTAAATCAGGGGTTTTCCCCAACGGGGAGAGTAAATGCAGCCTATTGAATGTGACAGGTAACCAATCAGAAAGCCGGATTCTCCTCCTGCTTTCTGAGGGGAAATTACAGAAGGGAATCCCAAACAGCTGACACGGTGCAACCCGAATTCCAGCGGACATTGGAGATGATATGTGGAAACAACATTAATGTTTATAAAACATTTGGTGTAAAGAATATAGAAATGAGAGGGGAGGAGTTGGAGCCAAATTGCTAGGCAATTAATGAACCCGGTAACTTTTCAGCTGTTCTTCGTTAACGTGACATAAATAGGTTCTAATGATTTTCATTCAGTCAGGACGTTACGCTGAAACTAGAGCCACATGCACTGCAGGTAGATTGTAGTAAAGCATTGATTAATGCCTGGTTTTAAAATGAGTTCACTGGACTTGTGGCCATTATTTTGTACCCATTGTTGGACACCACACGGCCCGATGGAACCCGATAGAACCGTTATACCTAGGATTTCTGTGGGCTAATGTTTGGTCTCAGGTTTTGAAAATGGGCAGACAATCGACCGACAGCTCTAAGATGGTGTAGTGTGAACTGGACATTACACTGAGGAGATGAGGAAGGGAGGGTCAGTGGAGAGCAGCGGAGTTGAGCCTTTTTTCATTTAGTGTCATCAACAGAAAGAGAAAAAGGCTGGAAGAGACGATAATGCAGATAATTAAAATTAATTTATCGTATATATATATATTGCAACAGGCATTTATATATGTATATATATATATACACACATATATATATACCTCTTTGGATGTATGTAGAAAGATGAACTCTGCAACATCCATCTAAATAATTTACTGTTAGTGTTCATAATGATAAGGTTGATTTGGAGTTTTAGCTTGCTACACTGAAAAAAATACCTCTTTGGATGAACATAAAAAAATCATGGAAAGGTTTTCCACCTGATTACTTTGCTTTATTTCAGCACCATGTAATTCTGTTACTCCTATTTAAAGCAAACGTGTTAGGTCAACTTAATTTATTAAGGTTATTCCAATGTAAAGCAATTGTGTTGGATCAACTTATGTTATTATGGTTATTCTATGGGTGATTCTAAATCAAATGTTTTGGCTCAACTTAATATATTATGGTTATTCTAATTTAAATAAAATGAGTTGGCTTAATTTATGTTATTACGGTTATTCTATTAAGTTTTGGCTGAACTTAATATATTATGGTTATTCCAATTTATAGCAAATGTGTTGGCTCAATTTAATTTATTAAGGTTGATTCAACTCATTTACTATAGTTGGACCCAATGTAATTTAAAAGAGCCAGCCCAACTAATTTTCAATGCTTTGGACCAAATAATTTACTTGACACATATTAATGGCAATTTAGTTAAAACCAACTCTTTCTTTTTTCCTCCAAAGAGTTTTTGTGGCACCAGTGGCTTGTATTTTTTTGAGACAGTAGCCAGACAGGATGAGGACATGTGGCAAAAGTTGCCAGGACCGGGAGTCGAACCAGCAACATCTGCCTTGAGGACTAAGGCCTCCAAACGTGTAGTGTGCTAAACCCCTGCGCCACCACAGTACACCTAAGAAACCAACTTATGTTACAGTGATACCTTCACACTACTTATTAAGTTGATCCAACTCATGAAAATTAAGTTGGCTCAACAAACATGCTTCATGCTGAAAGAAAGCTATTTAATCGTGTGAAAATCCTTTCCAGGATTTAATTACGTTAATTCGTTAATTTTTCTTGTTTATCCAACATGATTGCATCATATTTTTGTTTGAAACATGAAATTATTTAGTTAAAAGTACATGACATTCTTTTGTTAATGTGATAACCCCCTAAATTCATTTTTTACAGTGTATAGTTATAATAGCTATATTGCCTCCATCATTTGACCCATAACCGCGCCACTGAGGCTGCCTTCTCCACTGCTCTTCATCTGAGCCTGGTACACCTGGAGAAAAGGAACTCCTTTACGGATGCTGTTTTTGGACTTCAGCTCAGCATTTAATACGATCATCCCCCAGAATCTGGTATGCAAATTAGTTCCCTTGGGCCTCAACACTCAACTATGCAACCGGCTGCTGATCCTCCGTACAGAAAGAACTAAGTCTGTCCATGTGGGTAATAACAGAGGTGGGACCAAGTCAGTGTTTTGCAAGTCTCAAGTAAGTCTCAAGTCTTTATCCTCAAGACAGGCAAAAGTCGAGTCAAGTCCCAAGTCTGAAACTTGGAATTTCAAGTCCTTTCGAGTCTTTTTTTTAACAATGTTGCAACTGTGAGCTGAACACAAAATATGTATATAAAAAAGACAGTAGACTTAATGCACTGACTGCAGCAGACAATCTATTTATTGTCAATATAATTTCCCGACATAGATCTCTTCAAATACACCATCCATCCTCTGATGGAACTGGCCCCGGTTCAGCTTAATGATGTGGATAGAGAGAAACTCTCTTCCCTAAGCTCAGGTCCAGAACCTGCTTTCTGATTCACAGCCCAGATTCCAGAAGAGTTTAGTGGGAGGGGGGACATTAGATTATTTTGAGGGGCAGACTAAACTAGCTTTTACTTTAATATAAATACATAAACAAATCTTTATGTAACATTTCAAATATGATACTCAGGTTTATTAACACAAAATAAACAAGGATATAAACAGTGGCATTTATAAAATGCTGAATAATTCAGCTCAAACTAGTATGAACATTATTTCATATGTTACAGAAGTTACTCAAGTAAAAGAAAAAAATATCGTGCAGTAAAACTACTCTTATAAGTACCTTTCTTCCCAAAAAATTACTCATGTAAATGTAACCAATACTACTGACTTTGGAACATAGATAAATAATACTTGTAGCCTATTTTGTTAACAAGCTTAATGTGATATACTGGCATTAGCTAGTCATAATGTACCTAATATTACCTGCATCCAACAAAATTAATCAACTTATTCAGTACATTTGGGGGAAAGAACTGTGCAAAGTTCTTTGTCTTTTGCTGGTTTGCATTTAACACACTAATGCAGCTCTGCACAGCAGCAGCAGGTCTCTAGCAAGAGCTCATGCTGAGTTTAAAGACAGCTCGGAAAAACACGTTATGACTGAGCGTAATTAATTAATGGGGCTCACTTTTTAAATAATATGTTTACCCAAATTTTAAATTTAGGGTAAAATATCAAGTCTTTTCAAGTAAACAGGTTCAAATCCAATTCAAGGCCAAGTCTCTTAACATATTTTTAAGTCAAGTCTAAAGTCTTACTATTAATAACTCAAGTCCAAGTCATGTGACTCAAGTCCTCACCTCTGGGTAAAAGCACCTTCAATGTCATTTCTTTGAACACTAGCTCCCCTTACGGCTGTGTCAGTCGTAAGCGGAGCTTACTGATGTAAACTATGGATGACTTGGGCATCCATAGTTTACATCAGTTTACAAATGGCGTGATGATTCACGAATCTCATCCCAGATTTAACACCAGTCACATAATAAAATATGCAGATGATTACAATTGTGGGTCTCATTCAGTATAACAATAAAGTGGATTACAGAAACGAGGTACAACATCTTGTGGACGGATGTAGAATAAACAATCTGCTCCTGAACGTCAACAAGACAAAAGAGATCATTGTCGACTTTAGGAGGTCTCAACCCAGCGACACATCACTTCTCATCAACAACAGAGTAGTGGAGATCATCAGCAGCGCTAAGATCCTGGAGGTTCACATTACAGACAACCTTGGCTGGACACCGCATATCACTTCCCTGGAGAAACAGGCACAGGAGTGCCTGCACTTTCCGTGACAAATGAGAAAGGCTTTCCTCCCCCTTCCCATCTTTTCCACTTTCTACAGAGAAATCATTGCGAGCCTGCTGACCGATAGTGTCTCCATCTGGTCTGGTAGCTGCAAGGAGTCAGACTGGAAGTCTCGAGTGGTGGAGACAGCGGACAGGATCTTTGGGACCACATATCCCATATCCAGAACTTTGCACACAGACGCTGCTTAGCCAGAGCAAACCAGATCCTCTCCAATTCCACTCATCTTCTTCATATTCTGTTATATATATCTAACAATATATTCTTATTTGTATATTTGTGTAATTATAATTATAGGCACAATTGTGTTTTTGTGTATGCTCCAGTGCAATTTCACTAATATGTCTTTGTGCAACAACAATAAAATAAGTCTAAGTCTATAGTTATTATGCTGGACAAAAAGTATTTGTAGGCATAACGAACTGTGAAAACCAAGAACATTACTTAATTTCTAGAAAATAGTTTGTTTTTCTGATGGAAACGACAAACTTGATTTTGAACATTTTTAACCACTTTCTTTGGTTTTGTATCTAAATAGTAAGTTTTTTATATGAATAAAAGATTACAAATATGTCAATATTTTCATGACTCATTCACTTTTGACAGATGATTGGTGAAAATGTATTTTTACACACTTATAAGAAAACTTGTACATTAGTAGAAATTACCATGGTCATTAATATTACTGTTTTTTAAAAATACAAATAAAAATTCAGATGACTCACTTCTTTTCGTTGATAATTGAAAGAATATTTTGATTTTTTTATCAATTTATTTTATATTGCAAAATATCTAATCTTAAATTATAACGTTTCATGTTTTATTTGCAAGTGACATAAAATTGTTGCCTTTTTTAATTATGTATAACAAAGTAGAAGAAAATCCAGGTTCAACTGCTGAGTTTTTTAGATAATTTGTAGAAACAGGCCGGCTTCTTATAATTCTTAATTTTGTTTGTTACAAAGTTATGAGAGTCTAGTTTCTAACTGCTCCCAACTATTTTCTTGTCTTTTTTAAAGTAAATTTTGTAGAAAGAAGGCACCGCTGTCAGTGGTTTGTTATAATCCCTACCACGCACCAGCTCTGTGATCAGCACCTTGTCTTCACGAAGTCCTTGAATGCTGGACGACAGTATCGACTCGTTAAAGTGCAAATCTGAGTCGATAATCTAAAGAAGAATTTCGTTTTAAAATGTACTAAATGAAGAGCCATACTACTAGATTAAAAGCACGTAATTAAATACTTCTAACTCGCAACGCGATCTTAGATAAATATGCGATAAACACTATAGCGTTGAGGTCAACTGATTTACAGAATCCATGTTTATCGATCAGACTGAGTAAATAATCTACAGCAGGGAGATAATGTAGAAGCCGGTAAAGCTGCCCTGAAACCAAGTTGGCTCTGCAGAAAATAAAAAGGAAAGACTTACCAGCTGTCCCGAGAAAAGGAGGTGACCAGTCGCATCCCGGGAGCCAGAGGAGACCTCATTGTTGATTAAAAACCGGTTAAACTTCCCACTCAATCTGTTACCACTTGATCCCAAACATCATGTTCTCGAAGCAGATATCAGTGAGATGAGGCTGGTTACAGGTAACTACAGATTAATAACTAAACACCCGAGAGGAAGCTTCCTGATATTTGAGTCATCGATGAGGGGAAAAAGACGGAAGAATGGTAAAGGAAGCTGAAGGATAAAAGCAGACGTTAGCTGCTAGAGAAAAACGGCTGTGGTCCGGCTTCTAGTGCGGAGATAGAGTCCGTAAACATCCAGCAGAGCTCCATTGTATGCTTCCAAGTTTATATACAGCGGTGAGAAGGGTCAGCCTACCTCCTGAACCTGAGTTAAAACGTTACGGCGTGAAAAAGCGCCGGATAAGTATATAGAACTACTAAAAATACTCAGAAGATGCACTTCTGAGTTGTTCGTTCAGAAGATTTTCCAGGAGCCTCCCGACGTCAGACACAGTCTTTACGTAATCGCGTCACTGCAAATAGAACGTTGTATGGAAAACTAATTTTACAAATAATCAAGCCACATTCCTAATGTTTTAAACCAGTGGTGTACAACATTGCTGCCACACCCATCGGGTTGGTAGTAATCACAGGGCACAAAAATCCTATTTTAATTTAAGTTAAAAAAAAAAAGTGTTAGTTTTTTTTTTTTACATGCTTACAATATTAAACATAGTTACCAAAAAGAAAGGGGTGTATCATTGTAGATCCAAAACATGACAAGGGTTTTGTAAGTTTGCTTTATTCAAAGAATTATGCTGTTTACAAATGGCAAACATTGACACATTTTTTTTGTTTTTTTACAGCAAGAACAGAATTTGGTCACTCCTTATTGGAATCAATTAGATTTGGGTTCACCCTGGTCTGATTTAGTAAAAATTCCACAAAATAGTTCCATTTAGTACTAAATTAAAAAAGAAAGAAAGAGAGAAAAAGGAAAGAAAGAAAGAATGAAAGAAGCATGATTAGTAAAAGATGGAAACTTGCTTATATATTTGTCTATAACATTTTACATTAAGATTTTGATATAGCATCCACAATTTCCATCAATTATAAACATACCCGCAAATGTTTTATAATACTCTGAAGTAAAACACCAGTAGTGGATGTGTGCGCAATAGTAAATATATCACTCTTGTGAAAGGAAAAGCAAAAAAGGTTAAATGTTCTTAGTAGTAGCAGCTGGAGAGCTGCGGTCTGTTGGTCGTCCACCATTCTGTCTCAGTTCCTTTTGGCACACACTCATGGTGTCAAACATTTTTACAGATTTTGGTAGTTTTGGATGTGTTAGCGTTACATGGTTGTACAAAATTTGCGGATGGCCACAGCTACTAAATTGGAGATTTCATTTCACCACCAGCAGCCTGAATCAGTAATGCAAGACAAGATGGATCTATGACTTCCAGTTGTTCAAGCCAAATTGCAACTAAATGTTGCAACTGAAATTGATACTTCAATTTGGTATTACCCTAAAGGTGATGGTGTAAATTGCAGCTTCAGTTGTTTGGTTCTTAGTTGAAACAAATGGCACCAGGTGTGGTCATCTGATTCAAGGTTCAATGTGGGCTTTCACTAACACTAACCCCCATTCTGTAAAAATGACCCAAACAGGCAGGATGGAGGGTTTAAGTCAGTGACTTGTCACCTTAATGGTCCTCAGATTTGGATTACTGTTATTTAAAACTTGGAAGCATGATCAGAAGTGAATAAGCATTTTGTTAGAGAGATAAGTCTTCAAAACAAAAGAAGTTACTCAGGAATCTGTATCAACGTTCCTCACACCTTGGTTGTAAAAAGTGGTCATTCAAGCAGAATGTCCACTTTGCATAATTTCTGTTTAATCTGCCCACTTTCCTTTCTCATTTCTTACGTACTTTAATTAATAAATGATTAAATGAAACAATTTTACACAATCTATTCATGTTTACAGCAAAGAAATATGGTTATGTCTCTCCATTACCATAAACTCATTGCTCTTTTGATTTGAGCAACACAGAATTGTAATAAATAAAATACAATTAAATTAGATTGTAGTTACTATTTTGAAAGCCAAAATTGTATGAATGAGAAAAGATATGATTGGATAGTAAGAACCATTTTCTGACAACAAAATAGTTTTGATAAGAACTGAACTGAGGAAATGACCATTATATGGTAAATGGCTTGCCATACTTAGTTGGGAGCAAAGGAAAACATTTTCTACCAAGTTTCTTCCTCAATAAATTAAACTACTGTAAACCAGGGGTGCACAGTGGCGCAGTTGATAGCAGTGTTGCCTGGCTTACAGCAAGATTCCAGGCTAAGAGTCTTTCTGCATGGAGTTTGCATGTTCTCCCTGTGCATGGTGGGTTCTCTCCAGGTACTCCGGCTTCCTCCCACAGCCCAAAAACATGGCTGTTAGGTTGATGGGTCTCTCTAAATTCTTCTAAGGTGTGAGTGTGTGCATGCATGGTTGTTTGCCGTGTGTCTGACTCTGTGTTTTCCTGCGATGGACTGTCAACCTGTCCAGGGTGACCCCGCCTCTCACCCGTAGACGCCTAGAGATAAGCACCAGGAATGGACAGATATGTAATACATTTTGAACTGAACCGCTGTTTGACCTCATTCTGCCAGATTAGTTTGGTGTGTATTGGCATGGTGTAATTACTTTGAGATTGAAGAGGAAAAACATGTATCATAATATTAAGAACAAATCACTCTCAAGAGATCCTGTGTCATCCAACCAGTTTTGTTGGAGATTTTTGGAACTAAAACTGTGGATGACATATTTGAAATGATTCATAAACTACCTTCAAATTGCTAAAATAAAATAGTAAAAAACTGAAAAAGTCAGCAACTTTCACAGGTAACCTGGATAGCTATTTCTTCCTTTTGCATTTGAAGGGCTTTGCTTAAATTGAGTTTTAGTCCTAATTTTTTTTAATCATCTGTCCACAAAACGTCAAATTATTGTTGCTGATTAAATCAGAAGCTGTTCATTTATTTCAAAAAGTGCTTCAATTACAATTCATGTTGATGTAAAACAGCAATATTTACCCAAGTACAACTGTTGTTTGTTCAACTAAAATGTTTGAATTTTTGTGGCAGTGTATTGAGTACCGGTATTTGTAGGTGCCAAATATTAAATATATTGTCAGTGAAGAAATTAACCTCTAATGATATTAATAATAATGATAATGATGATAATAATGATAATAATAATAATAATAATAATAATAATAATAATAATAATAATAATAATAATAATAATAATAAATATGGAGAAATAAACAGTGCTATAAACAGTGAGGTATAAGCATAAGCATAAAATATCAATTATCTTTTTCATTACAACTTTAATAAACACTTATGTTTAGGATCTGAAAAAAGCCATTTGCAATGCACTATATAAAGCCTTAAAGAAACACTATAAGTGACTATATCTATATAGTCTGACTATATCAGGACATTCCTGTCAGAGAGTGGTATTGATTCTGAAATCTCAGAAACTAACAGATAGTGAGGGAAAAGTGAGATTTTATTTTTTAATACTTCTTTTAAAAAACACCAGAGCAGAAGGTCAATTCTTGTGAAATCCACCCGACAACAATGAGTGGAATTCAAGTTTAACAGATACTTATTTCCTGATTGGTTACTGACTTTGTAAAATTATGCCAAAATTACATGTGCAATGTTCACATATACACAGCGTTCATAGTTTACAATAAATACAATGAGAAAAAATGTTAACAAAATGCAAACAAAGAAAAATATTTATTATGCCTAATCCAGAAAAGTATTGCTTAAATTGTTAGAAAGTTGCGTTTGAGCTGGATTAGAATCTTAACAAAGAGTAATGGGGATAATAATTAATCCAATCAGAGTGCTATTAAAATCACTGGGAATGTTAAACTGGCCAGGTAATTTGGTGACATAAAACAAAAGCAGCCAAATTCACCCTAAAGAGAACATGTGTGAAAAGTACTACAACATGTCTTCTAATGATGCAACCACTTAAAGTCTAATTAAACATCTGACAAAAACTGAGAGCCGGACACCAGTTCCTTCAGAAACTGCAGTTTCCATTACTGTAAATCCAAATTCACTAGTGTTAACTGCAGAGCTTTGGCATACGCTGTGGAGGAGAGAAGCATTTTAGACAGAAGTTCACAGACCATATGTGTGCATGGGAATAAGGGTTGCTGTTAGTACCTCTGGGGTTGTTGTGGAAGATGCAGTTGTTGGCACAGGTGTCAGGGTGGGAATCCCAAAAAGAGGAGGCACAGCAGCAGAGAGTAGGGAGCTCCAGCTTCATCTGAGACAAACGCTCCTTCATCTGAGCTCTCAGAGCCTCAACAAACCTGCAGAGAGTCACATACAGGTTATTATTCAGCTCAGAAATGCTTACAGGCTACTTTCTGTTAACTGCAAGCAGCAATTTGGCTGTTTGCACATTAAAACGGATTAAAATAAAACACTTCATGTTGAAGTAGCTGAAAAAAAGATTGTATGGCTGCAACTAACAATTATTTTAGTTATTAACTAATAATCCATTATTTGTATGAAAAATTGGCAACATTTGTATTATGTCTTTTTATACATTAGAAAAACATAAAAAGATTTAAATAAACAATGATTCAATTCCTTTTTTAAATAAGAAAATAGACATTTATTGCCTAAATGAAATAACAGAATCTTTTTAGTGAACGCTTGATCATTTGCTGCAAAGGATGCATTTGCATTAATAACCCTTTCTTAGGTGTAGGACTGATATGTTGATGATTTTTGGATTAATCCAGATTAATTGGATAGATGATTATTTTTTTCCTTACAGAATTTGAATCAGGTGATGCAGGACTGGGCACAACATGTTTACAGTCAACAGGGTTTTTTTTACCTTTAATGCACACTGTATATAGTTTTTGTACAGTTTTGCTCTGAGTATGCTATTATTTCAGCAATTGGGGATGCATTTATTACTAATTATTGATTAATCTATTGATTATTCTGACAATTGATTAATTGAATTTTTAAAAAATTGGCACATTCATTTAACAACTTAAGCTTTTTTACACAATATTAGAAATACATTAAAAATGAAAATAAATAAATCACTTCAGGGTTTCCCCCAGTGTAGTATAAGCCTGGTGGCCGCCATAGTCAGGTGTTGCTCAATTTTGTTATTAGAAAAGTTAATCATCCAAAAAAAATATTAATTAAATTTTTTTACATTTTTTTAAAATTTATTCCGGACTGAAAGCGATTCTGTTGCTCAGAGCGTTCCACTGGCGGAGCAAATTTATTCCTAAAAGTTACGTTTATAGTTTATGCATTTTAAGCTGGGAGAGCGGACCAATCTCACAGCTGACTCCTCTGCACGTTGCCTCACGTCCTGCTGACACTGCTTGATCTCTTAAGTTTACCTCAGTGCAGATCGCGCGGCTCCTTTCACACAAACTGGACACAGGCTGACCTATATGGATATTTACATAAACCCCTGCATGGAATTATTTTTCTTTGGCAAACTTCACATCAAAGTAAGAGTTTAAAACCCACAGTTTTAGCTCTGGTTGTGCAAGTCTATGTGAACCGCAGGAATAACTTGTAGTAACTTGTAGTGGTGAGAATGATTTATCTTTGTGAACAAAGAATTATGTGGGGCGTTTACATCTCAACAGGCTGCCCAGCGTATGGCTCTGTCTTCCCTGTTAAGTTTATGTATGGTCCCGGTTGGCCGGTGCCTCAGTGGTTAGCAAACCACCACTAACCACTCAGTCCTTTGAGGAGCTTTCATGCTTTCCTGTTAGTCACGCTTCACGCTGGTTTTATATTACCATTTTTTAAAAAAATTTTTTTTTTACCCCTCCAGGGGGTCTTTTTGTGGGCTCTAGTGTCCCTTATATGAAAGTAGGCTGAAAAGAAAGGGGGAAGCAGAGAGGGGAAGACATGCAGCAAATATACTCGGCTCCGGGAGTCGAACCCGCGACAGCCGCAACGAGGACACAAGGCCTCCAAACATGGGTTGCAATATCCCCTACACCACCACGGCACACGCCAACATTATTATTTTTAATACTATTTTTTTGTTTACACGATGCATCAAACCACATCAAATGCTTTGTCCACTTAGTCAACCAGAGTTAATGTGCGCAGAGATCTGAGAAACTTGTCCCACAAACTTGAGTAACCAAGGCATTTTCTGTAGCCCTTATTAAAAACTCAACAGACACAAAATGGAAGAGCTACTAAAGCCACATTAGCAGCATTGAAGTAAGTTTCTCGTTTGCTGTGCATTGCTGCGCAGTGCAGTGGATTTAACTCATTATGCAGGGGTCGGGTGCATTGTGTGCTGGGTGGCGGCCGAAGGAGGGGACCCTGGCGGAATGTCACCCCTCTGGTGGGGAAGGAGCTAGTGTGTGAGGCTGAGAAATAGTCGGTCTCACCTCGACGCATGGCTCTGGTTCTGGAACCAGTCTCCTTGAGAGGGGCTGGACATACTTCCACTCTGGAGTTGCCCAAGGTGAGAGGCGTCGGGCAGGAGTGGGCATACTTGTTGCTCCCCATCTTGGCGCCTGTACGTTGGGGTTTACCTCGGTGAATGAGAGGGTAGCCTCCCTCCGCCTACGGGTGGGGGGACGGGTCCTGACTGTCGTTTGTGCTTGGAGTCCCTAGAGGGGGTACTGGAGAGTGCTCCACCTCCCTTGTTCAGCTGGGCGACTTCAATGCTCACGTGAGCAATGACAGTGAGGCCTGGAGGGGCGTGGTTGGGAGGAACGGCCCCCCCGATCTAAACTCGAGTGGTGTTCTGTTGTTGGACTTCTGTGCTCGTCATGGATTGTCCATAATGAACACCATGTTCAAGCAGAAGGGTGTCCATATGTGCACTTGGCACCAGGACACCCTAGGCCGCAGTTCGATGATTGACTTTGTCATCGTTTCATCGGATCTGTGGCCGTATGTCTTGGACACTCGGGTGAAGAGAGGTGCAGAGCTGTCCACTGACCACTACCTGGTGGTGAGTTGGCTCCGCTGGTGGGGGAGGATGCCGGTCAGACCTGGCAGGCCCAAACGTGTTGTGAGGGTCTGCTGGGAACGTCTGGAGGAATCCCCTGTGAGACGGAGCTTTAACTCCCATCTCCAGCAGAACTTTGAACACGTCCCGGGGGAAGTGGGGGGACATGGAGTCTGAGTGGACCGTGTTCCGTGCCTCCATTGTCGAGGCGTCTCATCTGAGCTGTCCCGCAGGGTTGTCGGTGCCTATCGCAGCGGCAACCCTCGAACCCGTTGGTGGACACCTCCGGTGAGGGAACCCGTCAGGCTGAAGGAGTCCTATCGGGCCTTTTTGGCCTGTGGGACTCCGGAAGCAGCTGATGTGTACCGGCGGGCGAAGCGGCATGCCGCTCGGGTGGTTGCTGAGGCAAAAACATGGGTGTGGGAGGAGTTTGGAGAGGCCATGGAGAAAGACTTCCGTACGGCTTCGAGGCTATTCTGGTCCACCATCCGGCGTCTCAGGAGGGGAAGCAGTACAGCACCAACACTGTTTACAGTGGGGATGGTGTGCTGCTGACCTCAACTTGGGATGTTGTGGGCCGGTGGGCAGAATACTTCGAAGACCTCCTCAATCCCACCAACATGCCTTCCATTTTGGAAGCTGAGCCTGGGAACTCTGGGTTGGGCTCTCCAATCTCTGGGGTCGAGGTCGCCGGGATGGTCAAAAAGCTCCTCGGTGGCAGGGCCCGGGGGGTGGATGAGATCTGCCCGGAGTTCCTCAAGGCTCTGGATGTTGTAGGGTTGTGTTGGCTAACGCGACTCTGCAATATCGCATGGACATCGGGGGCAGTTCCCCTGGATTGGCAGACCGGGGTGGTGGTCCCCCTGTTCAAAAAGGGGGACCGGAGGGTGTGCTCCAATTATAGGCGGGTCACACTCTTAAGCCTCCCTGGCAAGGTCTATTCGGGGGTTCTGGAGAGGAGGGTCCATCGGATTGTCGAACCACAGATTCAGGAAGAGCAGTGTGGTTTTCGTCCTGGTCGTGGAACACTGGACCAGCTCTACACCCTCAGCAGGGTCCTGGAGGGTGCATGGGAGTTCACCCAACCAGTCTACATGTGTTTTGTGGACTTGGGGAAGGCTTTCGACCGTGTCCCTTGGGGAGCCCTGTGGGGGTTTCCCCGGGAGTATGGGGTACCGGGCTCCTTGATACGGGCTGTCAGATCCCTGTATGACCGGTGTCAGAGTCTGGTCCACATTGCCGGCAGTAAGTCGGGCTCGTTTCCGGTGAGAGTAGGACTCCGCCAGGGCTGCCCTTTGTCACCGATTCTGTTCATTACTTTTATGGACAGAATTTCTAGGCGCAGCCAGGGTGTTGAGGGGATCCGTTTTGGTGGCCTTAGGATTGGATCTCTGCTTTTTGCGGATGATGTGGTCCTTTTGGCTTCATTGGGACGTGATCTGCAGCTCTCGCTGGAGCGGTTCGCAGCCGAGTGTGAAGCGGCTGGTATGGCAATCAGTGCCTCCAAATCCGAGGCCATGGTCTTGAGCCAAAAAGGGTAGAGTGCCTTCTCCGGGTCAGGGGGGGTGTCCTGCCCCAAGTGGAGGAGTTCAAGTATCTCGGGATCTTGTTCACGAATGGGGGAAGAAGGGAGCGGGAGATCGACAGGCGGATTGGCACAGCGTCTGCCGTCAAGCGGCGCTGTACCGGTCCGTCGTGGTGAAGAGAGAGCTGAGCCACAAAGCGAAGCTCTCGTTTTACCGGTCGATCTACGTTCTCACCCTCATCTATGGTCATGAGCTTTGGGTCATGACCAAAAGAATGAGATCGCGGATACAAGCGGCCGAAATGGGTTTTCTCCATATGGTGTCTGGGCTCTCCTTTCCCGTAGCATAAAATTACTCATTAATATTTAATATTCCTCTCTGTTTAACATATTTTAATACAAAATCATGGTAGCGCCCTGAGGCGGTTTTCAGCAAGTTTTCTGGGAGAAACCCTGCATTTAATTACTTTTTCAAATAAAAAATAAGACTTTTATTGCCTAAAATGCAGTTCCAAGGAAATCCTTTAGTGAATTTGAACCAAGTAAAGCTAAAACTATGCCACCAGAGGAGTTTTGGAAAAAACATATTTTCAGACCAAGATGTTTTCATCTTAAATGCTATTTATATACACACACACACATATATATATATATATATATATATATATATATATATATATATATATATATATATATATATATATATATATGTATATATATATACACATATATACATATATATGCATATACAAAGTACTAAAATAAAGATTTTGCTCATATAAGTTTACATTGTTTCATTTTTTTTGTAAACTTAATAACTTATTTTATAAGCATGACAGCAAAAGGTTCATATATGAAATAATCCCAATAAAATCAGTCCAGAACATCAGGGACCTCCTTTATATTTTAACTAGAACTCCAAATTCTTTGAGATGTTTGCTTGGCTCTGGGAGTTTAAGGAAGTGGAGAATGATAACTGAGCTACAGTATTCTCACTGCTACACAGATTGACATATTTCTACAGCTTCATCAGAGTCAGTAGGTCGGACATCAGTTAGATTACCTCGCAGAGTCTTTCCACTTGTCATTGTTCTTCTCTTTCTCCTCCCTCTTCCTCCTCTGCAGCTGCATAGCTCTCTCCTTCTCCTCCTCCTCCTCCAGCGCCAGCTGCTCCAGAACCTGCAGTTCTCGCTCTTCCAGCCTCTGCCTGGCCTCCACAAGCGTCCGAGCTCTCTCTAACTTCATCTCCTCATCCTGACGAAGCTTTTCTTTCTCTGCTTTGATCCTTAAATGAAAAAAAATGTTTAAATCTGACCAAGACTTCTTTTTTCCTTCTGTGAAGCACTATAAAAAGAAATTAGTTGAACCAACTTAAATGAATTGCTTCAATTGGTAACAAGTAATTAAATTAAGTTTATCCAAATCAATTCATTAAGTTCATTCAACTCAATTTATTACGTATTTTAAAAATTATTTCATTACGTGTGTTTAAAATGAGAAATCTAAGTCAGTCTTACGCAAATAATTTTGTTTGCTTCAAATAATTAAGGAAATTACTAAATGATTGCTTTTTTACCTGGGTTTTTTGGCTCAGGCAGCCCTTATTTGAGAGGAGTGAGACAGGAAAGGAATTTTGGAATGTTATAAATCAATTAGGCCCCAGAAAAATTAAAAACATCCCCTTAGAAGTGGTTTAGGTGGATGGCTCCTTGTGTCTTAATATTGACAAGGCTGGAGATTTATTTTCTGATAGTTTTGTCTCTCCTAAAAGGGATTGTTCTCATTTAGAAAGAACAGTAGCTATTAAAAATCAAATTGAATGTTTTATGCCAAGGAGTTTCTCAAATCTTCAATTAAACTCTTTATGTTTGGAAAAGGAATTTCATAAGGTCACTGATAAGTTAAAATTTGGGGAGGCTATGGGTTAAGATAATCTGTCAAATGAAGTCTTAAAACAAACAGTCTGGTTTATTTCAAATTTTCTTCAATCATTTTTTCACATGTTTTCAACAAGATTTGGTTCCATCTGATTGGCAAAAATCTATAATTAAACCAACCCTAAAGTCTCTAACTGCTGATTCTCAAGTAACTATGAACTACAGGGGCATTCATTTACATAGATGGGTTTATAAACTTTAATCAAGTGTTCAAAATTTTTGTAGTTCAATCATTTTTATCTCTGTGCACACCCAGGTCTGTTTACCAGTTTTTGACCATAACACTGTTAAGTTTTCATACTTAGCCAAATAAGATTTGTTTAAGTATAAAAAACGGCTTTAAATGCAGAAAATGATCAAATGTTACAAGCCATACATGTCATACAAATGAAGCAGATACAGAGCTACATTCACCAGCCAGCGCTGGGACACACTTAACTCACCTTATGGATGCAACCAAGTAAGACAAGGATTGTAGCACGAGTTTAGCTTTTATTCTTCTCTAGCAATCTGTACCCTCCCTAAAAGTCCAATCAGTTTCAGTCTGTTTATGTATGACCGGTGACAGTCACACATAAACATGGTTATGTAAGCTGCAGCATGCACGTGTAAGCAGATAAAATAGAGGGAAACAGAATCCATAACAAGATGAAAGGTTAATTAAGTATTTAGGATATTGTAATTTATTAGCAGAGGAACAAAGTGGGTTTAGACAAGGGAATCCCAAACTTTTTGAGACCGAGATCTTCTTTTTCTCTCAGCAGGCAGCTGAGATCTACCTCATGACATGAAGATATAAAACCTGTAAATAAAACTATTGAATTATTTTTCATGCGAATATACATCAGTTAAAGCAGACATATTAAAGTGATAGAAAACCTAATGCAGATTCTTCCTCATTGAAATTCTGACACTGGGAAGAGGTTACTGGCTTCTCATAGTCAGAAGCAAATCTAAGGCCAGCAGGTGTCAGTCAGTTATGATAGATCTGAAATTTGGTTTGATGACCTCAAATGAGAAATTTCAGCCTGATAGGAGGAACCAAAGAGCACATCCATCCATCTATCCATCCATACATCCATCCATCTTCTTCCGCTTATCCGGAGTCGGGTCGTGGGGGTAGCAGCTTCAGACGGGAGACCCAGACTTCCCTCTCCCCAGCTCCTCCGGAGGAATCCCAAGTCCATAGTCCCTCCAGCGTGACCTGGGTCTTCCCCGGGGCCTCCTTCTGGTGGGACGTGCCCGGAACACCTCACCAGGGAGGCGTCCAGGAGGCATCCTGACCAAATGCTCGAGCCACCTCAACTGGCTCCTCTCGATGCGAAGGCACAGCGGCTCTACTCGGAGTCCCTCCCGGATGACTGAGCTTCTCACCCTATCTCTAAGGGAGAGCCCAGACACCCTATGGAGAAAACCCATTTCGGCCGCTTGTATCCGCGATCTCATTCTTTTGGTCATGACCCAAAGCTCATGACCATAGATGAGGGTGAGAACGTAGATCGACCGGTAAATCGAGAGCTTCGCTTTCTGGCTCAGTTCTCTCTTCACCACGACAGACCGGTACAGCGCCCGCTTGACGGCAGACGCTGCACCAATCCGCCTGTCGATCTCCCGCTCCCTTCTTCCCTCATTCGTGAACAAGATCCCGAGATACTTGAACTCCTCCACTTGGGGGAGGACACCCCTCCGACCCGGAGAAGGCACTCTACCCTTCTCCGGCTCAAGACCATGGCCTCGGATTTGGAGGCACTGATCGCCATCCTGGCCTCTTCACACTAGGCTGTGAACCGCTCCAGCGAGAGCTGCAGATCACGACCTGATGAAGCCAAAAGGACCACATCATCCGCAAAAAGCAGAGATCCAATCCTAAGGCCACCAAAACGGATCCCCTCAACACTCTGGCTGCGCCTAGAAATTCTGTCCATAAAAGTAACGAACAGAATCGGTGACAAAGGGCAGCCCTGGTGGAGTCCAACTCTCACCGGAAACGAGCCCGACTTACTGCCGGCAATGTGGACCAGACTCTGACACCGGTCATATAGGGACCTGACAGCCCGTATCAAGGAGCCCGGTACCCCATACTCCCGGGGAAACCCCCACAGGGCTCCCCGAGGGACACGGTCGAACGCCTTCTCCAAGTCCACAAGACACATGTAGACTGGTTGGGCGAACTCCCATGCACCCTCCAGAGCTGGTCCAGTGTTCCACGACCAGGACGAAAACCACACCAAAGAGCACAGTTAAGTTAAAAGTGCATCTTATGGGCGTGCTGTGGTGGCGAGGGGGATGGCGCGACCCACGTTTGGAGGCCTTGGGTCCTCGGCACGGCCGTCACGGGTTCGATTCCCAGACCCGGCGACATTTGCCGCATGTCTTTCCCCCTCTCTCTCCACCTTTCCTGCCAGCCTATGGTCATATAAGGACACTGGAGCCCACAACAAAACCCCTTGGTGAGGAAAAAAAAAAAAGTGCATTTTATGAAGTTGTAATATTTTCCTCCAGCAACAGGTTCCAGAGGTGTCACCTTAAACCAGATGTTGGACAGGACTTTATTTAAATGTCCTTTGTGAATATTAGCTCCTCATTTTCAACAGCGGAACTGTGCAGGTTGAAAAAGCTTGTCATTTTGGAGAAAATCTCATCAACATCAATATTTCCATTAAATAAGAGATGAAAATAAATAGCATATTTGATAGAGGAAAAGCCTCTCAGACTCTGTGCTCTAAGCAAGATGCCAGAAACATTTTTTAAAATATTAGAAAATATATTTTATTTCACATAATTCTTGTGATAAGAGCCATTTGTTTGTTAAATACTTCACAAAACATATTTGTCCTATTTGATGTTTCCTGTGAGTGACGTATACTCACAAACGAGTTAATTAGTCCAATTTTGTCGTTTATTGAACATTCAGAAATTACAGTGGCTGTAACGCACCACAGCAAAGGTAAACAAACATAAAATAACCTGAGTCAAATGTTGTTGTGATCTGGAATATAAAGTATAAACTGAGTTGTGTTTCAGTTATCACAGTTTATTTTGAAGGCCTGCCACTTTAGAAAATTAACATTTTTTGTTTAAAGAATATTTCTGTCCATCCGCTTGTTTGTATGTTTTTATTGTGTTTTGTAAGCCCATGTGGGCTGCGCAATTGTATAACACATATAAAAATAGAGACTATTAATCTATGAATTATTTATTAGAAAAAATAAATAATTTAAGTAAGAGTGACTTAAAATTGTTGTGTTAAACATACTTAATGAAGTATTGAGTTGGGTAAACTTTATGAATTGAGTTGGATGACTGTAATATATTGAGTTGGATAAACTTAGCAAATTGAGTTGGTCAGATATAGGATACAAAACTGGCATTGAACTCAGTTGTTTCAAGTAAAGTCGAAGTAAAATATTCATTTAAGTTAAAGCTTTGTAACTTTTAAGATAATTGAACACAAAAAAGTTAATTGTCATCACTAAACTAAAGGATTAAGAGAAATTAATGTAAATAAGTTTGTAAGATGAACTACAACCCAAAAACCCTTTTTAGAGTGAGGTCTATCAACAATATTGTTGGGTGAAAACAGCAGCAGAAAGTGATGCAGGAGAATCAGTGGTAGTCTGGTCACCTTGCAGTCCTCTTCAGGTGTTTCCTAAGCTGTTGGTTCTCCTTCACCTGCTCCCGTTCAGTGTTCATGACCAGGCGGCGGTGCTTCAGGAACTGAGACATTCGCTGCGGAGAAAGATAGAGAGTCAGCAGTGAAATTTTAGTCAAACAGCAGAAAAACAAGTAAAATCTGATGTTCATCTACCTGCTTTTTCATTTTTTCTTCATCCGTCGCTGGCCAGAGAAACTTTGGGACTTCTAGGCTCGTATTAGAACCGTGATCAAAGAGTGAATTATTCGGATTCAGTAGGGTGTGTCCGCTGACCTTAAACATACGAAAGCGTTATAAGGGACACGACAACATGCAAAAGTATTCACATCCACATTTTGTCACTTTACAACAATCTTGAATGTACTTTATTAAGATTATTGTGGAACATAAAAATTGCATGAAATGTCAATATTTTATGGAAATCTAAAAAAAATGGGGCATGAATTAGTATTTTGTAACTTTTACAATAATACGGCAAAAACAGTAAAAAATACAAATCTGTCTCTAATATAGCTCCTACTAATTTCCTCTTTTTAAAATTCTTCACTTTTCCAGAATGAAAGTTTCAGATTTTTGTTAAATTTGTATTTGTTGGGAAATATATATATATTTATACTGTACATGTATATGCATAAATATATATACATGTACAGCACTGACTTGGACACTTGTGTGTCCAGAGAAACAACCTGAACAAGAAGGTATGGTCACGTTGAACCAAAGAAAGAAAGAGAAGGAGAGTGAAATAGAAAAAGAGAGAAATAAATAAAGGAAGAAAGAAAGAAAAAAGATGAATGGTCCATGGAGAAAAAGTAAACAGATGGCTGACTTTCTCACAGACTGAATGGACAGACGGCTGGATGTCAGCATCTCAAAGAAATTTAAAATCAGATAATTGTGTCTAAAATGACAAACTCCAGGCCTAAAGTGGAAGATGAAAAAGAAATAATATCTTTTTAAAAATATAATAAAAACACTCAGACAAATCCTAAAAATTCCCCATTATGTTCTTCTGATGTATGAAGAACATAAATCTAAATCTAAAATAATATAAATGAATATAAAAAGGAACTTGCCAAAGTTTTACAGTTGTAATTATTCTCTGCTGAGGTTTGGCAGTCAAAATTTGAACTAGTTTAAGCTGAAACTGCCACTCAAGGAGTTGTGGGCAGGATGTGTACAAAAAAGGCTAAATATTTATATTTTTTTATACTTTTGGCTTATTTGCTGCTCAAACTGTGTTGTTCTTTCAGCAAATGTTTTTTTTTTTCTATCTGTGTACTACAGTTTACAACTAATTGCATACTATATGCTTTTATTTACATATTGTACTTATTACGCATTATTGTTATACATTCTTATTATTATACATATTATTTACATACCGGTATTTTACTTTTGTTGTATACATTTATATTGATACTTTTATTATTATTTATTTATTGTTATTGGAGCCTTGCAAAAAAATTTCTTTAAAGATGTACATTTTTAAATGTACAATTGAATGACAATAAAATCTATGTCTGTGTATGTCTACATTAGTTGACAGTTATTTCAATAATCAGTTCATCACGAGTAATCATTTTAGCCCAACTCTCAGCTGTTCTCAGCATCTTGCAAAATTATTCATACCTGCTGTGTTTTTAATGTTTTTTAATGTTGCCACATTATAACCACAACCTTCACTGTTAATATATTAGCATTTTATGTCATAAGGAAGCACCATTGTAGAGTTTAATTAAAAGGATAAATGTTTTTTTAAAAATGGAAATTAAAAAGTGAAATATTGTTTGTATTTAACTTGTCTTACTGCAATATTCCTAAATAAAATCCAACCATCTGGAGCCGTCTAACTAGTGGCTAGCATGTGAATAGGATGTTAGCTTCCAGAAAACTGTAAAAGAAAACAGAAAACTTCCAGAAAACTGTAAAACAGCTGAAACACTGACTTCCTTTAAATCTCAACTAAAAACCCACTTGTTTAGAGTTGTATTCGAAATGTAATCAATTGCAAATTTATTGACGGAATCTAACTATGTTGTGTTTTTATTGTTGATTCTATGTTGCATTGTGTTTTTGTGTTTGATTTGATGTAAAGCACTTTGAAATGCCTTGCTGCTGAAATGTGCTATACAAATAAAGTTTGATTGATTGATTGATAGGCACCTATATATACAGCAGGTGTGTGGAGGTTTGAATTCTTAAACACACATCATGCTGACAAAGAAATGCAGCAGAGAGGTTTAAAACTGAATTAGGTTATAAAACTATATGCTGAGATTTGGACATCTGCAGAAAGCTCTTTAATCCATCATCTGAGAATCAAAACAGCATAGCACAACTACTATAAGAAGCAAATTGGAAAAAGTTTCAGTCTCTGTGCCAAGGCTCAACACATGCCACAATTTCTAGATTATTTCTTTTATTTGTAAAACTAGGCACCGATTCCTTCTACTTCACATTACAAATTGCTTTGTGTTGCTCTATTACATAGGGTCCAGATACAATACACTGAAGTTGTGGTTTTAATGTGAGAAAATAGGAAAAGGTTTGAGATGTAAGAATACCTTTAAAATTGAAGTTCATGTTTATTGTCCAACACTCACAGATATTAGACAAATTAATAAAAATATAAATAGTAAATATATTAGTAAAGGAGAACGTAATATATATTAGTAAAAATATAAAATTGAAGTCTGAAAAAATATAACATAACATGTTTGACTTCACTTCTGCATGTTGAGAAATTCAGTTACCTTCTGCTGAACAAGGGGACATTCATGTTGACTACTAAAGAGAGGAACATCTCTTCTTTCCTGTTCCTCCTCTGTTCTCCACACACAAGCAATAGCAGTCTGATGAGTGGAGAGACAAATGTTTTCAGTTATTCCTACAACTTCCAGGAAAAAACCAAACAAACATGACCATAGGAAGTGTGCTAAAAAAAAGCAGAACAAAGGTTTAGACACAGACACTCACATGTCTGGTTGGAGAGATGCTCCATCTGCCTCCTGGAAGATCTGACAGCACTTCCTTCCCTTGGGTCAGCCGACATGCAGCCAGTCTGAGTCTGACCTGCCTCAGCGGCTTACTCAACTGGAAAACAGTAGAAATAAATAATATTCCACATGGTCACATTACCTGATAAGTCACACAAAGGGAAATATTTTGATCCTTCTGGAGGTCAAAAACACAACAAAAATGCTAACAGACAAAAAAGTAATTGTAAACTCGTTTGAGATTAAAACATGAACTATTTACCAGCTGAAAGAAATTTATAAGTGCTCCCTGGTGGATAAACTTCCACATTACAGTTTGCACCCATAAATAACTCATAATGTTTATACATAATCCCGCAGCAACTGCTTAATACTAGATTCAGAGCCTTTTGTTTTCAGACCCGAAACCAAACCAGGGAGAAAATAGCTTCATCAGCCCAAGTTAACTTATGAACACACTTTCATTTTAGCTGAAGAACAAAAGATTTCAATTCATTCTTAAAAAATAATTTACATATTTTTTTAAACATTTTACTATGCAACAGGGATTTTAGTTTTGTTTTCAGTTGAATTTATAATGTGTGAATTTATAATAAATAAAAAAGAGTGTCTGCAATGTCAGCACAAACTCCATCACAGCTTTCTGTTTCTCTTATGCTGAGGAACCTTCACCTCACCTCTGGAGAACTGCTTTGTTGTGCAGCAGGTTCTGAGTGGATATGCTCCTCTTCCTTGCATATCTGCTGAGTCAGGATCTGATAATGTGGAGGTCCTCTGTGGGGTATTGCCTAGACAAAGACATACACATCTACCATGAAAAGATCGGTCAAGACAGAAAGCTAAACTACGTCATAATCTTTTCAGGAAAATGAATGTCTTGTGTGCCATGGTGCAGCTTGCAAACCACATAGGTTTATTAAGAACCTGGTATTATTAAGAACATACCGGTGTAAAACATAATGATGAGCTAACTATTCAGCTACATCTTCTAATAAGAAAAATATCACTATTTTAGCTTGAAGATTGTTGCAAAAACCTCATTTGTTTTCTTTTTTTGTTTTCATAATTCCAGATATGAAAAATGACTGTGAAAATAACAGCAAGCTGTTGCTAGGTGGGTGCAGGCATTCTGCAACGTTGAGGAGATGTAAAGAGTGTAGCTGGCTTAAGTGCAATTAAAAGTGATTTTTGTTTTCTGAATATGTCATAAGGGTACCAGGAAACTTTACCGGGAACCAGAATTGTTTTCTGGGGCCCATTTTTTAAATGCTTCTGCCACGGAACGATCACATTGTCTAGGACAAAACTGACCACAGAAAAAGTCCCTGGAGACAGGATAAAATTTTCGTTTTAAGCCTGAACCTACAGGGAAGGTGGAAAACCTTTTAGGTTGGGTGAATTTTCTGAGCCTTGTGTTTCACTTTATACTCTTCTGAAGTGATATTTGGTGTGTAATATAACAGACATTTTATAAATATACAAGATTTAGAATAACTTCTGCCTATAGGTGAGGGTGAAGTCAGAGAGTATATCCTCATGTCATGATATTTTGTGTTAAAATGATTTATAGAATTTGAACAATCAGTCCTCATTGTTCAAATGAGGACAGATTTGAACAATGGGCACCACCATACACAATGAAAGAATGTAAGATGAAAACATTGAAAAACCAAGACAAAATAAATGAAGACATAAGCCAAACAAGACAAAGCCTGGAAAAGTAAAAAAACAGAAATATGTAGTTAGCAAACATGTTGCTGGTTTGAAGGGCTGACAAAACATTGTTCAATATAAAGAGAAGCAGAGCTACAATGCCAATAAGAGATGCAATACTTTCTGCTTTCTTCTTGTTCTCATCTGAGCTTTTTACACTCTGTGTCCTTCAACAAATCAGCCCTTTGCTCTTGTCTGCTTTTTTCCAGGACTTCACTGTCAAGAGGGAATACTTTACCAAGGGATGTGAGTGAGGTTGCTGTTGTTGCTTGCACACGTGAGCTTGATGTGCGACTCGTCGTCGCACTTCATCTTGAAACCGCTTCAGGTTGTCTTCATCCTCCCTTCTCTTTTGTGCCTGTAGCTCCTCAGTTAGTAAAGCAAGGGTCTAAAACAAAACACAGAGCTCTGAAAACAACAAGACTATCAACCCCTAAAATCTCCATTTACAAAAAATTTAATCAGTAACAACAAAGCTAAAATGTTTTAGAATAAGGCTATTAAAAATATCTCAACTTGGATCTCTAAACCAAACACATTTTGATTGGAGCTCTTGGGTTGTTTTATTGGGATCCCTACTTGTGGGAAGATCGAAGGCTGTCAAATGTTTTCATGTGGTGAATAGCATTAAATTCATTAATAATTGTTTGGATAAATAAAACCAAGTACTATCTATGTATATTGCTTTGTCTTTCTGCATTATAAAAATGCTCAACAAAAGTGCTGATGATCAATTAGTCAAATGCCTATTATGTAGGGCCTACTTGCTTTTTTAACTCCTCAATCCAATCCAGCTAATTTCTTCTCCAACTTGGATTACACTACACATCAAATTTTCACCCAAAGGAGTAGCGATGGTAGAGAAAAAATATATATCAGTAAATATATCCGTAAAAAAATTGTAATGTTGCATCACCATTTTGAAAATGCTTAATATTAGTGCGTCCCTAAATTATATGTAAAATATACCCAGCAAAATTAACCCATAGACAAAAGTTGATATATTCAATTTCATAATAACTTATAAAATTGTCAAACTTGACATTTGGGCAAAATTAATAAATTCTTAATGGTCTGGATAAAAACTGTATTAAAAGTAAGGACTCTATCAAAACAAACGTGACTCTTGGCACTACCGTTCATCGCCTTGGTAACGGCTAAGTTAAAGCTAGCTAGGTCCGGCAGATTTTAAAGCCAAGCTTACAGCCGGGTGCTCCAGGAAATCCTGTCCGACTTCCACCCAGGCTCCAACCGCCACCACCGCCTGGTTCCTTTCGGCCAACACTTTACTGGGTCTCGAGTGTCCATGCTGGCTGCTCCTGCTACCCAGAGATTTAAACCTGCGGTCTATCGGAACTTTAAAACGGTCAGTACTCATCAGTAACCGAAAACACTGCTGCTTATGTTGATTCCGATTGAATTCAGAAAATTAATTCAACGAGAAACTATTTCGGTGGCTAAGTTGACACAAAAAAGAATGCTATAAAGCACTTAAATTAATGATAACAATAAAAGACCTGATGTGCGGACAAAATGAAAATATCTCAGCACAGGCTTGAATTTCGCTCAATTCTTCTCGTTTTAGTGCGGAGTTTAGCAAATACCTGACTGCTGCCTCCATGTGGACAGGAGGAGACAATGAACGTCTACACAGAGAGGATTTCTGAAACAACTCCCTGTAGGAAATATAGAAAATAACTGTAGTACATTGCCTGTCCAGGGTGACCTGTCCAGGGTGTACCCCGCCTCTCGTCCGGAACATTAGCTGGAGATAGGCACCAGCACCCCTCCCGACCCCACTAGGGAGAAGGGTGTAAGAAAATGGATGGATGGATGAATTGCAGTACAAAGATTTAATCAAATTTGTTTTGTAATTTAAATGCTTTTTTAATGAGTGCACTTCTAGAATACTGAAGCATCTTCTGTTCAACTTAATGTGATTAACGTTAAACTTCCTAATCTTAACAGCAAAATTATTATTGACTCAAATATAGAGGAGTGAGTCTAAGCAATAATTTCAACAATGGCATAAAAGACTTGAATATTAAGAAGCTTTAAAAATATTAAGTATAGATCCAAGTGTGGAGAAGACGTTTTGGACAGAATAAAGAAGCTTCTTTCTCATCTGTAGCCATTTTGTTTATTTTTTATTGTTGAAATAGGTCCATTTGAAATATTTTTATTTTAAATAAAATGTGCGGACATGAATTGGCATTTTTAAACTGACACAACACCCTGCATCATTTTTTGTATTGTTCCTTTCATGGAATGTTTATCTGTTTGATATAAAATTTATCCTAATTGTATTTCAAGTCCAAAGTAAAATGAATATATTTTTAAGTTAAACAATGTCATTGTTTGCTATTAATTTTATGTTAATTTTTAGCTTTTAACCTGACATAAACTCATACATTTTACAGTTTTTATTCTTCACTATCTCAAAAAGAAGTCAAAGTAAAGATAACAGAGAAGATCATACCAAAAGAGATTTTCTATTATATACAGTACAAAAATCAAACTCACCCAGCAGGTGGCGCCACACATTAAGCAAACTGTTTTTGGGGTTTTTTTCCACATCCCATTTGACAAAAAAAAAAATCCAATATCCTAACCTCATTTTGTAAGAAAGAAAAAACATTAAAACTAAACGTGGGAATTTTTGCAAAGGTATTCACACAATTTTATTTTAATTAAATGAAACCATTAAAAAACAAACAGTGCAAACTGAACCCAAGATTTATGAAAGGGTGCATAAATCAATAAAATACAAAAATAGAACAATTCTGTTGAAGGAATAACTTTATTTTAAAAGACAGTATTTCATTACATTTCATTAAACTTAATTCCATAGTTCTATGTATCAAATATAAAGGTTACTCTGAATTTCAGAGCTTCTGACAAACTTGCGGAGGACATCTGTGCTTTGGGATGAATCCACCTGAGGAGAGAATTTCAGAATATATTTTAAAAACAGGATAAAATAAATTCCTCTTGTAATAAGAATTCCCTGAGAATGCCAACTAAATTCTTGGAAATTTAGTAGTATATTCAAATTTAGAGTCTATTCATTTTTCCTGTTCAAAATGTTTCAGATAATTTCTATACAATTCTTACAAAACAAGTATAAAAAATACCTTCAAGGGTTTTATTATCTTGATGTTGAGCAAATCATTAAAGAAGTCCGTGCTGTCTTCAATAGATTTTTGACTATTTCATGACTTTTGGGCATTTGGACCAACTAAGTCAGCTCCAATTCTAAATCTATTCCACTCTGACTTTTAAAATGTGGTCTGGATTACTCTGCATTAAATACAGATTGCAACCTGTCAGGTTTTTATTTTATTTGAGATAATGCCCCAATAGATGGAAGGTCAACAAAGCTTAAAAAACCACAGATGGTCATGGATATTTTCTAACTTTGACTCATCATTTTGCTAAGTGAACATAAATGTCAACTTTTAACATGAAGAGTGACATAATTTCTGCTAATTAATTTCTTTAAAAAATATTTTGTGAAGAATGTTTGTTTATCACCCTCAATCAATTTCAATAAAAAAATGTTTAAAAACAAAATTGGCAGAATTATCAGAATTTATTTTTTATTTTACTATTTTTGCCACTATTTGTTCCACAAGAGGATGAATAAATATTAGTAAATTTGAAGATGTAATTGAATACAGTTACTGTAAGAATGTCTTACAAGATTAGTATTTGTTAGGGGTGCCATACAGTTACCTACATAAGATGTAATAAATAATTTATCATCAGTTTTATTGTTATCACAATAGCACCACAAAATATCACAACACAATTCTAAGTCCATGTCGTCCAGCTCTATTGGGAAACATCAAAAATAAAAACTACAAACTTGTCAAAAATTAGCCTGTTATATTGTTCGTAGGTAAAAATTAAATAAAATAACTGTTGCCTAAAAGACTGCTTTTTAAAAATACAGTTTAATTTATTTTGCAGCACAGTTGTTAGCACTGTTGCATGCAGGCATGCAGGTTCTGCATTGGGAGAGTATATGTGCTCTCCCAATGCATATGCATGCTCTCTAATGGTTAGGTTAATTGGTTAGGTGTGAGATTATTTTTCCTGTGCGACTCTGTGATGAACTGGTGGCCTGCCCAGGGTGAACCTTGCCTCCTCCCCAATGACTGCGGAAGATAGCAACTCTGTAAGGATAAGCGAGTGTAGATGATGGATGGATATTTGGCAGCAGTTTCTGTTAGTCAAATTTAATGCTTTGACTTTGCTTTCCCCTTCCAAGGAATTGTAAAACACAATTTCTCATTTAAAAAAAGTTGAAAGGATTTCAACTTGGAAAGTGGAGACTCTGCAACTGGTATGAAAAAGAAAGGAAAACTTTTGGCATGAGCTGCTCCAGTAATTATAAAACCTAATCCCTTCAGCTGTCAAAAGTTTGTAGCTACAGCCTCAGCTGGAGCGCAGCCAGATCGCCGTTATGCTGGACATGAGGACCTTCACTGACCTTTATTATAAACAGAACAGTGGCTCACCTGTATGGACCTGCCAAGCTTGGTTAGCACTGGCTTGTACTTGTCCATGGTGATGGCGTCAGGACCGGTGACATCACTGTAACACTGGTAGACAACTGCAGCGATGCTGTGGACCTGGCAGTGGTTCAGGACTGATGAAACATCACAGAAAAGAACAAAACAGGGTTAAATGATGGATAAAAGATGGCACTGATGAAGAGGAAACCCATCAGCGATGAAGACTTAGTTTCTTATGCCAATGAAAGATCTTTTTGTTAGGATTAAATGTGTTTAGGTGTACTGGTGACATAATGCCCACATCAGAATGCAGGACTGTGTGTCCTCAATGAGTGGAGAGAAGCCATTTCATTCACCTGGCAGAACCATTTGTACAAAGTGACTTTTTTTCCCCTCCACATACACACACACCAAGAGCTGTGTGGGGCTTATTGACTTGCTCAAGGATAAAAGTGCAGTCAAAACCGAAGTATTCCAGGTGTTGTGGAATCAGAAATACCCGATATATTCTATTCAGAGACTTTATACTGGTCCAGCACAACAAACCACATTAGACTCATATTTACTCATATTTAGGGCTGAAACGATTAATCCGATTCATTGTAATAAATTAATTAAATAATCATCAACTAATTTAGTAATCAATTAATTGTTAATCCGAATACACACTCACGAAAGGCCATTTCCTGAAGTAACAGAGCAGAAATTAAGCAAAAAACTGAAGAAAAATATAAACATTTTATTGCACTCTAGGCAAAAAGTTGTGTTTTGCCTAGAGTGCAAAAAATATATAATTCCTTATATAGGAATTAAATTATTTTTTATTGGCATCTTTTTGTGCATTTGCAATATTGGATAAAAATTGCTCAAGTGGTTTAATAAAAAAAATCTGCAAGGTGTGCCATTTTAAAAATTTGATTAATCTATTAATCATTTAAAAAAAAATCGATAGATTAATCAATAACTAAAGTAATTGTTAATTGCAGCCCTGCTCATAGCTCTGGCAGATTTAGATTAAAATGTATTTTCCTTCATGTGGATTCACCCCCATATTTCTGAATCTTTTCTTCCTTTAACATTTCACCACATACCCCTACCACTCTGTGAGCGTTAGTATCTTAGCCCCTAAAATATCTATACATGTACATCCCATGTGGGCATTAATCGATAGTAGTTAGTCCATCCAACTGGCCAAATGAATTATCCAAATGCAGAGTGTGCATTCCTGAAAAATATAAAATCCTACAGAGCATCAAAGTCATCTGAAATTTATCTTCGCATTTAATTGAACCATTATTGGCTTTACAGCAATTATAAACCCTTCTTAAAAGAAATACTTTTAAGAAGTAACCCTTGCAAATTGCTGACCAGGATTTGCAAGTTTTCAGTGGTAGTTTGAGGATTTATATTTGATGATGAGTTCCAATTCTTTGAGACTGGAAGGCCTCCCTGTCATCGCACTCATCTTTAGTTCTTTCCACACATTCTCAGTTTCAATCAATTCAAACTGTTATTAAAATTTACAAAAAATATTTAAAGTTTAATTTTGAATCCAAATGATCCAGGTTGGTAGTGTAACTATTTCTTCTAGCAGACGCTGCACAGGGAACATTTTTGTGGTCATTAGATGTATTAAATATGGACAAACCTAATTCTTTCTCAATCTAAAAAAAAATTATTAATTACAATAAACAATAATAGCTGGAATTTAGACTACCATGTTTAGAAAGGTTTAAATCTATTTTGGCAACAGTATAATACCACAATGAAAAATGTAAAAAAAACAAAATTACATTTTTATTTTTTTGAGAAATTGAGGTAATTGTTTTTATTCAATCAAAATTCCTATAAAACAAATTTAATGCAAGTATTGTTTAAGCTATACTTTACTTTTTTTAAGTTGATCAGACTGCCAAAGAATACTTTACCGTTGACTTTGAGCTTCTTTAGAGCATAAATATCACCAGATACACAAGTTCATTCTTCTTAACCAGTCTACAAAATGGGAAAGACAAGAGAACATACCTTTCAAAGTAAACTACATCTTGTACTGCTCTTCAAAAGAAAAGAAACAGTAACAAGATATTAACTACTTATCTAAGCTTGACCATTTTTACAGTCAGCAGTAAAGAAATGTTAAAAACCTCTGGAACTGTGTTCACTGCAGCTAATACTCAGGGAGTCATTAAGTCTCCATCGGCTACAGAAAAAGTGTGTGCCAACTTTGTTGCTAGGTGGAGAAATATAAGAAAACAATGTTTTCAATCCTGTGAATCTGTTTGTGATCAGAATAAATAATACAAACTTTCTGCTAAGCCTTTGTTGCATTTATTTTTGTTATTTTGCACAAAAAAAGATTAATTTTTCTTTCTAGGAAATCACTTATATCAAGTATGACCCAGAATATTAAAAAAAACCCAGCATTTTTCTCTTCACATAAATCCTAAAAGGAATCAGGAAATTTTGCACACCAAGCAAAGCTTAGTGAAGAGGGCAGAGGGTGACATGGGACTGAGGACTAGAGGCTCTCATATCCTAATGTAATGGTTACAGTGACTGTAAGACACATAACTATTTAGATGACAAAGACATACTTGTTTTCCATCTCTCCATGTGAGAACTGAATAAGAAACACCCAGAATAAAGAAACAGAGGAGGAAATACCTGCAGAGAACCTAGAGTGATATACTGTGAGCCAATCAATATGATGGAAAGCAATTTAAATACTTATTCTGCCATTTCACTAACAATTATGTTTTAACTGCAAATATAGATTAAGACGTTAAAATAATGAGCCTAAAAGACTGCTTTTTAAAAATAAGTATTAACTATACTAACTGGACACTGAATGTTGAAACTGTCTCATACACACACTTATTGATAACGGTGATCAATTATAAAATTAATTACCAGGAGTTATAATATCTCATAACCCAAAGCCCTGCATGAGGTTTACTTTGGAACCATTTTAAAGGTTGTTATAAACAAGCATATTATAATCAGCCCATGGGCTGCCAACTTATCGTGGTGGTGGGGTTTGAGTGTCCCAGTGATCCTAGGAGCTATGCTGTTAGGAGCTCCATGCCCTTGATAGGGTCACCAAAGGCAGACAGGTTCTAGTTGAGGAACAGGCAAAGTACAGTCCAAAGACTCTCTATGATGAATACAACCACAGGAAACAGTGTTCCCTCACCCAGACACAGATCATTGGGGCCCCACTCTGGAGCCAGGCCTGGAGGTAGGGCATGTTGGCAAGCGCCTGGTGGCCGGGCTTCATGGATGGAAGCCCGGCTGGGCACAGTGCAAAGATGAGACGTGGGTTCACCTTCCCATGGGCTCACCACAACTGCAGGAGGGGCCAAAGGAGTTGGGTGCAGAGTGGGATATGTGGTAGCTGAGGGCAGGAACCTTGGCGATCTGATCCTTGACTACAGAAGCTGGCTCTTTGGACGTAAAATGTTACCTCTCTTGAGAGGTTTATGGCTAAAAATAGTCAGTCTCGCCTCAATGCATAGCTTGGGTTCTGTAACCAGTCTCCACAAAAGCGGTTGGATACTCCTCTACTCTGAAGTTGCCCCTGTTGAGAAGCGCTAGGAGGAGTGGGCATAATTGTTAACCCCTTCTTGGTGCCTATACATTGGGATTTACCCCGGTGAATGAGAGAGTTGCTTCCCTTCGCGTACGAGTGGAGGCACAGGTTCTGATTGTGCTTACGCGCCAACTCAGACTCACGCTCAGACTACCCACCCTTTTTGGAGTCCCCCTCGCTATAATACAACAAGGAAGTCTTACTCCCTTGTTCTAGTGGACCATGTTCTGTGACTTCAATGCTCATGTGGACAATGACAGTGAGACTTGGAGGGGTGTGGGTGGGAGGAATGGACTCCTTTATCTGAACCCGAGTGGTGTTCTATTGTTGGACTTCTGTGCTCATCCAACATGGTGTTCGTCCAGAACAAACACCATGTTGGTATTAGGCATAAGGTGTTCATATGTTTTTCTTTTTTAATTTTTTTAATTTTTTAATCTGTTTGTTAGAAGGCTTGTTTGTGCCCCTCAATAATAATTAGCAAAATTAATGAGTCTGGCTCCCATCGGTCTAATAATGACTGAGGATTCTCACTTCCTCTCCCTCCTTGTTATTCTGACACCGGGCACATGGTGAGGAGGAAGGGGTATATGTGCCCTTTAACTATCAAATTATGGACAAGAATTTTTTTTTTTTTTTACATACACTTGTTTGTGAATAAAAACGTAGGTCTGATTTTGAAGTTAGAAAAACTTTTCTATTTAATTTTCGTAATTGTTATTTTTCAGAAAAACCCTCCTCACTCCTAAACACAGAAATGCTTCAGCTGCAGAGAAAACTTCTGACTTTAACTTTATCAGGCTTCCCCAGGACTCGTTGCCTGGTTCACTACAGGCACCCTGAGTCAGTCCCTGTGGGTCAGAACCAGATATCCTGATATAAAGAAACGGTACAGCGACTGTCACCGCAACGCACCTCAAAGCCCCGGTACCGCCTGCTCACTGTTCACTCTCTGCTTCACCTTAATGTCACTACCAGTCGGGTTAAAGCTGCTGCTGACGGGATCTGGACTGGAGGTGAGCGGATGTGAATAGACGTTACCTCAGAACCTCAACTGTTAAAGGAAGATTCGGCCAATAGTATTTGTAAAATATCTGTGAAAATATTGTACCAATAATTTGGACTGCAGCATAAAGCCAAACATGCCACAGTTAAATAGTTCAAAATGTCCCAAAAGCATCGACGGACTGGCATACAGGTTACCGGGGGATTCCAGGCAGATTCCAGCAAAGATGCGCAGCTCAGCGGCTCGCTCTTCATTCAGGGCTGGCCCGAGAAAAAATGGGGCCTTAAACAGAATCGTGATTTAGCCTTCCCAAGCCTCTCCTACTTCAGCATCACTAACAGTGTTTAAATATAGATTTAGTGAAGTCTGTGATAGGAATCCCAGTTTAATTGGCCAAGTTTAAAATCAATCACTGATTATTGGTTATTATTTGCTCTGATGTATTTGTGAACAAACCCAGCTCAAAAACAAAGATTACACCATATTGTAGCCATAGTAACAACAATCAAACTATTGTTTGATTGTTATAAACTACTATTACTTTTACAAAGTAAACTTCTGAATTAAATCCTAAATGTACTATTTCTTTTCTCTGCTGAATACATTAAATAAAATTTAATAACATTGTTATTAATTTAATCATATTTAATCATTATTAAATAATTAAATGCCATCAATAGATGACTGCTACAGTTTTAGATCAAAGAAAGGGGTTACAATTCAACCATTTCTAGGGGCCCCTGAATATCTGAAGGGCCTTACCAGCAGAACTGAGTTTTCTTTGCCTTGACATCTCTGTCTTACAATTCTAGATCTCAGAGGAGCTAACATCCAAAAATTACATAGAGTTAACCCCTCTGTGCTTTTTTGATCTTTAAAGCAGAAGTAGTAGAGCTTATTTAGTAAAATAGCAGCAAATTAGCTTATTTCATAACTTCATAACCAGCTACCTGCTCTCCTATGCTCTGTTTAACAACAGTCTCAGATCAACTCAGTCATCAGCACTGTCGGTATTTCTACAGCCACATTATACTTATCAGGGAAACAGAATATATTTGCTTTGCATTGTCCCCACCTGATGACAATAATATGATCCAATTAAATATTAGATTCTTCATTAATATGGGTTGTTGCTATGTTGTTTTACTGTGTTTCAAGATCTTGTTCAATGTGTGTATTTAACTTTGAGCCCTTGAACCTCCAAAGGTCTCTGCACGGCCTGGTTCTCACATAGATTTAAGCACTATCATTCAAGAATGGAATTGCCCGTGAAGGACACATCAATACTCTCAGCAGGTATGACTTGGCTTCTTCCAATCATATAAGTAATCCTGGCATTGTTTTGTCTCCAGTGTTTCTTTCGAGTTACCCTGTTTTTAGCACAATCCTTTAGTAAGCAAAGTATGAGTTGCACTTTGAGCTCACATCATGACAAGTAAAAGGTTGTTCACATCCAATACCTGGAGGACCACTAGGGAGCGTCTAAGGACCAACAGTGGTCTGGGGACCACAGTTTGAGAAAGACTGCTACAGACTTATCCTAACCTGTTTAAGGAAGCATAATAGATCACCTTTAAAGAACAGAAGCACACCTTTACACATCATTTATCACTGCAAAGTTGACACCAAAATGTCTCAAAATGTCAAAACAACGATGAACCTGGGACAAAGTGAATTCAGGTTAAGTGAGCGCCATTTTATGTGCAAAATAACAGCTATGACTGAGATGGATTGCTCTGCTAAATATGCCCAGCAGTATAACAGGCTTGTTGTGCTGCTCCATTTATAGTCCTGTGCAGATTTTCTGTTGGACAAAGCAATGAGTCTGACTCATTCGGATAAGAAAAACTCCAAACATACCTGCAGCTGGGAGTCCTGTAATGATGTTGGGCTGTTCCACTGACTGGCAGACAGGCTGATCGCTGAATGCACTAGAGCGAAGCGACCGCAAGAAAGGGGTAGAGCTGCTGCACAGGTAGTCTGCTGTCTTGTAATCAGTCACAGAGCTGTCAGACAGCACGGTCACAGTGAGTCCTCTGGTATGCAGATAGCCGAACACCTGGGAGAGACAAAGACAAAGCTCCTGATTTTGCAGTAATTTATCTAATATGTGCAAAGAAATAAAAGCAGAGGCATGTTTTTTGTTTTAATTTAAGTTTCTAACCAGACACCAGCATCGGGCAGCTGAATCTGACATTTCTGAGACCAGCCAATGTTTTTCCAATTTGCAACTGTCAGGTTTTGAAAACACAGCTCCCATTATAGCCCCATCTTCCTCCGATTTGCTGACAGGAGTGAAATCTGTCATGATTCTCTGCTGCTGCAGGTGCAGGAAGACGGGCTGTGTTTTCTGCTTCTAAAACAGCTTACCAATAACCATCCGCTGAGAATCACCGAGTGGAACTCTGCTTTACAATTTGGTTTAAAAAAACCAAACAATAGACCTATAAATCTGACCATGTTTGAATGTCATGAGACATTTTATCAAAAGGATAAAATGTCTCTGAATCTCAGATCTTCACTTTCAAGCTCCATAATTCTTCCTTAATGAAACACTCTAAGGAAAATGATCCTATTCAAGTCATCATGTTGCCATGTGATTATTGCTTTCTGAAGGAGAGCATGTAAAACTGTTCCTTGTGACAGTCTCCATGGGTTACCAGAGGAGACTGGCACAGTCTTGTCAGGGTGATTAAGCTGCAGAAAAATTTACCTTTTCTGTCCACTGGAATAGCTGGTCCTCTGTAATGTGGCATGTTACATGGCATATCAAAACCTAAATAAGAAACAAAAACATTTTGTTCATCACTTTCCAATCACACAGAGAAGACAAAACAAGGTAAGAGGCTATAATTTGGAAGAGTTATAACAAGGTGGCAGAAAGAGGTGGGAGAAAATGATTGCTTTCATAGCAAAAATTGTCTGAAGAACTACATTATCCTGCTGCTCCAGGTTTAAAGGTTGCTTCACTTCAATGAGTCAGATAATCTAAAGGGCAACTGAACTAATTAAATATGTCTAAAGATACTCTACACTGACTGGTAACAGAGAACAGGCTTTTTCTGACTGATGCCAATTTTTGCTTTTCTTTTAAGTTCAAACTGATTTTGGCCAGTATTTCAATTCTTTTCAACACAAAGTAGTATACGTAAACATTGTTGTAATCAAACAAAGAATAAACTGAGTAAGTGAATTCTGGCTACACAGAAAAATCAGCTAGTGATCAGAATCTTACAATTTCAATTTTGTCAGCCTGACTGAAAAACTCAAATATCTGATTTTTTTTCTCATCTTTACAGCACAACCGCTAAAGGTTTGCACTTACAAAACAAAACCTTAAGTGTGGAAGCAGTTACTGAATGAAGAAAACTGCTACTTTCAGTGAGAAGTTATCAAAACTAGGGTTGCAACTAAAGATTATTTCAATAAATAGATACAATCGATTATTAAGATGATTAATTAATTGAATAATTGATTATTCTGACAATTACGGAATAATCAATTATTCAACAAATTATTCTTAATAGTAATCAGCAGAATAAATGGTTCTTCTATTGATAAATCATCAATCTATTTCCTTTCCTGCCAACAGAAGCAGCAGTACAGGTATGACAAATCTCTGACGGTGATTTCACATTCTGTCCATCAGTGTCTATCTTTGTTAAATCACAGGTTAGTAAATCTGGAAGGACAGAATGTAAACACACACACCTCTAGATTTGACTCACTGCTTCCTTCCAACTGTTTTTTATGATAGTTAATGAAACAGACTCTGGATCAACAAATGGAGAGCACCACCTCTTGTGAAAATGATTCTTTCATAATAATGAATGGATGGACAGATTTAAAAATGGATGGATGGACAGATAAATTGAAAGAGCATGGATGGACAGACAGACAGATTTGCTTTTCCAGTCATAAAGCACTGATAAACCCTTCAACTCCAAATGAGAGATTATTAGAGCAGAAATCTTGAAATCTAGCTTATTGTGAGCTTTACATAAAAACATTGAAGTATGTCATAAAGAGTACATAAAGGAGCAACTTGTCATGGTGATGATGTGTTTCCTGGGGTGTTAATCAACAGCAGGTATTCTGAGGGGCTGTTTTCCTCACTATGTCACTTACTGCTGGCTCGTCCTTGCGTCTATAGAAAACACATGCTGACCCTTCGCCACCAGGCCCAGTTCCAGACCAGTTCCTCTCGTTCCACGCCACTGCACGCCCGACCGCATCCCAGTTTGCAGAGGCAAGAATGTACGCTGACAGGAAGCCTGTGAAGACACATCCCCTCAGTATTCAACAAAAGCTCGCATCAGAGTGCTTCCCAGACTTGCTTTCAGTCACATATTCTGATTTCTAACTTTATTTTTGGTCATTTTTAACCTTTCCATACACAAGGCAGAAAAAAACAAGATGAAACTAGTACAGAAATAGATAAACAATATTTAAATTTCTATCAATGACAAGAACACAAAGTGTAGACCGAAAAAAGTGAAAGTATAACCAGCACAAACTTACTATACCTTCACTTTGTTGTACATAAATCATCATTAAAATCAATGCAGCAGAACCTTAAGTATTTTTCTGAAACATATCTCCAAGGAATTCCAGCTATGACAAATTCATAATCTTATTGTATGATTTAGCAATAACTTTTATAAAAAAATTTAAGGAGTGAAAAACACAGTTATAACTCCTTACAACAATTATTCTATACCCGAGTTCTCTAACTGAAGTGTACAATAGGTTTTACTATTTGTCATGACCCCTAGCTTTTTAAATAAATCATTCTGTTAATTTATAATTTATTCCTTTAATTTCAAACCCCTTGTGCGTATACCTTTGAAGGAGTTTATTATAGGCTCTGTACATAATCAATGCTATTCTATTGAATCATAAAATTTCAAAGTATGCAATGTAAGAAGTATTTCTTAAGGTGTATAAAAATAATCAGACGCAGTTATAACTCGTATAGCTTTCTTCAGAAGCATATAGACACGTTTTGTTTTCACACAAGTTTCCCTAGATCTCTGATGTGTGTAATAAGCGACAGTAAAATATCTACAGTAATTTCCTATTAAGAAAATATTTTATTTTATTCAATATTACAAAAGTTTTTGACATTTTAGCTTTTACATCATCAATATGAACCTTCCAATGCAATTTGTAGTCGAAAATCACATCACCCCCAAAGTCTGATTTCAAACACTTGTTATATTTCAATATTGCTTATCGTAAGTTTGACATCATTTTTTATTTTCTTATTACAAATTTTGTTTTGCCATTATTTAGTGATAATTTATCACTAAATTTATTTTGAACAGCAACAACCTCCATTACACACAGACAATAAGATTGAGGTTCTTAGCTGGAACTAATCATTTACATTTCCAAACACATTTATTGTTATTGTCTGTGCAGTTTAATGGACATGTCTCGGGTGCTTTTCGACAGCTGGATCTCACTTACTGGCAGCATTGTGTCCTACAGCCAGGATGAAGCTGGAACACTGCAGCTTGTTCCCGGCTCTCAACAACTCTGAGACTTCAGGATTCCAATGGAGATGAACAGTTCTGAGAAGAAAGACCACAGATTTATTGCTTATGGGTCAAACATAATGCTAAAACAGCAAGATAAAGAAAGCAGAACATAATTACATTACAAAGTAAGTGTCATTGTTTAAGAGCTGAAAATGTAATGCCTCATTTTCTGCCTCTGACTAGTCTGTTATTGTTTTGCAGAACACGGTGCTGTTGAATTAATTTGAATTATTCAAAGTGCTTCAGCTCAGCCTCCTCACACAACAGGAAAATGATGGGAAACACAATAGAAACATGTCACTCACTAAAGACACTTCAGCAATAAAATTGCCCCTTAAATAACACTGATCAAATACAGTAATGCAGGGACTTTTGTGGCGGCCATTTTCATTATCTTTGTTTTTTTGGATTTTTTTATTTTGATTTCTTTTTCCCCGCCACGGGGTCTTTTGTGGCCTCTAGTGTCCCTTATTCGAAAGTAGGCTGACAGGAAAGGGGGAAGGCGAGGGGGGAAAGACATGCAGCAAATGTCGGCCGGGTCCGGGAATCGAACCCGCGACCGCCACGTCGAGGACTGAAGGCCTCCAAATGTGGGTCGCGCTATCCCCTACACCACCACAGCACGCCCATAGTCTTTGTTTTTAATCACTGATAATTACTGCTGACATCCTGATGTCACCTATGACTTTTAATGTGTAGTCCTACAGTCCTAAACATAATATACATTATGACTATAACTGATGTTTTTTTTTTTAATAATTGAGAAATCTATAGTCTATTCTGACAACTTATCAGACAAAGAATTTGCAACATTCTACAGGTTTTTTATTTGAAAATTTGAAATACATGAAAAGATATGCAAATAAATAATTAAATTCCTTTTTTAAATAAGAAAAACATTTTGTTGGCAAAATGCAGTAACTAAGCAACAAGAGGTCATTCCTAATGAAACTGGTTGTTCATGGAATGCTGTTTCTGGAGATATTAAAAGAAAGTGGAAGGAAAAAAACTGTGGTACAAACAGATGCAAAACACCCACAAAAGTTGTTGTTTTCTTCGGTCTTGTCTGCTTTCTGATCATCTATTTCTGCCAACATGTGTGATAGACCCAAAACACAATGTATAATTAATATTCTTAAATTAGCTAGTGACAATACCAACATTTTTGTTGTATTCTGGAAAACTGAAAAGATAAAATACACTCCCCCTTGAAAAGAACTTTAACAAGAAGAGACAGAGCAAACTCTTATTCAGTAGGAACACCATTATGGCCCCTGAGGCCGTGAACCTACTAATAAAATAAACAAATCTTTCCTTTTCCAGAATGAAAAAGTATAATTCAACTGAACTCAATTTAATTTAATAACAATTCAGATGTTAAGGAGCTTCATAATTTTGAAGGTAAGTTAAGAGCAACAAGCGGTATTGTCAGAATTGTTATTCTTCCAATTTCCTCCGCTGTTTGTTATATGAGGGGATTAATAAATATCAATAAATGATATAACTAATTACAATTACTGTGTGCAGTCGAGTAATTAATAACGTTGTTTATCTAGCTGGTGTCCTGAAGAAGTGTGCAGTATTTGTGATTGTGGGACTAGGTGTTGAGAATTTATTTTGGGTTTAACCAGGATTTACTTAAGACTTATTATTTGGGATATTATAATTTAATATCAGGTAACTATTTTAGTTGCAGTTAGTTCAGAAATCTAGTTAGCATTTTATAGTTAGTATCTGGTTCAAAACTGACTATTTGTGGTCGTTTAACAGAATGGACTCAATATCCCATGATGCTTTGCACAAGTTCAAGAAGAACTGGAGGTTAGACGAAGAGGTAGAATTGAGGAGGTTTTACCGAGAAAAAGAGCTATGTTAGCCGAACACCTACACTCTGTCGTGTATTGTTATGTATGATTCGTTCAACTTTTTGTTTTTTTATTCACTAAAGTTCGGTTAAATATTCCACCCGACTCCTTTTGGTCTTTGAATCAGTCGAATATACAACACTATGATTGTGGTAACATGCATATACCTAATAAAAATTGAAAACAGGACCCTGAAAGTGTGGAACAAAGTTTAAGTTGATTTCTGACTGCACCTTCCAATTTGGGAAATGGCTAAAGGGGTATTCCACCAAATTTTTCACTACCTTCAGTATCTTTAATATTCTCTAGGTAAAAAATCTACAACACTTATAATCTTCAAACCTAGACTAGATTATTCTGCTCTAATAGTGCAATATTTTAAAAAGTTTACGATTTGTGAAACCTTTATCTGATTTGTGAAATTTCAATATAGGGCAATTCCAGACAGTTTTTTCATCTGGACCGCATGAGAATTGAACTCCTCCTTCTCTAAAATTTCCATTGTTTTGTTATTATATCCAGTTTTAGCTTTTTGTTTTCTCCCATAAATGCTGAAGGTAGTGAAAAATTAGCTGAAATTGACCTTTATAAAGTTTCAAAATCAAATAAGTGTTTCACAGATCACACACTAGGTTTTATATATTCTGCTATCAGAGCAGAATAATCTAGCCCCGGTTTGAAGAGACTAAATGTTGTAGTTTATTAACTAGAGCTGCCGAAGGCCTTTATCGAAGTTCCACAAATCATATAAAAGTTTCAGAAATCCCAAACTTAGTTTTATATATTTTGCTACTAGTTAAGAATAATCCACTCCAGGTTTCAAAAGTCTATGAGTTATAGTTTTTGTATTGGAGAAATTCTAGTGTGGTTCAGATGCAACAAAATGGGACCGAAATCGCTCTTTATTTAAGTTTTACAAATCATAAAAAAGTTTCACAAATCACAAACTTGGTTTTAAATATTCTTCTGCTAGTTGACAATAATCTAGTTCAGGATTGTAGAGTCTTCTTTTATATATTTTAACTATAATAGATAAAAGATGGTGACGGTAGTGAAAAATTTGGTGGAATCGTCTTTTCGCTATTTCCGGAAGCTGCAATCAGAAACCAATTTCAGCTTTGTGTGTGGAGGGGATCTACCGGAAGCAAATTTCTGGAGTTATTTCCACTATCGTGTAAAAAAAAGACTGGCAGCTAGAAGGTTTGTTAATTTTTTCTCAGATAGAAAACTCAATTTTGTTGATATAAACTATATGATAACCTAAACATAGGTTGATTTTACCTCTAATGAAATCCCCTTTTCTCCAGAACAAATTATTAGAGGCATAAATAAATAAAGAAAAAAAACAAAAAAAATTAAATTAAATACAAAACATATGGCTGGATAGAAAAGACAATTTTTGTAAATTTGTTTAATATAATTTATCTTCTAAAACCGGAGTATCCGAAGACCACCCACGGGATTCGGACCTTAAACATTCTTGGTGCAAGGAAACAGTGCTAAAAACTGTCAAAAGGTAACCATGTCTAATAAAAGTATTATTATGGATTGATAAAGTATATAGTTTCATCGATGAGGGGGCGGTAAAGTGAACACCTACTGGAATCTAATGTGTCATGTTAGCTGAAAAACGCTCACCAAGTCACCAACAGCTTAAAAGTCAAGATGAAACTGTTACAAAGGTGCACACGGAGTCCAAGTATATTTTTATCCTTAAATATGATCCGTTATTTTTTGTGTATTAAACTAAACTTCATGTCTCAATGTTTTCTGTTTCAATATTTTCTGCCTTTCTCATGCTACACTGTTAGCCATTATCACCTCTTCTCCTCCAATTCTCTGCGAATTTGTTCGTCTTCTTCGTTTTCTTCAAGCTCCTCTTCGTCCTCCTCCACCGCCCGAGAATACACCGACAAAACCTCTCCGAAAAACGTAGCCATAATCCAAATGTTTCAGTCAGAGAAAAGCGACAGTTTAACTAGGACATAAAGAATCGCAAACTTCCTCCGGAAGAAGCCAGGCTCCTTCAAAATAAAAACCTCAGTTCAACTCATCGCTACTACAAAATAAAAGTTCTGTCTCGTGATTAAAGTTGATAGCATGAACTCAAATTTAGGAAGATAAAAGTAAGATTTGAGTAAGATTTGCTTATTGTTTTGATGCACTGAACAGGTGTGAAAAAGAACTGATCAAAATAAACTTGATTTGAAATAGCATGACGCTATAATTTAAATGATACTAGGATACATGTTATTAACTTAAAGGACTTAACATCTCGGAACAATTATTCCCCCTTAAGTGCACGAAAACTTGTGAAAATGTGCGACCCCTAAATCTTTGGTATGGGAACTAATCCCCTCTGCAAACTGATGCGTGAGTGAAACACAGAGGGGTAGAATTCTCACTCTGAAGCCAGCAAATTTCACACACAACCACACACGCACACACGCACGCACACACACACACACACACACACACACACACACACACACACACACACACACACACACACACACACACAAAAGCAGTCCATATAGCTCCTTCCTATTCACAAACAGCAAGGGTTATTGGAAAATTGTTCAAAGCGTATCCCATTTGTCAACTTGCAATAGTACCGCAATTCATATCTGTACCTCAATCACAGTGAAAGTACAGATGAGAGAGCGATGGTGTGCACTTCCCTGCAGATTTGGACAACGGGATAAAAATGAATGGCTGGGAGTCTGGTATTCCCTCAGACATCTTTATGCCTTGAAGAACTTTGACAGAACACATTTAGCCATCCATCCATTTTCTGTTCATCCTTGTCCCTAGAGGGTCGGTAGGGGTTCTGGTGCCTATCTCCAGCTACGTTCCGGAGTACCCGGAGAGAACCCATGCATGCACAGGGAGAACATGCAAACTCCATGCAGAAAGACCCCGGGCCAGGAATCGAACCCAGGACCTTCTTGCTGCAAGGCAACAGCTCTACCAGCTGCGCCACTGTGCAGCCACATTTAGCCATAGAGCAATTTCAAAAAGAATTTATGGAAGCAGACATTCTGCATGATATCATGACTATATCAAGCCAGAAGAACAATATTTGTTGGTGTGAGTGCAGTCAGAAATCCACTCCGACCACCACACTTGAGGAGTGGCAGTTATTTTCAGTTACACTGAGACTTCACAGAATAAGAAAAACTTTTGGGTGCTTAGAGTTGTGGAAATACCGTAAGTGGTATCAACATACTGTCTTCACTTCCGAACAGAGCATGGATATATCTATAATCTGAAATTTGAAAGGTGTTTCTATTTCCATTAGCAACTGATTAGACTGGATTTTATTTAGAGGTGCCAGGGTAAAAGTGGCTGACTGCTTGTTACAAATAGTTTTTAATGAAAAACTGAAAATTATGAATCAGTAGCTGTGTTTCCATTATATATGTGCACAAAACATTGTCCATATTCAACTAAAAACACAATTTAGCAATTGTGAGATTTCCATTAAATAAGAAACAAAAATAATAAATCACTAAAAACTTGCTGCACCATCATCCTCCAACCACTTTCTATCGTCTGCTTCATCTTTGTGGTTAGAGCCAGTGGCAACATCCCATTGTTGATCATGTGTTTCCGTGGCAGTTTTGCTAAATAGCCCAATTTAGATACTGCCAAACCAACCAGCTCATCCTATCAGCAAAAGATTTTAGTGAAAAAAGAGAGATTTTTAGAAATTGGCATGTTTCTATAAAGCACAATTATTTTTGAAATGTCACATTGTACAGATATATGGTCAATGGAGGCAGAATTATAGTATTACTTAACATCCACCATATTGTTGGTCTGTCACAGCTCAATGAAACATTGAAACAAATTTCAATTAAACAAATCTCAATGAAACGTAGAAGTTTTGTGGTTGCATAGGGTTAAAAATGCTGTAGCAAAGCACTGTAGCTTAATGTTTCAGTGCAACTCCACCACTCCTGATGATCACTGAAGCAGTCCACTAGAAATATGCCTGAGCTGATTGTTTAAGCTCACTGAATGATTCAAAGCTGTAGCTCTTACATATGTGTCATTAAACAAATCACACTGACCTGAACACAACGAGCAGCTGTAGCAAACTGCCCGGTGTGCTATTTTTAGCTCCCTATTTTACCAATCGATGTTAACCTGGCGGGCAACATGATTGTGCCTGGTTCTGTGGTGATGTATATTCAACATCAGAAGAAAGAAAAAAAGAGAAACGCAAAAAGACTGCTGGCAGATCATCTTTACCACGGCTGGCTGGAAACATCAGCCAAGTCATGCTGTGGTAAATTGGCCTGGAGTTGAGTGCAGAAAATCCATCTCTTCTATTGTGTTGTATAATTAATTTTCTTGTAAGCAGTTCTGTGAGATGAGGAGAAAAAAAACAGAAATGTGATGATATCAGCACACTCATGAAAATTCTTCCTTGGCACCGGAAAATGTCCAACCTTGGTAATGCGAATAAGAAAGCAGGGCAAAGCTTGGAGAAGGGAAAGTTAGGCCTATTACCACACTTGTGCAATAATGCATCAAGAAGGTTTTCCTTCCACAAAATGGAGCAACGTGCTAGCGGAAATCTTGGAGCTGCTATTAATGTAATTGATGGTTGGAGAGAGGACGAAAGGGAGGTTTTGCAGCTTTACAGACACAGATTCCTTAAAGGCTCAAGGCAATAATGGAGGAATGTCAAAGAAGGACAAACTGGGATGTCACATCTTTAATAGCCATTAAAACAGGGAATCAGGGACAATCTGCCAGAGGACAAAAACAGGCCTGTTTGTCCTCATCTTGTCCCAGCAGCAACCAGGGCTAAGAAAACTGATGGTCCCTCATTCCTATTTCTATCACAATCCATGGTTGAGAAGGAGACAGACCCAGACACAAAGAGAGGAAGCAGTTATGAAATCCAAAATGTTCTTTTTTTTATGAAATCTCAATAAATAAATTTAGCATTCATTTATTGGGATTTTATGTGGTTAATCTAAAAAACGTTATGTATAACTGTGTGGATAAAAGACAAATAAGTGGTTTTTGAAGGTTAGTATTCAGCAGTGGTGGACAATATTAACTAACCCTAAACCACTAAATACAAAGATTAGATCCTGTAACTCTAAAGTAATACCAAAACATTAGCAGAAGAAAATGCTAATGCACTAACTAGCAGTTTGTTTCAAATTATATCTGTCCTTGAAAGATTTCAACCTTCACTCACTAATTTAATATAACGCTATAACAAAACTGTATTTATGTTTGTCGTGTTCTCTACTATCCATATTTTATTTTATGCCTGTATGTTTCTTGTTTGAAATTACAGAACATGTCTGATGACGTGATTAAAAAAAAAAAAATGTTAAAACCCTGGGGACTACTTAATTCATTTTCTGTTTCTTTTCTTTTTTTCTTTTTTTTTTTTACAATGACTCTACTATGCCATTATACTACAATACCTTTAGATATTGTATTTATGTTTATATATTGTAATATCTTATCTGAAGAATTCTTAACAGTTGATTACCAAAACCTCACACATGTTGAATTCTATCCAACTGAAAGTTAATTAGTGCTTTACTGTCATGAAATGCTGTATTGATGGTGAGGATAGAACTCGGTCATTCCCAGGGTTAAATGCAGAAGTGAGTTTAATGATGATCTCAAGTCAGCAAAAAACAAAAAGCCCAGGTGAGTGGTGAGGAGTCATGAGAACAAAGACTCAGGTAGATACTGGGACACCAAAAAGATAGGAAAGACAATGACACACGACCACGATCAGGCCCGGATGCATCTATATTAAAGCAGTGTTTCCCAATTCCAGTCCTCGGGGCCCCCCTGCCTGCATGTTTTAGATGTGCCTCTATACCAGAACAGCTGATTCAAATGATTGCATGACATCTTCTGCAGCCACCAAGTCCTGCAGGAGCCTGTTAATCACCCAAAGAGTCAATCCAGGTGTGTGGCAGAAGGGAAACATCTAAAACATGCAGGCAGGGAGGCCCCGAGGACTGGAATTGGGAAACCCTGGCCTAGGGTGTCCTGGTGCCAAGTGCACATATGGACACCCTTCTGCTTGAACATGGTGTTTGTTATGGACAATCCATGATGAGCACAGAAGTCCAACAACAGAACACCACTCGAGTTCAGATCGGGGGGGCCGTTCCTCCCAACCACGCCCCTCCAGGCCTCACTGTCATTGCTCACGTGAGCTCGCCATCGTGTCCCCCCTCCATGCCTGGCTGCAGAGTGGGGCCCCGGTGACCCGCGTCCAGGCGAGGGAACTCCAAGTCCAATGTTTTTAATCATCATAGGGGCCTTCGGACTGCACTTTGTCTGACCTCTCACCTGGGACTTGTCTGCCTTAGGTGACCCTACCAGGGGCATGAAGCCCCAGACAGCAGAGCTACCAGGATCATTGGGGCACTCAAACCCCTCCACCACGATAAGGTGGCAGCCCAAGGAGAGATGACATGTAACAGATGATAACAAATAGCAACCTGTTAACACAAGGTCTACTTGCCATAACGCAGTAGACCTTGTCTAAAACTCAAATCTTAGTGTTTTGACTTTTCATTTGCTGACAGTAACAGTCTCTTTTATAGCTTATAAAGAAATGTGCACACAAAGATAAGAGAAAAGCTCATGTGGGTATTTATGATAAAAACCTTGTTTTGTTTTGTTTTGTTTTTTTACGTCCTCTGATCTCCTTAGGGACATTTCTCCCACACTAATCATATTTAACGGTTTACCACCATGAGTCATCATTTATAATCTGTTTTAATCTGTTCTTCTGTTTTCTGAAATGACACCACGTAATAAATAGCAAAAAGTAACAAAATAAGGCAGAGGGTCACACCTGATTCTGATATTTTAACTTGTATTTTCTTTTTTTTTTTATTAATTCTTTTCCAGCCCTTTGGTTCCTGATATAACTGTTTATTCATTTGGGCTGATATTGTTTTGCTTTTGTTGTATTAGGTTTAAGGTTGTTGCATTTATTAATTGTTTTTCTTCTGTTGGCAGTTGCTGAAGTCTGGTGGTGGTGTTGGTGTGGTAATGGTGTCTTCTTCTGTGTGCTGTGATTCCTAAATTTGGGTTGTCTCACTGCGTCTGGTGCTTTAAAGGGTTTTTGTTTGCTGTGTTTGGTGGATATAGTTACTTGAATGTGCTGTAAAATGGCACTGTGGCTGGAAAATATATTTTTCTGCCATTTTAAAGACATTCTGGAAAGAGGGGCTCGCCAGCCACCTTCTGAGTTCCCCTACTATCTTCTGCAGGGACTACCAGAGCTGAGATATCACGGAGAGATGGAGTACATCAACACATTCTCAACCACAGTCCTGCTAATATTTAGAGACCATCTGATTGATTGGTTTTAAATATGATATTTAAGGCATCTTAAAATAGCAAGAGAAAAACAGACATTAGTAAATGGAACCTAACATAAATATGATCAGGCAGTATGTAATCATCTATACATATATGTATTATTGTTATAAAGGCTGAGCCAAGAATATTTATGTCTATATCAAACAAGTAGCCCTTCGTGTTGCTCTGGACCCGTGAAGTAGCTCCCAGTCTCAAAAAGGTTGGTGACCCCTGCCTTACAGTGTGTTTACTGCCTGTAAGGTAAGCAGCAGGTCTGCTAGCACGATGTAAAATATACATTACATTAATATAGTGAGCTATTTCTGTTTGTTCAGTATACCAGTTAAGTACAAATTGCATTTTGTTTTGGTGATGTTCGATTACCTTGTAAAAAGAAAGCTGTTGAGGTGAACGAAATAAACGCGCCAAAGTCAAATTTTGCTGGTTCCCCATGTAGGCTTAGAGGAACAAGTTGAGATTTAAAGGCTTTTTTTTTTTTAAAGCAATGATTCTGTAACAACTTTAGAAAATGTGCTTTATTTTTTTATTATTAGAATATTTGAAATTTCACCAAATCCTGACTAACAATGAAGAATCTTATTTCTTTGTCATATTTTAAGAATTTTATTATTTTACTTATTTACATAAGCACTATTACCTGTACTGTCACTTTAAGAGAGCATCTTATGGCATCAGTACTGTACTACCTTCAGTTGGCGCTAAGCTGCCTGAGAAGAGGTAGGAAATTCTCTTTGCTTTTGGTTATGCTAGAGTTTTATGAAATATGTAAAATAATTGTAAATACATGCAGCTGTGATTTGTTTTAATACATACAAAGGAGTATTCTTTTTGACAAGTTAAGAACATTTTTCTTAAATGTTAGAGAAGATATTGTTATTAGTTAGTCACAGGGTTTCTCCATGTGCTTGTCTGCTAGGGGAATTCCGACTCCTGTGAATGGAAGAGCTGCATGTTAAAGGGCATTTTTATTTCTATTTGTGCAGGTATGTGTATTTGGTTCTGTTCTGTTCTATAATGATTAAGCTGGTTGTATTTAGGGCACAAAACATCTGATTCAGAGGTTTTTATTTTTATTTTACAAGAAATCTACCTTTTTTATTGTGGATTTATTTACAAGCAAAATAGCACTGTGCTACTTGCAGTTGGCGCTAGGCTGCCTAAGAAGAGGGGAATTCCGACTCCTGTGAATGGAAGAGCTGCATGTTAAAGGGCATTTTTATTTCTATTTGTGCAGGCCTCTGCAATAAAGAACAACCAGCAACTCCGATGGTCTGACTCCCTTCTTCATCTGAACACAACGCAGAACACATCAAGGTTAACCGACTGTATAAGACCAGGTTATCGGTGAAGAACACTAGTAGTATACACCGGTTACAATTCTCAGACTACTTTTTTAGCTTCTTGGGACTTGCGTGAGTTACTTGCGGTTTCATTGGCAATATTTTATATTTTATTTTTCAAAACATTTTTACAGCAGGAGAAGAATCATAAAATTTCTCCCTGTAACACAAAGCTGTGCTGCAGTGATAATGCTAGTTTAAACAAAAAAAAAGGGCCTGATGGAGAGTTGATTTCAGCTGTTATAGTTTTATTTCTGTCCATTTTTATAACAAATAAGATCATAAAATCTTTCATGACTTTTAAGGCAATGTCTCATATGATTTGTTAAACTGCTACTTTTTTAGCTTCCTGTAGCTTGCTTAAATAGCACTAGTTTAAGCTTGAGCATAAACAGATACAGTAAGTCAGGATTTTGTTTCCAATCCCAGTAATTTAATTTATCTCCTTTTCTATAAATGCTTCAGCCACCAGGGACTCAAGGGGGGCCTTTTTTTCTTTTAAACAGTTAAACTGGAGAGTAGAGCATTTCTTACGCATCAAAGGATAATTTAAATTATTAGAATAGCACAATGAACGTTTACTTTTTGCTGCACAATGGCTGCCTTAACCCATTGCCACATGCTACTGTGTGCTTCCCCTGGGACCAAGAAGTATATATTATTAGTATATAGTATTTAGTATACTCTTTACATCATCTCCCATTGACCAGGTAGATAGACCAGGCAAAAAAGTAAATAGAAAAAGCTTCCAAAGTCACAAAAAATTAAAACAAAAAACCCTCAGAAAGCTTTTAGAACTTTGATCAAGATCACTTTAAATGACTGAAGGACAACTGGAAATACAGAATGAGTTTTGTACTCTGCTCCAGGGTTTGTATTTCCACTTCTACAAGCTGTCAGAGATTTCATGTCAGTAGCTTCCTAATCTTTTGATTCTTGTGAAGCAGTGCATGAGTAGAGCTTATTCTCTGTTTTTCATTTTTTGAGTTAACCTTGACAAGACTGTGGAACTCGTATCACATTTTCTGGCCTATCCCATGCCAAGAAAGTAATCACTCTTGACATCACTCACTCATCTCCTACTGTTCATTTCTGTCTGTTACCACCATGACAAAATGCCTTTAAAACGGAACATAAATTAAACTGATCGTCATCTGCAAGGCTAGCAGCGAGTCATTCTGAAAAATCCAAAAGTGTAAATCCTCATATACAAAATGTGTACAATTTGTCAAACATCAACATTCAGTGACGGTGTCATCATTAAGAAAGAAGTCAAAAAAAATAAAAAAGTAAAAAAATCAGTTGATGGGAGGCATTTCCTCTTCCCAACATACTGCGTGATTAATTTTTCCTGAAGCAGTTTCTGCTGTGCAAAGAAGGAAAGTTGTTTTGTGTCTTGTTTGTGAGTGTGTATATGTGTGCATGCATGATTGTAGGCATGGTAAACTAGCTTTTGTGCAATTCATTACAAATTCTGCTGACAAGAGACTTGCAGGGAAAGCAGTTGGATGCGCGTGGAGAGAATATCAAGAAGACTTTCTTCGCTCAGAGATGGCCTGCTTTAAAGATATTGGCTCATTCATGCAAGGTCGTGAAATAGCACACAAACAAACAAACACTGGCTGGACAGCATTGTGTGCATTGATATCAGATTAGTATTGAAGCCAAAAACCCTTCTCATTATTGCTGGCAGCCCTGATTACTAAGAGCTGCAGAGGAAAGGGAATAATATGGTTCAGTAATAGGCAAGCAAATGAGGTACAGTGTGTCTTTAAGAAAATAGGGTAAAAAAATAGTACATTCAGACAGTTGTAGGGTACTTAAAGATTAAAAATGCTTACACATGCACAGAGTACATAAATACTGTAGGCTGCACTTGTCAGGGCATAGTGAAGTGGGTAAGGAAGGAGGGCGGGAGAAAAGGAAGGTAGGAATGGATGGATATCCTTTTCTTTGGCCATTTACTTTGTTTTTGGTTGATTATGTCTCATCTTCTGTTTGTTGTTTATCTGTTCTGTACTTGTAATTTAGCTTCTCTTGAATTTCTGCCTTGCAGCACCTTTTATTTTGACCTTATAGTTAGTTAATTAAGCTCACTTTTTGCTCGTTTATTGGGTTGCCTGTTGATTTTATATCTAGTTTCTTTCCTCTTTAATGTTAGGGACTACTGACAATAGTTATCAGTAATGATTTACTGAAGACTCCAATGATGGACAAGAACTTTGGACTTGGTGGTCCCTGGCTGACGCCAGCAGATGTCGAAAAAAAAAGTCCGACATATTGGAAGGTACAAAACTATCACTGCATCTGACCTGCAAGTGCACAACTACCTCTCCAACGCGCATCATGTGCGCGTCGCACAAACCTAAACCACTAAAGCAGCGCACCCTTTTTTTTGTTTTTTTTTTTTGTTTTTTGGGGGGGGGGGTTTACACAAACTATGCTGAATAATAAAGACATGGAAGTGAAGCCTACCCGGTAAATCCACGGAAAGAGGAGGATGTAGATTCCCAGGTTCAGGTGGTGTCAGACGTCCAGAGGAGGAGAAGGTGAAGCAACAATGTTTGATTAATTGGGGAACGTTTCGACTAGATTAAATTGTTTAACCCACAGTCTTAGCGCGACGCTCAGGAAGAGCGGCAGATGTCATCTATCAGCTCTTCACTTCAGGAAACGTCAAAGAAGCTCATAAACCGACGACCTGCCAGAACCGCACACGTAAAAAAAAAAAAAAAAAAAAGCTCTGCTGGGATCCAAACCGCTCTTAGAACTACGGGACTCTGCTCATTCATTTTTAGCTAAGAGAAAAAGCACCAAGCCGACGAATAAACAAAAGCAAACTGACCAATAAGATTTAAGCTTTGGCGTGCGTACCTCCACAGATTCAGATGTACGCTACACAAGATGTTTTGACACAGAAGATTTTTTTTTTTTCTCCACAATTTTGTTAATTGTAAAGAGGGTTCGATAATAAAAATTTTAGAAATGATTCATTTCTTTTTTTTACTTCAGGGAAAATCTTAAGGTAGGCAGAGCTGGAGCAGCCGTACAGTTGCAGGTGCTGCTGCCCTCCGATAAAATCCTGCAGGCATCTGCGCAGTTCTGAACTTTAACCGTAGGAAAGAGTTTTATGCATAAAGCAATTTATTTTAAACATTTTTTGTAATTAACTTTTTTTAAAATCTAAATATAAACAAACGTTATTAAGTAAATGTAAAAACATTAAATTTAATTATTTCGTTGGCAGTGCTCCGTAATGACGATGGCTACTTTTAGAACTTGCTCCGAGGGCGACTGACAAGGTCCCCTCGAGCGACCGGGTGCCCGCGGGCACTGTGTTGGTGACTCCTGGTTTAGATTATGTTATCATGAGCTGGATTCTACATAACTGCATATATGTGTTCTTCCTACTTGCCTTAAGATGATATGTGTTTTAAGTTGTCACTATAAAACGTTACCAACTTCAATTCAAACTAGATTAATGATTGGCTTTTCCGTCATGGCTGGTTAGTGGAAATCATTATTCCTGCGGTTGATGGGTGACATTCACCATGTCAGAATTAAAAAGCCACTTTGAAAAAAACAAAAAAACAAAACATCTAACTGTACTAATTATCTGCCTCCCTGGGGAGATACACGACTATTCAAAGCATTTTTTTTTCTTACTGTGAGTGAATATATTTTTATGGACTAATGATCCTCAAATGAAAGGATGCTCAAGCCAAGAACGGTCATTTATAATTTTATGATCATTACACTTCAGGTAAAAGCTGCTGATTTGTCTCCATGAGTTGTTGCTGAAAATAAAATCTTCATTAGAGGCTGCAGAAGAACTTACAAAATTAATTTCCCATGCATTTGTAGCATATTTTTGATACAGTTTACAAAGTTAAAAATGTGTATTATTTGGATGAGTCTTTTGGAGGTGAAGGTATAAAGCAGTCACTGATTCATACCACCTTAGAATAGACCAGGGGTGGGCAACTCCAGGCCTGGAGGGCCGGTCTCCTGCAACTTTTAGATGTGTCTCACTTCAACACACCTGAGTCAAATAATGAGGTCATTAGCAGGACTCTAGAGCAGTGTTTCCCAATTCCAGTCCTCGGGGCCCCCTTGCCTGCATGTTTTAGATGTGCCTCTATACCAGAACAGCTGACTCAAATGATTGCATGACATCTTCTGCAGACACCAAATACTGCAGGAGCCTGTTAATCACCCAAAGATTCAATCCAGGTGTGTGGCAGAAGGGAAACACCTAAAACATGCAGGCAGGGGGGCCCCGAGGACTGGAATTGGGAAACACTGCCCTAGGCCACAGTTTGATGATCGACTTTGTCATCGTTTCATTGGATCTACGGCCGTATGTCTTGGACACTCGGGTGAAGAGAGGTGCGGAGCTGTCCACTGACCACTACCTGGTGGTGAGTTGACTCCGCTGGTGGGGGAGGATACCAGTTAGACCTGGCAAGCCCAAACGTGTTGTACTGGGAACATCTGGCGGAATCCCATGTGAGACGGAGCTTTAACTCCCATCTCCAGCAGAACTTCGAAAACGTCCCAGGGGAGGTGGGGGACATGGAGTCTGAGTGGACCGTGTTCCATGCCTCCATTGTCAAGGCGCCTCATCTGAGCTGTGGACACAAGGTTGTCGGTGCCTGTCGTGGCGGAAATCCTCAAACCCGTTGGTAGACACCTTCGGTGAGGGAAGCCGTCAGGCTGAAGAAGGAGTCCTATCAGGACTTTTTGGCCTGTGGGACTCCGGAAGCAGCTGATGTGTACCGGCGGGCGAAGCGATATGCGGCTCGGGTGGTTGCCGAGGCAAAAACTCGGGCGTGAGAGGAGTTTGGAGAGGCCATGGAGAAAGACTTCCGTACGGTTTCGAGGCGATTCTGATCCACCATCTGGCATCTCAGGAGCGGGAAGCAGTGGAGCACCAACATTGTCTACAGTGGGCATGGTGTGCTGCATGGGATGTTGTGGGCCGGTGGGCAGAATACTTCGAAGACCTCCTCAATCCCATCGACATGCCTTCTATTTTGGAAGCTGAGCCTGGGGACTCTGGGTTGGGCTCTCCAATCTCTGGGGTCGAGGTCGCCGAGGTGGTCAAAGAGCTCCTTGGTGGCAGGGCCCCGGGGATGGATGAGATCCGGCCGGAGTTCCTCAAGGCTCTGGATGTTGTGGGGTTGTGATGGTTAACGCGACTGTTCAATATCGCATGGACATCGGGGGCAGTTCCCCTGAATTGGCACACTGGGTTGGTGGTCCCCCTGTTCAGAAAGGGGGACCGGAGGGTGTGCTCCTATTACAGGGGGGGTAACACTCTTAAGCCTCCCTGACAAGGTCTATTCGGGGGTTCTGGAGAGGAGAGTCCGTCGTATTGTTGAACCTCGGATTCAGGAAGAGCAGTGTGGTTTTCGTCCTGGTCGTGGAACACTGGACCAGCTCTACACCCTCAGCAGGGTCCTGGAGGGTGCATGGGAGTTCGCCCAACCAGTCTACATGTGTTTTGTGGATTTGGAGAAGGCATTCGACCGTGTCCCTCGGGGAGCCCTCTGGGGGGTTCTCCGGGAGTATGGGGTACCGGGCTCCTTGATACGGGCTGTCAGGTCCCTATATGACTGGTGTCAGAGTCTGGTCTGCATTGGGCAAGTTGGGCTCGTTTCCGGTGAGAGTTAGACTCCGTCAGGGCTGCCCTTTGTCACCGATTCTGTTCATTACTTTTATGGACAGAATTTCTAGGCGCAGCCAGGGTGTTGAGGGGATCCATTTTGGTGGCTTTATGATTGCATCTCTGCTTTTTGCGGATGATGTGGTCCTTTTGGCTTCTTCAGGACGTAATCTGCAGCTCCCGCTGGAGTGGTTCGCAGCCAAGTGTGAAGCGGCTGGGATGGCGATCAGTGCCTCCAAATCCGAAGCTATGGCCTTGAGCTGGAAAAGGGTAGAGTGCCTTCTCCGGGTCGGGGGGGTGTCCTGCCCCAAGTGGAGGAGTTCAAGTATCTCAGGATCTTGTTCACGAATGGGGGAAGATGGGAGCGGGAGATCGAGAGGCGGATTGGCGCAGCGTCTGCGGTCAAGCGGGCGCTGTACCGGTCCGTCGTGGTGAAGAGAGAGCTGAGCCAAAAAGCAAAGCTCTCGATTTACCAGTCGATTTACGTTCCCACCCTCATCTATGGTCACGAGCTTTGGGTCATGACCGAAAGAACGAGATCGCGGATACAAGTGGCCGAAATGGGTTTTCTCCGTAGGGTGTCTGGGCTCTCCCTTAGAGATAGGGTGAGAAGCTCGGTCATCCGGGAGGGACTCAGAGTAGAGCCGCTGCTCCTTCACGTCGAGAGGGACCAGTTGAGGTGGCTCGGGCATCTGGTCAGGATGCCTCCTGCACGCCTCCCTGGTGAGATGTTCCTGGCACGTCCCATTGGGAGGAGACCCCAGGGAAGACCCAGGACACACTGGAGGGACTATGTCTTTCGGCTGGCCTGGGAACGCCTTGGGATTCCTCTGGAGGAGCTGGTGGAAGTGGCTGGGGAGAGGGAAGTCTGCAGTGATGGGATTTTCGGCTCCTTTTCAAGATACGGCTCTAATGGCTCTTCTTACTGTGGAGAGCCGGCTCTTTCGGCTCCCAAACGGCTCCCCATGTATATTTTTGAAATTATTAATTAATTCATAGCTTAAACCTAATTTTATAATATTTTGTTTCATTATTGACATTGTTAAGCACTTATGATGAGTAAAAATGCCGCATAACAATGCTTTATAAATAAACCTTTTATTATAACCAATTAAATTATCACAAAATAGCACCACTTCCACAAAAATAACTTAAAATAAATGAAACAGTTAAAAATAAATACTAACACCCACCACAATACGAAAAAGTATCAAACAGCTTCATAACAGAAAAGGTGCCACAATACAAATATCAAATACAGTGCTATTAAATTTAAGTATAAAACTATGAAAGATTAAAAAAAATCATGTGAACAACACAAGTTTTGAACCACTAGAGATGAAGAACTCACTGTATTAAATCCCTTGACCGCTGAGTGAGTGTCTGTACATAAACACCTGCCGACGAACACTATACAGCTTGGCCAATTGCCTGCCGTTTCCACAAGAAAAGTGGAGATCAATTTCTTTTTCAGTGTTTTCCTGCCACATTAATAATTGAAACTATGTGTGATTGGTCAGATGTTTGGAGCACACGCTTGACATGAGGGTAGTGGACCGACCGAGGGGAAAAAACTCTCCGCTCTAGCACTGGCAGAAGAGCAAAACGCGCAGGGAGAGGGAGATGGGGGAGGTGAAGGGGGGGGAGAGACAGCGAGGCACCGCAGGACAAAAAAAACGATGTGGGGAAAAACTGTCGGCTCTGGCACTTGCAGAGCACAAGCACAACGACAGGGAGGCGGAGAGAAAGCGATATACTGTAGAAAAAAACCCGGCTCTCTAATAAGATCCTAAACTGGCTCCCAATATGGAGCCGGTTCCAATCGTTCACTTCAAAGAGCCGGCTCTTAGAGCCGGATCGTTCGCAACCGACACATCACTAGAAGTCTGGGCCTCTCTTCTGAAGCTGCTACCCCTGCGACCCAACCCCAGATAAATCAAATCAAATCAAATCAAACTTTATTTGTATAGCACATTTCAGCAGCAAGGCATTTCAAAGTGCTTTACATCATATCAGACACAAAAATACAATGCAACATAGAATCAACAATCAAAACACAACATTAGTCAGGTTCTGTCATTTAATTTGCAACTGATTACGTTTCAAATACAACTCTAAACAAGTGGGTTTTAGTTGAGATTTAAAGGAAGTCAGTGTTTCAGCTGCTTTACAGTTTTCTGGAAGTTTGTTCCATGCTGCTTCTCCTCGTTTGGTTCTGGTTCTGGGGATGCAGAACAGAACCAGAACCAGAAGACCTGAGAGTTCTGGAAGGTTGATACAACAGCAGCAGATCTTTAATGTATTGTGGTGTTAAACCATTCAGTGATTTATAAACTAACAACAGTATTTTAAAGTATATTCTTTGAGCTACAGGGAGCCAGTGGAGAGACTTTAAAACTGGTGTTATGTGCTCTATCTTCCTGGTTTTAGTCAGAACTCCAGCAGCAGCATTCTGGATCAGCTGCAGCGGTTTGATTGATTTGTTGGACAGACCTGTGAAGACGCCGTTACAATAATCAATACGACTGAAGATAAACGCATGGATAAGCGAAAGAAGATGGATGGATGGATGGATGGATGTTACATGTCACGTATATGTTTTTCTTGCCAAAATCAAAATGAACTCATCTCATGACACAGCAATAATAATTTAAAAAAAGCATAATAACGAGTCACATAACTTTCAAATCACTTACTGCTGCCATAATAACCTTTTATAGCAGTAAACCGTGCTGTGATTTAAAACAAAAACAAGTGAATATTTAATGTAATTTTTTTTAAACTTCAGTGCATAGGCATAAAAAAAACCCAAGACAATGTGTTCTGTGACCGCTAAACAGCTCAAGAGACTATTAAATTTTTATTTTTTTATTTACACTTTTTAATATCCCTTAGGAGCTAGCAAGCAAAGCTAAATGCTACAGCTAGCAAGTACATAAATGGGAAAACAAAAACTAATGAGGATACTGTGTACTTTCTTGCTATTGTTTGAATACTGAACATCCAAGAAAACAATAATTGGGGTTTTAGTCACATAAACTTTTCTTGTACTGTCCTGGATTCATAGTTTGAGATTAACAACAGCGAGGCCATCTGGGTTTTTTTGGGGGGTTTTTTGGCACCAACCCTACAGTTGAGGGGTTGTTCACCTCGGCGCTGTTGTGTGACAGATTGCAACCTTCTTGTTGTAGCTCACAGTCTCGTCAGCCTTTTTACCAGCCTCAGCAGGCAGCAAGCAAACACAGTTAAACCAGCGATGCTCGGTGATGGGCCGACAGCCTGGAGTCTGCAGAGGTGTGAAATTGAGCAGGTCTTCGTCACTGTGATGACCCTGCTGTGTGGTCCTGTGTGTTTGTGCTGTGTAGCAGGTAAATTGTTTATTAATTAGGTCCTCCATGGTGGGAGGTGCTTCCAATTACGTTGACACCAGGATGATGTTTAAGAGCCCCATCCCACTCATGAGAAGGATGCTGGCTGGCCACCAGGCGCAGACGAGATCCGGACTCGTAGGCGATGCCGGCAGAGCCTGACATCTGGCGGGAGCCGAGACCTGTGGGACCCAACCGGGTCCATGACTGGAGAAGGACCAGGCTGAGGGAAAGCTGAACAGTCACATCTTGGGCTTCTGCCCGTTCCACCCCTAGACAACCTATTGTTTTTTTAATAAATGCCTCTGAAGGGCTTTAAAACATTGCTGGTTGCCGTGTCCTCCCTATTTTTTGTTGCAGACAGTCGAGCCGGGCCGTAACAGTCACACAGTCACTTCTTTGTGTGCAATACTATAAAAGCCCTCCAGGAGAGAATATGAAAACATGTAAACTTTATCTCTATAGGAGTCATCACATGAGGAACTTTAAAGATGCACAAAAGACACTGAAGTCTTGAACAGAGATTTGAGCGGCAGCAGGAAGTGTTTTCACCATCACCAAGTAAGTAGTTAAAATACTTTGGACAACTTATGTTCTTAATGTTCCTGCAGGATTCTTTTATTAGTTTGGGTAATTTTGGGAGTTGCGTGGACCTGCATAAATTTTTGAATAGGTGCCACAATCAGTCTCCATTTAGGAGTCTTCAAACAGATGCCACACTTTAAACTGTGTATGAATATTTGCATAAATCTTTCAGGATGCACTCATCTACAACGAGTTCATCATCCAGGGACCCTCGCTCCATCCACAACCATTCATTTTTTATGGAGTCCCACTGGTGATGGAGCATGGAGCATGTCCACAAGTAGAGCCAGGAAATTCCTGAGAGACTCTCAGGCACTTTATGGTCCGAATACTAAGAAGCACAGAGACCTTAATCTAATTCCAAGTTCTTCTTTGCTTTATTGTGTTATTGCTAGTTGCGTCCCGGAAATACTGACCTTTTTTACAGAGAGCAAGGTGCTGAAATTGCTTACATCCAAATAAATCATTTTGTCGTGCTTCCAGTACAAATTTGAACCACTTGCATTGTAGCAACAAGGGAGTCGATCATATGAAGATTTTGTGCTCACAATCCACCCAAATTAGCCTTGCTGCAATGCATGCATTGAAGAAATGGAGCATTTTAAAAAATGTTAATACTGAATGCAATATTTTTGCACAGTCATTTCATATTGACATTTTTCTCTAGTGGCGCAATTGATCACTTGGTTCTGCTCTGTGGTGTGCAGACTGAGAGCAACTGACTGCAACAGGCGTAATAAAAATCAAGATGAGGAAGGCTGGTGGAACAAAATTGTGCAAAAGTTACAAATTAGATTAGATTTTTTTTAAATGCTTCTAAACTTTCTTCAGTTTCAGAAATTTACGTAGTTTCCTTAGTATTTAGTAGCATTGCAATTTGCACTTTAGGGAAGATGGGTAAGTTGAGCCACTCCTTGTTGCTAGGAAACAGTACAAACCATTGATCATGTGACCAAGTAATTAGGAGGAAGGCATCATTTCATTCAGGCTCTGAAGGCAAGAAAGGCACTGGTAAAGTTGGTAGACCAAATTCACTTCAGAGTAAAACACATATTTTTTAAGAAATAAAACTATAATAAGTTTCATAACTTGTGTTGACCATAACAGCTTTTTTTTATTTATTTAATTTATATATCAACTGTGCTATGTATGAACTACAATATGAGATCATAAACCGAAGATAAAAGTGTAGAATTTCATCTGTGGGAACAAATAAAATAAGTTGGGGTAAGTTGTGCCATGACACAACGCTCTTTGGACATGCTATATTACCAAAACATTCCTGCTAGGAATGCACCACATCTTGAAACATATACAGATACACAAGTTAGTGTATTAACTTTTTTATTTGGAGCACACGCTTGACATGAGGGTAGTGGACCGACCGAGGGGAAAAAACTCTCCGCTCTAGCACTGGCAGAAGAGCAAAACGCGCAGGGAGAGGGAGAAGGGGGAGGTAAAGGGGGGAAGAAACAGCGAGGCACCGCAGGACAAAAAAAAACGATGTGGGGAAAAACTGTCGGCTCTGGCACTTGCAGAGTGCCAGAGCCGACGGGAGGCGGAGAGAAAGCGATATACTGTAGAAAAAAACCCGGCTCTCTAATAAGATCCTAAACTGGCTCCCAATATGGAGCCGGTTCCAATCGTTCACTTCAAACCAAGTTTGCTTTGTTGAATTTGAAGAATATTTTATCTTGCTGGAGATTTTCCCACCACCAAATAAATGTACTTAAAATTAAAGGTTGAATTAAAAACAAGCTATAGTTTGGCTAACAACAACAAGAAAAAAACAGCATGACTGCTGTAATAGAAGATTGATTTATTTTGGGGTACCAATAAACTTGAATGGAACTGTGTGGGCACTATATCAACAAAAGCAGATGATTGGCTATGGCAAAAACTGGACTTGAAATGTACAGCTACTTCAAATGTACAGCCAAATTAGCACATTATCAATTAATCTTATCAGTTAATCTAAAGTTGATTGATTTTATAAGTCGACTGATGATTGATAAGCAGGCATTTCTTATAAACCTGAGTTTTCTCTTGTATTAAAAGGAGCAACTGTCTTTTACAGGGCTAAATATTTTAGAATTTGCTTAATTTTAAAAATACATTGTGAAGCTAAAGGAGCTTGTCCAATGTTTATATTTCAAAACAGAACAATAAAGTGCATCTCGAATCCCAAACAAGATTTTGTTTGGACCATTTCTACTTCCCGTAGTGCCATCGTTGTTTCTGTATCAACTGGCTCTGATTAAGGATGGCCAGCTGGGAACCTTTGCTGGACGACAGAAGAGGGCCATCCAGCAGAGGATATTGCTATAATGTTGGCTACATAGTGTTAACCAACACTATAGTTTGGCTAATAACGTAGCCAAAATACAACACTACTAATTAATCTACTGGAACTCATTGTAATCAAATAAATCATTAATTGATATTAATTGTAGGTTTTTTAATGGTTTGCATCCCTAACACATATTTAACTACTGAGTAACAAAACTTATTTAATTACCACAGTTATAGATTAAATAAAACATAAACCGATGTGCATAAGATCAACTAACAACCTGAAAAATGCCAAGAGAACAAAAATAGTACAAAATCTGAAACTAATTCAGTTTATTATTGCAGGTTTGATTTGAACTCCACTTATTTTCTGCATTGCTTCATGGGAGTATCCATTAGCAACATATTCAAAATTCAAACATGCATAACCACTTCTAACATTATAAATTATATACAAATACTAAAACCTTGGTGTGAGACTTTAAATGACCTAACAACGTGATTTGAATGGGGTTCTTTAAATCCTCAGTAGGTCAAGGTATGGCCTCATTGTGGAAATGTCTCCCTGCTGTGCTCTCTTTTACTCATGTCTATATTTGTACTACATTTAGAGCAGATTGCCTCCAGCAATCTTCCAGTGAAGGATGAGGTCTGTTTGTCTTTAGTAGGAGGCTTTAGTGGACTAGCTTTTGCTCCCCCCCCCCAAAAAAAAATAATCTAAATCCAACATAAGAAATCTTTGTCCAATTCAACTGACTTTTAAAATCTGCAAAAGGAGAGAATGCAAGAAAAATAAAACAGAAAAAAACTTCTGAAAGTGTGCAAACAGGTATTGAAAATTTAAATTTACATTCAGAATGGCAACAATGAAGATGCATTTCAATTAAAAGTTTCAGTTTATGGAACAATCAATGAGCTAAAACAATCTAAAATCTCCTTCTGCATTTAAAATAATTTTTAAAATCATCGTGATGAAGCATTGAATAAGCTCATGTTTCTTTTCAATTTATTTCAAATATATTGAGTTGAAAAAAGATTATTTTCTGTGAATATGGGACATATATTAGTTTATACTTCTTTCCTTCATTTATGATTTCCTTTGTTACATAAACCGTTCATATTTATTATGGAGTGAATGAAATAAACTAAGAAAAAAAAAGAAATATACCAACTTGTTGAAGCATCTTTTGTTATAATTGTAACATTCAGTCTTCTTTTCTTGACTTGACACGGTTCCATTACAAATGTGGTTAAAACTGTCTTTTTTCTACATTAGCATAATATTGATAATTTTGCAATTACGGTCTTTCCATTGTGAAATACAATTAAAATTGTACATGAATAAGTTTAAGTGTTAAGTCATTAAAAACATCATTCTCCTACCACTTCCTGTTTTCTTCTTTGTGATTTGAGCCAGTTGCAACAAACAGTTGTAATAAAAGCAATAAGTGTTTCCATTGCAGTTTTGCAAAATGTACTAATATTTATACAGCCAAAAAACACCTCATTCTAGTGGCAAAACCTTTTATCCAATAACAAGTATTTTTTTGAAATTGCTGTGTTTCCATTAACCTCTAGAACCCGACGGACCCACTGGTGGGTCCAGCTGCCATGTAACCTCGGCTCGCTTAGGGTGTAAGAGGTTAAGTAAATTTATTTTTGAAATGTCAAATTGCACAATATATGGTCAATGGAAACACTACTACCTTTCTACTCCTCTTTGCAAAGTTTCTCCAAATCTATCACATTATGAGGAGAAGTGTAGTCTACAGCCCTTCTTGGATCACCTCCAAGATTTGATGTAAAAGTCAGTGCTTCCCTAAAATTTGGTATTTAAAAAAAAGAAAAAAAAACTTTTGATCAAGACCACTGTGGATTACAAGAAAGTGTGGTTGCTACATAAGCATGTTCACTATTGTGTACCATTCCAAATCACCTTTCATCTTGATTTTCACTTCCTTTGTCCATATTATCGTTTTAAAAACTGACAATAATTTATCTGATATCCAGAACTCAATATTAAACTTTCATCACAGGCACAGTTCAGTTAATTAAATTATTAATCAAATCACCTGCCAGAAAGATTAATTTATTATGAAAATAACACATTGGCAATCCTCTAGCAATCGAGGAAATGCATTATAGTAGGGGTATGAAATTCTTTCATTTTGTGCCATATCAAGATTGTGAATGTTATCAAAAGCTGAAATGTATTGATAAAAACCTATTAATAACCTATTAAAATATTAATGAATAGCTATCTCTGAATTCAATAAGTACTTCTTGAAATTAAATATTGACAATTTTTTTCACAATGATCAGTCCCTCCAGGAATTCGCAATTGTTTTTGAAATTATTTTTGCAATAAAAATCACATATTCTGTGGTTATAATTTAGAAATATGTGTAAGGAATTTTGTGATATTTGCGAATGTATTACAGTAAATGTGACCTTGCATTTGGATCAGATTATATCTTGACATCAAGTAAGGCAGCAAATGGTAAAGGTAAGAAATACTTCCACTTGCAGGAAGGAGTTAGCATAATTTAAACGCAATGTTTTTGGCTATTTTTGTAGAAAATTTGCAATAAACTCACTATTGTGTATTGATGTGAAAAAATGTGGGGATCTGTTGATTTTGCATGAATTTTCACAAAAACTGTAGGGACTGATTGACGTAATTTGGAATACATATAAGAACTGCATTGATTGATTGAAAAATAATATTTAAGCACATAAGGTTCTACTTATGTGTCCCTGTCAGTTTTAGAAAGCCAAAAAAAAAAAAAAAAAAAGCAAACTCAAGGGTAGCTGTGGGGTAACTAGGAAGAGGGAACCAAGAGAGGAACCGCTTTTAGCCCGCTCATCAGCACCTCCCATAGGACTTCCCACGCCACGCCCGCCTCGGGCTTCGGGGTAAGACGTAGCCTTCACATGCCTCATTCACGTTTTACAACATTAGCAAATGTAGGGACTTTTATTAGTTTATCCCCTTCCTGAACTTCCAGGCGCTATTTGCATGCACCACTCAGGTTGTGTTTCAAACTCGGTTATTCTAATATCAATTTGATACATTAGGGCAGGGGTGGCCAACCAGACAAAGACCAAGAGCCACATTTTTTACCAAGTTACCGCAAAGAGCCACATCATATGCATGGGCACACATGAACATCAACCCATCCCTTCCTCATACTCATACTTTTGCTCAGCCAGATTTATTGTAAATTTCACTCACTATTTTAACACTACAAAGACCACAAGCCAGACATTTTCAATAATGAACACTTTGCACTTTCTCATGCAAACAAACTCCGTTTAACCAAATAAACAAACAATAATAGAACAATTTACAATACATTTTTGCTTTTATTATGTGCATTACATGAGATTTAATGGGACTTTTTTTCCCTGCCATTTTGAGCGCGAAAGGTTTACTCAAATGATTTTACTCTTACTGAAAAACTACGCACATGCGCATTTGACGAAAATACCGTATTGCACTCAAGTGAAGCGAAACTTGGATATTATAGCGACCCTACAGTATGTGCTAAATGTTACTGGATGTTACCCTGTTTAGAGATTAAAATTAGAGTGTATGATTTCCCATTGTCCGCGAATGCATCAGGATGGATGAGAGAGCGAGGGGTGGGGGAGTGAGAGTGAGGGGTGAGCGGAGGTTTGTGTGAGAGCAGATGGCGAACGACTGGAAAGAGTAAGGCTGCAAGAGAAACAAAGACTGTTTTTTGTTTGTGTTGTTTTTGCATGGTTACGGTCAACAGTAATGGCGTGCTGCTGTTGTCAATAATTGACAGTTAATTTAACTACTTTTCGTCATTATTGTACGTCTGGCAGAATGCGACTATATGAACTTAAGAGCTGCATGGAACCGGTCAAGGAGCCGCATGCGGCTTATGAGCCGCGGGTTGGCCATTCCTGCATTAGGGGCTTCCACACTTCCCATACACGACCATCTTTTTTTCGCAGTTAATACGGTTTAATCTGCTGCTAACACGTTGTAACCTGGTTTTCTGAGCCGCCTTCAAACACTGAAACGCTCGTGCTGGGTTATATCCCAGTGGCAGCGAAGGAGAGCGCAGGTGCCTGTAAGAACCATAGCAGCAAACAGCAAACGAAAAGAACTTTGCACAGTTTTCCCCAAACCAATCGACTGAGGCGAGTAAGGCTGTTTGATACAGGCAATGATAGCTAAAAGATGACTCGCTAATTGTAGTATATAAAGTGGATCTATTCAGCGGAACCACTCCCCTAGCTACTAAGTTTGTCTAGAGGTTATCTGCCAGTGCATTGATATGTAACCTGTGAGACAAAAAGTAAAGTCGCGTTCTTTTCCTTAACACCGAGTTGAATCCTTTATTTAAATATACTATGTTATACAACAAATTGGCGACGAGTAATCTGGACCCTAAACAACTGCATGAAATGAAAATTTAAACCAGAGGGAAGAAGAAAAGGACTAAATAAAGCAGAAGACAAAAAGAAACCTAGCAAAGGATCTGTGATAGCACACAGTGAAAGGATAAACGGATAATATCTGGATCCCATGTCCAAAATGGCTCACGTTGGAAAAGTAGAGGAGTTTGATAGTTCAAGTGAAGACTGGGAATCATACATAGAGCGAATGGAGTTGTACTGCGACGCTAATGATATCGAGGAAGAAAAAAAAGTTCAGTCCTCAGTCTAATGAGAGCTAAAACTTACAGTCTACTCCGTAATCTCCTGAGCCCTCCTAAACCAAGTCATATAAAGACATTGTTGATACATTGCAGAAGCACTTAAATCCCGCACCACTAGTAATAGCGGAAAGATTCAGATTTCATAAGAGGAATCAAAGGAAATATGAAAGCATATCTGAGTATATTGCAGAACTGCGCAAACTCTCGCAGCATTGTGACTTTAAAACGGGACTTGACGATGCCTTAAGAGATCGGTTAGTATGTGGCATGCACTATACGATCACTAAAAGGCTACTGTCCGAAAAAGACCTAGATTTGAAGAAAGCACTTCAACTATAACTGCTTTAGCACTTTAGCTGCTGTTTCAGTGGAAACAGCAGCTAAGGGTGCATCAGAGCTACAGAAGAAAAGCTTAGAAAACGAAGTGCATCAAATGTCCTTGGATGGAAAAAAGCAAAAATGCTACAGGTGTGGTAAATCTTCACACAAAGCAAACGACTGCTGGTTCAAAGAAAAGACATGTAGGAAATGCCATAAACAAGGCCACATAGAAAGAGCATGCAAATCAGACCAAACAAATACCCAAAAAGAAAAATCTGGAAAGAACAAATGTTTTAAAACTAAATCAAAGGCCAAAGCAAATGAAATGGACAAAGTTACAGAACATTCTGACAACACAAACAGCAGTGAGGATGATGACCTGTCATGCTTAGAGTTGCATAGCATAACTGAAGAAGACAGAAAAATAATATAGGTCACAACTACAGTGTCTGGTGTGAAACTAAAGATGGAACTGGACACAGGTTCAGCTTTGTCAGTGATTTCTGAAACCGATTATGACAGGCTGCTCTCCCACTTACCACTGACAAAGACATCAGTGACGTTAAAAACCTACACAGGTCAAAAAGTGTCACCAAAAGGGAAACTTAAAGTGGATGTGGTCTATGGTGACCAAACACACAAGCTAGAGCTCTATGTACTGAAAACCACAGCCCCAGCGCTACTAGGGTGTGAATGGCTGAGAAGAAATCAGATTGACTGGCATGCAATAAAAGCCCTGAATATCTCAACAGGCCTCAAGAGCGCCACCCGTTGGCCTGAGCAGAGATTGCCACAGTTATTGGAGGCTAATGCACACGTGTTCAAGAAAGGCATCGGCAAACTAAAACACATAAAAGCAAAAATTTAACTTGACAAAGATGCCAACCCAAGATTCCACAAGGCTCACCCAGTGCCATATGCCCTACATCCCAAGATAGACGCTGAACTGCAAAGCTTGGAGGCATCCGGCATTCTCTCAAGAGTTGACTGGAGTGTGTTAAGGAAGAAAGTTACTAAGTTAGCTTAATTTGGGAAAAAGCTTGGCTCTCTCTTTCTTCCTATTTTCCCGGGTCCTTCCAGCGAGCAGCGTGTGGCAATCAGGAACAACGATGCGTGATGACGTCACAGAGTTACAAAGTTTAATCCAATAGGCAAACACCGTATGAATTAACAAGGAAACTTCAGAGTTACAGAGAAATACATTCGTTACCCGAGACAAAAGAATTAAAAGACAAAGGGACAAAGAAAGAAAAGGCAAAGACATGTCTTTGGAGAAAGCTGTTGCCAAAAAAGGCAGAATATGAGCAGCAATCTGAATTATTATTATCGTGTTCGATCTCTTATAGTGAAGGCGTTTCTCTCCTTGTTAATGTATTCATTAAGGCGTAGCTCTGTATGACCAATTAGAAGTTACCTTGGAGACTCATAAAAACTTAGAGCCTCCCTAATTTACGCAAAAGATCAAAGGCCATTTGGTTTCCGAGAGGACAAAGGAGCAGGGGCAGCTGCGTCCTGGTCTTCCGTCCTCTCGGGCCATTTGGGCAAATAAAAGCATACAACAAGACTTCACAGATACCTGTGAAGTTCGGAGTGCCTCCCGGCCAAATCAAGTAATTTAGTTTAAGGAAAGATTATTTTGCACTGAGCATCTCCAAAGATTTGAATCTTTGCCTTATTACATAAATCCTGAACAATTTTCTAATACTAAACAGCACATTTTCATTGAAACAATTTCCATTTGATTCAGAAATTATCATAGACAGTACAATTTTCAAATACATTCAGCATTCACCATTCTAAACTTAGATAATACACTTCGGTTAAAAACTTGCTATTAATACTTAGAAAATGTCTTAGAAATTAAATGTTAATGATCTCAACATTCTATGTTGTATTTTAGTTTAAATCATGTCAGATGTGGTTCTGGGAAACCTTTGATGTTCTGTGAACCATACAGGCTTCTGCCCTGCAATAGATGTTAATTTTATGGCTTCCTCCTGGGCCCTGATAACACTCCTAAAGAATCTTTTTGATGTAGTTCCTGACCTCTGATAGTTACCCTGTTTGGATAGTTTAGTTGTAAATCCTTGACACAAAATTAAGAAATTTGTTCAAAATCAGACTGTTCATTATAACCTTTACACCTGGGGTAAGATTAGCTGTATTAAGCACTAAAATAATTATTTTCTTCAACAAGTGACTGGGCTACGCCCATTGTTCCTGTGATGAAGAAAGGAAAAAGTAAAATGTGTATATGTGGAGACTTCAAAGTGAGCATCAACCCGGTGTTGCGCACGGTGCAGTACCCTCTTCCCTAAATAGAGGACACCTTCTCATCATTGGCTGGTGAGGAGAATTTTTCAAAGATAGACTTGTCACAGGCCTATCTCCAGATGGAAGTGGAGGAGTCAAGCAAAAAGTTTCTAACCAACAACACTCATAAGGGACTTTACCAATACAATCGTCTTGTGCTTGGTGTTGCTTCAGCCCCAGCCATCTGGCAAAGAGCCATGGATCAGGTGCTCCAGGATATACCTGGAACACAATGCTACCTGGATGATATTATCATAACAGGAAAAGATGATGATGATCACTTCCAAAACCTGAGCAAAGTACTCACCAGGCTGAATGAGTATGGCTAACAGGCAAAGAGAGAGAAATGTGTTTTTTTCAAAAGTGAAATCTCATACTGCAGACATTTCATTGACGAGCACAGCTTGCGCAAGTCACAAGAGAAAAATGAGGCACTGCTGAAAGCACCTAAACCTGAAAATGCGTCACAACTCAGATCATACCTGGATCTTGTCAACTATTACCACACGTTTCTACCAAACTTTGCCTTAGTGCTTTATCCACTAAATGTGCTGCTACAGACAGGAGTGAAATGGAATTGGTCAGAAAATTGTGAAAAGGCATTCACAGAAACAGACTAATAACAACTGACGAGCTACTTACTCACTATGATCCATCCAGACCTATCCGTCTAGCATGTGACAGGTCCCCATACAGCATTAGCGCAGTCCTGTTGCACACGATGGATAATGGATTTGAATGCTCAATTGCATTCACTTCAAAGTCCCTGTCAAGTGCCGAATGCAATTATGCACAAATAGACATGGCCCCAGGGAAGACCCAGGACACACTGGAGGGACTATGTCTCTCGGCTGGCTTGGGAACGCCTTGGGATTCCCCCGGAAGAGCTGGAAGAAGTGGCTGGGGAGAGGAAAGTCTGGGCCTCCCTTCTAAAGCTGCTACCCCCACGACCCGACCCTTGATAAGCGGAAGAAGATGGATGGATGGATGGATGGATGGATGGATGGACGAACCAGAAATCTCTACTCTCATCCCTTACTGGATGCACGTGGCAACTGTTGCATTTAAAGAACTAATACAACATAGCACTTTTCAGCAGCAAGGCATTTCAAGTGCTTTACATCGTAACGACACAAGTTCCAAGGTCATGCATATGGAATCAACAAGCAAAACATGACATGAAGTCAAGTTCCATCATTAAATTTGTAATTGATTATGTTTCTAATTGTAATGAAGGTCTTCATTACTTCGATGAAAACACTTAGAAGGGGTTGAATGACAAGAGACAGATACAGATTGAAGTATTTTATTGTTTGTGTGTTTTTATGTGGTGGCATTTCAGCTGGAACCGATGGTGTCCTGTTAAAATAAAACAAACAAATGGACGGGTCTTGTAACTGTCTGAAATACACTGAAATGTTTGTGTAGATATGGCTTACCTCTTTCTCTTCCTCTGCAGGGTGTTCAGGCTAAAAGATTCCCTGGGGCCCTGAACACCTGGAAGAGACCAAATGCAGATGGAACAGGGGGAGCGATGGAACTATGCATTTTAGAATTTTAATGATTGGATTTATATTTATAGAAAGGTATTTTAGAAATGAAATGGCTGCTTAAAAATGAAGAATATTTGTTATTACTATGCTGAAGATTTGGTTGTTTAGTCAAGATTGCTTGTGTATAGGTATTTTGTTCTACCCTGTTTCTTGGTGGGGTTGTTAATTGGAGCAGCAAAGGACTATAAAAAACCTGCATGTTTGCCAGCAGGTTGGTTGGTATGGCTGCTGCTGAGACCCATGGCCGTTGTAAGAAGGATTGTCTATGTGTTAAATGTTGGAGAATAAACACCTGGTTGGTCTATTTCTCTGCCTCAAGACTCCTCTGTAATCCAGCCACTAACGGCCATTCTAACAAGTGGTGTCAGAAGCTGTGGCCAGAGTCACAAAGTGGAGTTGAGGATGATGAAAGACAGAGAAAAGAGGAAACAAGACCAACAGGTGGAACCTGATGATGGAGCAAAGTCACCTGCTGATCAGGTGGGCATGGCACCCAGCAACCCAGATTGAAGAGTTTGCAGATTTGGTGAAATCGCTCATTCAGTCTCAATCAGTGAGACCAACAGATTGCAAAAGAAGCTGCTCGTCAAGAGCATAGATAGAAATCTATGCAGCACCAGTTTCACCAAATACAGCAACAAGTGAATGATCTGAGGCAAGACTCTGGAAGTGACCAGCTACAGCCTAGAGCACTGCATCCTCAAGAGGACAGAGATGATCCAGGAGAAGAGACAAGTCAACCATCTTGGGATGTCAAACCTGAGAGGGATTTCAGCATGCCCAGAGAACCTAAGCTACATCCTCTACTACCTAATGATGACATCGAACATTTCTTGACCGCTTTTGAAAGAATGAACCAAGTTTGTCGATGGCCAAAAGAGGAATAGGCTATCCGGCTAATTCCCCTACTGACTGGCAAGGCACGGAGTGCTTATGTTTTGATGGATCTTGTAGACTCAGAAGACTATGAAAAACTGAAGGCGGCCACATTGCAAAAGTATGAGATTACAGCTGAAACCTATCGTCAACGTTTCCGTTCTTTGGACATTCTTCTTGGAGAGACTCCACAAGAGCTGTATGTGTGCCTCAAAGAAATGTTTTTCAAGTGGGTTAAACTGGACAAGGCAACAGTAAAAGAAATTGCAGAGACATTGATCCTGGAACAGTTCCTGAGGATGGTTAACCCTGAACCGGAGGTGTGGCTTTCTGAGCATGACTAAAGACAGCAGAAAAAGCAGCACAACTGGTTTATGTCTTCACAGCAGCTAGACAAGGGACAAAACACAGCACTTTTGGCCAAGACTCCAACTTTGCCCACAGAAGTAAGTCTATTGGGGATGAACTGGATGGTGGTCATTTGGAGAACATGACATTTTCTAATGGTAGGCAACTTCCCTCTAGTAAATGCAAACCTGATTCTGCGAAGAATGCCGCTTTTCGTTCTGGTAAGCGAGACATAAGATGCTATTTATGTAATGGACTGGTCCACACTCAGTACTTCTGCCCCCTTTCTAGTGTCGGAGTCTGGAACAAGCCATCCTTGTTTTGCACAGTCCCCAGACCCACTACAGGTGCTATTCATGACGCTGCTTGTACAGCACCAGTTCTGATTAATGGGCAGCGAGAGACAGCCTTGCTAGATACAGGGGGTTTCAGACCGTGGTTTTATCTTCCTTAGTACCTAGAGAAAGGTGGACTGAGGAGAAATGTCACATAAGTTGTATACAAGGAGATAAACATGAATATCCAATGAAGTGGGCCATCGAGTCATTGAGATACTACCTGCTGGGGTGGCATTTCTTTCTGGAAACAGACCACCAGGCCCTCCAGTGGTTGCATCAGATGAAAGATGCAAATGCACGGATTACTGAATAAAACTTTTCAGGTTTTATTCCAGAATGTTCTCATCTCTCATTCTGCGATCACCAAAATTCATGTAAAATCAACAGATTTCTGCAATAAACTCAGTTATGCATAAGGTCAAAAGAAGTGCAAATTTTCCGCGTAAGTGCTCAAAACATTGTGTTAAAGCACTAATTCCCACTACAGGTGGCAGTATTTTTTAGTTCTACATTGCTTCCTGCCTTATTGGATATCACACTATAGTCTGTGATTGATATGAAATAAGGATGTAATGTAATTATTTTTCACTTCCAATACCAATACAGATGTCTACATTGGATTTAGTATCAGCCGATACCAATCCAGTACAGAAAAACAGTGCTGAATTGACTTGAAATGTTTATTTTTCTAATCACAGAACTGTACTGAATTACATTTATGTATTTGATAACTCTGCACCAGCACACTATATTTTTTGGGCTTTATGCCATGCTATAGTGTTATTCTGTCAGAAACAAACCTAGAGTGTTGATTTAATTCTTTTACTCATATTTCAGAAATACTTTAATTTCCATGGCAACCAACCACGTGCAAAACGCCTGGGTGGACCAAGCCGCCCTATGAGGCGCAACTCTTCATCAAAACAGCCATCCTCTGTGGCTCCTCCACTCAGCTCCTTCAGATAAGCCAGCAGAAATTAGCAAGCATTTTGTGGAGTTCCACAAAATGCTTTATTGCAAATGGGCAGTTGCCCATTTGCTGAGCTCATTATACAAGCTACTTCTCAGTGCAATACTGGTTAAAACATTGTATAAGGGTAATAGAGGAGCAATGTTTTGACAACTTCATAAAAACAGAGCATCAGAAACAGCGGGAGTTCTTAAAGAGACAAAAGCCCAATTTCAAGACGTTAATTTACAAAGTCAAATTTATTTTAAATCATATTTGAAATATAGAATTTTATAACAACTGATCGTAACTTAGTTGTTTGATTGTGCTACGAACTGGCACTATGTATGGAAAATACATAACAGTTCGTTAATGTATTTTCTCAATACATTCTGTGGCACAAAGGGCCATTTGAGAATATTTATGATCTTGATATGCCCCAAAATGAAAGTTTGACACCCTGGAATAAATCATTAAAAGGCTAAAGTTAAAACATTCAGATCAATTACTGTACTTATTTTCACTCAAATCTGTAGATTTGCTGGCCACACCTTATGTGGGCTTGTCATCTAAAACCAAATGAATTAATACTTTTATGGTCCTTTTTGGGTATGATTTATTAATATGCAAAGTGTTGAGCAGAGGAGGCATCCGTGTTTTACCTCTTGTGGGGCGGGGGAAAAGAACCCACCCATCCTGGTAGCTGACTGGTAGACTGTCCGGGAGCTTTAATGCAGCTGCAGCTCTTCATTCAGATGCTGAGAGGAGCAGTGGATCGTCAGCGGAGGAGGGGACTTTTTGTCTCGCAAAAGGGGGTGGGGGAAAACAAGAGACAGCCCATTTTATAATCTCATTTCGCTCCTTTCCATACTCACTTTGATGCATACTGAAGGATTTTTCAGCTGCCTGTAATCGTTAATGTGGGAAAGCGCTGCCCTGGATGCAGACAGAGGATTGCGGCAATCCAAGGCACCCTGAATGATCGGATCTAAGCCGCACCAGCAGCATCTCATTGTATGAAATGCGTCACCACGATCCGGTTTACACATTTCAGCCCTGCGCTCAGAGACTGGTTTATATGATGACTGCTTTGCCAGGTAAGAATTCCGCCTTTTATTTGATTTATCTTATATTTAGCGTCTAGATGTAATTATTTCAGACGTTATTCTCTGCATAAAGCAGTTTCTCGTCCTAAGACGCTGAAGGAATGAATGATCTTACAGGCCTATTATTACAGTATGAGCTACTATACCGACTTTTCAATGTTGGCATTTAATGCAGCACCTGTTTTTTTTTTTTGTTTGTTTGTTTTTTGTTTTTTCTTAAAAGAGCCAGTAGCGTGCACAGTAATTGCTCACAGATCTAATTATTATACCCAGAAGCAGGTCAAATTTGGATTTGGTGGCAAGTTTTTCCTTCCGGTTCTGGCTCAGCGGGTCACATATATGTCTTATCGGTGCAGGTAACCACATGTGCGGGCCGGTGTCACCGCTCTGAGCCCAGAGAGCACGAAGGATATCAGGGGTCAGTGAGACAAGAGTGCTCGGAAAACCAGGCAGACCGGATGACGTCCAGAACCGCCGAGGCCTCTGGGGTGGCGGCGCCTCCGCATCACTGCATCGGCGGTCTCCAGACCAACAATGGCACCTGCGCGGAGCAGCTCAGCATCAGCCTCTTCCCGCCGCTTTCTTCCACCCTCGCGCTCCTCGTGTTGGTGGCCGTTCTCGTGGGGATCATCCTCGTTTCCCTGGCAACGTTCCTCTTCCACAAGAGGAAGCTCCGGAACAGGAAGATCCAGCGCGCGCAGGAGGAATACGAGCGCGACAGTCGTAGCCCCGCGCGCGCAGGCACCGGCGCCGGGGAGCCCGCAAGGCCGTGCGTCATCGTGAGACCAGTGAGGCGTGATGAGAAGCCCTCGAGCCGGAGCGTGGGCAGCGAGGACAAACAGACAGTTCCACTTGACTGTTAGCTCCGGAAAACTTCAGGGAATGAGACTGTGGAATAAACCGGAAAAGCAATAAGGCACAAAGATATCCCACTTCCCCCCCACATCGCTGCCGCTTGTAGACGATTTAGATACATTAGGGCTAGAAAGCATAATACCGAGCAGACTAATAGACCTAGATATAACTACAAACTTTCATCATTTCATTAGTAAGGGGCCACGCTACATCAACATTAGAAAAGCAAATGAGAATTTAAAAAACTTTTATTTGGATAGCACAGGTGAGGTATGTAACTGGATGGAACTGGAACGAATAATTAGATTAATCATTAGATTAGCCAAACAATTTCAGTAATGATTAATTGTTAACTGGAGTGCAGACTAAATAAATTAAATTTTGTTGAAAAAACGTTATATTCAGAGCAGTTTTTAAGCCAAAGCATTTAAGATGAAATATGCCTCAAGTGGAATAGCATTAGCTTCACCTGGTTCACATTCACTAAAGGAATGTTGTGTTATTGCGTTATAGGCAATATTTTTAGTTTTCCCTATTTAAAAAAGAAATTAAATTACATGTTTATTTTCATTTCAAAATATTCCTAATATTGTACAAAACAGGTTTAAATGGTTAAATGAAAACTATACAATGTGCAATTTTTTTAATCCAATTAACTTCAATAACTGATCAAGTCAAAGTCAAAATAATTTAGATAAGATAAGATTTATTTGTCATTGTCATCAACAGATTACAACGAGAATGAGACCGTTCTTGACTCAAGTTAAAGTGCAGGTTATATACACATACACAACACACAATATAAATATACATACATAAAAATATATTTTACACAAATAATTAAAAAATAACAAAATCAGGCAAAAAGAAAATTTTCCCAAATGATTTTTTTTAAATATAAAACTTAAGAAACTAACAAAAACTACAGGTATTTGTGTCTGGTTAATTGTTAGTTAAAACAAGCTTCACACTGTAAAGTTACTCACATTTGGTATCTGGAAATTTTACACATGTACCCATTATGAAGCAACACTTCATAATAAAATTACTCAAATAAAAGTAAAAAGTACAGCATAGTAAATATACTCCTAAAAGTGTTTTGTTCCCAAACATTAGTAAATCTAATTAGTTACTACCCTACTCTGGATGTGATGCAGAAAAGTTGGATGAGCGGGAGAAATAAGTGTTCATATTTAGATAGGAGGAGAATAATTGTGATAAAAACAGTTATAATGAGGCATGTGATAGACAATAAGGGTATGAAACAAATGAGGGAAGATAAGGTCAGTAATGAAGCATGAAGAGAATTAATAGGTTGTAGAACAGTTATAACAACATAGGAAGCAGAAAGAATGAGTTGGGTATGAATAGTACATAAGCAGGGCATATTGAGTCACGAGGAGGGTGAGTGGGATGAAAGGGAACCAAAATGAGGCACAAGGAGGATGAGTGGGACAGATATGACATAGATGAGAAAGTCGAAAACATAAGAACAGATAGGAAAGAGACTGACAAATGACAACAAGTCTTAACAAGGAATAAAATAAGTTAGAAATTAGGTCATAATGTGGAGAAAAAAATCTTAATGAGAGGTTGGATAGGAAGACAATTAAAAGGATGAGAGGGGTGAGAAGGACGAAAGGGATGAACTGGGGGTTTGAATAAGAGAAAAGAACTGCAGGTGTTATGAAAAAGAGGAATGAGGAGGACGAGTAAGATGAGAAGGACAAGTAGAACAAAAAGATATAAAGAGGGATAGGGAGGAAACAGTAAACTGGGGCTAAAAGTGGTAGAAAAGTGAAGCACTGAGGATAAAAATGAAAAGTGAGATGAGAATAAAGAAGATTAGTGGGATGAGAAGGATACATGAGAGAAGATTGAGTTGTAACAAGTGGTTAGGAGGACTAGTGGAATAAGGTGGAATATGGTATTCTACTTTGATAAACAGGCTTAATTATAAGGGCTGAGAAAGACGAGTGGAATGAGAAGAGTGTGTGGATTTGTTAGCACGAGGAAAACTGTGGTGAAAAGACCAGCCATCTTATTTGTTTTACAGTTTGGGAAAGTTATCATGATGTGGTACCAGTTTGTTCATTCTTTTTTCTCCCCGTTCCTCTGAGAGGGTCTGGGGCAGACGAGGAAAAAAAAAAAAAAAAGGGAAAAAATGGAACACTAAATACCGGAGGTAGAATAACCACAGGAAAGGGTATGTCGGATGGACCAATGTAATAAACTGAATGGATGATAGTATATGTCTGTACCACCTTTTGTAAATAGAGGAGATACACATCCTCTGTGTTGTTCCTTATTAAAAATTTGAATAAAAAAAAGGACCACTCATCTTAAAAGAAGGCTTGCCAAGAAATTAAATGTGTTGCAGATGTGTGGTCCTGCTCCTGAATATAAGTTAATGCTTCATCTAGGAAGCTGACAAGTCCTTTTAAAACTGTAAGTATTTGCCTGCATATTTAATTTAGCCCTGCCTCATTTAAACATCAAAGATGTTCAAACTGAAGATGTCAAATCCTCACTGGGATTTGACACATGAATGTGTTAAATTATTAAGACATGTTGGAACAACTCAAACCTTCGTGGCTCGCTGATCTTCCTTGGCATGCCCTCTGACACACTACCAGTATGTAGTTAGACAATAATGGATGTTGTGGTGCTGTTACGCAGTGCAAAGCTGCATATATGCTATAGAAATGGCTTATTTGTTTATGTAGTTTTTTTTTTTCCTTCAATTACGTGACTTAGCAAATTTACAAGTACTGTCCTCCAATGTCTTTGGAGGTAGTGGGTAGTTTTAGATAGCTTAACAGGATACAAGACCTTTTGCTGTAGTATTGCACACAAATCCTTTTTTTCCCTTAAAGTGTCAAATAGGTTAGTAAGTTTTAGCGCTTATAGAGTATTAAGATTTTTGAGTATTTCTAATGTATTCTCTGACATGTATTATCCTGAGAAATCTTCCAGCAGAGGTGTTTGGTCTTTTTTTGATCCTTCATATTGTATCATTGTGAGCCTGATAAAAATACTGTTATTTATCATATAAATTCATTGTAAATTGTGTGCCACTATGCGAGCTGGAATGTTTTGCAGTAACATCTTTCTGGAGTTCATATAATCTGCCTTATCTGAGAAAACGCTGTAATAATAAAACTTTATAAATAAATGTGTAATACTTTCACCCCTTTTTTCAGTGTTCTGGCTACAGCCAAGGTACATCTGCTATCACCTTTTGATGTAATATGAAAATGAAATAACAGACTAGCTCTAAAGTAAACCTACATTTGATAAGCTGCAAACTGGTTTTACTCTATGGAGAGCAAGCCAACAAAATGCCATGGTATCTTACACAATGAAATCTTTCCATCTACTACTATTAGTTGTTGTAGATGATTATTCAGTATTTCCATGAATATTGTTAGATCATGTTATAAATTTTAGCTTGATTTTTGGAGATTCTCAAGATACTCACATTCTTAGAATTTTGCACTAGATTATGGGTGTCAGACAGATTTTTAGTTCAGGTCACATCAATATTATGAAGGTCCTCAAGAGCCAGTTGTGGCACAAACTAAAACTATCCATTAACTAAACTGTCAAAATAGTAATAAATAGTTGCCTGGACTATCATTAGATTATTTAAGTTACTCTAAAAGTTAGATGATGCTGAACATTGTTTCACATTAGTGTAATTTGGCATTACACTAATGTGTAAAGAGAAAAAATGGCTTTGCCTTGATTGATAAAATAATATTGAAACATTCTGTTTATGTCAGGGCCACATAAAGAGTTAAGGCGGGCCGGATGACTAAAATTAGATGACAACGAATAACAATAGAGTGCATATATTTCTTATATTTTGAAAACGTGTGAAAAATGACTAAAAATATCTCTTTACATTTGTTTTTAGACATTGAGTATATTCTCAAACAAGAAGAGCCTTTTGAATCACATTTGTCAAGAACAAAAAGATACTTCCAAATTTGGATGATGATTTTTGCATCGTCTGTGGCACCATCTATGTACTGTAGCAGTAAATAGGGTGAGGACTAGCCTACATAATCCCCCCTCCACAAAAATTTACACTTGGCACAATGCAGTCAGATAAGTACCGTTCTCCTGGCAACCATCCCAGACTCGTCCACCAGATTCCCAGATTGAGAAGCGTGATTCGTCACTCCGAAGAACACGCCTCCACTGCTCGAGAGTCCAGTGGCGGCATGCTTTACACCACTGCATCCGATGCTTTGCATTACACTTGGTGATGTATGGCTTGGATTTAACTGCTCAACCATGGGAACCCATTCCATGAAGCTCTCTGTGCACTGTTCTTGAGCTAATCTGAAGAACACATGAAGAAGCTTAGAGGCCTGTAGTGATTGACTCTGCAGAAAGTTGACAACCTCTTCGCACTATGCGGTCCTTCTGCTGACCCCGCTCTGTCAGATTATGTGTCTTACCACTTTGTAGCTGAGTTGATGTCATTCCCAAACACTTCCATAATACAGTTGACAGTTGACCGTGTAATATTTAACAGCAAGGAAATTTTACGACTGCATTTGTTGCACAGGTGGGATCCTTTCACAGTTCCACACTGGAATTCACTGAGCTCCTGAGAGCGACCCATTCTTTCACAAATGTTTGTAAAAACAGTCTGCATGTCTAAGTGCATAATTGTATACACCTGTGGCCATGGAAGTGACTAGAACACCTGCTTCTGATAACTTGGATGGGTGAGCAAATACTTTTGGAAATGTAATGAATGCCATTGAGGCACATGCGGTTTCACATGGCGTGTTTGCAAATGAGTATGACTAGATCTTAATTACATTAACAAACTCTCCTGGTGCATAATATTGACCTCCTCAATGATACTTGCACTGTGATTCATATGCAAGGATCATTGAAGCATGTAAACTATGTCCATTAAAAGCTATGTGTACTGAATAGAGAATCAGGGCTAACTGCATAAACGAGCAAACGAGCAGACTTCATCAATTTTTCCATGTGCTTTACTGGCACAAATGTTGAACATCCCTTTCCTAAACTCAACGTCTCTCTGTAATGAAGCCACATCATGTCCTGTGGGAGGGTCAAAGGAAGTGAGTCTGCATCTGTCAGTATAGTTGGCCAAGATCCAGGACATCGTGTTCCTAATTGTCCCCAACTAAAAAAGGACTTGAGAATATGAAGCAAACTTTGGCAAGACACCAGCGAGCCCTGGAAGATGTTCTGAAAACCTGCTCTTATCTCATTGGCATGTGTGCAACAAAATGAAACTGTTTTTCTCCTCCTTCAGGGAGACTGGAAGGAGCTCCATGAAAGATAACTAATGCATTTGTATTTAAGCATATGCTTTCTTCATTTACACATTAAAGTTGTTCTTCCAACAAAGAAAATTCTGATTAACACAAACAGACATTAGCATTGTTAAATGTCTATAGCACAGTATGTGATGTAGGGCTGAAACAATTAATCAGATTAATTGTGACGAATCAATTATTAAAATAATCATCAACTAAGTAATTGATTTAGTAGTTGATTAATTGTTAACTGATGCATAAAGACTAAAAAAAGGCAACATGCTTACAAAACTGTACATACATTTTGCATTTAAAATATTTGTTTTGTAAATATATTAAGCAGAATTTCTCATCCCTATTTACACCATTATTTAATTCAAATTTTGCAAAAAAAAAAAAAAAGCAGAAATTTATTAGGTATCTTCTCCTACCCAATTATTAAGCAGTTATTATTAATCAGTTATTTCAAAAATCTGTACCATAATAACCTTACGATGTATTGATGTTAAGTCAAGCAGAATGAGCTAGAAGTATTTTCGGCTGCAGATTCATCCTTTGCTACCAATGAACAAGTGTTTATTAAAAGGAATGCTATTTCTGACTTTTTAGGCAATAACATGTTAATTCTCTTACTTAAAAATTGAATTATTTATTGGCACCTTTTAATGCCTTTCTAATACTGTATAGATAAAAAAGCCTTAAGTGGTGAAATGAAAAATCGATTACTAAAATAAATATAATAAAATTCCTCCTCCCCAATGTAATGAGATATATATATATATATATATATATATATATATATATATATATATATATATATATATATATATATATATATATATATATATTATTATTATTATTTTTTTTAATGTAATTACAGTGTTCACTGCTATCAAGTGAAAAATATTTATTGGACCTAATCGCAAAACACTTTTGCCTTAAACAGATGAAGCTTGGCGTAATTCATTTCGGTGAGCCGCCTTCTCTTGCCAACCGATATATGAGACATTAAAATCTGTCTGCTTCTGAGTGGGAAGATTGGATTTGAGTGGGAATAAAGGGAATTTATTGACGACTGTATGGACAGTAGCAGTTACAGATGGCTGAAAAGTAAGAGGTTAATAGCTTAGGCTGGAGGTGAGTAGCCAGGAAAATTGCCAGAGGTTGCAGTTTGTCACAGACAACTGAAAGACAGTGCTCAGTGATAAGGCAGAGGAATGGTGGAATACTGGCCCAGCCAAATGATGGGGTACATAGATAAGAAGGTGAACCATTATGCCATCATAATATGTGTTCATGTGGTAACCTCCGGAATGTAATGTCACAAATAAGTAGCGCTGTCCCAGTTTGGGGAAAATGTTCTGCTACATGTAGTCTACATGTAGTCCTACATGCAGGACTTGAAAGCAAAACATGCAGGACTACATGTCTTGCTTTCATGTAGTCCTGGAAAACTTGTAATGTTTGTACTGGAAATGTATGCTCTCTTTCAAATATTCACTGCTCTCTCAAACCTTTCTACTTGCTTGAGCTCAAAACGTGCCTCTGCTCAGTTCAAATCTCCACTTGCAAACCTTTCTGCTCGCGGATTCTTTCCTGTTTGATCTTGGAACCAAAAAGTACCATCACCTGGCAACCTCTCAGCCAATAGAATTAAAGTGCGTTTGTTTCCTTCAGGTGGGTGTACCCACAGAAGGAAACTTAGAGATAAGGATTTTGCCTATATAGTCTGGAATCAATAGCTTCACATTGACTTACATGACAGACAGCAAGTTTGTGTTCTCAATCTTCACTACATATCTGCCAGCAGGGCACTATCAATCGCTAACAGTAGAGCTGTTGTAAACACTTATTTTAGTAATAAAGTATTCTATTAATTATCTGGTGAATAATTGGGTTATTAAATAAATGAATTGATAAAATAAAATACTGCTAAATATATTATAAATATTTGTGCTCGCTTTTAAAGATAACCTGGAATTTTTTTTTTATTATTTATTTTATTTTATTTGATTTTTTTTTACAAAAATCTGAAATTATATTTAATTTGTGGTCATGACCTGCCAGGTGTAGGCTGCAGGTCGTGGAAGTCGCGACCTGCCACAGCTTAATAACCCCATCTTCTAGCTTCTGTGACATATAATGCAGCTTCTTTGTCAGATTGAATATGAATGATTTTATTTAGGGGAAAAAAAAAAAATATATATATATATATATATATATATATATAAAAATATATATATATATATATATATATATATATATATGTATCTCTCTCTCTATATATATATATATATATATATATGTAACGGATATTAGATACAAAAGTTGAAATTCTTGCTAAAATGTGTTTGGTAAACATCTTTGTATATATTTTATAACTGCCTTGGGATGAGTGGTGTTTGGCGCCCCCTACTGGTTGCCTATAAATAAGAGGGGAAACCGGAAATTCCACACAGACGGTTTTGCACTCTTATGTGTGCACAGAGAACAGGTGGACTAGTAGGGGAGGCTGATGGGATGTTTTTGTCGACCACTCATTGCAGGTTGTAAAATAAACCACTTACAATCCAACCACTGTCCACGCGAGTCTGTATGACAGGACCGGTAAAAAGGAAGCTGTTACATTGGTGCCGTGACCTTGGACTTCAATCAAGCTCATCGAACCTGTGACCGTCCTGTCTGCTACATCGGTTTTTGAAGACATCAGTTCACATTGTGTATGGGTTCATGTTCACAGCTGACACAGTAGCATTATAGTGCAGTGTAAAGCTATTTCTATACACTGAGAACCTTTATGTGCCATTAGAGTAATATACTACACAAATTGTTTTGATTTGTTTTGTTTATTATTCGTTTATTCCAAGTTGGTGATTTTATTTCCTATTGTGTTTTGGATTCTGAAAATATTTTCATTTGTTAAACTCCTGAAAAATGTCTAATCAAAGTAACCACTGTTGGTATAGCACACCCATTAGTATTGGTAGAGGAAGAGGTGTGCTTGCTCCCATTCCTTTTTCTGTTGATAGTCCTGCTCCTAGTGGTCTTATGGCCTCATTAGATGAAATTCCTAGTGCTAGAGTCCATAATCCTGTTGACTGTTATACCAGAACACCTATGCCTAATATCACACCAACACCGAACCCTACTAGTGACAGTTCTGAGTTTGTAACTGCCCAGATGAAATCTGTTATCCAAGAGATAGGACATCAGCTTGCTGACAGCATCATTTCACGCATACAGCCACATAACACAGTTGCTCCCAGTTCTACAGCCACACAAACTGTAGCGAGCATTATGGGTCAGTCCGGTTGTGTATCTGATGTATCGCAGGTTCAAGTTGTCATGCAGAGAAAAGTCAAAGAGCCTCCATGTTTTGCAGGTAATGGCTCAGACTCCATTACAGTGCATGACTGGGAAGATCAGATGAGAACATTCATTAGGAAAAGTAATGTTAAGATTGAAGAGCAGGCTGATGAAATTCTTATGCATCTGAGGGGAAAGGCTAAGGACGTAGTTAAGTTTGGGATTAGAAATAGTAACATTAACATTACTGCTCACCCTGACATGATTTTTAGTCTCCTCAGAAAACACTTCAGCTCTACTAAGTACTCTGCTGTCCCCTTAGCTGACTTTTATTCGACCCTTCCCAAAGACCACGAAGACCCATATGACTACTGGCTGAGACTAAACAGAGCAGCTGACTTCGCCTCTGACTGCCTGAGAGAACAGGGCAAATTATTTGAAAACCCTGAGATGGAGGTGACACGTATGTTTATTAGAAATTGTCCCTGTAAAGACCTGACTCTCACTTTCAGGTCCAAAACTATTGATAAGTGGTCAGCGTGTGAAGTCCTGGAGGTGCTGAATGAGTACCATGCTGAGGTGAGCTGTAAAGAAACTTCCCCAGTGCACCACGAGAAGACAGTGGACATTAAAGTGCACAAAGCAGAGGTAGGCCATGGCTTGGTCCCTACACACAACAGTCAGGAGTACTCCCAGACACACAGCCCTCAGTGTGTCTCCCTGACAGATGTAATGTTCATGTTAGAGAAGGTTCTGCTGCATGGAGCCTCTGATCAATCACATGTAAGAAGGCGAACTCCACCCAGGCGACCTGTAGACAATACAGACAAAATTGATGGTTTCACAATTAAACCATGCATTATTTGCAAAGCTGACAACCACAGTGCCTTGTCACATTGCCGAGAAAATAGGCTCTGTTTCAAGTGTTATGCTCCAGGCCATTCACGCCACAACTGCCCAACTAAAAGAGCTGCCCCAGAGCATCAGGAAAACTGACTGGTCTGCACACAAGGGAGGACAGTGCAGATGAACTCAATAAGCCTCCCATCAGTAATGAGTCTCCAGAAATCCAAGATAATGCATCCCTCTATGAGTTGTACAGTAGTACATTAATCCCATCCAAGAAACTGATATTCCAGGGATCCCAAAGAATAGCAGAAACTAACAGCCTGTTCTACACACCTGTGTCTGTACAGAATGGCCTCACCCTCAAAGCACTGTTAGACAGTGGTTCAATGGCTTGTACAATAAATGAGTCCTCTGTTCAGTCCCTTTTACAGCAGTGTCCTGACATAACGAAAAGCACAGCTGAAGATTATGTCATTATAGGCTGTGGTGGACAACAGGTTTTCCCCAAAGACATGTATGACCTTGATGTCATGGTTTATGGATGTAGGATGATAATTCCAACAATGGTTGTTCCAGGCCAGACAGAACAGATGATTCTTGGCAGCAATGCCATAAAACACATTCTAACCCAACTAAAGAACACTGACAGCTACTGGAGACTAGTTTATGCACCCAACAATGGCCAGACACCTGACCACTGCCAATTTCTGTCACTACTATCCAATACAGAACGTTGGAGGGGTGATTGCATTCCAGATAAAGTAGGGACAGTGAAAGTCAAGAGTTGTGTGACCCTGAAACCACGGAGTGAACACCTTGTCTGGAGCAAGTTACCTGAGTCAGCAGTGATGTCGGCAGGCAGTACAGTGATTGTTGAACCAACACAGTCTAAAGCTAGGCCAAGAGACATCCTTGTTGGCAGAGTTGTCACTCCTCTTTGGGGAGATCGATGGGTGCCTGTTAGAGTCATCAATCCTACAGACAGAGCTGTAGTACTGAGAAGAAATGCCAAATTAGCAGATGTGTCTCCATGTATTGCAGTTGAAGATCTACCAAAAGCTGACAAGATTGAGTGTAATATGCAGCGTATACAGAGTGAAGTTGTGCAGCCAAGGTCAGAGGAGGACATGATGCATACACTGAAGACTCTGGGTCTGCAAGACATTGACCTGAAATCATGTGAAGTGCCACTGCAGTGGAAAGACAAGCTCCTTGACCTCATTGTGCAGCATGAGTCGATCTTCTCCCGTCACAAGATGGATTGTGGAGAAGCTAAGGGGTTCGTTCACCGCATCCATCTTGTCGATGACAAGCCATTCCGTTTACCTTACAGACGCATACCACCAAGCCAGTATGAGAAACTGAGAATGACTCTGAATGAAATGGAAGAGAGAGGCATTATCCAGAAGTCAAACAGTGAGTATGCATCTGCACTCGTTCTGGTATGGAAACCAAATGGTGACCTCAGAGTCTGCACTGACTTCAGATGGCTCAATGCGAGAACTGTGAAGGATGCTTACCCACTTCCACATCAAGCTGATGCTTTGGCTGCCCTTGGTGGTAATGCGTTCTTCTCAACGATGGACCTGACATCAGGCTTTTATAATATCCCTCTTCACCCTGATGACAAAAAATATACAGCATTCTCGTCCCCATTTGGATTACATGAATATAACCGCCTTCCTCAAGGCCTGTGCAATAGTCCAGCTACATTCATGAGGATGATGATGTCCATATTCGGTGATGAGAACTTCACAAGCCTATTGTGCTACCTCGATGATCTGATGGTTTTTGCACCTACAGAGGAAACCGCACTCCATCGCCTACACATGGTTTTCTCCCGCCTTAAAGAACACAATCTTAAACTTGCACCCAAGAAGTGCTTCTTCCTAAGGCGGACTGTGAAGTTTCTTGGGCATGTCATCAGTGACAATGGTGTCCAAACAGACCCTGAGAAAGTGAAGGCCATAAATGACATCCAAGTCACTGACCTCATGCAGCCTGATGGAAAAACACCTTGCCCTAGCAAAATCAGATCTTATCTAGGCATGGTGATGTATTATCAAAGCTTCATTGAGGCATGTTCTGCAAAGGCAAAACCACTGTTTAAACTAACAGCTGGACTGGATGCTCAAAACAAACACAAAAGAGGTCGCAAACCTGTCAAAAGGAAAGGTCATGTGAAGTTGACACCTGCTGATTGGACAGATGCATGCCAGACTGCTTTTGAAACACTGAAACATGACCTCATGACAAGAGTCACTCTAGCCCACCCAGATTTCAAGGCCCCATTCATTCTGGCTGTCGACGCATCCTTTGATGGGATTGGAGCTGTCCTGTCACAACTACCACCTGGTGGAACAGTGGCCAGGCCAGTTGCCTTTGCAAGTAAAACTCTTTCATCCTCTCAACTGAACTACCCTGCACACCGCCTTGAATTTCTTGCCTTGAAATGGGCAGTATGTGACAAATTCAGCCATTGGTTGAAGGGCAGACACTTCACCATATGGACTGACAATAATCCATTGACATATATTCTGACCAAACCCAGACTTGACGCGTGTGAACAGCGGTGGGTGGCAAAGCTTGCTGCATATGATTTTGACCTAAAATACATCCCTGGCCCAAAGAACATTGTTGCAGACGCCTTGAGCCGTGAGCCATTTGTCCAATCATGTGTGGGTCATCGCCTCATAAATGAGCCATATACCTCGCTGTTGGACCAGGTCAACAGTGTGAATGACAGACTCGTACAGGATGTCTTCAGAGTGTCCAACAACTGTCAAGCTGTTGTAGATGATAGTAGTGAGATGCCAAATGAGACAGTTCAAGATACAGTTCCACCAAACAAAAAAGGCACAGTCTCAGCAGATGAAGTTGCTGCCATCCTCAATGTTCAGTCCAGCGGAGGTGTGAGTCATATGATGGGAACTGGTGTTGACCCCAATTTTCTGCTGGATGAAAACCAGTCATCTTCATTCCCACAGAGCCAGCTTGTCAATTGGCAGGAGGCTGACAACACAATCAGCAGAGCCATGTACTATGTACAGAGACATAGAAGACCTACCAAACGTGAAAGGGCTAATGAATCACGAAGCGTGATTAAGCTACTGAAACACTGGACCAGACTCACCATACAGAATGGCATGCTGTACAAGGCAAGGAAAGATCCTCACATGAATAAGAAAATCCTCCAGTTCATAGTACCTGACTCAATGAAGCAGAAAGTTCTCCATGGTCTCCATGATGCAGCGGGTCACCAAGGCCAGCACCGTACCTTGTCCCTGGCAAGGCAAAGATTTTTCTGGAGTGGCATGGGCCATGATATAATGAACTATGTTCGGTCCTGCCAGCGCTGCATTGTAGGGAAGACACCGGAACCACACAGCCGTGCGCTACTTCAAAACATAGTCACTACTGAGCCTATGGAATTAGTCTGCATAGACTTTTGGACTGCTGAGCAAGGGAACAAGTCTGTGGATGTTCTAGTTGTGACTGATCATTTCTCCAAGATGGCACACGCCTTTCCCTGCAAGAATCAGACTGCCAAGGAAGTTGCTCGTCGTCTCTGGAACAACTTCTTTCTCATTTATGGGTTTCCTCGCCGTATACATTCTGACCAAGGAGCCAACTTTGAGAGCAAGCTAATCAAAGAGCTTCTAGAGATGGCTGGGATACAGAAATCCCATACAACCCCTTATCACCCCATGGGGAATGGTATTGCAGAGAGATTCAACAGGACTCTGGGAGACATGATCAGATCCCTTCCCCCTCAGCCAAAAGCAAAGTGGCCACAAATACTGCAGCTACTAACCTTTTGCTATAACTGCACAGAGCATGAGACAACAGGGTTTGCACCATTCTACCTGGTGTTTGGAAGGATCCCTCGTCTACCTGTTGATGTGATGTTTCAACATGCCCTCACCAATGATATTGTTGTCAACTACTCAGAATGTGTTTCTCACCTAAAGAAAGATCTACACGAGGCTGCTCAGATTGTGCAGAAAAACAGTCTCAAGGAACAGACTCGCCATGCCAATCTATACAACCGCAAGTTCAAGGGATCACCTCTCGTCATTGGAGACAGAGTACTGATCGCCAACAGAGGAGTGCCGGGAAAACGCAAGATTGCAGACAAGTGGGAATCTACCCCTTATGAGGTCATATCAGTCAAGCCTGATATCAATGTCTACAAAGTTAAGGAAGTCCTAACGGGCAGAGAGAGAGTTGTCCACAGAAATCTGCTACTCTCTGTTAGCTTCTTGCCATGTGAGAGTGCTGGAGACCATGAATCTGACAGTACTGCTGCTATGCATGGAAGTGGTCTATATCCAGATGTACCTGATGTAATGGAGGACAGTGATGTCCGCACAGTCAATTGGCTGATGCAGTCTGGCGATGATGGAACCCATTCAGATGATGACGATTCACTTGACCGGGAATCCTGTGCCATCCAGTCTGACTCTCTCTCAGTTGTTACATCCAGTCCAACCAGTCACCCGATTCCTGTCCACAATATTGGCCACTCAACAGTCGATGATATAAAAGATCCAAAACATCGCCCAGACATGGTAATAACCCCTACCAACTCTGTCCATCCAGACGTGCCCTCTCCTGACAAACTCCTCATAGACATTGACACCCCTGTGACAGCTACTCCAGACGGTGACTGTTCAGACACTGCCCTTCCAGACTCCTTAACCCAGACTGTTTCCACACAGCTGGACCGTCGTATTCTTAGGGACCGTAGTTCCATTAGGCCCCCCAGACGTCTTATTTGTGAGATGAACAATCAAACAGTAGATGAGACTTCTTTATCTGCCGTATCTGTTATTTCCCTGATTCAGTTTTTTTCAAATGCATTTTCAGTTTAAGTAACAGAGTTAGGACAGTATTAAGCATTGAAGTGCTTGAGTAGTACTTTTAGGATCACAGGAACATTGTTTACATTTCAGAGGCGTAATGGGCACCTTTGAGTCTGTGTTTAGCTAGGAGTTTGATCACCTCCTTTCTTTACATACTCCTTTTTGGGAGAGTTTTTACACTGACAAGTATACACAGTTTTGTTCCTAGTGTTGCACACTTTCTTTTTGCTTTCCCCTTGGTACACACATTTTTTAATTTGTTTGTTTTTGTTTTGTTCGATCCGAAATATTACTTTTCATATTTAGCAGAATTTCAGGGGGGTGAATGTAACGGATATTAGATACAAAAGTTGAAATTCTTGCTAAAATGTGTTTGGTAAACATCTTTGTATATATTTTATAACTGCCTTGGGATGAGTGGTGTTTGGCGCCCCCTACTGGTTGCCTATAAATAAGAGGGGAAACCGGAAATTCCACACAGACGGTTTTGCACTCTTATGTGTGCACAGAGAACAGGTGGACTAGTAGGGGAGGCTGATGGGATGTTTTTGTCGACCACTCATTGCAGGTTGTAAAATAAACCACTTACAATCCAACCACTGTCCACGCGAGTCTGTATGACAGGACCGGTAAAAAGGAAGCTGTTACATATATATATATATATATATTTATATATATATATATATATATATATATATATATATATATATATATATATATATATATATATATATATATATATATATATATGTATATCTCTCTCTCTCTCTCTATATATATATATATATATATATATATATATATATATATATATATATATATATATATATATATATAGATATATATATATCTATATATATGTATATAGATATATATAATTGATGGAAGAAATGGTGTGAAATGACTCCTCTCTCTCTACTATTTGGTCATGTTCTGCACGAAGCCTCCTTTTCAACTCCTATGGAATTTGGGGTCATAGTTCAGGCATCTTTTAAGATTTTCAGATGATAATCAGCTCATTCCAGTTGTAAAAACAATACTTTGTTGTCACAGTTACAGCTTATAACATTTATTTACTCATTTATTTAGACTCCCTTCATGCGGTTGTGGAGCTTGGAGCTCCTTGCTCCCTCAAGGCCTGATAAATAAATCACTGAATGCTAATTAATAGGATTTCAACTTGAAGGAGTCATTAAACAAACATTCTGTGTGGAACCTGCCAACATATCTGCTAAGGAGCGGCAGACTCCAAAGGGGACACTTTAATAAGAGAAGCACAGATATAGAAGAAGAAGAAAATAAAAAAAATGCCTCTGCAATAATAAATACTTCACAGTCGGCTGCGTCATGGATTGGAAAAATTCACAGTCTGTGCTTTACGGCATGAATCCATGAAGATGAAAACATTTTTCAAGGTGAGGGGACGAATCAGACTGGTGTTCAGTTGCGTCTTTCTCATACTGATGAGGCGCTGCCCCCTCCACTTCCTCCACCCCACTTGGAGTTTGCAAGTCGCTGCGATTTTTCGGCTGAGCTGCATTAGCAGATTGGTCTGGTGCTCCGTACCTCTGCTCACAGCGATGAATAGTGTCAGTTCACTGTCAGGAGGAGAGCACAGCACTGCTCTCATTCTCACCCCTGCTGTCAGGGTTTGAGGAGAACAATTTGTCACCAAGAGACCCACTTTATATGCTTCATTACTGTGGCTTCAAGCTGGGACTTCAAGGGTACAGTACCAAAAAAACAAAGACATAAAAAAACCTCAGCTGCAAGCAAAAAAGGGATAGCTTGAGCTAAAGAGGGTGTTCAAAATACCTGTTACACAAATTTGCTCTTGTTTTGCTTTTCTGTCACCCTCAGTTGTTTCAGGTCATCAAACTAAAGTTAATATTAGACAAAGATAACCTGGCAATGAGCATTAAAACGACCACTTAACTACGTTATCCAAATCAACCTGGCATCCAAATGGAAAATGTCTTAAAGTGTGTCTGCACATCCTTAAAAAGATTCTTAAAGTCATCTATCTATAATAAAGACCTTGAAATATCTCAAATTAATTTTAAAAAGATTTCTTTTAACATTAATCACATGTCTCACATTTGCCTAATAACTGAGTCTACTACTCAGCTGTGGAGGAATTTCAATGTATGACATGTTTAAAATTACTGAAACTTCACTTAATTTTTTTGATTTTTTTTATACCCCTTCAGAGGGTCTTTTGTGGGCTCTAGTGTTCCTTATATAAAAGTAGGCTGACAGGAAGGGGGGAAGGAAAGATATTCGGCAAATATCGTCGGGTTCGGGAGTCAAACTCGTGACAGCTACATCGAGGACTGAAGGTCTCCAAACATGGGTTGCGCTATCCCCTACGCCACCATGGCACGCCTCACTTAATTTTTGCCTGGATTCTGATTTTAGTTTTAGTCTTCAGTCAGCGGCTGAAGACCTCTGACCTCTATCAGTCTTGTAACATGTGTTGCAAGACTGATAGCAGTTACAGGTGGTCACACTCCTTCTTTGCCACAGCATCATCATCCACAATGAGAATAGCAACTTGGATGATGAGCTATGACAAATTTAATTTACCTTTGGGTTAAATTAAGTTTTGTGGTAATTGAATTGGAATTGAACTGAACGTAGATTTTGAGATTGAGCTCTGGGGTTTTTGCACTTTTTAAATATTACACATAAAGGCTTTGTGTTGAACTTGCAGAGACATTCACTCAAAAGGAAAGGGTTAAGAAGTGCCTAAAGATTGGGGGAAAAATGAATAGAGACCAAAATACCTGAGCAAAACTGGTGAAGTCAAGGAAACTGGCAGATAATTGTGAATTTTTGCCACTCTTTCAAATCCAAGTGGACATGTAATTGGTTCTTGATTATAATATGGATTTAACTCTGCTGCTCTGTCTCCAAAGTTGTGCGGGAGAAATTTACAGTCCATTGTCTCTTTTAGCTTTCTTGCAAACCTATGATGTGAACTGATTTATTATTTTCCATCCTGCAGTGGTCTTTGTGCGTGTCCTATTCAGGGAGAGCTTAAGTTACAGCAGTGCAACAGGAAACTAACAACCAGCACAAATACATGCTGGCTGCCATTGTTCCTCCTGCCTTTTCGTTCGGCCCTGCAGTGCAGAGAGGAGCTTTAAGATGAGATTACTGATGGATGAGGCGACTGCCCGCTAACACTCCTGCGGATTTATGGCTGACCGACTTCATGTCCTGTATAGTAATCCATTTGGGGAGACACTGCATCATTTTCTTGACAGCAGAATTAGGGTTCTGTGTGATTGCTTACCTTTTTTTATTGCACAAAGGCTTTGCAACATCCAATACAGCACAAATGCCAGGGATATTTTTTCAGCTTAGAGTGTTATGTAATGCAGTTAGTTGTTTCAGTCTGAGCATGCAGAGCAGAAAGGTGACTCACTCAGGTATTCAATTTCAACCCAAAACACTGAACTTGCAGTATAATCCTCTTACAAAATACATAGTCTAATGAAAAATAAGAAGCGTATTATTCATGGAAATACAAAAATTCACTCTGAGGGTTAATGGGTGTTCGAAATTGTTTTTTTTTTCCTTGGGATTTATGGACCCTTTTATCAAATCAAATTCTAATTTTATTTTATAATAAAGAAAAAACAGTCTCACTGGGATCTATAATGAATTAGTCTATCAATTTATTAAACAGTTAGAAAATTATCAAAACGTTTATTTATCTCAGTAACAGAATAAAAAAAAAAGAAATTTAAATAGTTTCATTACACACACAGTGATCTATTTCAAATGTTTAATTTTGATGATAATGGTTTACCAACTAATGAAAGATATAGAATTCAGTTTCTCAGGAAATTTAACCAATAAAAGTCATTGTTAACAAAAAAATATATATTATGGCCCACACAATCATGGGGTGAACTGCTGATTTGACGGTCATACAAGATGGTCCTTTTTGTGCAGGCTTCCAATGACATGAAGAAAAGTAATGTTAAGGGAGAGTTGAGTGGAAGGAAAAAGAGTCATAGGAAAAGGTGCAAAAGCAACAGAGATACCCAGAGCTTTAAGGCGAAAACAAAAGTCACTCAAGAGTTTTATATTCACTCAGGTTTTCCTGGACTGCACAGAGGGGAAAATAAGCTTTGATACACTGATTATTCAAGTTTCTCACAAAGACCATAGAGGGCTGTAATTTCACTTTCATTATAGGTACATCTCTACTGTGAGAAACAAAAAATATTTTACTAATTAATGATAGAAGTCAGACATTAATTCTTGACTGGTGTGAGTTTTCTGTAAGACTTTCTCTCTCCTTTCTTTGTAGGAAGGAAAAGTTGAAAAATCCAATTTTCCCACCGATATCAGATGTACAACTGGATCCATCAGTAGGAGGTCAAAACCTTCTATATTGTGTTTCTGTGTTCAAAGCTTGAATATGCCATATATGAGTGAATTTCACTTTAAATAGTTTGCAGATAAAATTGAATCAGTTCACTGTAATTAAATGAGAACCTTACCAGCTGGTTTTAATGACTCATTATGTTATGCTCTTTTCTATTTAGCACTTCGTCTGCTGTCCGACTCAAAATCAGTGAAGGAGGAGCAAAAAAGCCTTCTGCTAAAGAGAGGATGAATCATGAGATTCATTAATGAGGCTCAGGGCACATTAGCATTCACACCACAACTTACAATTGGCCAAATGTCCTAAAAGCCTCTGAAGGAGATAAACACAATTGTATCCCAATGGTTTCTACCTTAGAGCCATACAAGTGAGAATGGATGCATGAGACTGCCAGATGTGGACCAGGCGAAACAGCTTTAGAAAGGTGTTTTTCTTTTAGCGTTTTTTCTCATTAAATCTGCAGTAGGAAACCTTTACAAAAATATGTTTTTACCATATTTGTGAAAACTGTCACCATTTCATGACATTATGGTATGAGACAATCTGTAAAATACTAAACTCCTCCACCTCTTTCTTCCCTTAAAAAATACATCCCTCTCAGTTAAAAACAACCAATCAGAGCAAGAAGATATGTGTTAGTGCTGTAAATCAATGCTGCTCTATGTGCTAGTGGCAGAGAAACAATGTACCGTTCCAGGAAAACCATTTATCCGCCATCATCAATGGCTTTGCTAACTAGTCTTAGCATTTGTTGAAGGCTAAGTTGTGGTAAACCAGCTGTAACAAAGAGCAAGTGGGAGGGGTGAACACAAGAGTGATTGACAGCGCTAAGAACCTCTTCCTTGCTCTGACCGATTGTTTCTGACTGAGTTTTGTATTTCTGCAATTAAAACTGGAAGCGCTAGAAGAAGGCAGAGGAGCTAAATTTTTTACACAGATTATCTCTTTTACTCTCTACATAATCAAGGGACTCCAGATGAGAATTATCTTGTAATATAATCTGGTACAGCACCTACATTGTCTCGTTTTAAAAGAAGTTTATTATTCAGTTTTGTATAAAAGTTACATACTGCAGCATTAACTCAAATTTAAAAATAGGCTACCTTATTGATTCCAAAGATAAAAAGAGCAAAGTATGAAAAGTATTGGCAAAAATCTGTCCAACTACACAGCATCAAAGACAAGAAAGAATAATTGTCCAAAGTAAAGCAATATTTCCCTCAGAAAGGCAGAAACGAAAGCTTGAAAAATGAAAAAAATCTCACTGAAAATACAGAGCTACTCCAAAGGGCTGCCACCCTGAGCAGCGCAAATCCAGAATTGAGAATTTAATTTAATGCTGAATAGAATATTATGATGAAGCTGAAGTTATGAGAAACTGGTGGATTTTATATACAGAGAAGTATTTAAATATAATTCTCCGTATATAGGGAAGTATATTTTTATACTTCTCTGCATAAAAATATACAGAGAAGTATATTTTTATTTTTCAGGGGTTTTTTTTAATCAACAGCAGTCACGTTAGGAAAAATAATCTTTCACCACACTTCCTACAAATCACTTTTTATTTTGTAAATATTGGAGTAAACATACAGTTCAACCTGATGTGGTAGCAATAAAGAAACAAAAAGCTTTCATTTAAAATGCTATTTTCTGTTTCAATTTATATTATATTTCCTCTCCTCCCTTCTTCTGCTTGGGTTTCTTTTTGCCAGCTTTCCTGTCAGGTTGCGTTTTGCTCTTCTTGGCCGGGTTGGTCTGTGAAGCAGCAGAACCATCGGCCGGTCGTTTCTGTTTAGTCTTCTTGTCTTGTTTCTTTTTGGCCATTCCTTTCTGCTCCCCTGGCTTGGTGGCCGGGGCCGACTTCTCCCCCGCTGGCTCCAAAACAGGCTTGTTGCACTTTTTACGTTTTTTTGTTTCTGGCAGGAAACCTTTGATCTTCTTGGGAGCGGCCTCCTGCTCACTGTCCTTGTTGGGTTTTGTCTTGTTAACTTTGGGCTTCCTAGAAGCAAAATATAAAAGTTACAACCAAATGAAATGATCATTTTTATAAGCTACACCAGACTGTAAATTAGGGCTGGAACAATTAATTGTGATTAATCAATTATTAAAATAATTATCTAATTTAGTAATTGATAAATTGTTAAATTAAATATACAGACTGAAAAAAGGCCACCTCTCTTTGGGCTGCCACCTTATTGTGGTGGAGGGGTTTGAGTGCCCTAGGAGCTCTGCTGTCTGGGGCTCTATGCCCCTGGTAGGGTCACGCAAGGTAGACAGGTCTTAGGTAAGGGACCAGACAAAGCGCAGCCCGAGGACCCTTATGACGGAAAAGAACTTTGGACTTGGTGTTCCCTCGCCCCGACGTTGGTCACTGGGGCCCCACTCTGGAGCCAGGCCTGGAGGGGGCGCACAATGGCAAGTGCCTGATGGCCGGGCTTTAATCCATGGCAAGGTCTATTCAGGGGTCCTGGAGAGGCGGGTCTGTCGGATTGTTGAACCTCAGCTTCAGGAAGAGCAGTGTGGTTTTCGTCCTGGTCGTGGAACACTGGACCAGCTCTACACCCTCAGCAGGTCCTGGAGGGTGCCCAACTGTTCTACATGTATTTTGTAGACTTGGAGAAGGTGTTTGACCGTGTCCCTCGGGGAGCCCTGTGGGGGGTTCTCCGGGAGTATGGGGTACCGGGCTCCTTGATACGGGCTGTCAGGTCCCTGTATGACCGGTGTCAGAGTCTGGTCCGCATTACTGGCAGTAAGTCGGGCTCATTTCCGGTGAGGGTTGGACTCCGCCAGGGCTGCCCTTTGTCACCGATTCTGTTCATTACTTTTATGGACAGAATCGGATGTCTGCTGTGAAGCGGGCGCTGTACCAGTCTGTCATGGTGAAGAGAGACTGAGTCAAAAAGCGAAGCTCTAGATTTACTGGTCGATCTACGTTCCCACCCTCATCTATGGTCATGAAGTTTGGGTCATCACCAAAAGAACGAGATTGCGGATGTAAGCGGCCGAAATGGGTTTTCTCCGTAGGGTGTCTAGGCTCTCCCTTAGAGATAGGGTGAGAAGCTCAGTCATCTGGGAGGGACTCAGAGTAGAGCCGCTGCTCCTTCATGTCGAGAGGACCCAGTTGAGGTGGCTCGGGCATCTGGTCAGGATGCCTCCTGGATGCCTCTCTGGTGAGGTGTTCTGGGCACGTCCCACCGGGAGGAGGCCCCGGGGAAGACCCAGGACACGCTGGAGGGACTATGTCTCTCAGCTGGCCTGAGAACGCCTTGGGATTCCTCTGGAGGAGCTGAAAGAAGTGGCTGAGGAGAGGAAAGTCTGGGCCTCCCTTCTTAAGCTGCTAACACTGCGTCCCGACCCCAGATAAAGCGGAAGAAAATGGATGGACGGAAAAAAAGGCCAATTGCTGAGGGGACAACGTACTTGAAGCAGAAGGTAAGCCAAAACTGTACATAAATATAAACATATTTTGAATTTATATATCTTTTTAACGGCAAATATGTTCAACCCAAAACTCCTCAAGTGACATAGCTTCATTTGTTTCAAATCTTGCAAAAATATTTATAAAGTATCTTTTATTATCCAATTGTTAATTGGTTAATTAAAACAAATTGAAGTTTAGGCAATAAAATTTTTATTTTCTTATTTTAAAAAAAATTCATTTGTGTTTATTTGCATCGTTTAATGCATTTCTAATATTGTCTCAAAATTTAAGGGATTATGTAAAAAATCTGCAGAATGGGCCAATTTTATCCGATTAATCATCTGAATAATTAATACAATAATCAATTACTAAAATAATTGTTAGTTGCAGCCCGACTATTAATACAAAAAATTGTGTTTATAAAAAATCTCTATGATTTACATCACTCCTAAGTGTTTCATCACGGCCCAGTAGGTGTCCTGCAGTTTTCCCGTCTTCTTGAACGAGACATTGCTGGTCAGGGACTGCAGGGCCTTCTTTAGCTGTTCCAGGTCCACAAACAATTTCTGCACAATTAGAAAACACAAAAACTGCACTCTGTTGATTTTTTCTCTTTTTGATTCCAGATTTATTTGATCCATGAGCCCACCCACCTGCTGGTGAATGTGCTTGACCACAAACTGACAGAGCTCCAGGGTTTTGACCAGCTTCTCTTTGGCCACCTTGCTCTCAGCTTGGCCGACCTGACCCAGACTCTGGAGGCAGAACACAAAAGAGACGTTATATTTCAATTCATGTTGGTCCTGCTAATTATGACCGACATAATTAGCAGAACCTACATTTCAAAGTTTGTCTTGAAATGTTCAAGACAAACCATTAAAGGGAACCTTTCAAGCAAAATTTACAGTTTGGAGTTTTTATACTTCTGTTTGGGTCTGTCTGCAAAACAAGCCATTTCTAAAACCTCCCGATTGTTAAGTCACAATCAATGGGCACTGTGGCGTTACCTGGTCCCATTACCAAGCAACCCAAGCAGACCTGCGCTATACAATGGTTGCTGGAAGAGACAAGTAATTCTAAAAAACACTTAAAAAAAGTTGAGTTACTTAACGTAGTCCCTGGTTCTTTGATAACAGAATGAGGTGTTTCACTATGGGAATTGCCTCAGCGTGACCCAACTATGGAAGCTCCAATGACATCATCGACATTCGTGACAGACAGGTTGAGCTGTGACCGTGGCTCCACCTACCCTTCAATATCTCGGCCGACCTACCCTAACCCTGAAACACCTCACTCCGTTATCAAAGAACCAAGGTTACGTTAAGTAACGTTCTTTTTCTAGCTTTGTTTGGTGTTTCATTATGGGAGATATGGCCAACTCCCAATTGCCTGCGGACCCCAAAGCAATGCTTGGCAGCAATTCATACAATCCAGGACTCAGGTGGAGCCTGATGAGCCAACCCCAAGCACTGTGTGCACCAATGATGACTGGGCCACATCCAGCCTATAAAACCTCACAAACATGTGCGGTGTAGCCCAACTAGCTGGAGCACAGATGTCCTGGGCTGACAAACTGCGGAACAAAGCCCAAGAGGTGGCCATGCTCCTGGTAGAATGGGCCCTCACCCCTTTAAGAGACCTTGCATTTGTGATAATATTTCATTTGAAGCATTTGATACCCATATTTTATGGATATACATTTTAACTTAATTTGAACTTTGTGCATTTCAGATTTGTCTCCATGTATTTGCCCTTTTTAAATTTTCAACAAAAACTTTAAAAGTTCATTATAATCATAATGATTAGGATTAATTAATGATTATTAACCATAATCATTATGACTATGATTAGAATCATAATCACAAATATCAAATATCAAAATAAGTTGTTTAAAACAAGCTTATCTTTGCACTTTTTAATCAAAAACAGAAACTTAAAAACATTATTTGGAACTACAAAAAACGTTTTTTTATCTTACTTTCAAAATAAATATGTAGGAAACTCTCAGAAATCAAGGACAGAGAAGACAGTTAAGGAGGACAGGATTGTTCTGTTCTTGCGTTTATTTCAGGAGCAAAGGCACCAGAGGAGGAGCTGTTCTGGGACGATTTACAGGAGCATGTAATTACGCATGTCTTCACCCGCCGCTCTCTGGAGGACACAAGGAGGACAGCGAGAGGAGCAGCACCTCCAATTATCATTTATCACTGCACTATGCAATCTCATAAAGGTTCCAGATTAATGTAATTAGAACGCAAACAGGCTTGAAGCTTGCATTTGAATAAATATGTCTGATCAAAGAGGAATCACGGTGTGCAGCGGCTGCCTTGTGTGCATGAATAAGACTTTCAATCATTTCCACAAGCAGAGAGGGACAGAATTTAAACAGGAGGAGGCAGATCTAGAAAGTCTGGTTTGTTTTGGGAAGAGTGAATGCACAAGTAAGCCTATCGCAATAAGCAAAAAATCAATTAACTGCACGGTAAATTGAAGCAAGCCCTATAATATCCACTTGCATGATTATTTGTTTTTAACGAGTTTCTCTTTCTTTCTACCAAAAACTGGAGTATTCAGTACTACTTGAAAATGTTCTCAAACAATATTATTTTTATTGCAACAACTCTTGGGACAATTTATTGTCCAGCAAACTTTGTTATGTTGACTGATCTGAAAAGCCAACCAGGAGCTCTGTCTAAAAAACACAGGTCTCACTTCAGTTGGAGTGAATTCTGATATGGTTTGAATGCATATGTGAATGCCAAGTGGACTGCAAACTGCTCCAGAAGCAGCAAGCGGATTATAGCACAGGGCATTCCGGGTAAAGTCAACCAAAACAAAGAAGCAAGGTATCACAGCAGAAAATCTAACAATTTAGGTCCCCAATCAAACCAAGTTACCCTGGTTAGGTTGCATCCTACCAGGCTATAGAAGTGGGATTTAGACTGGATCTTCACTGATGGATTTCATCAATTTGGTGGAGATGTGTTGCCTTACCAAAACCAGCTGCGCTGATACCTTCTCACAGAGCTGGGTCCACTCATAGGTGCTCAGAAGCTGCTGGATGTCTTTGCTCTGCATCGCCCGCAGGACCAACACACACGCTTGACACTACATATGAAATGAGATCCATGAAAGCAAGAGTTATGTTCCTTGTAATCAATTTAGGTCAATTAATTCACTCTTATTTGATTTTTGCCAGTTTGAATACAAATAAGAATTTGTTCATGCTAAATGTTAAATTATCAGTGTTTGGTTTTATTCATACCGTATTTTGTGTTTGGGAAGGATTTTACCTGCTGATGTTCCCGGAGTCCTGATGTGATGTGCTGCACAGCCGTATCCAGGAGGTTCACACAAAAAACCTGGACCAAGCATTACAAAGTGTCATTTATGCTCCGAATGAGACACTATGAGTAAAGATGTGTGCCTGGACTCACAGGGAATCTGGTGAACAGGTCGGTGAACATCTGAGAGGTCAGAGGGCTCTTCCTCCGGCTCATGAAAGAGATCAGAGCCTCTCTGAAGAGGCTCGACACCCGATCCACATCCACGTTCCCCATAAACTTCGGCTGTGATTAAACACGACATGAGACAGGCGTGAGGTTCAGACTTTCTGTCTGAGAAGTTGGCAGAAAGAGAAAGCTTTAAATTCAGACAAGTCAAGCTAGACTCCCATTTAGCTGCTTCAGAGTCCTGAAATCCTTCCTGCTGGCTCACTTCCCACTCATGACAGGATAAAATGACAGCCAGGGGGAAAAAAGCCCATCAGATGTGCCGCTCTGCTGTACACTAACCATCTTGTTCCTGTCTGTCAGAGCTGCTCTCACTGAAACTTCTTCACTTTCTCTTCAGTTTTTACCTGTAAATGAGTTTGTTTTTTTTAAATGTACCAAGAGATTCACAGCAGATTTTCTAATTCTATGTATGAGCAGCTGGTGAATGTCAATATATTTGAATTAGGGTTGAAACAATCAGATTAATCGATTATTGAAATAATGACCTTTATATTACTGCGGACCGGTCAAAACCTGGCAATTTTTGCTGCAGCCGGGAAGTGGGGTTGAGGTGAGGTAATTTTCAAATCAAATTGTTGTGTGTGTGAGGGTTGTGGGGGGACATCAGATAATTCTTCTGCATGTTGGTGATTCCGCTAAAGCCTTTTTTTTTCTTCCCCAATTTTTCCTTTAAGACAATTTTACAACGTCCTACCTACAGTGTGTGGTGTGTTACGTGGTGGTGTGAAAATTGTCTTGGCCCAATTATTGCAGCCTGTGGGGCTTTCCCTGACAGGGAGCGAGAACGCAGCCTGTTGAATGTGACAGGTAGCCAATCAGAAAGCGCGGCGACGTAAGAACGGAGGGGAATCCCAAACAATTGACATGGCAACTGAGAGTCCGGTGGACATCGGAGGTGATATGTGGAAATGTTTATTACTATATATAAAGGTCATTTTTATATATGTTTATTATAAGTGGTTACGTTTATTCACTTAAAAGTGTTAAGTAGAAAAAAACATAACTCACCTCCAAATAGTGTAGCGAATAGAGCGGCTGCTCCCGCTGACTTTTATCAAACGCCTTTTCTTTTTGTTACGTCTTTTATCGCTTAACATGAGTCCACAAACTATCACTACTGCTTCTACATTGTCATTCATGTTTGATTATTCTAAATTCACGTATGGTATGTTGGGGGTTTTACTGGATTTTCTTCTACAATGGAGATGTTGGTGAGTGGAATCAGTTCGTGTGGAACTTTTATCAGCTCGTGTCGTGTGTGGTCACCGAAGTTTGGAAAATCGGCCGACAAACCAGACCTAAAACTCAAAAGCCCTACTCCTCTTATCTCGTCTGGACCACTGCCCTAATGCTCTCTGACTCTGGTTGCTATGGTAATGTTTACATAACCCTTCAAAATAAGATACAGACCAGCCACAGAAACAAACATTTTACTTTTGTGAAAATTTTAACTCACAATAAAGACTAATGGGAGCCCTGAGCTTGTTTCTCTGCAACCAGACGGTCCATCTGGGAGTGATGAGAGACAACGACAGCTGAAGTGTTGCTTATGCACAGAGTGCTTGGTTTCTATGTGGTGAAGCAGTTTGAAGGCTTCATTCCCTCATTAGGGAGCCGGTCACCGCATATTATGCAGAGCGGGTTTGGAATGTGGGAATAACCTACCGGGATAAATCCATTCTCCTGTCTCTTTGAAACTTTTTCCCTTCGCGAAGAAACTTTCCAAAGACATTTGATCTGTTTCTTACTCATTTTGCTGCTTGTGGCCCCAATGTTGGTGTGCAAGATGTAACCAAGAGAACCCGGTTAAAGGATTTTCAAAATGAAAGATCCTCCAGACTCAAATAATACATAAAACGGAAATATTTAATTATTTCTTGCCCAATTGGTCCATGGAGCAGCTGTAGGTGACCCATATGCTAGGGCTATAGAGTTTGATGGAGCTGTTCAAGTTCTATTCCCAGCCCTGGTCCTTTTAGTGCGCTCAGTCTTATTACTGATGAATATAGATGACTGGTGCCTAAAAACCAGCCCTCCCAAAAAATATTTTTTTTCTAGACCACCATTTTTTGTTGCCTAGTGAAATTTGTCCTACCGGACAAATTAAATGGACTGAACTTAGTGATTTTCCAATCATTTTGAACACTCAAAGTGCTTTACACTAGAGTCACATTCACCCACAAATACACAGCTCAGTAGGCAATTTGGGGTTAAGTCCTCAGTGGTTCATCAACATGTGGCTGGAATTGAACCCACAACATTCCGATCACAAGACGACTACTCTACTCATAGAGCCCAGTAATCATGTTCATGATTGTGTCGGTCATAACATGGCCAAAACATTTTAAATTAAATAGCTTTTTTTGTCTATCAACTATAAAAATTATGGCTTGATGGTTGTTACCCTCAATTGTTGTTACAATTTATCTGTATTCACCTTAGTGTGATTAATCTAGATGCTGTTTCATTTTAGAAAATAGAACAAAAATAATAATATTCCACTTAAAAAAACTTTAAATAATTCAGCAATCTAGACAAAATCAGTGTTTGATGGTGAAAATGTAAAAAAAAAAAAAAAAAAGAAAAAAAAAAGTATATATTATATAATAGAGTTTTCTTTTAACACTTAAGAACGTTTGTTTTATTGTTGTAGAGAAATACCTTAAAACCTGGGGAAGTAAAAGCTGTCATCTCTGGCTAATAATAAACTAATTTATTGAAAACACTGGAGATATTTTTTATTTTAATGTTAAAAATGTCAGGATCCCCTTTCATGAGATTCTTTTCAATTAATTTCAGACACTTTTGAAGGCATCTGACAGCAGCTTCATTCTTCAGCTGTAAAGTCACTGTGAAAATGTGTGAGAGAGGCAGCAACTGTTTCTATTGTCAATTATGCAGTTTATATTGGGCTGAGGACAATAATTAGCAAACATCATATTATGTACAGCATTCTCCACAATGTTTGCCTTCTTTCCCAATTGAAATGTGTAAAATCTTCAAAAATAAATATATTTTTTGTTGCATTTGCATAATTAGAATAAAAATATTTAGAATCATATTATTTAGAAAGAGTACATATATTCAAAGATAGGAAAGGAAATCCCACGTAGAGAAATAATCTGTTGCCAAACAATCACTGGCAGAACATTTATCAACAAGTGTGATTGATCAGTCATAGCAAAGGATGCATCTGGGCTAAAATTACAAACACGTGAAAACCGCATGCAACATCAATACAGTATTTTTGTCTAGTTTGTAATGCAAATATGTTAGGACACTTAAAATAAGACAAATCTAACTTACAAATAACTTTTCAGCAAAATATAAGAGATCGGTAAAAAAAACAACTTATATTATTTATATATATTTACAGTGGGGCAAAAAAGTATTTAGTCAGCCACCAATTGTGGAAGTTCTCCCTCTTAAAAAGATGAGAGAGGCCTGTAATTTTCATCATAGATATACCTCAACTATGAGAGACAAAAGGAGAAAAAAAATCCAGAAAATTACATTGTCTGATTTTTAAAGAATTTATTTGCAAAATATGGTGGAAAATAAGTATTTGGTCAGCTACAAACAAGCAAGATTTCTGGCTCTCATAGACCTGTAACATCTTCTTTAAGAGGCTCCTCTGTCCTCCACTTGTTACCTGTATTAATGACACCTGTTTGAACCCATTATCAGTATAAAAGACACCTGTCCACAACCTCAAACAGTCAAACTCTAAACTCCACCATGGCCAAAACTAGAGAGCTGTCAAAGGACACCCGAAACAAAATTATAGACCTGCACCAGGCTGGGAAGTCTGAATCTGCAATAGGTAAACAGCTTGGTGTGAAGAAATCAACTGTGGGATCAATTATTAGAAAATGGAACACATACAAGACCACTGATAATCTCCCTCGATCTGGGGCTCCACGCAAGATCTCACCCCGTGGGGTCAAAATGATCACAAGAACGGTGAGCAAAAATCCCAGAACCACACGGGGGAACCTGGTGAATGACCTGCAGAGAGCTGGGACCAAAGTAACAAAGGCTACCATCAGTAACACAATACGCCACCAGGGACTCAAATCCTGCAGTGCCAGACGTGTTCCCCTGCTTAAGCCAGTACATGTCAAAGCCCGTCTCAAGTTTGCCAGAGAGCATTTGGATGATCCAGAAGATGACTGGGAGAATATCATATGGTCAGATGAAACCAAAATAGAACTTTTTGGTAAAAACTCTACTCGTCGTGTTTGGAGGAGAGAGAATGCTGAGTTGCATCCAAAGAACACCATACCTACAGTGAAGCATGGGGGTGGAAACATCATGCTTGGGGGCTGTTTTTCTGCTAAGGGACCAGGGTGACTGATCCGTGTGAAGGAAAGAATGAATGGGGCCATGTATCGTCAAATTTTGAGTGAAAACCTCCTTCCATCAGCAAGGGCATTGAAGATGAAACGTGGCTGGGTCTTTCAGCATGACAATGATCCCAAACACACTGTCCGGGTAACGAAGGAGTGGCTTCCTAGCCAGTCTCCAGATCTCAACCCCATAGAAAATCTTTGGAGGGAGTTGAAAGTCCGTGTTGCCCAGCAACAACCCCAGAACATCACTGCTCTAGAGGAGATCTGCATGGAGGAATGGGCCAAAATACCAGCAACAGTGTGTGAAAATCTTGTGAAGACTTACAGAAAACGTTTGATCTCTGTCATTGCCAACAAAGGCTATATAACAAAGTAATGAGATGAACTTTTGTTATTGACCAAATACTTCTTTTCCACCATATTTTGCAAATAAATTCTTTAAAAATCAGACAATGTGATTTTCTGGATTTTTTTTTCTCCTTTTGTCTCTCATAGTTGAGGTATATCTATGATGAAAATTACAGGCCTCTCATCTTTTTAAGTGGGAGAACTTGCACAATTGGTGGCTGACTAAATACTTTTTTGCCCCACTGTATATTAAGACTCATGACAAAGCACAGCCATTAAGGATTTTGCTAGAACAGTTTCAACATGATAAAATGTGAAACATCTTGTAAATGAATTTATTGAAGAATCCAAAGTTCTTCATAAAGAGCCTTAAGGATGGAAGTTGTGGATGCTCCCTTCTTTGTTAAATAGTCTGCAAGTTGGTCTTTTGTTTGAGACCACAACACTTGAACTTTCTTAATTTGAATCAGCTCTTTAATTGAACTGATTTCCAAGCATAACCTTGAGAGAAATTAACCAAGAGAGAAATTATCAGTCACACAGATTATAGGTGGAGGACAAGTAGTACTACCAGCACCGAGTTCATAAAAGAGTGTGGAAAGAAAAATGGCATTATCAATCCCCTCAGACATAGCGTGTATTTCACCTGCCAGTGTGCTTCTGACAATTCTCTTAATTCTCTTTGACTGCCATGAAATGGGAGAACCGCCCATTATCACTCATCAAAACAATGAAGTGCCCACCTTGAGTACACCCATTTGAAAGATTTCCAAAGGATGCATCAGTGAACGTAACCATCCTTAAGTTACTGTCTTCCCCAAGGTGTTGAAAATTCAATTCAACTGACTGGGCCTTGAGCTTACACACAACTCTGTTTGCTTCATTAATGGTCTGTACTATAGCATGCTTGAGACGAGATGCTAAATTACTAGCATCAAACATGGCATCAGGCCTGCTCTGTCTTGCCACCCACAGAAGTTGGCCTATCTTCGATCTGAGCTGCTCTGTCTCCTTTTCAGTGAGAGGTGAAGCCGACTCTGCTGCCCGTGAGGGTGAGAGGTGTATGGACTGCAGGTGCTGAATGTATGCTTCTTGGTGTATTTGTACCTTCTTACCTTCAGTAACAAGATCTACCCCCACATAGGAAAAGCTATTGTGTGCTTCATGACCAACATTAAACTTTGACCTCAGGTGAGGTATGACCAACTCTGCAAACATGTGTGATCCACCCCGTATAAAATCATCAACATGACAAGCAAGAACACCAGTTACATTTTTGTGCTCATCCAGCCAATAGAAAACTGCAGGATCAACCTTAGACATGATGCCTTCTGCTTCAATCGTGATGGTTTTTACCCTATTACACCAATACAGTGAACCATCAGCTAAACCATACACACATTTTCTCAGTTTCCAAAGCATACCTGTTTTATTGGCCTCTGGGGGAGGTTTGATGAAAATGTCTCTAGACAGTTACATTCCTTGTAAAAATGCAGATTTAATGTCCATTGAGTGAAGTTCCCATTTTTTCTGACATATAACTGACACCAGGAGTCTCAGTGACTCTGAGGCACAGGTTGGAGAGTCCTTTTGTAGGTCAGAAACTTGTAGCTCCTTAAATCCTCATGCAACAAGTCTTGCTTTTGGTATTATTCCAGTTTCAGTCTCCTTCATAGTGCACACCCAATGAGTGGAGATAGACTTTTGTTCTTTGTCCTCAATTTCTTCAAACAATTGGTTCTGTTTCTAACTTTTTATTTCATTTTCCTTTGCTTCATCAAACGACATGTCCTTACTCACAAAAACATCCTTGTGCGTATCCATATCCTCAGTATCTGCCTGGACGTGAAGATCCTCCAACTGTGACAGATCAGCTGATTCACTGTTGCCAGCCACTTCTGCAGGCTCAAGCAGCTCCAAGTTAAACCAGTTCTTTATTTCCCAGTTGCTTTGCTGGCACACCCCAACACTTTGGCTTTTTGTGAGACACCCTCTGTATTTCTGAATGTCACAATTTGACCTGTCTTTATAATGGTGTTCCCATTGTGCTGTCTCTTGGCCTCTGCATTTCCAGGGTCAGGCAAAGTATAATTCTCAAGATTTACTGCAATAGTGTCTCCTCCTACATTCTCTTCGATGATGTCCACTGCATGTTGTCCTTGAATGTTCTCCTCATTGCAGGTAATCTGAGGCGCTTCATTCTCATGGGTAACTTTTGTCAATCTGAGTTGATGCACTCTGACACAGGTGCCTCCGTGTCTAACAAAAACGACTGCACCATCTTGACCAATCTCCATTCCTGGTCATTTCCATTCTGGACAATCCCCTCTTTTGTAAAAGACTTTGTCTCCAGTTTCATATTGCTCGTCTATGGGCTGCAGCTGTTTCTTTAGTGCTGTGCGTATCCTTTCTGAACATTCTGCTTTTGTAAAGTTTTTCTTGCAGCATGCAGGGCTGAAATGTGCTTGGCAACCCATTCGCTCCTTGTGGTGCCCTCTAGAGCTGGAGCTTTGTCTATTAATACAGAGGGCAGGTTGGGATTCTGCCCAAACACCAGCTGATGTGGGCTGTATCCATGGACACTTTGCATAGAGTTCTTTGCCATCAGGGCCCAGTCCATGGCAGTGCTCCAGTCACATCCAGTACTTGCTTTGACTTTCAGTAGGATCTCCGTCAAAGTTTGATTATGGTGTTGTCTTAACTTCAATATTAAAGTTCACTTCCTCGTTATTAAACTCACCACCATTGTCACTGAACAATTTTGGAGGTGGGCCATGCACACTGAAACAATAGTGGATAAAACGTTTGACTATTTCAGAAGATCTCTTGGTGGTTACACACTACCAGCCCTGAAACGGGTGAACTGGTCAATAATGTGTAGTTACCAAACCCCAGGTTCAAGTTCGTGCAGATCTACAGCAACTGTTTCATTGTATGTAGATGCCAATCTACATACAAACCAAACCAAAACCTGCCACAGGTTTTGGTTTGGTCTTACAATATTTTTGACACACTTCACACTGGTGCACGACCTTTTTCAGCAGGCTGTCACATTCTATGTCCTTGTTGCCAGAATTAGTCAAAAGTCTGTATTTTATCAGCAGCGGTGTGTCCAAACTATTTATGAAGTTTCTCCAGAACTTTCATCTTTTCACTTGTATTCATCTCATCTGTTGCAGTCAGTATTTCTTCCTCGGTAGCTTCTAATAGCTTATCAGAGTGAATAAAATTTCTATTTTCACTGTCCACAATGTTAATGCAGTAATGACCTGAACTAGTACAGTCCAGTTTGACAGGCTGGTTGAACATCACTGCACTGTCTCTTTCCGTGTCCAAAACAGTCCCTGCCCTTTTTAATGAGGCTTTACTCAGAAGCAGCGGGATGTTAGCAGGTACTACTTCAGTTTCTAAATTTCACTTTGTGTTGCCAATTTCAGCAGGTATCTGTACCTTTTTGATGGAGTAGACGATTTTTCCATCTCCAAACTTGAAGGGTGTTGGAAAAATTATTATCCAAGTTTATTCAAATTATTTGTTTATATGTTTTCATATCATTATTCTTTTGTGTTTTTCTCTTTGGCCCCTTTTCTTTTGTGGTACATTATTAACTGTTCTTTGAATGTTTGTTTGGAGATTAGAAATGCTCACTCACTTGTCTGGCGTTATCAAACTGCCTGTCATAGATGTGTCATCTTTGTGTATTGTAAGAGTGTCCCAGAGCATCCAGTGGCAGAGTTCTCTGACGAAACTATCTGGGTGAAGAAACTATCCTGTGAAGAAACCCAACCCTCTTTTCCTTGTGATGTGATAATAAAAAGCAGCTGAGAGGTGAGAGCTAGCGGAGTTGATCCCAGATAGTTGTTTGACTGTGGTTCTCCATGTCTGCCTTCTCTCCCCTCTTCTGCAGAAGAGTAACTTGAGTCTCTGGTTGATTCCTAGCAGGTTGGGAACGAAAAAAGACCCAACAAAGGGCCTGTGACTTTGTGTTTCTGTCTCTTTCATAATCTTCACATTTTTCTTTTGTAGTACAGTACTGTAGTTGTCCAGCCACTCTTGTCCACCACTGTGGTTGATTCTGTGGTGTACAGAGTTAAATTTTACTCTTCCACGTCTTTTGCATCCTCAGCAATTTCATCACTGTCCGCACAAAGCTGATGCTTTGTGCGGACAGTTTTTAAACCAGTGAAAAGTACTTTGGCACACTGCACATTTTGACCATCGTCCGTACTTATCCAGCGGGTTTGTACCGGGCTGCAGAGTTTTCTGATGGGGACTTTGCCGCCAGTATTTGCCTTTTTGCCGCCGTTGCAAACACAGACTCCTGGCTAATGCCTTCTGCTGCCGCACCTCTTTTCTCACCAAATATTCTCTTCAAAGCGGACTTCATAGAAGCAAATGTTACATCTGTCAACTTTCTGTCCATTATGTCCAAACACGCGGTGTCCAAAAGCTTAAAAGCCAAGTCAGGTATGCTCCATGTTGTATTTTTTCATGCGTGAGAAACGCTGCTCAAAATTAATAATATAGTCCGCCATTGACATGTTAACTTCTTTTATGATTCGGTCAAAATCCAAGTACACCTCATAGATCCTTTCGTTTTTTAGGAACAAGTCATCTAGTTAAGCGAACAATGTGGTCATTCCAGTGTCTTTATTGAGATCGTCTACTGGAATTTCCATCGCCGTGTCACGCGCTCTTCCAGACAGTGCCAGGGCGACAGCAAGCGCTTGCTTTTTCTTCTCCAAATCTGTAACTCTCGTCCAAAAGTTGACTTCATTTTTCCAGCTTTCGTAAGGCTTTCGCTCTTCAAACATTGGTGGAACTCTGTAGTTACTAACCATCCTCTGCTACCATTGTTAGTCAGTAAAAATAACTTGTTTCTTTGCTCAAATTTCATTCTGCCATGTACAACACACAAACAGACGACTCAACTGAAAGAGTACAAACGCAAAAACATATACTCCTAGTACAACAGTGCCCCTAGCGGATGAACATGTAGTACAAACAAAAACAAAAGAGTAACAACTGATTTAAAGCACGAGTGTTAGCTTTACAAAATGAACACTCTACTGTAGTGTTACAATGGAAGAATTTTGGACATTAACGGAGGGCCAACAAAAATTTAGCTACAAAGCCGAGTGGTCGGACATACATGAATCATTGAGAAATTTAAATGACCAACTGACAAGAGTCACAGCAAGGTCAGTGCTGTGTAGGTCTGAATTGATACTGCGGTGGCAGGAGCACAGAGCTGTAGAGAAGTCAACAGAAACACTGAACAGAAGAGTGGCCATCAATGGAGGCCCAGTCACCTGATTTCCCCCTGGAGTGGAAGCAATTTTTTTTTTTTACCTCAATGGCCAACTTTCTATTATTCCTATCTTGATTTGATACAGTAGGGGCTCCCAGAAGGCACAGATTTCTTTAATATGTCATAACGTGTTTTTCTGAGCATCCCTCGCCACTTCGCGGTTCACTTATCGTGGATTCGCTATTTCGCGGATTTTCATAATGCATTTTTTTTTTTTTTTGGTGCATTGTGCTCTGCATTCTGATTCGCTAAAAACTCACTTCTTGTATCAAAACATGCTACGAATTGTGCTATCATTTTGTCATCTCGTGCAGTTATGTGTACGTACATAAAACAGCTTGGCAAATTTACATTAAGTTGGCCAAATTATCTTGTAATTTCGAACATCTCCTAAACCCATAATGTCGACGAAACGGCCTGGACCGACAAACACACCTGCACCGCGGGTTTCAGAAGAAGAGAACACTGCAGAGCGCAGTCAGGATGCAGCGGCCCAGTCTGAAGAGCAGTGAAACGGCCTACACGTCAGTCACTGTATTTGTATACATGTAATAGTTGCTAATTGTAAAAAAAAAAAAGTTTTCCATTTCGCGGATTTCACTTATCGCGGGTCATTTTCGGAACGTAACCCCCGCGATAAACGAGGGATTACTGTACATCCTTATTGGTTATTCTGCATGAATAAACATAGTTATTTTATTTTAAAGGTTACATAAATGTTTTTTCATGTATTTATATTAGAGTAAAAGCATCAAAAAACCTGCTTGCAGCCAAGTATGCTTTAATGTTACACATGACAGTTGTTTGCATATAGCTCAAAGTATAAAACTGGTATTGTTGTGCATCTAAGGTGTTAAGTTTACCTTCAAGCAAACATCTCCCTTTTGTAGATATTTCTGCCTGTTGTCCTCTGAACTCTCCCAGTGAGAAATGTTGTGCTAATGGAACAAGAGTTTTGAACTTACAATGTAAGAAATGTCTTGTTCTACTCCCAGATTATTTCACTTGTAATTAGTACTTTTTATAATTAAGGAATTATTGACTTAAAACAAAACTAACTAACTTACTTGTATGTTAGTTTTGTTTAATTTTGAATGTAATAAGATAATTGCACTAGAAAGTAGACAAAGATACTGGGTAAGATTTTGTGTTTTTGCAGTGTGGAAAGTGTCAGCTGCTAACACCTGCTGCCAAGTAAACCATCTGAATGTTGAGTGAAGCACCATGTGTTTCCTGTATTCTCTTGTCCAATAATTTAAACACAGCAGCCTCCTGCAGTGAGAAGGTCACGACAAGTGAAATCCAACCATGAACCGGATCAACGTGTGCAAACGTACATTATTTACTGATGCTGTTGCTCCGTCAGCTGTAGACTCCTCTTTGTTCTCAGTGGCTGGAGCGCCACGCAGCACCTTCACCACATAAAGAGACGCACTGAAGGGAAACATAACATAAGCAATGAATTCACACAAACGAGTAAAAAAAATCTGCTTTCCTTTCCGAAGTCTGCTCTTCCTTGAGGGGGTCATTAGAGGAGTGTTCACAAACACGGAGGGAGGCACGTGAGAAAGTTCATCATCATTTTCTGTAGCCTCATACCTGAAGTAGTAGAGACACAGAGAGGAGTCTGACAGCTTCTGGGCTTTGCCCATCAGTTTGTCCAGCAGGTCGTGGAGCTCCCCCTGCCTGTCACCGGCAGTCCTGCAGTAAACTTTGGACCTGCACAAATGGTTCCTGGAAAAGAAAAGGAAAAAGTTCAAGTTAGGTTTTAGATTATTAAATTATAATGCTGCAAAAGTTTCAAACAAAAGCTTAGGGAAGCATCACCAGAACAGGGACAAGAACAAACTTAGAATCCAGAAAAACTACCTTAACAACTACTTGTTTGATTCTTATTCCTCCAACCCAAAAAAGGAATTAGACCAGAGGATACTTATTTATACTCATCTACCAACCCTGAATAGGAGAATCTAGTTTACATACTTTAGATTAACATTATATTATTATTATTCTTTTGCTCTTTCCTTTGGTTTGTTATTTGTTTGCATTTCTTTTTAATTCCTGTAAAGCATTTTGTATTGCCTTGTTGTTGAAAATGTGCTAAATAAATAAAATTACCTTTGCCTTTTCCAGCAGTTATAATTATATTTGATGAGAGAAAATTTATGTTCTCTTTTAAAAGTCCTCTTTAAACGTTCATTTTTACTTATAGGGGAGCAAATCATTTATTTTTTATTAATTTATTCTGGTAATAAATGAATATGTCGATTATTCTGATGAAAAGGTAGCCGCATCCATCCACCCATTATCATACACACTCAGTGTTTCCCCCAGAAAACTTGTCCCTGGTGGTATTTAAACCGACACCCAGAGATGTCTGTAGCATTAGATCTGAGTAAAGGATATTATAATTAAGAAAAACTAACAAAACAACAACAACTAAAATTGAGGAAACATTTTTAACTGAAATAAATAAAAATGCTAATAAATGGGGAAAAAAAAACTATAATTAAATTGAACTATATTATGTGTTTATAAACTAAAACGTATTGAAATTATAGCTACTATCCTTCATTTGGTGTTTATTTATTAGTCTTTTGAACAGATATGAAATTGATTATTTGGATTCGTAGAAGATGAATGATTGAAAAAGAGAGTGTACTTTATTGTGTAATATTGACAGTTATTGTCAATATTACAATAACTGTAATATTGATAAATCAAATCATTTTTGATTTATTCAAATAAAAAATTATTTGAATAAAGTCTGACCTATCCGACTACCGTATTTTGTTTCGCTTTACGCACCTTATAATCCGGCGCATCTTATATATGAAAATAAATCTGTTCACTGATACTGCGTTTTATAATCCGGTGCGCCTTATAGTCCGAAAAATATGGCAATAAAAACTAGCAAACACACTCTAAAAACTAACTAAAACTAATAAGTCACAATGGAATAAAAGTAACTATAATGAAAAACCCCAAACCATTATAATCCTGATCAGAGCCTGATGAGACTGTTTCTACCTGAAGATATCTGCTGCTCTGCGGAGGAAGTCCTGCTCCTGCTGCTCACTCCCAGAACTCATTCCTCTGTCAATGATGTTTAGCAGTGGCTCCACTAAACCCAGAATGAGAGGGCTGCCGGCCTGCCGGGCCACAAACACCTCAACCAGGTCCAACACCTGAAATGGACATGTTATCAGTGATGAGAGATTTTCCCTACTAACTGATACCCTACTTCAGGCATCTGAAGCAACCAATGAGATTAGTGTTGGGCAATAAATCAATGTTATTGATTAATCAATTTTTAGTCTTTGAAGATTTCATTTTTGGAAAATCTGATCTTTGTTTCGCCAGTGCACTTCTTGGATTTTCATAAATGTGATGTCAGATCGCCCAGAGCTGCCATTTAGTTTGACAAGCATCTTTTACAGCTTCTATTTATTTGTACGTTGAATTCAGGTGAACTCTACAACAAAATGTCTGGCTAAGATTGTTCTTTTCTTTCTTTTTTTAAGCAAAGGTAAAGTCATAATATTACAAAACAATATTGTGGAAAATTTTAAGGACACTATGGTTAGGAGTAAATCAATACATAATTTTAAGATTACTATGGTTATTGACTGAATCAATGCATAACAGTGTCATGATTCTTGTGTAATGAACGTACTCATGAGAGTCTTCTGAATCTATTTCTCTGAATCCTGCATTACAAAAAAGTTATTAAATCGTGAATGAAATAAGTAATTATTGATATGATAGGAGCACACGGGTGGTGGGTGCGTCAATGTGGGCGTGGCTGTCACCAAGTATGAATGGGAAGGTTACTGGCTTTGTGTGTATGAGGAAGAGGTTGCATCATCATAATTTCTGTTGATAGTGTTGTGGTACCGTTGATTGTTGGAACTGGTGCATTGTTTTTCCTGGTCAGTCTGTGTTTCAGTCCTTGCAAAGTTTAAAGTATGACAATCTAAAATGGAATAAACCAATAATTGACAGAAGAAAGTGACCTGGAGTTTATTAAAACACATCGAACAGATGAGAGTCCCCGAGTTAACCCATTGGGGCCCTCTACCACCATTAGTTTACGGCACTTTTAGAAACCTTTTCTATAAAACTGTGTGCTGTGTTCTGCTAGAAGCTCTTTTTCTCCTGTGTTCAGTAAGCAGAGTCTTCAAACACATAAAGCCTTCAAATAAATACTGATAAATATATATTCTTACTTTGGTGCTTGAAACAGTTTTTCCTCATTCTTTGCTAAATATAATTGACACAGCAACAGTCATCATAAAATGAGAATACAGTCTTAAGATTACCAGAATAAAGTCGTAATATTATGAAAAGACCTGTAACAAAAAAAAATAATTAAAATTCTGGACAATAAATTGTTATTGCGATAAACAATAGTATCATTGCTTTGGGACCATTTTTTAATAATATAATGGTAATGGCAAAATAATGCAAGGACACTGCACATTATTGATCTTTGGTTCTCAAAGATCAATTAAATTAACATTTAGCACTGGAACTGGAAGACATTTTAAATTCGATGTCTCTAAACAAAATTATCCTTCAAAAAAGGGGATATTTGAGACCAATGCACCAGACTGAAGAGTTCTGTCATCCACTTTTTGGTAGAAAGAGAGACAAGAAAGAAAAACAATAAACAAATAACAAAACATTAATTATCCAAACTTTTTTTCCTCATTAAAACAATTTTTTTTGTAATTTTAAGACTTCTTGTAAAATTGCTTTTTAATTCTGCTAATATAATGATTAATTTCTCGTAGTTCATACAACTCATATTGAGATGATTGAAATAAAAAACACTTTTGACATTTGTTTTTTTGTCATTTGCATTTTTTTTCTTTTAGAAAATAAAGCAACAAAAGAAAACTTATTAAAATCAAATGTGGTATAAAAAAGATTGGAGATTTCATTTTTAAGCCATCTTGGCCGGCTCTAGTTGAGAGTAAGTTACCTTAATCTTAAAGTCCCGGACCAGAACCCTCTCTTTCTGTAGCTTCATCTTCTCATTTTTCTTTGCCTGAATCTTCTTCTTTTGTTCTGAGAACAGCGCCGACAGGCTCATATCGAGCTGCATCATAGCTTCATCATCCAGATCTTCATCGCTGCTGGCGTCCTCCTCTGTGGCCTAAATAAGCAGCATATCATTATAAAAATAAGCTGAAGAGGTTTAGACTTGGAACCAGACAAGAAGTGCTGACTGGATCACTCACCAGAGCATTCTGCTGCTGGAGGACCTTCATTAACTCAAGGCGAAAGTTTTGGTCCACTTCTCCCTCCTCCATCTCTTTTTCCTCCTCCTCACTCTCCTCATCAGAGCCGTCCTCTGACTCATTATGCTAGCCATAAAATATTTTTGTTAAATCAGCCTCTAAATCTGTAAACTATGTGAAACTACAGAAGAGGGAAAGTCTGTAACCTCCATGTCTTCATCTTGTTCCTCGTCATCATCATCCTTCAGTTTCTTTTGTGTTTTGTTTCCGTCGTCAGTGACGACTACAGCGCTGTCTTCCTCATCTTCCTGGTCTGGGTCCAAGACCTTTCAGAAAAACACAGCAACACTTCCTAAAAATATTCACACAAGCAGAAAATCAATTTTTTTGCATCAGACTAAATTTTTTTTACCTTTTTCTCCAATTTTCTAGGGCTGCAACTAAAAACTATCTTAGTTATTGATTCATTTATTGATTATTCTGATGACTAATTGGCAAATGCTCCATTTCTTCATTTAAGGCTTTTTTATATATTAGTAATACATTAAAAGATGCAAACAAACAAATAAATCAATTTGTGTTTAAAATATAAAATAAAATATTTTATTGCCTACAATGCAAAAACATAGCATCCTTTTGTAAACTTGAACCACATAAAGCTAAAGCTATGCTACTTCAGGTGGTTATGAAATATATGCGGACAAAAGTCCTTAAATGCAACTTAATGCATTCAAGTTGCATTTCCCCAACTTAAATGCAACATGTATTTTGGATAAAAACAAATTGCATGTTTTTGTCTTAAAAACATGCAATTTTAAGGCGAAAACATGTCTTAAACATGCTTGGAATATTTTTGTTTTCAGCAAATGCCCTTTTTTGAGTCTGCATATTTCAGTTAGCAATTAATTAATTACTAAATTAGTTGACGATTGACGAATTATGAAAATTAATTGTCTTGGCCTAAGTTTATTCTAATAATTCAGTTATGGCAAAATATTGGCATGCAGTGTCCGAAGTCGGATGCAAAATGTAACTTAGACAGTTTTGTTTTGAAACATAAACACTACAAGCTGTTTAGAACTTCCTTAAGGTGGAACTTAAAGAAGTTCCACCTTGATAACGCTCATTCAGCCTCATGGTGGAGCAGCGTCAACTTATTAAAAAATTACTGATGTTGTAGGATGCATTTACAGACAAGAGAATGTGCTTTTGTTTATTCAGTCAGCATTTATTACAGCCAACAAAATAAAGTTAAAATGTAATAAATTTCAAAAATCCAGCATATTGTGAAAAATGCAACCTGCTGTGTTATGGAATGATGGTGGATACAAGAGACAACTGGCCTCTTAATTAATCGCTAGTCGATCGATAAAAATCCATTTTGGATGAACTCAATTCATAATTTGCATTCCCATTTTCAGTGACAGTTTCTCAATAAATTCCCACAACTCCCATCAAAGATGTTACAGAAGTAACATTTAAAATCAAGATGTTTCAGCCAAGAAGGACAGAAACAAATATAAGTAATTGTGGGGAAATTATCCAAATAATATAATTAACATGTTACTTCCTGAAAATGTACAGCTTTAAAATCCAGTTTGGACCGATTACTCACATCTACAATGGCAGTCAGTGCTGCTGCAGTTACGTGGGGGCAGATGGAGCTGAAGACCGTCCTGCAGACCTGCCTGATGTGTCGGCTCTGCTGGGAAAGCAGGGACAGCAGGATGTCGACCATCACCTCCACCCACTCTGGCTCCTCCTTCTCCATAGCTGTAACACATTCATTTTACAGGTGGAGTTAATTATTATTCTGAAGGTCGGTGTTGAATATTTAAATCGGAGTTACGCAGCCTCGCCTTGTTGTTTTTTCTTCTTGCTGGTTTTCTTCTCCTGGGCTTTATCAATGCAGTTCTGCAGGTCCTTCAAGATGTCCAGCACCTCATCCGGAGCCTTCAGGACAGAGAAATTAAAATTAAACACCTGGACTCTAAGAGCTGCAGAAATCCTCTCCTGAAGCAGCGTTTCCAAAAGTGCTCAAAACTTTGTCAATATTCCATATTCAATATTCGTCAAAAAATAAACTATTTATGTATTTTTTCCATCAACAAAGAAATGCAATCAAAAACATGTGAATAAGTTTTTAAAAAAAAAACATGCTGTGCCATAATCCTCCTACTACTTCCTGTTATCTTCTTCTTCTTTTCCACCAGTAGTAACATCCGGGAACTAATCATGTGACCAGTGATACAAAAAAATGGTTTCCATTGCAGTTTTGTGCAATACGCAAATTTTTATACAGCCGAAAAACCAAGTCAAAATTTGTACGTTTCCATTAAGAATATTTTTTTTCTATTTACAATTATAGGTTCAATGGAAGAATAGTTATTAATCCTCAAAAAGTTGTTTTTACCTTGAAGAGGAGCATGCCAATCAGCAGGAAGAGCTGCTGAAATGCAGCACTCTGCGTCGTCAGGCCTTTCTTTGCTTTTCTTTTCAAATTCGCCACTGACTGTAGCATACTGACAAACAAAAAAAACCCCAACATTTTGTTTAAACTGTAAGTGATCAGGCATGTAAAATAAGACATAATCATTCTCTGTCCTACCCGTCCCAGGCCTGTTTTTGCTCAGCGCTGAATGGCTGAACGCTTTGGACGTGTTTGGGATGGCTGAGCAGCAGCTGAGCATACTGGACCAGGTGGTAGATCCACATGGTGCCATCTGCTGTTACACCAACAGATCGCTTCTGATTGACAGCTCTGCTGTCGTCAATGAGAGGCATGTGGTGCAAGGACATGAGAAGCCTGGATGGAAGATAGAAAAACGTATGTATACCTTCCTTTGGACAAAAAAAGAGACTCACTCAGCCATCTGACACTTGTTTAACAAACTTTGCTTAAAATGGGCAACAAAATTAGTGGGGCTGAAACGATTAATCTGATTAATTGTGATCAATCAATTACTGAAATAACAGTCAACTAATTTAGCAATCAAGCAATGATTATCGGGCGTATATATATTCAAAAAGAGGCAATTTGCTGAGAGAACGACGCACTCAAGAGCAGTAATTAAGAGAAAATTGTACAAAAAATATTAACATTTGGTATTTAAGAGAAAAAAAACCCTTTGTGGCAGTTTTAGCTTCACATAGTTAAAATTCTGTAAAACAAAATCCCATTAAGCACCTTTTTACATCTAATTGTTAACCAATTAATGTAAAAAATAATAGTTCAGCCCTACACTGTACTGATGTTAAGTCAAGTAGAAAGGGCTGAGCTTTTCACACTTTGATTTTAAAAGCATTTTTAGCTGCAGATGCATCCTTTGCTCCAAATGATCAAGTGTTCACTAAAGGAATGCTGTGTTACTGCACTGTAGGTAAAACAATTATCATTTCCTATTTGAAAAATTAATTGAATTTAGTTTAATTTATTTGCATCTTTTAATATACATTAGAGGATTCTTGTTTCTTGTTTTAGTAACAGAAGTTTTACGGGGACATTAAATTGTTTTGCTAAAGTCAGCAAGAAAATGTGTTGCTATTTCTGCCAAGTGCCAATACAACAGCTGTAGACAGATGCAACTCATTCAGTTAAATTACAATATGTTGCTAAAACTAAAATGACATATTTCATGTGTTTTCACAGTAAGTGCATAATCTGCACAAACGTTTATTCTGATGATTAATCATTTATTCAGGTAAAAAAATAAATGAAACATTCTGAAACATCCTTTAACCAAATAGAATGCAGGGCTGACCAGTCGAATATTTTTTTGATTAACTAATTAAAAATGGGAAAGCAAAAGGTGTTCAATAGGACTTTTTTTTTAACCAGGTGTATGGGGGAATTTCTCTGCTATAAATTGAGAGCACATATTTTCAGTCCGAAAGCAGGATTTGATGTCTTTTGTGCTCAAAACTTTTAATACTTTTATCTACATTTTTATTTTGAAAGCAGGACTTCATGTCTTTCTTCTCAAAATTTGTAACACTTGTACTTAAATCTTTCTCCTCGCGCTCTTGTAGAGCTCTCTGCTCATTTAGGAAACATTTTCTGCTTACTTCTGGAACAAAAATGTACCGTTGCCTGGCAACCTCTCAGCCAATAGAATGAAAGCATTTTACAGGTGTGCCTGTGTGAACACTATCTATTGTAGCAACCTGCACTACTAACTGGATGTAAGGAGAAACAACAACCTCAGCTTTCTGCTCCATGTTACACTAATATCCACTAGCAGTGTGCTACTGATCACTAACAGCCTTCTGATATTAGGCTGGAGTTTGTTCACCTAACCAAATCCCTACATCCACTGAGTGGTGCAGGTTGCAGGCTGAAAATGTGTGCTCTCAATTTATAGCAGAAAAAAGAAAAAAACAACATACCGGTAAAGCAAAAACTATGCCACCTAAGTTTTGGGTAGGACATATTTACAGACAAAGGTTTTTGGTTTTTTTTTTTATCTTAGATGTAAAATTAAAAAAAATTTTGTACAGTCTTGGCATAAATACTGCTCTGAGTGTGTCATTCTTTCTGCAAATTGACTTTTTTGAGTCTGTACATTCTAGTAACCAATAATCAAATACTAAATTAGTTGAGGATCTTTTCAGTAGTCCAAATAATTACAATTAATCTTTTCAGCCCTAATTGGTGCTTTCCTTGTGTTGGTGCAGGTTGACATGCAAACAGTAAGGAACATAAATGAATGTTTTTCTTGAACTCAAATCTCTCTCCGAGGTTACTCCGAGATGAACTTTTCCTTCTTGTTGGTTTCATAAAAACAAAAATACCGCAATAAATAAATGCTGGAATAAAACTGTCCAACCCAAAGAATGAATTAACAAGGGCTCCTCTGGTTTCGTCGTCCAGTGGGATAGAAAGATTTTCGCTCGTCTCTGGAATATCCGAGGTAGTAGCTTTCTTGGCGCTGAAGAAAGCATGGAAAAAGATAAACCTGGAAAAAGAGACAAAACAAACTCAGAGACTTCTCTTCAGCTTCACAGAGGACTTGAACGTTGCTGGCTAGGAGCTACATTTTGATGTTCAATTTGGATATTTTGCTGAAATCAGATCTGTTTTTGCATAGTCATTCATACTAATAACTAAACTTGACCGCAATGAAACTTTTGTGTGAACAGTGTAGGCATGCGCAGAAGAACATTCACAGAAGTGAATCACTTAGTTCCACATGAAGAAGTGGCACAGATCGGATTTTTTGGAGAGAAAGGACTGGAATTTGGCGGTTTAGACCATGCATATATAAAACTGTTGAGGATAAAATTATTGTAGAGGATGAATTTTTACACTTTTTTTCTCTCAAACTGAAGACTCTAAGCCAGGATGAGATTATTTTGTTGGCCGTCAACACTTTTGACTCAGACTGGATAGAAACGTCTAAGAAGACGCTGTAAGAGCACTGCACTTCTTCTCAGCGTAACATCTCGTATAAAGGAGCACAAAAGGATATCAACAATGTGAAGACCTGCCTCAAAGGGCTAAACAAATGCGGGGACAAAATTCCCAGATTTGTGTCTCATTACTTAGACGAGTTGCCTCCTGTGACTTTTACCAACATGGATGTTTGTGGTTTGCTATGCCAAATGGAACAGCTCCACATTGCAGTATCTGCCATGAAGCAAAAACTTCAAGCTCAGGCTGAAATAAGAGAAGATCTTCATGATGTTACGGCGGACCTGCGAAGCCGGGCGTCTGCTCTAGAACAACACACCAATCAAGGATGTGGAAGCCGATCTGTACCGGTGAAGGAGAAGGGTGCGGTGGACAAGGATCTGAACATCGCCCTGGATATGGACCACTGTCTTCAAGGTCTGGAGGGGGATTTTCTCTCAACTGTAAAGGGAGATACTCCAGCGGTGTGTACAAAGAAACTCCGGGATCTCCTAAGTGGAGCCAGGTTGTGTAACGGCACCACAGACAGCCCAAAGGTCCCACGGTTGTGAAGACGATGACTCGCTCTGGCCCTTCACTGGGACGCAGGAAAGCTGGACAAACTATTGCTGGTAGTCATCTTTTACAACTGTCATGGCATGCGCTTAGGGCAGAGCGCAGATGATAAAGCTCGCTGTTTGGTTGTCGACCAGTTGTTGCTGCACTGCAACAACTTGTGCTTGCAAGAAACTTTTTTAGCCAAACAGGATTTAAAAGGACTAAACTCTATCAATGATAGTTTCCTGGGTGCTGGAGAATCTACTACTGATCTCAGTTTGGGAATTAAAAGAGGAAGGATACCAGGAGGGGTGGCTACATTATGGAAAAAAAGCCTGGACTCAGTGGTAAATGTCATGAGATTAGGTGTGGACTGGTGTATTGAAGTACATGTGAAACAGCATGACAAAGAATTTATTATTTTAAATGTCTATGCTCCATATGAATGTCATCATAATGAAGAAAAATACCTTAGTAGACTTGCTTTTATTAGCTCTTTTATGCAAAATGAGAAGGCAAAAAGTATCTATGTCCTGGGTGACAGGAATGCAGACACCTCAGATAAAACCTCGGTGTTTGCTAAACACCTGATTCATTTTTGTACAGACTTTAATTTAATATTGTCAAGTAAAGAACTTTTGCCAGCTGCAAGTTACACTTATATAAGTGAAGCCTGGCACGCTACGCCTTGGTTGGACCATTGTATCACTACAGCAGATGCTCATGCTGCTTTGATATATATTAATATCTTATACAATGTGTCCAGTTTATCACATCCCCTTCGAGGTATCAATTAGATTTGCTCATATACCATTAACTGTAAATGTGAACAGTAATCAAAATCAGACTCGTATAGACTGGTCTTCTTTATCTACTGAACAAATAGCCTGTTACTATGCCCAAACTGATCAATTGTTATCTACCATTAACTTACCAAGAGAGGCAGTTACTTGTACAGACTGTATCTGATCTAATATTGGCCATAGAACCAATATAACTGGATTATATTCTGACATAATTGAAGCGATACTGGGAGCTAGCCTGCCTTGTAATAAAAGTAATGTAAAGATTAAAAATGGACCGGGCTGGAACACACATGTGTCTAAATTCCACAGTGAAGTGCGAGAAGCTTCTACTTCTTGGGCTCCAGCATGTAAACCTAGACAGAACCCTATATTTGAACATAAAAGTTGTCTAATGAAATATACAAATATGCACTATGCTTCATTAGACAGAATGAGCAAACCATGAGGGCTGATTCCTTGGCAAAACAGCTTATAGGTAAGGATACAAAAAACCTTTTGGAAAGAGGTTAAAGCTATCAATAATAATAAATCCTCCCTCCCTTGCACTGTCGATAGCGTTTCTGGGGTGAATATGATTGTAGATTTTTGGCAACACCATTACAGGAAGCTATTTACTTGTGTACAGAGTGAACCCTTCCAGGTTGACAAGGTTAGTACTGTAGAAACTATCAAAACACACAAGGTCTATCAAGCAATTAAAGAACTGTCTGTAAATAAATCCATAGGAATGGATCTTATTTCAGCTGAACATCTCAAATTTGCCAGTTCAAGAGTTGTCCCTCTCCATGCCATGTGTTTCACTTGTTTTATTATGCCTGGTTTTATTCCAGAAACCTTGATGAATGTTCTCCTATTTCCTGTGATTAAAAACAAAGCTGGTAAAATTGGCAGCTCTGATAACTACAGACCTATAGCCCTAGCTAGTACACTGTCTAAAGTCTTTGAACTAATTATTTTGCCAAAATTTACAATCAATTTGGGTTCAAGTCCAAACATGGCACTGATATGTGTATATATGGCCTAAAAGAATTACTGAATGATTATATCAGCAAAAATTCTATGGTTTTTCTGTGCTTTTTAGACACCACTAAGGCTTTTGATGGTGTAAAAATATTTTTAAAATTGTGCCAAGCTGGTGTGTCCAAATATATAGTATGCTGTCTGTCCTACTGGTATGCTAATCAAACAAAGCAGATCGAATGGGACAACTGTGTGTCTGCATCCTTTCGTGTCGGCAATGGAGTCAGACACAGAAGCATTTTATCTCCTATGTTGTTTAATTTTTATATGAATGATCGCTCTAAGCAGCTAAGCCTGTGTAGAACTGGCTGCATGGTTGGTGATACTATTATTAATCGTTTAATGTATACTGATGACATAATGGTTATTAATCCAAGTTCAGCTGGTCTTCAGAAGCTGCTTAATGTCTGTTCAGCATATGGTGAATTACTTGATGTCAAATTCAATCCATCAAAAAGTATCATCTTGATTTGTCGCACAAAGGAGGACAAAAATAGAGTATTTCCAAATTTCAAACTGTCTGGGACTTTATTGAATGTCTCAAATGCAGTCAAATATCTTGGCCATGTGTTGACAGATTGTCTGTCTGATAATGAGGTTCGAATGTTATAAGCTCAGGCAAATATCCTTGTCTGTAAATTTGGATTCTGTTCTGAAAAAGTGAAACTGAACTTGTTTAGATTATATTGTACATTACTGTATACTGCACATTCGTGGTGCAATTTTAAAAAAGCCAGTCTTCAAAAATTGAAGGTGGCCTATAATGATGCATTAAGACTTTTGTTAAATAAACCCAGATGGACCAGTGCCAGTGAACTGTTTGTATCTGCTGAATCAGCACTTTGATGGCTGTTTTAAGAAAGCTTATGTATAAATTTATTTGTCGTTTAAACGAGTCTAATAATAGAATTATCCTACTGTTGACTAATGTTAAATATAGTGCAGTAAAATACTCATCTGTACTCTGGTGACAACGGTATGATTGCCTTCTGAACGGTTAGGAGTCTTTTTTATTTTTATTGTACTTTTTATTCTTTTATCGTCTTTGTTTTCTTTTTTATGTAATTTGGACTCCAAGACTGTAATAAAATCTATCTATCTATCTAGACTGCAGTAAAAAAGTCAGATATAGGTTGCATAAAGGCAAAATAAAAGAAGGTGGATGGCATTTGTTTGCTGTGTGCATGTACCTTAAAAAGCTGGTCTCACCTGGCCACATCCATGATAAGATCCTCATGCTTCTTCACTTGATGGTTGTCGATGATCGAGGCGAGGCGAGCGATGATCCATTTCCTCAGGCGGAATATCGAGCTCTCTTTCCTAAACAAGAGAACATCAGAGTGATCACAAGAAGAGAGAGATATTTTCTGACATATCTACAGTTGAATAAACACTCACTGCTCTTTGCTTTTGTCTTTCTGCTTGCGGGTGCTGATGTCCAGCATACAGTCTGGCTGAGGCTGCAGAAATGTCCCTTTGAGCCAGTCCACATAGCTCCGCAGAGCTGCCGACTCCAGGTGCTGCACCACCCGCCACACTGTCGGCACCACGGGGTAACCGTTGTTGGTCAGTGAGGAGAAGCTCACCATGACCACCAGATGTTTGTCAGAGTCCTGACAGCCCTGCAGGAAGTCTGACACGTAGCTGTCCATTTCTGGGGCCAGTTTAAAGCGGTCCGGTTTCTGGGGAGAAAAATGCAGAATTCTGATCATCCAGCTGGTTTTGACTCCATCCAGGAGGGGATTAAATAAAAAAAAAAAAAAAAAAAAAGAGAGATCATCAATCTTTTTCTGCTAATTACCAATAATCAGCCATAATTATTGAAAACTAATAATGTAAACCTTTTAGGCAAAATTCCAATGCTTTTTTAAGTAGTAAAATTTGTTAATCATGACTTTGTGGAGCACTTAAGATTTTATTGTGATGAACCTTTTTGAGTTTCTCTCAAAATGTTTGGTTTTGTAGTCTTTGGATGTGTAACAATTCAGATGATGTACATTTAGCTTTAAATAAAAATAAAATAGCAACAATTCTAACCTTTTTCCAGCTATAGCTTACATATATGCTCCTTTTCTCTGCTAAACTCTCAATTCAGCATTTATTTCTTTGTTTTTCCATCCTTGTATCCAGACTTCCCTGCTGTATCCCCCTGGAAAGTTTCCTTTAGTGCATTTATGTGGGACTGCTGTAGAACAGCCAGACTCAAAAACAGTTGCCTCCCGTTGGCCATCAGATTGCTCAACAATCCCATCACTAAGACTGTATGAAAATGCTACATTTTGTATATTAAGCAACATATTATTTTTTGAAAGTTTTTTTTCTGCGTGCTCTGGTGGCCAAGAAATGACATTTCATTACCAATTTCACTGTTGTGTCTTTGTGCAACAATAATAAAAGAAGTCGAAGCTCGACTCTAAGTCTAAAGAAAATGTAAGGAGCCCTCTAGGGGACATGGGAATTTTTTTTCTTTTGCGGTGCCTTGCAAAAGGTTTTGCGTTCTCTCGCAATACTGTACTGATCAGTTCATGTGTCATAATTGAATACTGTAAGCCTTTCTTGTGGTGGCCACCGTATTTTCTGCTTTAATACTTCTCCACTCGTCAGCAATATGGAAACAGGTGGCGTCTGTTTTCCTGGTGGTGTTCTGCCAGTAATGATGATCCGGTCACCTGTGCGGTACCCACTATTTTGGAGTTTCTTCAGTCTCTTCTTGAGAAGGGCCACTCTCCTTTGACGCTTAAGGTATATGTAGCGGCTATATCGTCTAGTCATGCTGACATTGATGGCTGTACAGTGGAGAGCCATAATCTGGTTTCTCTTTTTTGTGTGGTGCTCGTAGACTGCACCTGCCAATGGTTCCGCGAGCACCAGTTTGGGACCTGCCTTTGGTCCTCAGTGCTCTGTGCCACCATCCTTTTGAGCCTTTGGTTCAGGCGGACCTCAAATGCTTGTCATGTAAGACTGCTTTTTTGTTGGCTATTGTCTCAGATAAAAAGGTCAGTGAACTACATGCCCCTTCTCAGATGGAGTTCAGATGGCTCTGGTGTTACCTTGTGGCCAAACCCGGTGTTTGTCCCTAAAGTGTTTTCTCATTTTCATTGTAACCAACCATTGAGATTGGTGCGTTTTCAGCCTACGTCAGCTACTGGGCACTGAGTTACTGTGCCCAGTCAGGGCACCGGAGGCATATATTGCAGCCACTGCTGTTATAAGACGCTCAGACCTGCTGTTCTTGTGTTATGGGGGCCCTAGATTAAGTTGTCTTCTGTCCAAACAGTGTCTCTCCCATTGGATTGTGGATGTCATCTGCCACGCCTAGGCTGCAGGGCGCCACCCCCAGCCAGTTGGCATGAAGGCACACTCTACTAGGAGCGTTTCCACTTCCTGGGCAGCCTTGAGAGGAGTTCCACTGGAAGCTATATGTGCTGCTGCATCATGGGCTTCTCCAAGCACGTTCACTAGATTTCACAATGTGAATGGGGCCTCCTCTCATCCTGTGGACCAGTTCTTTTACAGGGGTCCTCTGGGCCTTCTCAGTGAGGTATGTGCTCAAGATTCCTTGTGAAACCGCTGGCATTAGTCATTCAGTGCTTTCAGCACAGCACTCTGGTGGTCAGTAAGGATGAAATAGAACAAAAGTTACATATGTAACTATGGTTCTATGAATCCCGGATGACCGCCAGAGATTCTCTGTCACTCAGAATCCTTGCATTTCGCGAGGAGATTCTTTAGGAACAGAGCCTTGGATGACATCATGCTATATAGCCTCTGAACGATCACCCGATATGTCCCAGGTGTGACTCTGTTGATATTGCTCGAACGGCGCATGCGCAGGGAACATTCAGTGCTTTCAGCACCGCCCTCTGGCGGTCATCTGGGATTTATAGAACCGTAGTTACATACGTAACGTTCGGTTTATTTCGCAAAACTGCAATGTAAATACATGATTTGTATCACACAAGACACATAATCAATAACCGGATGTTGCCTCTGATGCAAACCACCAAGAAGACGACAGGAAATAATAGGAGGATCATTCTGCTGCATGTTTTTTAACAACATTGTGTGAACAAACTTATTTACATGTGATTTAAATGTGTTTCTTATTTAATAGAAACACCACAATTGATTGGCCAAGGAGAGGCTGGACTTGCTGTTGCCATGGAACCGGATTAACGCCGCCGATACAGGTCAACGTGCGATGGAGAAGCTTACTGAGTTCAGACGTGAGGACCAGTGACTGAACATCGAATCACAGGAGGAGGTTCGCATTATTATAAGAGCTTCTGTTACCAAAGTTATCTGTCATAGGTCTTTGTTAGATATTGTGGAATAAAATAATTATTCACAGTATGTTTACTTTTATTAGAAGTTTATTTAGTGTTAATCTTACATGTTTAATCAGTTTATTATATTTTACTCAGACTTACAGAGTCATTGTTTCTCTTCTAGCCTTCACAAGTTTGCTCCAGTGTGATAAGTAAATAATTGTCATACCTCCAGAGTGACAGACCAGACCCAACGGCTGAGTGATTGTTATTAGGCACAGAATATTCTGCCTGAAACTGGTTTTTAACTAAAGGTTGCATTTTTCTCACTATGTGTATTAATCTGATAAGCTTTTTTAGAATATCAGCGATGACACCCTGTCTGTGTGCGAAGGGCATTAAACAGTAAATATAGAGAAGTGATTCCTTTGTCTAGTCAGATCTCAGATCTCTCTGGGTTCTCCATCTGGCCAGATGTAATAAAGCTGTTTTGTTCTCTCCTTTTAACAAGGTTTGGACTTTGATCATTTCTCGCACTCGATAATATTTAACCAATTACCGAACGGAGCAAATGTTGTAGTGTTTATCAAATGTTGGACTTATCTAGTATAAGTAGACCTCAGGCTACTAGTAGAGAGGGCCCCCACCTTAGTGTGGTGTTTTGCCTTCCTCCCACCAGCAGGGACCTCGAGGGATGCCCTTTCACATCTCTACCTTTGGAAGTTTCTGTTCTATTTGTTCATCTATGTTTTAATAGCTCGTTTAGTTATTTGTTGGGGGTTCTTTTTCTAATATCACAGGGTGACCTTAATAATCTAAATAATGGTTGAGAACGGTATGAATAATCCTATAAAACGCAAAAAATTTTTAACTAAAATGCGAAAAGAGAAAGCACAGATAATTTATTTAGAGAAAACACACCCGTCTAAATCGGAACATGAAAAACTTAGGGGCTTTGGCTACGCAAATACATGTTATAGCTCATTCAGACTTGGAAACAAAAGAGGAGTTTCAATTTTAATTCATGACTCAGTAAAATTTGACGCAGCCATGATCTATCAGATAAAGAAGGGAGATATGTGATAGTGAAGGGGACTAACCTGGCAGTTAACCTGGTAATACTATGGGACGCACAATATTAAGAGGAAAATTGAGATCAAAAACTGTGGCCTTTAAAAAATCCAGTATAGAAGCCTATGAAAAAGAAAGAGCTAAATTAATAGAACTAGAAAAACAACATAAATCAACCCGAAATCCTAACCTTTACCTAAAAATAAAGGAATTAAGAAACAACATTGATAAAATGTTTACATATGAAATTGAAAAGAAATCAAAATTTATTAGACAATCATACCATGAAGTCAGACCTAAAGGAAAAAAACTGCTGGCAAAGAAACTGAAAAAGCAACAGTCAGATAGAAATATCTATAAATTAAATGATACACCACCCTGTAATTATTGAGGACACGTTTAGGACATACTATTAGAGATTATACAGTCAACCTCTGTCCGCTGACGATGGACAGATAGAAACCTTCTTGGATTTACTGGACTTGCCCTCAATTGGAGAAACCCAAAACAAACTTTTCACTTCTCGCATAACAAGAATAGAAATACAAAAAGCAATTAATAGGTTAAAAAATGGTAAAACACCAGGTAGTGATGGATTGCCATCTGAGTGGTACAAATCCTTTAGTGAAGATCTCCTGCCATTACTAGAAAAATCATTTAATTATACTCTGGAACATGCAGTGCTTCCTCCGTCTTGGAGAGAAACAATTATAACAGTTATTCCAAAAAAAAAAAAAAAAGGATGAATGAGACATGCTCTGATTATAGACCAATATCTATTCTAAACATGGATTATAAAATTTGTAGCTCAATATTAGCAAAACGATTTAAACAATTCATTGGAGATATCACAGATGAGGACCAAACAGGATTTATTAGAGGTCGCCAAACACGAGATAATACCAGGAGGGCACTTCACATTATAGATCATATTCAAAATAAACAAATAAAAGCTATTTTAATCAGTTTCGATGCAGAGAAAGCTTTCGACAGTGTAAGCTGGAACTTCTTATATAAAGCACTTGGAAAATTTGATTTTAATGAAAAGGCCGTACAGTGTGTGAGGACCTTATACCAATCACCAGTGGCCAGATTCAAGATTAACAGAAATCTAACTGATAATATAAAACTGGAACGTTCCACACGTCAGGGTTGCTGTTTACAACACTATTTGCAATTTATATTGAAGCACTGGCACAACACCCAAGACAACATAATGATCTCAAGGGTATTGATATACATAATGAATTTCACACAATAGGTTTGTTCGCGGATGATGTAATTTGTTATCTATCAAACCTGGAAAATTCACTGCCCTGTCTAATCAAACAGTTGGAGATATTTGGCTTCTACTCAGGATATAAATTAAATTTGAAAAAGACACAGGTTTTAACATTCGGTTATACACCATCAGAAACGATTCGTAGACAATATAAATTAAATTGGAATGCTACTATAATGACATACCTAGGAATACAATTAACAAAAAACAGATGACCTATATAAAGCAAATTTTATTAAAGTGGACCAAGAAATTAAGAGGGACATTAGAAGGTGGGATGCCCCAACACTAGATTTCAGCTCTAGAATTGAAACCATAAAAACGAACATATTACCAAAGTTATTATATCTTTTCCTGGCACTACCTATAGAAATCCCAGACAGACAGTTTAAAACATGGAACCGGATTATATCTGGATTTATATGGAACGCCAAAAAACCCAGAATAAGATTTGCAACTTTACAATTACCAAAAGAGAAGGGAGGTATGGCATTACCAGACTTTAGAGAATATTACCATGCTGCTCAAATAACTCCCATAATAAATATAAGTGACATAAATTATGAAGCGAAATGAAAAAATACTGAACAAAAAGTTCATGGAAGAGAATTGTGGAGTATCATTGGAAATATAGAGACCACCAAGAATACACTTGAGAAAGTTAATGCTGTTACTAATTTCTCACTAGGTAAATGGTTATATATAATTCGGAAATGCAAACTAGAGGAACAATTATGTTTGATCCAATGGCCAGCCAATAACAAATATTTTACTCAAGACCTAAGATCTAAACAATGGCTAGAAAGAGGTTTGACCTTAAAGATGGGCATTTCACAAGTTTCCAGGAACTACAACAAGAATTTGCTCTAAGAACTCAAGATCATTTTAGATATTTATAATTAAGGGATTTTTATAACAAAGAAATAAAACACAGAGTAGACCAAAATGAAAATGGGATTGTCAAAATGCTGGTCGAGACCTATAAGGGTCAAAACCACAGAACAGTGTCCTTAATTTATAAACATCTATTGGAAAATAGAGGCACTAATACTTTGGATATTAAAACAAAATGGGAAAGGGAATTGGATATTCTGCTAACAGAAAACGACTGGTTTAATATCTGGAAGACCCAAACTACGACATCCTCCTCCAGAATTTGGAGAGAACATTGTTAGAAGAATATAATCAGATTTTTTAGAACACCAAAAATTACCAGTAAATTCAAATCTACTGTTCAACCGTGTTGGAGAAACTGTGGAGCATTTAATGTTAACCAAGCACATATTTTTTGGCTTTGTCCTAGAATGACACAGTTCTGGAACGAAATACACAAAGAGATTGTGATAATATTAGGCTACACAATACCCAAGACTGGTCTGGTTTTATATTTTGGCCTTTTGGAGAATGTTGTTCTTAATAATGACTGTTATTTGTTTAAAATTCTGTTGGTGGCTGCCAAAAAGGTAATGACTAGGAAGTGGTGCCAATCTGACCCTCCCACCAGAAAGGAATGGATACAGACTGTGAACTCATTATATGAGATGGAGATTCTAACACATAGACTGAGGACACAAGAAGAGCAATGCCAGGACAAATGGGAAAAATGGATAAACATCACATCAACACTACAGGACTAATTTTGGATATGAACAGTACCCTTGAATCTTGTGATACTGTAATAAGAGTCTCCCCCTAGTATGTTATATTTGTTTTGTTTGTTCTGCTTTATTTTTGTTTGTTTGTTTGTTTTTTGCAGTGTTTGATTTTTCTTTTTGAAAGCATTCTAAAAATTTCAATAAAAATAAAGTTATAAAAAAAAAAGAAACGCCACAATTGTGAAATTGTGTTTTTTCAACATTGGAGAAATATGAACAAAGTATTGTGCACATCTGCAACAGACTGGCGACCTGTCCAGGGTGAACCTCACCTCTCGCCTGGAACACAGCTGGAGATTGGCACCAGCAACCCTGCCGACCCCAATAGGGACGAAGGGTGTACAGAAAATGGATGGATGGATGGATGGATATTGTGCACATTTGTAATGGAAAGGCAGCAAGTGTATTTAGTCAGAGGCTTCATCAGAATAGCTGCAATACAGACTGCTAAAGGAAATTCTGTAGCACTCTATAGCCGTCTGTAGTAATTCTTACCGCTAACAGTATCTACAACAACTATGAACAACCTGGAATAATGAGTTATGAAAACATTTAATTTTCCATTCAGATTAATACAAGTATTTTTGAATTTGAAACAGAAGGTTCACGTCTTCTTCACCATATTATGTTAGAATATGTTAACTTAAAATTTTCTTTATAAATACTTGAAGAAAATCTGAAACTGAGACTGACCTGAGCTGAAACTACGTGTTCGCCGTAGTGCATCATCACCTCTCCAGACAAAACCTCTTTTAGTTGGGATAAGGACAGCAGAGGGAGGGCACTGCCCAGCAGACGGTAGCTCAAGTAACTACACAACAGGAAAATATATCATTAGACTGAAAATGACTGGAAGAAAAAGAGGAAAGGTGATGTCTACAGAGTTGAAAACATAAAGACTGAATAAAAAGTTAAATGTTACATATAGCTGGTTAGTAGGAGTAAATTCCTCTTTTCATCAACTGTCTCATATCAAAGCAAACCATCCCAATAAGTGATGGTTTAGCAGCTGCCAGTTATGGACTCACTGTGACGGTCCGGACGGCTCCTTGAACATTCCCTCAGTGATGGCTTTGTCCCAGAACAGCTGGAAACTGTCTTCCTTCAAGGAGAGCTTCAGTAAGTCCAGGGCCACAGAGGGGAGGACGCGCTCCTTCTTCACTGAGTGGGCCGCCATCTTCAACACCTCCACTAGCCTGTCAGATGGAAGATACAGATGAGTAAACGAACTGATTTCAATTAGAACTAATTTTAAAACACAGTAGAGTCGCTGCAAATAGAAAAAAAATGAAGAAATTCTAAGATTAATCGCAGACATTTTTAAGAAAAAAAACTTGGAGCCGAGATGTGAGGGGTGGTTGGTTTGGTTCTCTAGTTGCATTTTGAATTTTATCCTTTTTCATCCATCCATCCAGCCATTTTCTGTACACCCTTGTCCCTACTGGGGTCTGGAGTTTCTGGTGCCTATCTCCAGCTAACGTTCCGGGCGAGAGGCAGGTTACAGCCTGAACAGGTCACCAGTCTGTCGCAGGGCAACACAGAAACAGACAGGACAAACAACCATGCACACATGCACACACACACACACACACACACACACACACACACACACACACACACACACACCTAGGGAGAATTTAGAGAGACCAATTAACCTAGTCGTCATGTTCTTGGACTGTGGGAGGAAGTCAGAGAACCCGGAGAGAATCCATGCATGCACAGGGAGAACATGCAAACTCCATGCAGAAAGAGTTCAGGCCGGGAATCGAACCCAGAACCTTCTTGCCGCAAGGCAACAATGCTACCAACTGCAGCACTGTGCAGCTCTTTTAACCATTTTCATTTTGTTGAAAAAGCAACAAAAAAGGGCTGAAACAGGTGCACTGAATATTTTTCTGATGCACCATTTTGTCAGTATTATATTGTTAAGAACATCAAAAGTTATATATGTACACAATAACAATTATATTTTTAATTTGTTTGACTGGCTCTAATAAAACTATTTGAAATAAGAAAATAGAAAAATACATTGAAATTTCTAAGGTTCTCAGGTTCCTTGATTGAGAAAGTTTTGCAATGGAAAAAAAATGAAGGAATTACAAGACTATCTCCATTTATACATCAAAATTTCTTTACTAATCTCCAAACAAGGTGCAACAAAAGAAAATACTGTTTGTTGATGCATTTATAAACAAAAACAAAATGTGTTTCCTTTTAGTTTTGACATTTTTCAGGATTTAGTAGCTGATTACCAATCAGAGCAATTCAGGGGGAAATTTGACTGATTGCTTTGGTCCATCCCTTATGTTGTTTTGGATTGAGATGGCAACCTTTGACCATAAGCTACTGTGTCTATAAATTAAAAAAAAGTCTTCAATTAGGGCTGGACGATGTGGCTGAAAAACGTATCACAATTTAAGGGTTCATATCGATAGTGATTATTAATGATTAATTAATTTTTTTGTTTTAAATATCTAAAATACTGACAACTGGTAATGTAAACGTTCCTGTTTTATCCTCAAGCTATTGTACTATTTTTTTCTTTCACGCTACATTATTGCTGTTTACTTTTGAAGAGTTATGAGGCACAGCGGTAAAACCCTAATCTGCTGCTGTGACAATTACTCAAAAAGTTGTTGCTAGGTAATCAAAGAGTGAATCATTTGCTAAGTAACCAAAGGATGACTAAGTGAATTAGTTGATACTGTCAAGAAAATCCGAGATCATCCCACTTCCCCATGCTGGAGATTTTAGTTTAACAGTAAAAATAAATAAAGTTATCTTTAAAATTAATTACTCAAGTAAAATCTAGACCCAACATTAGACTTAAATGTCAATAAAGTCAATTTGGTTGTGTGTGTTGTTTCTGTCTCCTGCAAACTTTGCTTTAATTCTACTTTTTTCTATTTAATCATAAGAAATCATAGTCAAGACAGAGAGAGTCATGAAACAGGAAAAGCAGTTTCCTGGAAAAAGAGGAAGTAAGTTTCCAGCCTGCAGATTTATAAAAATAGTTCAGACTATTACTTAGCATGAAAGTTTTAAAAAAAAGAAATCTAAATATTGTGAGTAATTGGATAAGATTCAAAGTAAAATACTTATATTAATATTGGTTTACTTGTAATAATACTTACACTTACACTTACATTAGTGGAAACTCTTACAAGTAAAACAAGTAACTGTAACTTTGATATCAAATAATAAGAATCATGAATTATTCTTGGTTTCTTTACAGAAAACATTTGTAATAACTCACATTAAGATTATAATAAGAGTAACTGATAAATTATGGTTATCATAACATTATAAAAGAATGATAAATCAGAGAAGTAAAAGAAGTTATAAATGTGATTTTTACTCTGAACTTGAAATGTTATAAATGTGATTTTTACTCTGAACTTGAAATGGTGTCAAAGGTGTAACTGCAATTAAAGATCACTGATGTGTTGGAGGTAGATTGTAGGTGAAAGGTTAAGGGAGAAAGAGGAACTAACAGGAGAGCAGAGATGGTCAACACCTTATTTGGAAACAGGAGAGCAGAGATGGTCAATGCCTTATTTGAAAACAGGTTGTTAAGCAACCTGAGACATTAGCACAGACATCAGGACACAATGTCTCTAAGACAGTGATGGAGATGAGATCATCTGTCCAAGCAGGTAGCCAATGAAATAAGCACAGCAACAGTGCTAGCCAATGCAAATGAACCAAAAGGGTGGATGAACCCTATAAAAGGTGGGTGCAAAAGAGGAAACTTTGGTTGGATCCTCCAGGCAGCTTCGAGTCAAGATCGAGATGGACAAAGAACTCTGCAGCTGAAGAAGAGCCGGGGCCACAGAGCCGAAGACTGTCCTGATCATGGGGACCAACCCGTCTGCCCCGCAACATGTGGCTTCAAATCGCACTTCTCTCATCAGCTGGGTTCAGACCCCAAAGACGAAGATGAAGACCAAGGTAAAGGCAAAGGCAAAGACAAAGACAAGGACAAAGACAAAGACAAAGAACAAAGACAAAGAAGAAGAACTGATGCCTTCCTTCCTGCCAGCACCCAAGTCCTGTGTGACATCACCATCCATGAGGAGAAGAAAGCTCATCAGGCCTACAGAGATCCCTGCCTTCGTCGACCAACATCCTCCTACTGCTGCAACACCTCCTTCATCATCAGGCCAGGTCTGGGGTTCGAAAAGCCAAACTCTGTCCGTCTCTCTCAAAGGTTCCCTTTTTAGTTCTCAGTGTCAGCCTTAGGGAAAGATAGACTAGATGATAGATTTTTCTTATTTGATTATTTCTGCTACTGAATTAAGCTGTACTGACCCTTGCAAAATTGCCTTACTAATAAAATATTTAGCATAAAGAAAATCTAAAAGATGTTGTGGACATTCGATTAATGAGTCACCTTAAAGTTCTTTGATGGTTGTAAAATAGCTATGATGTTCGATTCTGGAGAGGAAGAGGTGGAAAATGTTTTATTGGTTCCTGATAGCCCATATTTAAAACATCATCCTTGGGACTCGCCCGAGTCACTAAAACCTACCTGGTTCAGTAACAAGAGCAAATTGTAATAAAAGAGAACGAGCGACCGTTAACAGGTGTGTTCTGTGAAACTAGTTGGCTGCAGGCTGCTCAGTCTGGCTAATTCACAGGGGAAGAAGGGTGGGACACCTGGATGGAGGTCGTCAGAAACCAGGCGAATCGCTCGATGCCAGCTTAAACAGAGTTTACTTCAGTTCTGGACAGGGTAAATCTCAGCAGATTTAGGAAACTCGATTAACCCGTTAGATGGAGAGCTGGTACCACATCTCCCCTCTCCGAAGAGTAAGTAGAGCGTGAGTGAGTAGTGAGAGAGGTAAGGACGGGGGGTGGGGGGATGTGGCGCAATAACAAGTGGCGCCCAACGTGGGGCTTGAAAACGAACAGGGACTTCACAACTTATGGACGAAGAAAGCAGAACTGAGGCTCCGCCGGAAACTCGAGGTGCAGCGACAGGACAACACCTGAGAAGAAGCCCTATGGAGGGGCAAAGATGAAGTTCTTTCAAGCCACCAAGAAAGATTGTCTCTGCCGGGTCGGGGACAGAACACCTAAGGACAGGTGGTCCTAGAGAGGTAATGCAGTGCGTGCATATGGTACTGGATATGCAGGCGTGCTACAAACCCGTGAAGAACTGAGCAAGCAGAACTTCTGGATGACCCTTCAGCCCATCCGATGCAGCTGTGGGACTGTGAGTATGTGTTCACACGCAGGGACCCAGGGCAGCGGATGGAAGGTTTGTTCATCAAGAGCACAGTCCCATGGGGTTCAGTCTGCATGGATGTAGCAGAGCCAATGGGGATAACAGGAAGAGAGGTGAGAAGTACCTCTTGGTTCTGATGGACTCACAGTAACAGTGACAGCTGCTAGAAGAGCAGGTCTTCCCCTGCAGAGGAACTCCGTTCACGTCACAGAAAGCAGAGAGGCGAAGACACTTCTCCTTTGCCCAGAGAAGGAAAAAGGGAAGTTGCAGCTCAAAGTGTCATTGGAAACAGGGCAGAGAGTCAAGATCGGCCTGCAGCCACGGTGATTAAGCTGAGGTTCAACGCCCAAGAGTTTGTAAAGTAAGTACTGAACTGCAACACAGTACTACTGATGAAGAAAGGGGTCCAAGGGGTGCTCAAGCCAGTTCTTAGCTAAAGCGAACCAGAACATTACAAGAAGATATCCAGAGGATCAAGCATCATGCCATCCTACAATAGACTGGCCACTATTACAGGATGGTTGCCGTTCAAAGAACAACTTCAAGGCTTTGGACTGGGAGGGCCGTGAAGAAATTGGACTATGCTAAAGAAGAACTCCTGTCACAAACTGATGGATTAAACTGGAAAAGGGGCTGAAGTCGTGAGGAAGAAGTGGCGTCATAGGAAATCACTAAGATCAACCCTGTAACAAAGCATTGAAGTCAGACCCAACACCTAGAAGGATCTGGCAACTGTTTCGTCCTGATATCTAGAGCACCTGTCCTGGATATTCAGCACTGTAAGTTTTGCAGTTTTGTTTTTTTTTAATTGGACAATTCCTGATGCCTCCGACAACTCCAGTACCCCTTAAAGACCACAGCTACGGAAAAGGATCACGATTACGAGGAAAGCGTCATGCTGCTTATTTTTTTGCTTTGCTCTGCTGAATGTTCGAGATTTTTTTTTTTTTGAGGCCTTCTTCCTTCCCACATCCTGAAGAAACGACAGTTCATCCAGCGAAGGTTCCTGTGAAAGAATCAGAGCGATCCAAGTTCTCTTCGACATTCATCACCTAATGGGGGAAATTAAAACTCCAAGGAGGGGGTGTCAAGAGAGGTGGAGTTTTGATGACTACACTGAGCCCTTTGTGACAACTGAGGATGAAGAATCTGCAACTTCACATCCCAGAAGAACCTCTTCTCTTTCCAGACGATGACGACGCAGAACTGCAGGAGGGTGATGGATTCCCAGCATGGGAAAGGTCTGACCTCGTGGACGGTGTCAAGAAAATCCGAGATCATCCCACTTCCCCATGCTGGAGATTTTAGTTTAACAGTAAAAATAAATAAAGTTATCTTTAAAATTAATTACTCAAGTAAAATCTAGACCCAACATTAGACTTAAATGTCAATAAAATCAATTTGGTTGTGTGTGTTGTTTCTGTCTCCTGCAAACTTTGCTTTAATTCTACTTTTTCTATTTAATCATAAGAAATCATAGTCAAGACAGAGAGAGTCATGAAACAGGAAAAGCAGTTTCCTGGAAAAAGAGGAAGTAAGTTTCCAGCCTGCAGATTTATAAAAATAGTTCAGACTATTACTTAGCATGAAAGTTTTAAAAAAAGAAATCTAAATATTGTGAGTAATTGGATAAGATTCAAAGTAAAATACTTATATTAATATTGGTTTACTTGTAATAATACTTACACTTACACTTACATTAGTGGAAACTCTTACAAGTAAAACAAGTAACTGTAACTTTGATATCAAATAATAAGAATCATGAATTATTCTTGGTTTCTTTACAGAAAACATTTGTAATAACTCACATTAAGATTATAATAAGAGTAACTGATAAATTATGGTTATCATAACATTATAAAAGAATGATAAATCAGAGAAGTAAAAGAAGTTATAAATGTGATTTTTACTCTGAACTTGAAATGTTATAAATGTGATTTTTACTCTGAACTTGAAATGGTGTCAAAGGTGTAACTGCAATTAAAGATCACTGATGTGTTGGAGGTAGATTGTAGGTGAAAGGTTAAGGGAGAAAGAGGAACTAACAGGAGAGCAGAGATGGTCAACACCTTATTTGGAAACAGGAGAGCAGAGATGGTCAATGCCTTATTTGAAAACAGGTTGTTAAGCAACCTGAGACATTAGCACAGACATCAGGACACAATGTCTCTAAGACAGTGATGGAGATGAGATCATCTGTCCAAGCAGGTAGCCAATGAAATAAGCACAGCAACAGTGCTAGCCAATGCAAATGAACCAAAAGGGTGGATGAACCCTATAAAAGGTGGGTGCAAAAGAGGAAACTTTGGTTGGATCCTCCAGGCAGCTTCGAGTCAAGATCGAGATGGACAAAGAACTCTGCAGCTGAAGAAGAGCCGGGGCCACAGAGCCGAAGACTGTCCTGATCATGGGGACCAACCCGTCTGCCCCAAAACATGTGGCTTCAAATCGCACTTCTCTCATCAGCTGGGTTCAGACCCCAAAGACGAAGATGAAGACCAAGGTAAAGGCAAAGGCAAAGACAAAGGCAAAGACAAAGACAAAGAACAAAGACAAAGAAGAAGAACTGATGCCTTCCTTTCTGCCAGCACCCAAGTCCTGTGTGACTTCACCATCCATGAGGAGAAGAAAGCTCATCAGGCCTACAGAGATCCCTGCCTTCGCCGACCAACATCCTCCTACTGCTGCAACACCTCCTTCATCATCAGGCCAGGTCTGGGGTTCAAAAGCCAAACTGTCCGTCTCTCTCAAAGGTTCCCTTGTTAGTTCTCAGTGTCAGCATTAGGGAAAGATAGACTAGATGATTGATTTTTCTTATTTGATTATTTCTGCTACTGAATTAAGCTGTACTGACCCTTGCAAAATTGCCTTACTAATAAAATATTTAGCATAAAGAAAATCTAAAAGATGTTGTGGACATTCGATTAATGAGTCACCTTAAAGTTCTTTGATGGTTGTAAAATAGCTATGATGTTCGATTCTGGAGAGGAAGAGGTGGAAAATGTTTTATTGGTTCCTGATAGCCCATATTTAAAACATCATCCTTGGGACTCGCCCGAGTCACTAAAACCTACCTGGTTCAGTAACAAGAGCAAATTGTAATAAAAGAGAACGAGCGACCGTTAACAGGTGTGTTCTGTGAAACTAGTTGGCTGCAGGCTGCTCAGTCTGGCTAATTCACAGGGGGAAGAAGGTTGGGACACCTGGATGGAGGTCGTTAGAAACCAGGCGAATCGTTTCTCGATGCCAGCTTAAACAGAGTTTACTTCAGTTCTGGACAGGGTAAATCTCAGCAGATTTAGGAAACTCGATTAACCCGTTAGATGGAGAGCTGGTACCACATCTCCCCTCTCAGAAGAGGAAGTAGAGAGTGAGTGAGTAGAGAGAGAGGGAAGGAAGGGGGGTGGGGGGATGTGGCGCAATAACAATACCACCAATCTTTCTTAGCTCGCCATGAGAGGTCATTAATTTTGTTAGAAGAGTTTAAAAAGTGTCTGCCTGAACAGATTGTGATTTATTTAAATGAACAGAAAGTGTCATCATTGACAAATGCAGCACTGTTGGCTGATGAATTTATTTTGACTCATAAAAATGTGTTTTCTTCACAGAATTCGTTTCGGGAAAATTTATCCAACCGAGAAAATGCACATTTAAAGTCAGTGGGTAAAAATGTGCCATTAGTTGCGTCAAAAGCAAACAGCCGTGATTGCTTTTATTGTCATGCACCTGGACATTTAATTGCTGTGTGCCCAGTTTTGAAGAAAAAAGAAGCTCAAGACATCAAAACTCCTGCGGGTGTGGATTAATAAAGTCAGCTTTCCTAGCCAACAAAAACTCAAAGTTGATGTTGATCCGCAGTTTTTGCCATTTATCTCGCGGGGTTTTGTTTCTTTGATGAGGGAAAAGATAAAGTTCCAACCACAATCCTTGGGTGTTTGTCACTCTTTTGTTAAAATCTGTGCTGCCCTTGTCTAATCAAATATATTGTGCTTTAGATATTTTTGTGTGGGGAATAAAAATGAGAGTAAACAAGCCTTTTGTGTATGGTGCACCTATGTTCACCATTAGTTTCGGGACGCATTAAAGTAGCCGTGCGTCTGTGGTTACCAATTGAAGGCGTGGCCTTCATTTATGGTAATGACTTGGCTGGTGGAAAAAGTGTTTCCTCAACCAAAATTTGTTGTTGTCCCAGTTTCGTTTACCTTCGTTGTCGAATTAGTTGTGTTCTTTTTCTAACTTCGTTCGGTGTTTCACTATGGGAATCGCCTCAGCGTGACCCAACTACGGAAGCTCCAATGACATTACGTCTGTCCGTGACAGACAGGTTGAGCCGTGACCGTGGCTCCACCCACCATCCAATAACACGGCCAACCTACCCCTCTCAACTCATTCTCGCTTTCTTCCCGTGTGAAGAACTACAGCAAAGCTCCCTCAGCACATTCAGGCTAGCTTGGCTCTGCTTAACCGTTCGTAGGCGTTCCGTAAAGGAAAACGCCGCTGAACGCAGTACCAGGACGGGCCTGGACTGTGCTGGGTAAGTGCTTCGAAAGAAGCCTTTTTCAGTTATACAAGCGTTCGAAGCAGCTATCGCGTAAAGGCGGGCGGCTTTTATAGCTACTTTGTTTTAATTAACAGAGTAACTAACGTTTGTGTTGGCTAAGCTAACGCGTAACGGCGGGCTTGGTGGTTGCATAGCGGTACATCGCTAGCATAAACAGTTGGTAAAGTTCGGCTAACGTGTCGCGGCGAGCGGACTTTATCTTCAGTTTTATAGCTAACGTGTTACGACGAGCTATAATAAGCTTTCGGCATGGCTACGGCTCCCACCCCCACCAAAGGGTCGGAATCGACAGTTAAAGAGGCTGTATCCCGCCTGTGCCCAGCGTCATGCGGGGCCTCTATTTCAGGCAGGGACCCACACCCTATGTGCATCGCTTGTATGGGCGCTAAACACGCTCAAGCGTCGCTGGCTGACCCTCAGGGGTGCCAGCACTGCTCGTCGATGCCAGAAAAAATCCTGGAAAGGCGGCTTAGAGTAGCTGTAGCTAACAGCCAGGACCCATGCCTCTCATCACCTTCAGCTGTTGCAGCAGGTGAAAACCATCAGCCGCGAGCCTCTAAGAGCTGGGCGGACATGATGGAGGAAGAGTCCTCGCCCATGCCCCCTCTGTTTGAGGGTCTCATGGAGAGCAGGGAACTCGAAAGAGGCTTGGAGGAAACAGAGGGTGACGCAAACTCTGACCTCCTCGACCTGGAAGACATGGAAGAAGAGGAAGATGATGTCTTCCCGGCTCAACTGTCCAGGCCGCCCAGTGGAGCGGACATCGCCTCCCCTGGGGACAGTGACCTGTATGATGTGTGCAAACGGGCTGCTTTAAAGCTGAACATCCCCTGGCCCGCAGTCCAGGATGCAGGCCATACAGAACGTGACTTATATGAAAGGAAGAGACTGCCACCAGTCTTACCTTCAACATAACAGCTTTTACCAGCTGTTCCAGCATGCATGAGAGAAAGAGCCGTTTCTGGTCTAGTCCATTCAAGAGCAAGCTCCCCACTAAGGGCTTCTCTAAGTTGGAGATACAGGGGATGGGTGAGTTGGGGCTGGCCGAACCCCCAACAGTGGAGCCTTCAGTGGCTTACCATCTTCACCCTAACCGCAGATCGGTGTCAGCATCTTCTCACTTCCAGGTAAAATAGATCGCCTCACTGCATCTATTTACCAAAGAATGTACAAATATGCTGGACAATCAGTGTGCTCGCTTAACGCAGTTACACTGTTGTCAGCCTATCAGGGTGAAATCTTGGAGGAGATGGGTCGTCAGCTGGACTCGGGGACACCAAACCCCACCCTTTGGGATGAGATTTGTGTGGTGAACGATCTTATCCTACGCTCCTCTAGAGGAGCCGTTCAAGGCTGTGGTCGTGTCATGGGACTGGCAGTCTCAGGGGAGAGGGCCTTATGGCTAAACCTGTCAGGCCTAAGTGACGCCCAAAAGGCTGAAATTATGGATTCGACCTATGACCCATCAAAAGGTCTATTTGGCCCCTCCCTGGAGAAAATGAGGGAAATAAGTACCCTCAGAAAACAGGAAGGAGAGGCTTTCAACCTTTGTTTGCCTCGTAAACCTAGTCAAACTCCTCCACCAGGACCAAGACCTGGCTTTGCTGCTGCTGCTGCAGTGAGAGGACGGCAGGGTGGACCTAGGGCTCCAAGGAGGCCTGCCACACAACCTCCCCAGCAAAATAAATCTGAGAACCCAAAGCCATGGGGTAAGCATTCTTTTGCAGCGGCCGCTGCAAAAAATCGTCCATCTTACCCCGGGGAGGGGAAAAAGAAGCGGGCCACCTAGCCCCTGTCTTTTTTCCACGACTTCTTCATCAGAAGAGGGGGTTTTCAGACAGCAGTGCAAATCCTCCTGTCCGGTGTTCAAATTCTCCTGTGGTTCCCAGTTCATCAGGAGTCCTGTTAAATTCTCCCCCTCGTGTTCAGAGAGAGGAAATTTGGAGACAGACAACACAGTGTTTTCCAGCACTTCAAAACTGTCATGTCACCCTTCACAGCACTTTGTCAGTGTCACCAAGCACTCACCAGTGCCCCTTCACACATTTTTCTGTTCTGGGGGAATCAAGGGAAATAAAAGAAGCTTTTCTGCAACCAGGCATGATGCCAAGGGCAGAAAGCCCCCCACGAAAAAAGAAGAAAATTGCAAAAATGAATCCATGTCACCCCCCTCTGTACCCAACAGAGGGAGCTGGCGCTCTCTGCATGAGAGCACAGCTCAGCTGTGCAGAGGGGATGACGTCACCCAACATGGCAGGCAGCCTCTCTGCGCAGGCAGAGGAGTGGCGCGCATGCGCAGTCTCCCCGTGGGTTTTGACCACAATTTCCAGGGGGTACAGACTGCAGTTCGCTGTGAGACCTCCGAGATTCAACGGAGTGCTCGTTTCAGTGGCCAATGGGGATTCGGCGCAGGTCCTGGAGGACGAGATCGCATCCCTGTTAGCCAAACAAGCAATCAGAGTGGTGCCGGAAGAAGAGGTTCGTCAAGGCTTCTACTCACGCTATTTTCTCATTCCAAAGAAAGACGGCGTGTCATTACGGCCCATACTGGACCTGCGTGTGTTAAACAAACACTTACGCAAGTACACATTCAGAATGTTGACACACAAGACGCTATGTCGCTCCATTCGCCCGGAGGATTGGTTTGTAACTATCGACCTCTCCGATGCATATTTTCACATAGCCATTTACCCCCCACACAGAAAGTTTCTCAGGTTTGCTTACCAGGGCACAGCCTACGAGTATCAAACTGTCCCGTTCGGGCTGTCATTAGCCCCGAGGGTGTTCAGCAAGTGTGTGGAGGCGGCGCTGTCTCCAGTGAGATCGAGCGGCATCAGAATTTTTTCGACATAGACGATTACCTCATTTGCTCTCGATCGAGATCAGGCAATCAGCGACTCTCGGGTGGTGTTAACCCACCTCATCAACCTGGGGTTCAGAATAAACCAGACGAAAAGTCGTTTAATTCCCGTGCAATGCACGGAGTATTTGGGTCTCAAAATAAACTCCCTCTCCTACCGCGTTACGTTATCGGAGGAGAGAACCCTGTCATTCGCTCAGTGCATGGCGTATTTCCAGCTGGGGAAATTCGTTCCATTCAGACTTTGCCTAAGGCTCCTCGGCCTCATGGCGTCAGTGATTTCCGTTGTCCATCTGGGACTGTTACGGATGAGGGATTTTCAGCGGTGGGTCGCTTCGCTACGCCTATGTCCCCGCCGTCATCTGTACCGCAGGGTGAGAATAACACCCGCATGTGTGGTGGCTCTCCGACCATGGGGAGACCCGGCCGTCTTCACGGTGGGCGTGCCCCTGGGTGCGGTATCATCCAGGGTTATCCTGACCACGGATGCGTCTATGACGGGCTGGGGTGCAACTATGATGGGCAGAGCTGTGAACGGTGTATGGTCGAAAAGAATGGCACGGCTCCACATCAACATGCTGGAACTACACGCTGTATTCCTAGCTTTGAAGCATTTCATGCCTTTGATGGTTGGTCACCATGTCTTGGTAAAGACAGACAATTCCACAGTGGTGGCGTATATCAACCGTCAGGGTGGGACCCGATCCATTCAGTTACACAAATTGGCCAGGGAAATAATCATGTGGAGCAGCACCAGATTTCTATCGGTTCGCGCAACGCATGTACCAGGAATTTTGAACAGAGGGGCCGATCTGTTATCCAGAGGCAACCCCCTTTACGGAGAGTGGAAGCTGCACCCTCAAGTGATGGAGCAGATCTGGCAGAGGTACGGACAGGCTGCCGTAGATCTCTTCGCCTCATGGGAAAACGCTCATTGCCCACTGTTTTTCTCCCTGTCGGACCGAGACGCACCACTGGGCGTGGACGCGCTGGCTCACTCATGGCCGAATGTGTTGCTCTATGCATTCCCCCCTCTGAGTCTGATATCCCCAACTCTAATCAGAGTGAGGGAACAGGGCCTGTCCCTAATTCTGGTGGCCCCATGGTGGCCATCGAAGCCTTGGGTGGCAGAAATAATCCAAGTTCTGTCAGCACAACCATGGCGGCTTCCCATTCGCAGGGACCTTCTGTCTCAAGCTCAGGGGGAGATCTATCATCCACATCCAGATCGTCTGGCTCTCTGGGCCTGGCCCGTGAAAGGTGGAACCTAAATGCAACAGGTCTCCCTCCAGAGGTCATCGACACCATCCAGAATTCAAGGGCTCCTTCAACTCGTTCACTTTACAGTGGTAAATGGCGAGTTTTTGAGGAGTGGTGTGTGGCGAGACAGGCTATTCCATTTCAGTGTTCGGTGGTGGAGGTTCTCTGTTTTCTACAGAGTTTGTTGGAAAAGGGCAAGGCCTTTTCTACTATTAAGGTTTATTTAGCTGCAATCTCAGCTTGTCATGTGGGATTTAGTGATAAACCTGTGGGGCAGCACCCCTTGGTGTGCCGTTTCATGAAGGGGGCACGACGTAAGCTGCCCACCTCTAGGCGTTTCATGCCATTATGGGACCTCACTCTGGTACTGGAGGCCCTTTGCCATCATCCCTTTGAGCCTTTGGAGGGTATTGGTATGAAATTTCTTACATTAAAAACGGCACTGCTCTTAGCGTTAACTACTGCTAAGAGAGTGGGTGAGTTACATGCACTGTCTGTCAGTCCTTCTTGCCTACAGTGGGCACCGGGGGTCTCCAAAGTGTGCTTGAGACCCAATCCTGCTTTTGTGCCCAAGGTGATGGAAACATCATACAGGTGTTCGATGGTGGAACTGTTGGCATTCCATCCACCTCCTTTCTCTTCAGCAGAAGAGAAAAGGCTTAATTGCTTATGTCCGGTGAGGACTTTGAGGGCTTATGTTGACAGGACAGCTGACTTTAGAAGAGCTGATAACCTGTTCGTGTCTTGGGCCACTTCTCATAAGGGCAAACCTATTTCTCGCCAAAGGTTAGCGCACTGGATTGTGGAGGCTATCTCTCTGGCATATAGATGCTCAGGGTCAGAGCCACCAGAAGGGGTGAGGGCCCATTCTACCAGGGGCATGGCCACCTCGTGGGCTTTGTTCCGCGGTGTGTCCGTCCAGGACATCTGTGCTGCAGCTAGTTGGGCTACACCGCACACGTTTGTGAGGTTTTACAGGCTGGATGTGGCCCAGTCATCATTAGCGCACACGGTGCTTGGGGTTGACTCATCAGGCTCCGCCTGAGTCCTGGATTGTATTAATTGCTGCCAAGCATTGCTTCGGGGTCAGCATGCAATTCGGGAGTTGGCCATATCTCCCATAGTGAAACACCGAACGAAGTTAGAAAAAGAGCGTTGGGTTACTTGACGTAATCCCTGGTTCTTTGATAACAGAGTGAGGTGTTTCACCAACACATCCCTTCTTGCATGGGCACGGAAAGAAACCTGCTTAGAATGAGTTGAGAGGGGTAGGTTGGCCGTGTTATTGGATGGTGGGTGGAGCCACGGTCACGGCTCAACCTGTCTGTCACGGACAGACGTAATGTCATTGGAGCTTCCGTAGTTGGGTCACGCTGAGGCGATTCCCATAGTGAAACACCTCACTCTGTTATCAAAGAACCAGGGATTACGTCAAGTAACCCAACGTTTCGGATGCGTTTCTTGCGTGTATTTATGCGCGCGCAAGCTCGTAAAATAGGTAAAATTCGTAGATTGGTCTGGGTCATTTAGGGCTACATTCGATTAAATTGGCTTTGTTCAGAATGACTGTAAAATGTCGGACTGTGGCGTCTCAAATTATTCCTTTAGCTATAACGGAGTGTGAATATTAAGTAGATGTTTGATTAAGGCGCAGCAGAATGATCAGTTACTGATTTCGGTTGCTGTGGCAGATGAGAGTGGATTTAAAGCCCAGGTGACATATGTTATTAAAATGTGTTCTGATTAAGTCTTGGCACCTAGACTCGTGTGATTTGTATAGAAATTAAGAAAAGCTTTACGTCGATTTTGGGAAGGTGTGGTTGTTATCGCGGGTTTTGTAGAAATTTTTTTTAGCTGTAGTTCGTTCGCTGAAATCTTTTTAACTCATTGGAATTAAAACACTTAGGGGTGTGTTTAATTCTTGTGAATGGGGGTGTTACGACTGGGGTCGTTTGACCTAATTATGTACCTGAGTGCAGGTGTTTTTTTTTCTTATTTGATTGGTGCCTGGAGGACGGCGGGGGACGTCCGATTGGTCGCTTCCTGGAGAGGATGGATAAAAGCTGGTGACGCGGACTTCCTGGGGTTCCATCCTCAGCCCATCCCTATCGACCACACTGTTTGTAACGTTTCGGAGTTTGTAGGAGTGAGCTGCCGTTTCTGTTTTCTTAGTTTTCTCCTGTTTTGTTTTAGTTAGGGAGGTAAGATTTTGTCATTTGGTTTATTTACTTTTAATTAGGTAAGTTGGTTTATATTCAGATAGTTTTTTTGTTTGTTGTTTTCGGCGTTAACTCACTCCGAGGTTATACGCTCAACTCCTTGTAAATTGAAAATACATCTCTTTACAATAAATATCATATAAAATGTTCAACTTTGTGTGTTGGTTGCTGGGGATCTGAAGAGGATGGATCCTTTATGTTGCGATCTGGCCTCGCCTAGACGGGTCGTAACAAGTAGCTAAAGCCTTTCCTCTGCATACATCCCCCAGAATGCTGTGCGGTGTTGTATCAGACTTCAGTGAAATTTTTAAATACTCTATCAGACATATTTTCTATTGATACTGATCATGTGTCTATTATGATAGGCAATGTCATTGATTTATTGCCCAGCCCTATATTCTGGATTATTTATCTCTTAAATTCAAAGTAAAATGCAGCAGTGCAGATTAACTAATGGCTATGCAGTGAGTTGTGGAACATGTTCTCACTTTGGGATGTTGTCTGTGTTGATGATGGTGGAAGAGTCCAGGAGCTTCTTCAGCTTCTTGGGTTTCAGGGCTTGTGGGAAGTGTTGCAGCGCCACCAGAAGCAGCTGCATCTGCTCCGGGGTCCTGAAGGCCGATGCCAGGTCGGCCTCCAGAGCGCTCAGCAGAACCTCCTCAAATACCTCTTCCGGTATCTGTGGGCCCCGAAAACAGCAGCTTAAAGAAGGAGAACGGGTCATAGTGGTGGGACGGTGAAGCTGCTACCGTTACCTCAGTGAGGATGTCAGTCATGGTTTTGCTGGGCAGGTCCTTCAGGTGCTGCTTGTGCTGGATCAAACACTGAAGGAGCTGCACACATCCCAGCACCACCTGGGGTTCCTGCAGAGTAAAGCAAACACGCTCAAAAGCTTTTGGATATACGGGCTAAATCACTGTTTTACAAAGTCAGGGCCTCAGAGATGGAGGGAAGAAAACAATTTAATCCAACAAATGTTTTAATTATGATGGAATAGTAAGGCTACACTAATTTTAAAAAAAAATTCTATCAGAATAAAGTATAATTTATTCTCGTATTGTCACGACTTTATTCTTGTATTATTTTGACGTTATTCTCGTAATATTACAAGATTGTTCTTGTGTTAATTTGACTTTATTTGCTTTTATGGACAAACTAAGTAGCAGACTTACTTTGACGAGGCGTCCCGACTGATGGAGGGCAATGACGCCAAACAGATTCCCAAACATGGCATTTCTGGCAAGTTTCTAGAGAGCAAAAACACGGTTTAGCTGTCTAAACATCCTTTAAATGAATGTTTCTGTGCCAAATGAAGTCCAAAAGATCAAAATGTACCCTTTTTGCAGCCTGTAAGTTGTGTTTTTCTTTGATTTTGTCAAGTATGCTCTGCAGGGAAATGTCTTCAAAGGCACTCAACACCTTAGGGAGAAGAAAACTCATAGGTTTGACTCTTTACGTTCTTCTAATCTCTAAAATTTAAATGGATTTTATTAGTTTTGTCTCTAAATTTGATCAGTTTTTAGCAACTATATAGTTGGAAAATTAACAGAATTGTATCAATTTCCTTTTTGTACCACAGGACTCAGGCCGGCGGTCCACTCACCTGTCCCAGAGCCAGGCTGAACCCGGGTCGGGCCGTCTCCCGGGTGTGGGCAAGGCCATCCACCAGCCTTTTAAATGTGTATTCCAACTCATCAGCCTGCAGCAAAAACAGCAACCAGGATATCTTAATTTACTCCTGACTTCACGATTACTCTTTGAACAATTTTATCTTTCTTCATTCTTAAATTTAAATCTCTATGAGATTTTGTCAAAAACAAACAAATACATTTTATTAATTGAATTTTCACAATGCCTGTATTTTTTTGGGTTGTGTACATTTATCATATTGTTTAGCATTTAGTGTGATGAATGTCTTGATGACTGCGATGATCATTTTGATTTGTTGTTGTCACAGTAAATTCCATTTGTTGTGAAACTCCCCCACAACTGTCCATATTGACAGGATTGTTAGTTTCAATATTTTCTGCACTGTTTGTTGCAATAAATAATTAATCGATTAATCACATAATAAGTTCAGAGAGCTTAATAATGTTAATTTAGATGATAAATATATTTTTTAATAATGTTGTGTATGGTTTAAATTTATCCCTGAATAAATTTAAATTTGTTCCTAACTAAATTTAAATCATACATATATAGATAAATGTATGTATGGCTTCACTAGGTAATAGTAATTTCTTTTTTTTTATGTTTTGGGTGGTTGTGTTTTATTTTTTATATTAAGAATGTCTTCCAGTCCTATTGTGGAGTGTTCTGTATAAAATTAAAGTTTTCTAGTCTTTGAAAGGGAAAGTTTATATTTTTATGCCATTATCATTATATTAATTGAAAATCGTATTAAAAGCAAAAATGTTATTGTTTATCAAAATATTTTCTGGGACAATTCATCATCAAGCAAAATTTGTTATCTTGACAGGCCTAAATGAAAGAATCAATAATTATCAATAAATTTGAAAACATGACTAAATGCAATTATATTTTGCAGTGCAGTGATATAATACTAACTTCTTTATAGAATTGAGTGGAGTTCAAAAGCAGCATATTACAAATGGAAATGTTTTTCAATAGCATTATTTGTTAGCAGGGGTAGCCCTGCTACAGTTGCAGCCATACCATTACCTAAAAAAAGTAATAAATAGTTTTTATCGCCACTTTTATCAATAGTACCACAAAATATCGTGATAAAACTTTAAATCCATATCGTCCACCCTTAGGTAAAACTTCGGCCTAGTCTCTAGTACTCTGTAGGCACTCACAGTTTCATTCACTCTAAACACCTTCCCTGTTTAAAAAGCTAAACAGGAAAGCTTTATTTCAAAATGCAGAAGGTGTTTTTAGAATGGGATACAGTTTACTTAAATCATACACAGGTAAAAAAAAAACAAAAAAAAAAAAACCAATACAATCCCCATTTTTCAGTTATTTGTAATAAAAATGTCTTCTCCTTTTGGCCTTTTCTCTGTATCTAGTCTTATTATTTTGCCATGCTTTAATGTATTTGCGTTCTCTTGGATAATCATAGTATTTATGTATTGTTGTTTATATATTTTGTATCAGGAACTCAAACTTTACTCGATTAGAAACGCATCTTGTTTAAATTATCATCTTATTTTCCTTTCCTGTTAACATTTAACTACATCACTATTTACAGTGATGTTTAATGTTTTTCCGGCGGGTTTTCAGACAGAATAGTTACCTAATTTCAACAGCGGCGAAGTTTGAAAACTGTCCTGGAGGACATGGTGGGTGTCTCTCACCTTGTTTTCTGTTTTCAGGTACTGGATCAAGTTCTCCACCGCCTGCAGCCGGACCTCCTGGTCCGGGTTAGCCAGGTCCCAGAAGAAGTCGAGGAAGACGCGGTTCTGTTGTAGAATCCCAGCCGGCCGAAGCGGCTCCGCTGAACTCACCGAAACTTCCTTCATTTCCACAGACATCACCTCTGACATCCAGCATGGGCTGCTGGTCATGCTACTCAACAACGTGCAGCAAGCACAAGAACCACATCCGGGTCGAATCAGAGTGGGGTGTGCATCATATACAGGCCATCACATATAGCTGCGCGGCGCACAGGCGGGGTTAGACGTAATCTTTGTACGTCGGCATATTAGAGCCACTCCAGATAGAAAACAAAGGAAGAGTACATTTCTGCCAACAAAACTCATGAATTTTGAATTTAAGTTGTCTAGCAAAAGACAAGGAAATTTCAGTTTTAAGATTTTGTTTTAATTAACCTAAGAAATTTTCAGTAAATAATAATAAGACATTTCTGAGTTTCAAAAAATGCTCAACTAACCCCCGCGACCCGACCCCGGATAAGCGGAAGAAAATGGATGGATGGATGAAAAACGCTCAACTTTTGAAACTGAAATTTCCGTATTTTATCTAGAAAATGTTTTGAGTCTTTTGTTGGAAATGTGCTTTGGCCCTAATAAGCCATTGTAAATCATTGTTTATTTATCATAATCATAAATCACTTATGATTTAATCATAAATAAATCATAAGTGATTTATTTATGCATAAATCATATACATAAGTAAATGCATATGATTTATGCATATCACTCAAAGTGATAAGCATATGCATAAATGTGCATATCACTATAGTGAGTTGCATAAATATTCATCACTGAACTGTAGGAATCCAAGGAGCATGTTGGTAAAAAAAAAAATCCAGATCTTCCAAAAATGAAATTTTCAAAAATGTAATTAATCAATGCCATTTTTGTCATTTTGATGCTCATCAAGAAATTAACACAGTACTATGTTTGAACACACTGCCTTTAATGCTTCTATAAAAACATAATTTTATTAAAACCGCATGCAGATTTGAATATTTTTGTGGCAGAAAAAGAACTTATGTGGCTGTTTCTGCATTGCTTCACTCGACAGGAGCAGCTAACACGGTGTCCAGAGCGCTCTGAGCCTCTCTGATCTGCTGCTGGAGTCTCTGCTTCATGGCCTCGTTTTGAGCCTTCTTCAGCATGTCTTGCATGTCCCTGATGGCCGCCCGGTAACCCGGCGCATTGTGAAACACACGGATGGCCTTGTCTCCGCTACATGCCAGGAAGCGGCTGTTGATATCAAATCTGAGGTCAGTGATCCCCTGGCTATGGACGCTGCGCAGTTCCTCTTCCAGCTTCCCAGTGGTCGCGTCGAACATTGCCACGTTGCAGCCATCACTGATGGCGACCACCCGGCCATCCGGAGACAAGGCCACCCTGCTGCCATCAGAGGAGGAGCAGGACACTGTCCTGAGGAGGTACGGGTCTTGCTGCTTCTTGTACTCCACATCTGTGTTCCACAGCTTCCACGTTCCGTCCTTAGACACAGTCACCATTCTGATCAGAAAAAGAAAAACAAAGTTGGTTGCTAAACTTTTTAGACACCTTTTCTTATTTATGCTTCCTTGAACAGGTTAGGATAGGTCTATGGGCTATACAAAACATGTTCATTACATTTTTTTTATATACACAAAATATCTTTTAGATAAGAATTAAGTTTGTTCATTTCTGCCTATTTTGAGCTCCTTTCAAAATGAGCTGTTTTATAGCCTCTTGTCACCAAGTCCAAATAAGCTGCTGGTGGTCACTCTCTTCAACTCAATGTTTACATTCACACGTGGAAATGGCTGCAAACAGATGTGCATTAATGCAAACCATACATCTTTGAAAAACAGAAGTGGAGCCTCCTGCACAACCAACATGAAATCAACAAGTGGTTTCTGGATGGTAAGTCAACCTCAAAACACTTGTCTTTTGCAGAAGCAATTGTACAGCGCTTAGAGTAATAAAACCAGATGACCAAAATCGTTGGAGTTCAGTTTGGGTTGCTAGATGAGGAGCAGAGCCAGCTAATTTGTGAAGTCACATTCTGAAGGTTTTTGAGATGGCTCATTTTCCAGACATCAAAAATATTATTGCCAAAACTAGTTGGGTCTTTGTTAAGCGCTTGAGCCGTTTTCAGAAGCAGTTGAGACCTATATAGAAGAACGCACATGAATTTTGCATAATGCATTAGGGAGGGATTTCTGAAACATGCATGGAAGAATTAAAGCAGGACTCTAGGTATGTTTTTAATGAGGGGTGAACTTTATAACATATTATTTTAGTGCCTCCCATGATTGCAGCCTCAATCATTACACTACCCCCTTAAAGTAGCTTACTGTCAATATATTGATACAGAAAGAAAAATTACAATAAAAAAAGAAAATGTGTTTTTTATAAATGCTGCATTATTTATCTTATCCAACAATGCAAAGATCTTAATTACAAACCCTTATTACCTGTGAGAGTCATTGGAAAAATCCAATGCATGAACTCCTGCAGAGTGGCCCTTCAGGTCGAATGCTCTGGCTACCTCTCTGAACTCTCCTCCTTTTCCAAAGCAAACTTCCCAAACTTTCACGTCTGGAGTGAAGCCGCAGGATGCTACAAACCTGAAGACGAGGGCAGAGAGAAGACGGACTCACCAAGTTTTGGTTCTCCATGGTGAGCACCAGTATCCTAACCAAGTACTGCAGTAAATGTTTCAAGTCTTTTTTGTTGTGTTGAGCCTGACCTGCCGCAGGGGGAGACAGCTGCATAAGAATTGGTCATCTGATTGGTGTTGATGGAGGCCAGGAGCTCTCCCTTCAGGTCCCAGATCAGGATGGTGGTATCTGTTGAGGCACTCATGATGAATTTACCTGCAGAGAAGAAACAATAAGGAGCCTTATATTTGTGGAAAAATCTCCATATTCAGTTCTTTCCATCACAAAATAGTACAATGTGGCGTGTTCTGATGTGTTCCTTACCTGTCTCCGCAATTCCGATGTTAACTATTGGGGTCTTGTGTTTCTGGGGGAAATCCTCTGAGGCGGCCTTGAAGCTGAAGGTACCATCATCCTTCTTGATCATCTTGAAGATACGAATAGCATCTCCATTGGCAAGCCAGGTGATGAAAGCCCTGCAGGATAAAACTGAGTGTCGGTGAAGAATTCAAACATGTTTGAATGATGACAGAAAAAAAGTAGTACATTTTTGGCAAAAAGCTTAGAAATCTTTAGATTAATTTCAGAAATTTTCTAGAAAAAAAACAAGGAAATTTCTGAGCTACAAGAGTTCAAAGCTTTTATTGTTTTAAGGTTTCAGTGGCTCTAGTGGCCTTTATTTGAGAGTGGTCAGACAGGAAAATGACTAATGAGAGAGGGGGAAGACATGTGGCAAAGGTCATTAGGTCAAGACTCAGCCATGTACACCCCTGTGTACATGGTGGTGCTTTACCCATGCACTACTGCAGCACTTCAAAAGTAAAAAATCTGCTAGAAAAGAACATTTTTATATTATTCTCAGAAATATTCTTTCACAATCCTCTGGTTGTGAGAGCATTTCTATTTCTATTGGTTTTGTTTTTACTTTTTTGGTTGTTTTTTTATTTTGGATATTTAAAATATCTTCCGGTTCCAGCATGAAGTGTTCTTTACAAAACTAAAGTTTATTGGTCTTTGAAAGGAACTTGCATCATTATGCAATGATTTGGAAATAGTCTAAAAAAAAGAAACCAATATTATTATTTATCACAGTAATTACTAGGACAATTAATCATCCAGTAAATTGTGTTATCATAACAGGCAAATGCCACACTATGTTTAAAAGCAAACTTTACAGCTCTAGGTAAAAGTGAGCTGTCATTTCCAGTGTGTTTTTTCCACAAGTTGTTCCAGTATTTAAAGGTTAGAGGCAGGAATGTCCTGCTTGACATGAGTTACTATAGTCTGGAAAAAGAAGTAGACCTGGAGTCTGGGCTGAAGCGAACCAGCGTGGCATGATCCAGCTCCACGTTAGCTCTCAGACACTTGTGTTCCCGCTCGAGGAAGTCCTTGGTGCTCCAGATCCGGATGGTGCGGTCATCGGCGCAGGATGCCAGGTATTTCCCATTACTGCTGAAATCCAGGCTTGTCACATTCCCGCTATGGCCCTGAGAAGCACAAGATACAAAGATTAAACGCATGCATAGTATGTTACATTTAAGGCTGAAATAATTAATCTGATTAGTTGGGTATGGAGCTTTGCACGGTTGACCTTCAGATCCTCCGGTTGCGAGAGCAGGGGATGGGTCAGCTCTCATGCTGACCCTCACAAGATATCGCCCACTGGTGAAGTCATTAACTTATCGGATGAAATTTGGAGTGCAAATTACACAATTTTGCATAAATGGCTTAAGTGAAAACTACCAATGTAGCCTTCTTTTTGTTTAGGTCTACAAAAAATAACAATAAAGAACACCTGTGGTTAGTGTTTGAGGTTTATCCGGATGGTTTAGTTTCACCTTCAGTGAAGCTGCCAGCAGAGGATGGCTGAAGTTGTGCTGTGCTGGTTTGTCTTTGCGGCTCCGCTGCTTGTCTTGCTTCTGCTTCTTAGACGGTGGGCCCTTCGCAGCATTGGCTTCAGCTAGAGCACAAGAAGTTGTGCAACGTGATATTTTTAATGGCTGCTATGACTAATTTATTTCAGTTTATGAATAATTTGTTTGCGAATTTGTTGTTCTAAACTCAAATTTCCAAACAAACCACTGCAAATTACTTAGTCAAATCTCAACGAATTACGTTGGAGTTTATCATATTTAAACAAGAGTTTTATTGCACATTATTTCCTATTACATAAACACAGGTTTTAATGAACGTTCACTACCAGTCATTCTGAACTTTTTCATGAATGGAGAAAGAGCTGTCACGCACCAGAAAGCTGTGATCTCATTGGTCCGTTAATAAAACATTTCACTATTGGCTAGAAGCAGGTCACAGAAAGTTAGTTTATTTCTTTTTGATACATTTATAAAAATTAAGAATTAATATTTAGCACAAAATCCCAATGCTTTACATAGTGAATGGATATAAGAATGAATGGGTGCTCAATCAGCGGACTCATACAGAACTGGAAGTCAGTCAGCACTGCCGATTTTGGCTACATGAGCTCCGCGGTTCTCTCACCTGAACTCTCCGCAGCCTGCTCAGTTTCCTCCTTTATGTCTTCTTTTCTTCTTCCCACCGCTAAAGCGACCAGAATACCCAAAGCACCTAATAATAAAGTCAGGGCAACTAATGCTCCTATCTCCATATTGAAATATTCCTGCCACGTAATTTTTTTACAATGCTAACAGTTAGCCCATTATAATAGGACAAGACGCATGCGCTAGATTGTCATATTTGAGTGTTGCATTCAAGGGCACTAAATTCAACTCGTAAACACAAGTACTACAATGAGAGAATGTTTTATTTTTATCACATCAGCTTCGAATGATTTCAGACACTGCTTGTCTTGCTTCTGCTATGAAGAATATTTTAAATGGTTTTTTTTTGTTGTTGTTTTGCTGTGTTTCCATGTTAAATAGGTTAGGGAAACTCTCAGCAAATAGCTTTCTAAATAAGGAATAACTTTTAAAATATATTTTAATAACGTTCATACATAATATGCAGAAATTCTGCGCAATAGTTCCAATTTGACTCACTCGACGTAATTTCTTGTTGCAGATTTTGACTTGTCAAAAATGGCCATTTATGATCTTTCGTAAATACATCATAAACACCCATTGAAATCTGCAGTGCCACCTAACGGACAGGAATGTAACTGTAAAAACATTTTTCCCACTAGCAGTGCGATATTGACACCATTTCTGCTAAAATAAACTAAAAAGCAGTAAGTAAAATTACATATTCCTAAGAAAAGGTTTTCTATTTATTGGATGGTTTAACACTGAAACATATCAACTGTTATAGTTACAGTGTTATATTTACAAACTTCTGTTTTTCACACAATTTCAAAATACTAATTTATAGAAATTAACAGGAAAGAACGTTGACAGAAATGCAAGTACTTATCGCTGATATCTGCCCTTTCTAAAACATGTTTTAGAAACAGATTTCTAAAACCTATTTCAAAAGTGTTTTGGTTCACATTTTAATAGAAAATGTCACTGAACCTATAATAACTATATATATATATATATATATATATATATATATATATATATATATATATATATATATATATATATATATATATATATATATATATATATATATATATATATATATTTTTTTTTTTTTTTTTATATATATATATATATATATATATATATATATATATATATATATATATATATATATGTATCAGGCTTTAAAGACTGCGGTAGTTAAACCACTTCTCAAAAAGCATAATCTAGACCCATCAAATTTAAGCAATTATCGACCAATATCTAACTTACCTTTTCTGTCTAAAATACTAGAAAAAATTGTTTTTCAGCAAATTAATAGCTTTTTGGCCCTGAACAACTGTTTTGATGTCCATCAATCAGGCTTCCGTCAACATCACAGCACTGAAACTGCGCTGGTCAAAATATTCAATGACCTCCGTCTAAACACTGACCGTAATAAAATATCAATATTAGTTTTACTTGACCTGAGTGCTGCCTTTGACACAGTCGATCATGAAATTCTATTATCACGATTAGAAAACTGGGTTGGCATTTCCTGTATAGCACTCAACTGGCTTAAATCCTACCTGTCCAATAGAACTTTCTGTGTGTCCACAGGCAATTTTAAATCCAAACTGAATGAAATTACATATGGAGTTCCCCAAGGCTCCATCCTGGGGCCGCTTCTTTTTAATATCTATATGCTTCCATTAATTCAAATTATACGAAATAATAAGATAGAATACCACAATTATGCCGACGACACACAGCTGTACATTAGTCTATCACCAGGAGATTACAGTCAAGTTCAAAAACTCACCAAATGTATTGAGCAGATTAATGTTTGGATGGGCCAAAATTTTCTCCAACTAAATAAAAACAAAACTGAAATATTAGTGTTTGGACCAAAACAGCATAGATTAAGTATAATCTCCCACCTTCAGTCCATTGGATTAAAATGCTCTGATGAAGCCAAGAATCTGGGGGTGATCATGAATCCTGATCTGAACTTTAATAATCACATCAAATCTATCATAAAAACATCATACTACCATCTAAAAACATTGCTAAAATTAGACGACTCATGTCCCCACAAGACTCTGAAAAATTAGTTCACGCCTTTGGTTTTAGTAGACTCGATTACTGCAACGCTATTTTTACTGGATTATCAAAAAAAGCAATGAGACAGCTCCAGCTTCTCCAGAATGCCGCTGCAAGAGTCCTGACTAAAACAAAAAGAGATCAGCATATCAGTCCAGTTCTAAGATCCCTGCACTGGCTACCCATTACTCAAAGAATAGACTTTAAAATCTCCTTAATGGTTTACAAAGCACTTCATAATAGAAACCCACACTACATTTCTGATCTTCTTCAATCATATATACCACTCAGACCTTTAAGATCATCACAATCAAACTTTCTAACTATTCCGAGAGTCAGAACCAAACATGGTGAAGCAGCTTTTAGTTTTTATGCTCCAACACTCTGGAATAAACTTCCTGCTCACTGTAAGACTGCCCCTACCTTGAGTTTATTTAAAACAAGGTTAAAAACCTTCTTATTTGACATTGCCTATTCTTAAATGTTTGTTTTTAACTATATTCAAACTGTAATATTTTATTTTGTACATTTTTAATCTGCTTGGGCTTTAATTTACTTTCTTTCTATTATCTTCTTGTTGTTTTAACTTGTTTTGTACAAGCACTTTGAATTGTCCTTGGCTGAAAGGTGCTATATAAATAAAGTTGCCTTGCCTTGCCTATATATTTTTTTAAAAAACCTGTTGAATAAAAAATTAATTGTGTAATAAAAAAACAGTGTGCCAAAATAAGGCCACCTTCTTATTTCATTCAATCTTGAATGATGTGGAATAGAAAATTGCCCTGTCGACTGAAAAACCAATAGAAATTAATTCAAAGGTTAGCAAGGTGGAAGGTATCGCTGGAATTACAAATATTGCTTAAAAGAGACTATTTTTACCTTGCAGGAGGGTCTGTTTAGGTTAAGAGGATAATGCCAAAAAATAAGAATTAAGAAGCTATAAGTTGAACTGAACCATCACAAATTTAAGATTTTTTGGGAATTGTGTACACTTACATTTATTTCTTGCTTTAGTTCAGTTTAGTTTAGGCATTCTGATTTTTGTGCAATATTTCTTTAGACCAGTGTTTCCCAACCCTGGTCCTCAAGGCACACTGTCCTACATGTTTTAGAGGTTTCCCTGCTTTAATGTGCCTGATTCAACTGATTGCAGTTCAACAAACGCCTGTTAATCAGTCATCAATTGAAATCAGCTGCACTGAAGCAAGGAAATACCTAAAACATGCAGGGCAGTGTCCCTTGAGGACCAGGGTTGGGAAACACTGCTTTAGACAATGCAACAAATATTTCTATAACAAACTGTCTCTAGGCCTGAATAGTCACAAAACTTGGATCACTCTTTGGAACATAGGACATCTTGGTTGTCATTTTATAGACTTTTTATGCTAGATTATAACTAAAAAGTGGATTTTTACCACTGAATAACAGGCTAAGATTATTTACACATCCTAGCGTTGCTTTATACACATTTAAGTAATAAAAACAAAAACTGCAAGAAAACATTACTTAATGGTTATTGTACCCACTTAATCTCTGAAAGAAAGTGCTCATAATGTAACAGTTTTATGTGTACAAGGTTGAACATTCACATCTCAAACTGTGATTTTATTCATTCAGGAAAAAACCTCATCAAATACTAACTCAGTTGGTGTTCAGGTTTCACGAGAGAGCAATCATTATGAAGCAACAAACCATTTCGATGAAGCAACAGACATTAAAATAATGACAAAAATTCCAGAAACTATGTCGCAAAACATTAAAAACAAAACTCTTTGTATCCAAGAGTCCAGATTCAGGCCGTGTTTGAAAATACCTGGTTTTAGGTTAATATTATGTAAACCACTGTAACAAGGACATTTCTGAAATCAGGGTAATGTGCTGAGCAGATATTTCAAACCATTTGCACAGATCAGCTAAAATTAAAATCCAATCTACAGATCAACAAAAGATTTCAGTGCCTGTGGTTAAAAAGAGGTAGTCTGGCACAAACACACACCCACACGTACAAACACACATATCTCAGCATTTAAAGGTGAACTAGAGATCACATATTCTTTTCACAGATATGAAGTTGAGCAGTTGGCTTTGGTTTGTCTGCACAGGTCAGAAGTAGTCATCCTAATCACAAACTGACCTGCTACTTTCATCAGTATTGGCAAATGCTTCATATAAACAAAACAAAGATAAGGATTAAAGGAAAAAAGGCCATCCATGGGAGGACTCTGGGAATGCTTGCAATATTGATATGCATGAGCAGCTGCAAAAAATTACATTAAGACATAAACCGAGTTGCCCTTTAAGTGCAGAAACATCATTCATCCATTTACAAGGTAAGAGAGCCAATTAAAAAAATAATTTAAAAGCAATTACATGTTCACTCTTGCACCTCATCTGAAGCAGCTGAGCATTTCTCCTGTTTAGACTCATTGTACTGAAACATTCGGTAACATACAAACCAGAGATTATGTAAAAAAATAAATGTCTCAGCTTTCTCCTCCGGACAAAATCGGCAGGAGAGTCCATGTACTGAAAGCGAACGAGAAACTTTGGATGTACTTTTTGTTCAGAATCCAACAACTCGAACGTCTGTTCTGTCTTTCTTCAAGTATAGCGCGTTGTTGTGGATGATTTCCTCCTGCTGTGACATTCACTAACTCCTCTGCTAACTCAGCGCTCTGGGCCAGCACACACTGCTGTTGGACTGGAAGGAAGCAAGGGAGAGGAGGGCGGCAGCCTGATTGGAGGATGTTGGAGCTAAAACCATGGAGACATATTAGTCAGGCTTGCCATGGTTCTCTAGAAATGGTGTCGGACATGTTCAATGGGTTACTTCTTCCTGTTATGCAGCCTTCGTGCCTGCAACCTCTGACGTGCACCGGACGGCTTCGATCCGGCTCCAATAGAGAAGGTGGGGGTTGCAGGAGACCCTGTGAAGTACAAAAAAACCCAAACTTCTTTACATTCGGTTTAGACTGATGAAAATGTTCCTTTTCTGAGATTAATCTCTAAATGTCTACATTTTTCTAGCAAAAGTTTGGCTTTTCAAACTCAGAAACTTCTACGATTTTTTCTCAAACACATTTCTGAGATTAATCTTAAAATGATTTTGATTTTTTTTTTTTTTTTTTTACAAATGGAGGTAAGAAATTTTCTTTTCCTTAAAAGGATATAGGATTTTTTTATGAGAAGTAGAGAAATTCCAGTATCAAGTGAGAGAGAACAAGACTTTCTGCAGAACTCCAAAAGGTTAAAAGGATGTGATTTGTACAAATATACAGGTACCTCAATAAAACATAGACTAGAATTGGAATTAACAAAAATTAGAAGCAGCACTTTCAGGCTTTCAACAATAGATAACCAGTCTGGAAATAGCTTATCACTATAACCTACCAAAAGGACCAGCATTAAAGCCTTGGGCTGGAGTTGCTGGACTTCCAAAGGGAATCGGACCTGGAGCAGAACCCTGGCCAAACGATGGGGTCGATGTCCCTGAAGAGAGAACCGCACATAACATTATGATTTAAATGAAAGATTTACAAATATTCTGAAAATCAAGTTATCTACACAGCCCATTTATCTACGAATATATCTTTCACTAATTTGAAAACTTGAGTAACTTAAGTCGGTTTTTCTCACCAGGTGACTCGCAAGCTTTTAAACACAGATTACAAAATTTCAATGCCTATAGGACGTATTACACATAATGCAACAGGATTTATCACTTCTCTTCATCAGGAAGTTTATAGTTTTACCACAAATTGTTGCTAATGAAACACCCACATTCCTTTCCTGTTTTGTCCACAGTTTTCTCCCTCTTTTTTTTTTTTTATCAGTTATGAGGCACAGTGACGGTATTTTAAACTACTGCTGTGAAAGTTACTCGACAGTTTGTTGCTAGGTAACCAAAGAACAAGTGAAATAGGTGATGCATCAACTTGAGGTTGAGCAGCTAAAGCCTTTCCTCTGCCTACATATCCCAGAATGCTGTGTTGTTCTACTCTGGATCAGAGCTGAGTGTTCAGATGCATCATCTATTGATATTGATCACAAGTCAATCGCAATATATTTTGTTACTGATTAACAATACAATTATTGTAATATTTTTAAAATCTCTTCCATCACCCTGCTATGAGGCTACCAATGAAAGTTAGCCTCTTTGGCTAAGTCTGGCATGAACACAACATATGATATGTTCATGCTGATTAATATGCATTGCCCTCTTATAAATAAATAAAATTTAAAAAAAGAAGCAAATTTCAATAAAAACCTCACCAAAAGCTGGCTTGTCTGCAGCAGCACCTGCTCCAAAGTTGAAGCTTCCCATCTGTGGTGCAGTATTACTGGAAACTGGCGTTCTGAACTGGGGGCACGACATACTAGCTCCGAAGTTGAATCCACCAGTCGCAGGCTGAACTGATCCAGAGGCTGCTGGCTGGGCGGCGCTGCTACAGCTGCCGAACGGGAATGTAGAGGTGGAGGAGCTCTGAGTCTGCGTTGATCCGCCAAAGCTCAGTGTGACTGAAGGGGCTGCATTGGCGCCAAATGCAAAACCAGTGGTGCCGGTGCCAAACGCTGGTTTAGCTGGAGTCCCAAAGGTGGGAGCTGATGTAGCAGTGGCGGGAGCGGGCACTGCGAATGTGAATGGAGCTGGTGCTGTGGCGGTGCCAGCAGTTGTGGATGATGCGCCACCGGTCCCAAAGGTAAAGGGCTTCGGGGGAGCCAACGAAGAGCTGAAGGCCGGTTGGGCTGCTGGTGCTTCAAATGCTGGCTTTCCAAAAGTGAATGTGGGCTGGGTAGTGGCGGTAGCAGTAGTAGTGGCCGCAGTTGCAGTGGGAGCAGCGGTGGAAACCGTGTTTGCCAGACCAAATCCCCCAAACGAAGCAGTAGTGGTGCTCTGGCTGGATGAGGGCTGACCGAAGGAAAACACTTTGGGAGCTTGGGGATCCGGCTGCGCAACTCCAAAGCTGAAGTTGCTTGTTTTGGAGATCACAGGAGCAGATGTAGCAGTTGTTGCTGCAGCAGTGGTGGCTGCACCTCCAAACTGGAACATGCTCCCTGTGCTCAGAGGCTGCCCTGAAGCAGAGCTGCAGCTGCTGGTTGTGGGCGGTGCAGACCAGTTCCCAAAGAGGGATTTAACCCCCGGCAGGGTTGCAGGTTGAGTAGTTGTAACGATGCCAGCTGAAGCGTTGTTAAAGCTAGAGAACGAACTGGAGCTGCCGGTCGTCACGCCAAACACGGACATTGTGGTGGCAGAGAGGGTGGAGGTTGTGGAGGTGGCAGAGATAGAGGGGGGCTGCGGAAAGATGGGCTTGAAGTTCTGGGGCTGGGGTTTGGTTTCTGACGAGGCTGCAGATGAGGAAGTGGTTGTGGTGGCCGCGAAGATAGGCTTGAACACAGCGGTCAGGAGAGGATTGGTCGTGCTGATGGGCTGAGAGCTGCTGGTTGGAGCTAGAGGTGGAGCAGCGGTGGTGGAGACTGAAGGAGCAGAGGAGCTGCTGATCAGAGCAGGCAGTCCAAACAGGGTCGGTCCGGTTATAGGTGCAGCAGGAATGCTGGTGGTTGCCTTGGAAACCTGAGCCAGCACCTGGGTGAAGGCAGAGGGTTGGCCCACAGTAGCGGCAGAGGAGGGGGACTGGGACTGGGAGGCAGGTGGGGCGGTAGAGATTGGGGTGGAGGGCTTCAGGATAAAGGTGGTGCCAGGTGGAGCTGTGGCTGATGCAGACACTGGAGATACAAAAGAGAACAGCCGGTTCGAAAATGCATTAAACTACAGCGGAAACAATTGTGATTAATTAATTATTGAAAATTTGTCAATTAATTTAGTAATAAGTTAACAATTTAGTTATTGTTAACTGGCAAAGACAGAGGCGGAATTATACAAAAAATATTAAAATTTTACTTAAAATAGCTACTTTTTGTCTGTAAAAATATGGTCTACTAAAAACAACTCAAGTGGCAGTTTTAACTTCAGTTGGTTCAAATTCTGTAACAAAAGAATATATATATATTTTTAAGCTCCTTTGCTGCTTCAAGACCAGAAGAGTCAAGCACCACATGCTGATGTTAGAAGAAATGTTTAGCTTTGCTACAAAATGATAAAGCATACACTCAAGGTGCTTTTACACTGGCAAGTCACACACTTAACGGTTAATGTGCGGTTCAGTTCTACCATAGTTAGTGAGGACATAAACACAGCAACTGTGGTGTATTCTCCGTTGATGTTTGTAGTGACACTCAGTAACGGAGAACCTTGAGGTTCTGGTTCTAACGGGCCAAAATGAAGCCAGTTGTTTGATTTTGTCTTATTTAAATTCATTGCTGGCCCAAACATAATGATAAAGACTCAGACCGGCTGATTATTTCACTATACATATAACAACATTCTGGCACTTTATATTTTTTTTAAATGTGCAACCTTTTGGATTTAGGTAATGCAGTCAAAAGATGTAAACCAGTAGTCACACATAAAGTTTATTATTATTAAATTTTAATCCAAATGAAAAATAAAATTCACATCACAAGTTAATGTAGTCCTGGTTTCACCCCATCAATGCAAAACCGCAGCTCCATCAGAAAGTTGACCACAGCTGCACAGTTTCTCTCTTCTTATTACTGTCCGTATTTCAGACACAAGCTGGTAGCAGTACTGCTAATTCAGTCATTCTGCTGCAAAAGTTACTACATGTGTTCCTGGCGCTGCTCCTTAATCTCATAATAAACTCCTCTGTACTAAGCAGCTCTCTGAAAGCAGACAGTATGACCGTAGTCCACAGGTAAACACTAAATGTTGTTTGCAGTTTTCAGGGACGTAAATCACGAACCAATCAATGAATGTGGACAACTGTCAATCAAATCTTTTCTGTGCTGTACCCTGCTATGTGTTGCTAGTATTACCCCTAAAGTACCGTATTTTCCGCACTATAAGGCACACCAAAAAACCTTAAATTTTCTCAAACGCCGACAGTGCACCTTATAATCCGGTGCGCCTTATATATGGACAAATATTGAGCCACAACAGGTCTCGCAACTACGGTATGCAGCCGCCGACTTTATTTTACCCCGTAGAAGAAGAACTCCAGCTGCTAGATATTGGTGTCACAGGGCATTCAAATTTAGACTGCGAACTGCATGGGAACAGTGGATGACAGAAGGAGAACACATGTTCACCAAGACGGCGAGACAGCGCCGGACGACATGCGCCACTATCTGCACTATCTGCCAGTGGATCGTAAATGCCTGGGGTGGTATATCATTCTTAACTGTGGTCCGAGCTTTCAGGAAGGCAGGAATTGTCACTGAACTGCTGGACAACAGCAGCAACACCGACTCGATTAATGACGACTTAGACGAGACGGAGCCGGGCATGTTGGATCCCGTATTCGCCCAACTGTTTCATTCGGACACTGAAGAAGAATTTGAGGGATTTGTGGATGAGGAATAAATTAATAAAGTGAACTTCACATGTTTATTTTGTGTTTTTACAGCTGAACAAGGTTGGTCATATTGTGAATATGGACATTAGTCTTTGAACAACGTTGAGTCATTGATATATTGTTATTGCTTTGCACTATTTAGAGTGTTACTATATTGTGATTGCACTAACGTTTGATTTAGTATCAACAGTATCACGTGTTTACGTGTTTATTGAATCGAGGAAAAGTTTCCCTCCACTATGTGATATAAATGTTGCACTACATGTTACCACGTCACTGACTTTACCTCGGGGAAAATGATAAAACAGCTGTTTATTCATTTTGGGAGTGAACGGAGTTGTCAGAATTCTGGTTTGTAATCTATTAATAAAGTTTGACTGACATATCTGACTGTTTTGTTGACATTCCCTTTAGCGGAGCTCCATTTAATGGATGCATAACGTAACCCCAGTCTCTACTGTAGCGTCTATTCTATGCGCATTATAATACGGTGCGCCTTATAGTGCGGAAAATACAGTAGAACTGACCCAATCCGGATTTGCTAATAGAAAACGAATCTGCCCGAGGCGGACTGAGACCGTACTGGTTAGAGGAGTCTAGTGGGCAAAATATTTCATTGCATGTTAGGCAATGAAATATTTTATGTAAAAAATAATTTAACTATTTATTTGCATATTTTCATGTATTTTTAATATTGTATAAGAAGGCTTCAATGGTAAAATGAAAAATTTGCTGCATGTGCAAATAATTTTATCTGATTAATTAATCATCAGAATAATCAACAGATGAATGGATTAGTAACATAATCGTTACCTGTGGTGGTGTTGGCAGCAGATGTGGAGCTGGTGGGGACACTGATCTTCACTTTGAGGGCCTCCAGAAGAGTGCTGGGGCCTGCAGGGGCTGCTGCACTGCTGCTGCCACCAGGAATCTGGTTCAAGTTAATGACTGGAACGACAGAGGTGGATGTGGGCAGAGGAGCTGCCAGAAGGCTGCTCAGTGTTGCCGTGGGTGCAGCAGGTTGAGTTGAGGTGGAGGCTTCTGGAGGCATGGACTTCTTTGGTTCTGAGGCTAAAAGTCAACATTTAACAATAAGACGAAAGAGAAAAGAGATAAAAATTCCCCAACAAATTCCTTTAGAGTTGCTCACCAGGAGTCTCCAGGACTTTCTGGATCTTACTGATGGCTGCCTTTTTCTCTTCGTCCAGATCTCTAGCTGTGATGGTGTAGCCCAGCTCAGGGGGTGGAGGCTGTAACCAAATGGGCATTCAGACTGAAATCTATGTTCCCAAAAATTAGAACCAAAAAGTCCAGACACTGCACAGGAAACTGCACACAAATCTGGGGTCATTAAAATGTTGTTGTTTTTTTTTTTTTTTCAGAATTTGCTAAATAGTTTTTCAGAGTTTTTGAAGGTTTTACTAAGGTCTTCCTTTTACTAACTTTTATTCAGTCCATCACCTATTGAGCTGCCAAGAGTTTTAGGCCTTTTCTCCGTTTCTTTTTTTCCATAGAACTGCATTTAATTTCCGCAATAATAGACACCAAAAGTACCGGTTGTTCTTATTTATGTATATTTTTCTTGTTTTGAGGCTAGAAACTATGTGCAAAAATCAACATCCCATAATACTGTAGCAATCAATTTTTTGAAAACATTTTCTGTTTTTCTTAAATCAAAACCTAAAAATAGGAATTAAACAATCACAACAGAATTTCTGCAGTAGAAATGTAATTTATCAACAATTATAAAATGTATTTTTGCAAAATGTCAGGTAATATTTGCGGCTCAACTCTTCACGGTAAATTTGTTCTACATAAACTAAGTAGCTTTTTCTATTCACACAATCAAATGTCAGGATTTACAGCATCAACAAGTCACCAGTTTTGTCCTGGTGTGAAATGCTGTTGAGTTGTATGTGAAGTTATGATTTGGAGCTCAGGGTTCCAATACTTTTCTGAACTCATATTTTATTAGTTTTTCCTTGTTAAGCAACTTAAACATAGTAGACAAATAGTTATTATTTATGATAGTAATTATTTTTGCTAAACATATTTCTTCAGTGATCAGACTTAATTTGGTCAAAACAACATAAGAGATAAATGCAACTCTTAGAAAGAGAACAAAAAATTATATCATATTTGCCTTTTTAATAGTTTCGACTCAGAAAAAACTTAAATGCAATCCCATCTTTTTCCAGTCTGTAGGAATCTCTGATGCAAATGAAATTTATCGTTTAGGGTAAAGTCTGGACCTTCTGAACTCCTTACCAGAGATATTTGATCGTCCCGGTTGCTGGACACCAGCTGGATCTTTCTTTTTCTTTTTTCGCCACTTCCAGTTGAGCTTCTTGTTGTTGTGACAGGAACTTTGGGGACTGGAGTTTGTTTTGCTACAAGATAATCAAAGCTGGAAAATTAAAACAAAGTTCCTATACTTTTCTCATATCACATTTCTCATTCAAGCACTTTTCAAGGTAAAATTTCAAACTTTTCCATCACCACAATTTGGACTTAAAAGCAATACAAAATAACTAAAGAAGCAAATTTCAATTCACTATTACATGAAAACATGTACTGCTGTATAACATCTTGTAATAACATCAAACGAACATAAGATCGGGGTGGAGGCAGGAAAAAGACCAGTGGACAGCCGAAATTAGGTCTGTGGGGAAAGATAGACAAGGGTACAAAAGTAAAAACGGGGGGGGAGCAATACGGGATATTTATGACAGCTTCGTTCGCACCACACAGAAATTCATCTACCAGCCACATACCGCCACAATGATTTCCGCCAAACGTTTGTTCAGACCGGGATGATATGAAATTTATTGTACGGTTCATCCGTAAAGCTACACTTGCACTGATGCTTACATTGTAAGCATCAACTACTCAGCCACCCGCCATGTTCAGTCTATCTGCTCACCTGTATAAATACTCCTTCACCTCTTCCCGCCATTCGCTTTCAACCAGCAGCTCCCAGAGGAGAAAGGCTTCCGTACTCCAGGCATCGTACCAGTCATTTTAAGGATACTTATTGGTTCCCCAAAACCTGGACATTCTAATTAATCAATAAAATCCCCACAGGCTGAACTTGAAAATTGGACATTATACAGCTAACACTTTGCTTTCGTCAACAACTCAGAGGCAGAAGTCAGAGCTACGCGTAACGTAAGTAAGTAATGCTCTGGCCGGAACACGGTGCGCTAAATAATAAAACATAAATTAACAAAGCTTCGAGGCAGGTAAATTTTCCTTGAGGAATTTTAATAATCGAGGTACTGGAATCATTCAAGGAATCGTTTCAGCCCTAATCCAGTGAAATATAAAACTAAATTATAAAATGTGTTGAAATGTTTCTCACACATACCCGATGCACCTGACTGGTAAGCGAACACAGCACCAATTTAACCCAAAAATCTTGAAATTTAAATAACTTTGTTTAACTTATAAATTAGTGTGATTTAACTCCAGGAAGTGAGGAAAAATAGTTATTTGTGTCTTTTATATACACCGTAATTTCCGGACTATAAGTCGCGAATTTTGTCTCACGCTTTCAACCCTGCGGCTTATACAGTGATGCGGCTGATTAATGCATTTTTTCTAACGGCCGCCAAGGGTGCTCGAGCAGAAAAGGTAAGAGTGAGACAGGCGGAACATATGTGTCGAGGAAGACACAAGTTTAATGTAACTTCGCGCTTTGTGCATGAATAAAATTAGCATGAACAGACCCTCATCATGGAAAATGCAAGAATATCTGACGCTATTTCAATCCGACACTGAGGAGGAAGACTTCCATGGTTTCAGTGCACAGGACAAAGAAAAAAGGAAGGAATGGATTTATGCATTTCAATTTTAAAGGTTCTTGTGCATAAATGAAGACTGAAGGTAGATCAGACTTACAAGTATCGGGTGTTTTCTCTGACATTGTGTGATCTGATCTCACAAAAGATGCTGAGCTGGGAGACTGGATGTTTTCCTCTCTGTTTGTGAAACAGCATGTTTAAGAATCAACATTTAGATATCAGTGTGAATGACTGTTGGCAACCAGAGAGCAACAGACCTGGCTCTTTTAGAGGCTCCTTCTGGAGTCTGAGAGCGAGATGATTCGAGGCTGGACAGAGGAGAGCTGGGAGCTGACGGCTTCTTCCACTGCAGAGGAGAACAGGGATGCGAAAACTGAAGAAAGCTTTAATGTCAGGGTTTCCTCTACATGGAATGGATCATGGTGCACCGTCACAGCAAAATAAAAGGCACCACACCTTCAGAATTAAGTTTTGTTTTTAAATATATATTATTTTTAAAGCATTTGAGATATATACAAATATAGCATATGTTGCACACTTGTACTAACCACAATCAAAGTTTGAAATTAATTAAAATATTATGAAACATTAAAATTTTGTTTATTTTGAAAACCCAAAACAGCGCAGGGTCCCGCCTGTCTGGCTGTGAAGCTGGCTACTGTGCACTGTTCTTCTCTTAGGAGTGAAGAAAAACTATAGACAGTCTGAAGTAGAAGGAGAGAAAAGGTAAAAGAAAGGTATTTGAATGCATTTTTAGTTCAAACCTGTGAAAACAACCCTAATGCGAATGTATGTCGCATTTGAACAACAGTAAAGTTGTTAATATAGTTTAGGGATGCTCTGATTAGATTTTTTGCTGCTCATACCAATCACATGCACTAGCTGTTAATTTTTCACTTTAGCAGTAGCATGCTTATGCTATACTACTACGTGATCTGAAAAAAATGGAACCATAAAAAAAAATAAAAAATCACCCAATTTAGACAAAAAAAAAAAAAAACATGCAAAAAATTGCAGACACAATGCAGCAAGTAGTCAGTCAAAAAGACAACTGTAAAAACTGCCATCATGAATACAATATTTAACAGCAAGGCTTTCAACACCCTAAATTATACATAAAGTCAAATAAATCTCACAACACAGCCTATATCAAATAATGTCAGGTAAAAAAGGAAACAATCATTCCAAGTCAAATGCAGGTTACATAAAAATAAACAATCCGAAGTTACTAAACTGCTTGACAGTATGGCTAGTTCTGGTTGGTTGTTTCTGACCGGGTGGGGTAATTCTGCAGTGTTGGGAAGTAACGAAGTACACGTACTTTGTTACTGTACTTAAGTACAATCTTCGTGTATCTGTGCTTTACTTAAGTATATTTAATAATGGATACTTTCGACTTTTACTCCACTACATTTTACAGTAGGTATCTGTACTTTCTACTTCACTACATTTCTACAAAACCGTTGCGTTAATCGTTACATCCAAGTCGCATTGCACTTTTTTTTTTTGTTAAAATGTGAAGTTCAGGGACTTAACAAGGCGCTGTAAAATCCAACCTACTAATTATGTGTGTCTGTTGTTACCCATCGCCTCCTCCTTTCACTTGCATGTGGAGCTCCAAGACATTCGCAGTGGTTTCCACTAAGCGGGAGATGATTGTGTCTAATCGTCAGTAATAGAATTTCGCTACATAAATCATACGATTTGGCGACATGTAAAATCAGCAGTGCTTCACTTTCACAGATGGTGGGGACTTCGTCCAACTTTTAGCGTCACTTGGAAAGGAAGTTTAAAGAAAGGTAAGCTATGTGGACGTGATGTTAGCAAAGCTAGCTGTACAGAGACACGTATGTTGCATCTGCGATGAAAAAAAGTTGTCAGTCATGCGCTTAATTATTGTGTGGAAGTGTTGATTGAGGTGTCGCATATATGGGACAACGCTGTGACCAAAATCTGCTATATAGTGATAGTGATGAACGATTCAATTCTTCTGGATGGATCTTTACTAAGTCCTATAGGACTGAAGCCTCACTGAGAGCCGTTCTTTGTTCTTGTGACGTTCTGCATACACTGCAGTCGCTATTATTATTTTGTTTAATAAAAATATATATATAGATTTAATTGGCGAATAAACAAAACAAGAACATAAGAACGCAGAGCTGCTCATTCCTCTTTGATTGTGTTCGTAACCTATCATGGTGGCATACAGGGCGAGAACAGTCACAGTGCTCCTTCTACTTGGTTACTTCTTGCACCTTGGACAGTATTCATAGTTGAGCGTTGTTTACCATTGGGGCATTGCCTTAATTGCTATGTTTAATGGAGCAGACAGTTGTGGTTTCTGACATGGGCAAACGTCCAGGACGGTATCTTTTAGGGAGGGTAGGAAACCACCGTGGATTGTGCCACAGAGATGGAAGCAAAGCAGAATGAAGAAGAGTTTGAATTGATAATGATATTGGTTAAATTTATTACAGCTCTAAGTATTTAATATCTAGTTGTTTTTATGGGAATGTGGATTTTTCAAATCAATTTGAGAAGCAATTTTGCACTTCATTTTATTGTGTCATGTAGCGCAGGGTGCTGGTCTTGGTCTTAACTTGGTCACGGGTTAGGTGTTTGTTTTTTTTTTTCCCTACCAGGGGGTCTTTTTGTGGGCTCTAGTGTTCCTTATATGACAGGAATGGGGGAAGGAGAGGAGGAAAGACATGAGGCAAATGTCGGCCAGGTCTGGGAATCGAACTTGCGATGGCCCCGTCGAGAACTCAAGGCCTCCAAACGTGGGTTGTGCTATCCCCTACGCCACCACAGCACGCCCCAAGGGTTAGGTGGTTTTGACTACAACACTGCTCCTTGGTTGCATTTCTCCCTCATCCACCTTCTTCCCATCCCCTTTTTGTTGGATTTCTTTCAAAATAAATGTCATTAGTGGCAAAAAAAAAAGGGAAGTTCATGCTATGTTAGGACAGAAGACGAGATGTTTCCATCCCTGAAATTATTAGATGCATAGAATCACATATCTACATCTAAACTGTCACAGAGAGTAAACACACTAAAAACATGCTATATCTGTGACATTGTTCAATAAAATGACATATTTCATGTATTAAAATTAAATACGATAGGTACACTTAATGATATTGTATTAGAGATTAGGTAAAGCATTCAGGAAGTACTTGTACTTTTAGTACTCAAGTATTTTTAAAAGCCAGTACTTTTTTACTTTTACTCAAGTAAAAATGTTTATGTGGTACTTTTACTACAGTACATTTTTGTCTGTGTATTTGTACTTTTACTTAAGTACATTTTTTTAGTACTTTCTCCAACACTGATTCTGCAGATCACAGGGAGGAGGCAGAGGAGATAGATTTTTTTCACAGATTATCTCTCATGTCAGGACAGTGAAACTAGGCCTGTCACCATAACAAATTTTGCTTGCTGGTTAATTGTCCCAGAAAAAATAATATTGTCATTTTGAGATCATTGTTAACTAATAGCATAAAAATTGCATAACAACGCAAATACACCTACTCAGAGTACATTAAAATATTTTCAGAAGAGTAAGGAATCCAAGGAAGACACTGAGATAACATTAAATGGAGATGCTCAATGTTTGCCATAGAAATGACAGTGATCTGTACCAGGACATGTGAAATATTTAAATATTTCTTACTATCCTTGTGTCATATTAGTTATTAAAAGAAATCTACACTTACCCAAGAAAGCCCAACCCCACAGTCTAAGAACAATTGTAGAGAAAACCCTGTATCTCTGGTACGATGACGGAACTGTACCTGGCTGAGGCCAACTGAGGAGCTGTAGGAGCTCTGGATGGCGTTTCTTCTGGTGCCGGGGATTCCTCTGGCAGCATGAGCCCCAGTACCAGAGCTGATGGAGGAGGTGCGGGACCTCTTTATGGTGGTCTCGTCTATCGCAGACGTCATGCCTCTTTTAAGGCTTCCTGGTCTGGGAGAAGAAAAAAAAAAAAAAACAGTGACACAAACACGTAGTCTCACATTAACAGGGGTTTCTAAAAAAACATGGAACCTGCAAAACCCAGAGTGAGGAAGGAAGATGGATGGGGAACGCTCAGATAAATGGACTGCTGAGTGATGAATAAATGGATGAATGGATGAATGGAAGGAGAGGTAGGTGAGGAATAAATAACTGTATTTTTCTACACTATGTTTCCTTTTTCATATTTATCAAAATCCAGAAAACGTTTAAAGGTGACCTCAAAAACTTCCTTGAAAGGGCTAGGTTAGGTCTGTGGACTATGCAAAACATGTTCATTGCATTTTTTGCACAAAATCATTCTTAGATAATGAGATTTTAGTCTGCTCAGTTCTGCCCATTTTGAACTCCTTTCAGAATGAGCTGTCCTAGGGCCTCTTGTCACTTTAAGTCCAAATAAGCTGCTGCTGGCCACACTGTCCAACTCAACTTTTTTGTTTACACTTACACTTGAAAAGGTTGGAAATATGCAATTATACAATCCTACATCTTTGAAAAGCAGAAGTGGAGCCTCTTGCACAACCAACGAGAATGCAGCAAGAGATTTCTGAATGACAACCCAAGAATAAAACACTTGTGTGTTCCAGCAGCCATTGTACAGCACACAGAGCAGCAAAACCAGCTAACCAAACGTTCTGGAGTTTCACTTGGGTTGCTAAGTGATGGGCTGAGCTAGGCTGGGGTTATTAGGCAATGACTCAGTGTGGCTCAACAATTGGGAAAATTTTTAAGTTGCTTGTTTTCTAGACACCAAAAAACATCAACTTGTTGATGTCTGGCTTTTTTATAAGTGCTTGGACTGTTTTTAAAAGCAGTTGAAACTCAAATGGAAGTACAAAAACAAAATGTAAATTTTGCATGACAGGTCCCCTTTGAATCAAATTCCAGACTACGCAGAGTCTGTCCGACTTTGGAGACTCTTGACTGACTCACTTGGGGACCAGCTGGGATGGCGTTCCGTTGGGCAGCAGAGGCTCAAAAGCAGAGTGAGAACTTCCATCGCTGTCATTACGCCTGAAGAGGGGAATCAGAACTGATTACGTAGTGAAAATGTAGGGCGTAGGGATGTGTAACGATCTTAGCCACTTGCTCTGTATTACTGCCAGTCAATTATGTCATCAACAAGCATAACCTCGATTAGCCAGCAGACTACAGATCTCTATCGTAGGTCAAATTTCTATTGTTCCTACTGTACACCGTTTATACTGCGCATTCCTAGTAGGGTGGAGTTTTAATTAATAATCAATTAATAAGAGTTCAGCAATATAATACAACTCTATACATGATTAAAGTGAAAAGGTTTTGTCTGCTAAAAATCTAAAAAGGTTTTCTTTTCTCTAATAATTTATTGTCCATAAGTAGATTCCAGGTCATACTGTGTGTATAAAAAGTATTCAACTCCTTAGTGCTTTGACCAATTATTATAATTAGGCTTTTTTGACAAAAAACCCTAACAAACCTTTTAATATCAGAGAAAATTAATGACAAAATGACAATTAAATAGAGATATACAACATAAAATTAATGAGTGCATAAGTATTGTAGAGCTGATCTGGTGAATACCTTTTTGATGAACCGATTAGAAATTGGATAGCAAAAGGTGCCTTATATGTGATTTTCTTTAAGAATTTGAACCAGGTGAAGCTAAAATTTGAGGAGTATTATATTTACAGACTTTTTCATCTTAAATTCAAAAGTCAAAACAGTTTTAACTCAATTACTGCTCAGAAAATGCCATGTTTCAGAGTCTGTATACTCTGTACATATAGTTAATTATTCAATTACTAAATTAGTTGATGATTACTTCAATAATCAACTCATCCTTTTAGCTGAGTCTATTCACATGGAGTGGAATGGAGGCCTATCCACACAGACTTGAAGAGAGTGAATATTTATGCAATAATTTATTTAATGTTATACATTTTTATTTAATTGTCATTATTTTATGGAACTTGGTTTTCACCTTGTAATTTTTCTTCAAAAAATTAGATTTTGTTGGTCATAATTACTTTGTTAAAGCAATGAAAGGGTAAAATATACAATGGGATGAATATTTTTTACAGATTTGATTGATCCTCCAACAAAACTACTTTCCTCATCTTTTAGAAATATGAATGAAACACTTTCTAAATCTAAAGGTTCTTAAAGAAAAATAGATCCTATGTCAACTTGATCCAGTCATATTTACCTTCTTTTGCTCCTCTGCTCTGTTGTGAAGCTCCTATCCTCATCCTCCACTTCCCTCTTGCGACTCTCCTTCAACACCCTCAGGACACTCTCTCTGGAGCAGGGATCCGCAGGGGCCCGGGTGAGCCCGGCACAGCTTTGATGGTTCACACTAGAATCCAGACCAGACATGCAACTAAACTTCAGGAGACTTGTTTGGAGTTTTCAGTTCAATATCCGTTAAGATTAAGACAGTTATGAGACAATATGAGACCTGGTGTTTCTGTGGTCAGGTCTTGCGATCTTCACGGTGACAGGGCTGAGGGCAGCCGGGGAATTACGAGGACTGAGGATGTTCTTCTTTCTGAAGCCATCCCACTTGACGGGAGGCAGAACTCCCACTGAGGACACACCGAGCTGCTGCAGGGGGTAATGACGCTGAGGGGTGATGGTGAACCTTCCCGGGGCACCCAGCGTCTCACTGCAAGGAACATAGAGAGGTAAATATCACTTCCATCAAGTAGCAAGTTTAGTATAGCAAAACTTTCTCTTTGATAACAAGTGTGACCAGAATGATAACAAGAAAATTATTGTCTAAAGAAGCCTGTCAGCTGTTCATTCAGGATGCCATAGAAAACACGATTATATGAATAAATGACATAATTTACAACAGTACAGTAAATAATTTCTTTACGTCATTTCATTTTATTTTTGCTCTCATAAGTTTGAGACGGCTGCTACTCACTTTAACTTTACCTTAAAGTTAAGACATTTTTACTTACAAAATAACAAGACATTATTAAAATATAAAAATGTCTTGTCATGCAAAAAAATAACATCAAAGACAAATCTAATGAGCTATGATGTCTTGTAAAGGACATGCAGAGAAAAACGCCACAAAATCTCTGATTGGTTCATTTCAAATAATATATTCTATATAGACTATCTATGTCAAACTATTTACTATCAAATTGCTGGAATTACCTGGTCATTCTGTATCTTAAGTTGACTTCATTACCCTGCTGAACACTGACATGACCAACTGCAGCAACCTCAGATCATAGCAACGTCTCTACTGGCATCGCTTCATCAGATCACATGACCTTTTTAAATTACTCCAGATAAGGATTCACCAACCTTTTTGCAACTTAGAGCTACTTCCTGAGTACTGAGTAATATGAAGGGCTGACAGTTTGATATACACAGTTTACTTTTAATTATATCACTTAATTATTGATTTATCTATTTTTGGAACAGCTTAGGAGCAACATTTGGAGAAATGAGAGGCTGCTTGTTTTTAACTTCTCAACAAAAACAAAGGAGGGGGTTGGAATTTAAAAAAAAATTTTCTTAGAACATTTTTTAAAATGTTCTTCGTTTCTACTTTTGATGTTTACTGTGCAATTCATAAAAATTATAAAAGGCTCAAATCCATCACGTTTGGGTAATTTCATGAGAAAGTAAATAAAAAGGTTGTATTTTTGCTTAACCCTACTTAGCAATAAAAATTCGTAATTTGAATGATACTTTAAAAAGGTTTTTACTGCCACGTTTTAAAAGGTTTTTTGTTACGTTTCTGCACATGCGAGCCTTATCTGTGTGCTATAATCCAATAGAAGTGAAAGTGAGCAAGATTTAAACTCGCCAATAAACTTTCATCTCGAGGATAAATGGGTTAGAAATTCTAAAGGAGGAGGTAGACACGTCTTTATAGTCTTGTTTAATTACCCAGTGAATGAAAGTCTCCTGTTCGGGGTAAAGACAGCATGGTTGGGTCTGGCCAGCCTTTCCCGCAGTTGCTCTCGGGGGTTTCTCCCGGCTCTTGGCCTCCCAGAGTCGGCGGTTGGACTTTCGGGTTTCCCGATATAACTCCCCATGAGAAGATTTCGGGGGCTGAAAAGAAATGAGTCGCTTGACAAGCTCCGATAAATCCCAGTTTCACTAGGCCTTTGTCTGAAGTGTCCCTCTGTTTCTCTGTGCTCAGCTTTGTAGCTGCTGATCCTCCTTTTCGGTTTTCCCCGCGCAGCCAACGACAAGCCGGTCGTCTCCACGCTCGGCAACCAGCCCCGGAACACGGCTGGGATGTGTAGCCCACCCCGAGGATTCGGGCCTAACCTAGCGGGAAGATATTCTCCACTGCGATAGTAAAAGGCAAAACAGCAGAATGACAGAATTAAAGTTCCGTAAATAAAGATAGGTATATAATAAAATACTAACAAAACTAGGCATAAAACAGAGAAAAGCGCTAAATGTTTCTCGCTAGGTGACATGACGGTAGCGCGCCGCCCGACGACTCTCATATCTTTTCATGCTGCTTTGGGAAGTTTCTGTACGCCAGCTCCCTCTACCGAGCAAAGCCAGGAATCACAGTCATGAATGAAAACACAAATTTAAATCCTTTTTGAAGAATGTCTTTTTTACAAATGTTAAATAGTTTAGTCAATTCATATATATATATATATATATATATATATATATATATATATATATATATATATATATATAAAAACTAACTTAATTATTTTAACTTAATTAAAATAACTTTAAGTTATTTTCTTTAACTTAAAGAAGTATATATATATATATATATATATATATATATATATATATATATATATATATATATATATATATATATATATATATATATATATATATATATATATATATATGACTGTGTGATTTGTAAAATGTAATCTGCATTCATGTTACTTTTGGAGTAATCCTGTCGTCCTCTGAGTGGCCTTGCAGTTCAAAATGATGCAACATTTGCTTCACTGTGGATGACAATATCATCTTCAGTAAACCAACAAAACATGTTCAATTCTGGGACTCAGAACCCATCTCCTTCCTAGAAAGTTAGATCGACATTACCATACTTGCATATAATTCTGTGAACCAATGAACCAATGAACATGCCTATGAACGTGTACCTTAGGGTTGAAGCAGATATGTGAAAGTCCCTAATTGTCACTCATGAGTTTCAAGCATTCGATTACGCCCAAATATGTTGTTAGACCACATTATTAAGAAAAGTCAGCAGGACAAAACATTTTCCTTTCAAGGTTCAAAACAGGGTTGTTTCTCATTTATGAGGAAAACAGAGAGTAAAAGGTCAAGTTGAAGAGAAGCAAAGTATTTTGGTTTATTTAAAGGAATAATAAATACATTACAGAAAAGTTCAGTTTCATGTCATTTGCAAGAAATTTACCACTTCCTGGATGTTAAATTTAAACAGTTTTGTAAAATGACATATGTACAGAAAAGAACAGAACTTGAAAAGAAAACTAAGCTGAGATTTAATTAACTGGAAATTTCATCATGTGAACATATGAAAACTTCTAAACAAAAACCAAAGCTTCACAACTGAGGCAGTGAAATGTACAGAAGTTTTGTGCATGAATAACACTCCGCAGCACCATCTCCTTTCTTAAGCAATCTGTTAGTCTCTCATGCAGGTGAAGGTTTTACATAAAACAATGAGTAAAAGTAAGGTCAGATTTTCCACACAGAAAAAAGGTGCAACACAATCAGCTTGGTGCTTTTGTTGTTTTTCCCAATAGTCTATTTAATCTTGGTTAAAGCAACAGCTCTCCTCTCAGTGTTCTGAAAGAGAGCTCGGACCAGACTCTTCACCTCCGAACTGGAGAACTCTACAGCCAGGGGACCCTTACCATCAGTCCATCTGAGAAAAAGAATCCCAGAAAGAAGAAAGTCAAAATTGGAGGGAAAAAAAGTGTTTTTGTTAGTTTATTTTCCATAAGAAACACCACTGGAAAGATTACAATGATAAACAATAAACCAATTAATCACATGATAAATTAAAATGAGCTTGAGTATTTACTTTTAGACAACAATCGTTAGAAAGATGCTCGTCTTCAATATTGTTAAAAAGCCGCTATTTTAAAAAATGCTCCAAATTTTTGACACTCAGTAGCAAGGACGTAGGTTTGGTCTAAGTTTTGGTGGGACCTTACAACTTACTGACCCCGGTTCCCTCCCCCTCCCGCACCGCCCATTTGTGACCAGTGGGGTGGAGTGGGGTTGGGTGGGGTTGGGTGGGCACCACATTGGCTTAATAAGCTGTCTGAGCATCCTATGTGAAAAAATATTACATAATTAACAGACCTATTCTACCTCACATTCAGTGCTGACCTTACTAAACCCCGGACTTTACAACAAATGCGTTGCGTGATAGATATCTAACTTATGGGTCCACTCACTGTACTTACAGCCGAGGTAGCGAAATAACTTCTAATGTCTGTCGTCCTTTTCTTTTTTGGTGGCGACATGGTCTCGGAGACTCATAATAAATGTCAAACTCAGAAGGAGACGCGTTCACTTTCAGCACCATGGACCAAGCTTCCGTTCCGCGTGTGGCCAGCTGGCCGCCGCCTGTTGCAGCCAATCAAAGAACGTAGATCCACGTTCTTTGAACCAATAGCGGCGTATAGTTCATAACGACCCATAGTTATGAACTATGGGTCGTCATAGTTCATAACAGCGAATTTTAAAATGAATGCTACCACTGCGTAGTATATCGAAATATTAAATTAATCAATGTAGATTTTCGTTTATTTATTTTGTTTTTATTAAAAAATACATATGTTGGGTTTTTTTTTAATAAATATGGCAAAAATTGGTCAGGACTATTTTATATCCCTTGAATATTGGTCGTGACATGTCACGACCGTCCATACCCAAACCTACGCCCATGCTCAGTAGGATGCAGATAGTTTGTCATTTTTGCCTGTTTCCCCTGTCTAAGCTGAATGACTGACATTTTTTAGTGCTTCTAACCTGTCAACGATCTCTTGCAGGTTGGCTCGTAGCACTATGACAAGCTCCTTGAAAGCACTCCACTTCTTCACGTAGAGCGGCACCTCCTCCTGATACTTCTTATTTTTGTTTTCTTCAGCCAGGGGAATGAAAACCAGTGGGCCTTCCTCAATGATGGTCTGGCACAGGGTATGGAGGTGCTCTCCGTCCTCAGAGGAAATGTCCTGCACATAAAACCCCAATTAGTTCTATATGCTAGATGACAGATAGTTGAAAGGATGAATACAACTTTTAGACATCTGGATAGAAAATTAAGGCTGGAGAAAATGTTTTTTCCCTTACTTATCTAGACCTGGAAATTAAATTCCAATAGTTTTCCTCATTGTATTGGAATATTAAATGTACTCAATATGTGGGTAAGTGTGTCATAAAGTGTCTTAAGATCTTATGAAAGTATGTATTTTTGAGTTTTTCTTTCATACATTTAATAAGAGAAATAAACTTGGGTGTCAATTTTCTAAATTAGGTTACATTTAAATGTAATAAAAACATTACAATGAAGACTTTAACTTAAAGGTTTCTTCTTTTTCTTGTTTCATAGTAAATTACATAGCAAAATGTAATAAACTAAGTACAATCTTAGGAAGAAATTTGTAAGCATTTTTCTAAGTTAATTATTTGACTCCATTTATTTTATATAGTTTATGAAAAGGAATCTTGCCCTCTTAAAATTCAATAAACCCTTTTGGTCTGAAACTGACTAATCTTAGCAATATTTGGTTCACCGTGAATTAAGAACATACAGTAATTTAAATTAACTTTTAACCCTCTATGGCATTGTGTTGCCCTCAGGCAACAAACCACTAATTTGGCCCACACACCACCCCTTTAAATTTTTTTAAGTAAAACATCACATTAAAAGTCTGATGATATGTCTGTGACGAATGAAATTTGAGCTGGACGTGGCTTTGACCTTTGTCTTGGGGTGAAACAATCCTTTTTTGGACCGGACACACCGCTAGCAGAAGGTAAGATAAATTTCACTTTTTTACATGTTTAAATTTAAATAATTTTGTATAAATAATATCTGTGATGTGCATGAATAAGTGAAAAAGCATATTTGATTGAGTAAAGATTCATTTATATACTAAAATGGCAGTTTTTCATTCGTTGCTTCAGGGCAACATTGTGCAGTTAGACCACTTTTGTGTGAACTATAACATGCTCATGGATGGAGATGTGTAGGGACGTGTAGTTATCAACATAATAAATTTTTTTCTGTACTATCAACTATTACTCACAGGAAATGGATGCACAAAGATTTTATGGGCGTAAGGAACATGATCAAGCGGTTAGGCTCATTCCTTCTGACAGTGAGGACAGTGAGCTTGAGGATTTTGAGATTTACACAGGGAGAGTTGTGCAACCACCTGAGCTGCCAGATGTAGGAGCAAGTGGCAATGTTGTTCTCCGCCTGGCCTAGCCAATACCCAGACAGCAGAACTACAAGGTGTTCTTTGACAACTGGTTCACGAGTGTCCCTCTCATTCTCACACTTGCTCACCAGGGAATTCACTGTACTGGTACTGTTCGTAGCAACAGACTACCAGGTGTCAACTTGATGTGTGATGTTGAGTTGAAGAGAACTGGGCGTGGATCTTTTGAACAGAAGATCGCCATGGTTGGAGAAAACACCTTGCATGCTGTGAAATGGTATGATAACCGTTCAGTCAGTCTTCTTACATTGGAGCACACCCAGTCACCGATGTTGATAGGTGGGATGGCAAGCAAAAAAAATAATCATCAAAGTTCCCTGTCCTGCTGTGGTGAGAGAGTACAATAAGAATATGGGTGAAGTGGATCTGCTGGACTCCCTCATTGCACTGTACCGCAACAAAATCAGGTCGAAAAAGTGGTACCATCGGCTGATGTTCCACTTTATCGACATGACCATCGTGACTGCCTGGCTGCTCTACAAGAGAGACTGCAGCAGCACTGGGATGAGAAAAGAGGAACAGATGAGGCTTTATACATTCAAGTCATATATTGCATATATTGTGCAAAAGTGGTAAGAATCTGGAGCGTAAGAGAGGTCATCCCAGTTCCACAATTGCTGGGGAGTATGAAGAGAAGAGGAGAAGAGGACCCACTACACCTATCCTGGTCCCTGATGTGCGTCTGGATGCCACAGCCCACTGGATGGTCATGGATGAAAAGAAAGGGACATGCAAGGTACCAAGATGCAAAGGTACACCTAAAGCCAAGTGCCAAAAATGTGACGCCCACCTTTGTTTCACATCCACCAGCAACTGCTTCATGAGGTTCCATACAGAATAATACAAACTGTACTTTGTAAAAAAGAGAAACACAGAGCCATTCAGTACCCCACAGGAACATGTATTTGGAAACAAACACACACTGCAGCTAATCTCTAATGCACTAATTGATAAACCATTTGTGGCTGTTTGTTGAAAGGAAACTTGTTGAAATCGTTGTTGTTGAAATAAAACTTCTTCTAATGTATTTATTGCTTGTTTGTTCATCATTCCACTTAAAGAAAACCTTGGCGTTTTAGTACCCTCATAGCATCTTGTTGCCCTGAGACAACAAACCAAAATCTGGGGGGGTTTTGGAGCACATTTTCTGATTGATATATTATAAAGACCCCCTCAGGCTCCCAAAACTAGGGTGAAATATTTTTTTTTTCCACATAAAATAAAAATTCACGCCATAGACCACCTTTAGTACATCACATGTCAACAACACATAGATGTAAACTGCATAAAATCAAAAAACAAAAAAAAAACAAAAAACAAACCTCAAGCATCATGATTTTAGTAATAATTTCTGTGATGGCCGTGTTGAGCAGGTTGCCCATGGCTTTACAATAGATGCTGACAGGAAGCACGTCCTGCCACACGGTTCCCAGCTGCTTCAGCTGATGAATCACCTGCACACATACATCAGCAATTAGTGATAATCCATGAATGAATGAAAAAACATTATATGATAAAGCTGCATTTTTCACTTATCAGGCACATTTATTGTGTACAGGAGCTTGAAGTTTATTCATAAAATATAAATATATAAAACTGTTCCCGTACGATATAGATGGACACCGACAGTAAGCCAAGACAATGCCTTATGTACATGGTCACATCCCCACATAAACCTGCTGCAAAATGAAACAATAAAACCTCACTAGACACTCTCAACCATTACAGGTATCTCTCTGTCACCTGTCTTACTGCTTTGCTGGCTGCAGTGTAGTTGTCCTCATCATCCAGGTTGCAGAAGTTGTGAGCCGTGGACAGTCTCTCAAGGAGTTCAGCTCTCTGGACGTTCAGCTGGACCAAAAAGCACTGAGCACCTAATAAACAGAGGACAACCTCAAACTTGTGCAGATCTAAATGTGTGTGGCCCCATAAATATACAAATAAACTTTCAGGAAGTTTTTAATGTCAAGATTTTTTACTTATTTTCTAGAAAGTTAGAAAACTGCCTATCTTCTGATAAGACGATTGTGTTCAACCGTATAAATTTTTGGTTTGATATGATTCGAGATCTCATCTCCATCAATCACTCTGCTCATTTCATGAAAATATTGCATGTTTAGTTGATTTTAGCTGAATAAAAAAAAATAAAAAAAAAATGCATTTACAGTTGCATTTTTACCTCAGATTGTTGAAGCCCTCTCCTTGACAAGCTGGCAAAATGTTTAGATATCGCTGCATTAAACACCAACTCATTATAAAGACTTTTTAAGACCATTATGAATTAAATGTAAGACTAGGGATGCTCCGATCAGGATTTTTGCTCTCAATTCCGATACCAATCATCTACGAGGCTGATCTCTGCCAATCACCGATCATTGCTGATTGCCTGGAATGGCTGTAAATTTTTCGCTGTATGTATAAGTGATACTATATTGTCTGGCAAAATGGAAAAATTATCTGGCAATTAATTCACCTAATTTAGACATAATAGACATATTTAAATATATATCTAAAATCTTTTTCTTTAATTTACATGCTGCAGCTTTAAGCAGACCTTTGGAGTGAGAGTTCACTATCTGGTGGATATGGAGGGAAAAGACCTTTTCTCCAGCCTTCTATCCAGATATCTAAAAGTTGTCCTTTGTGAAATATTACTACCAGTAGCACGTAGCGGCAGTTCAAGAGTGAAAGCAGAACCAGCATCTTACACCGCCAGCTCAAAGACTTGAACTGTTTTACAGGTTATTTGTTTAGCTTTCTGACCATCATGCTCTTCCGGATGAGTGTTGATAGCTGTGCACTGCTTTACCTCCTTTTTCACAGAAATCGGCCAATTATGATCTGTGGCCGATCAATTGGCACACCTCTAATGTCTATATTTTTCTTAACTGCTGGCTCACCCAGTTTTCTGAATCCAGGCACCATGTCAACAAAAGTTGCGACGCCCTCACTGAGGGGCTGCGGCAGGTGGGCTCGAAAATGGTGCCCCAGTGTTAGCAGGTGGTGCGACAAGTACATGCAGTTGTTGTGCTGGACAGCAGCAAGGTGGGGAAACTTGAGTAGGTTCTCCCTAAAAAGAGTAAAATTACAAGCATTCATCTCTCCAGAGACAGTACTTGGTTTATGCGACCTGAGACGGAAGCATTCTTACTTGTGGTACGTCGGAACAACATCATAGAAAAGCTGAAAAATGTTTCTCACAGTGAAGAAGAGCTGCAAGGCACTGAAAAACAGAGAGACATATTAGCTTGGTTTTTCTCCCAGGAGGAGGCCAGCTGTATTTAAACAGTAAAAGTCTCTGAAACTTACCACTGAGTGGAGCTTCCTACAGCTTCACGCAGTGTGTTGACAGCCAGCTCCATCAGCTGTTGCACAGACTCGCTGATGCGACAGGCTGGAAGACGCAGACTGCAAGCAGACAACTGCTTGGAGTTCTCCATCGACACCTCTTCCTTCACCACCTCCTGCTTCACTTTCACCTCTGAACCGGGAGGAGGCAGTTTGGGCAGCTGCAGTTTCGACTCAGGGCTGATCTAATGGAGGAGAAAAGAAGCGAAGCTACTAAGAGAAACAGACTGCAGTAACTTGACAGGGGGGAAACAATGCGAGGATGCTGCTGAAAGATTCCTACATATTTGACATATTTTTAAATCAAGAATCAATTCTAGTCCAGGTGGAACAGGGCCACATTGCTAGATTCACTTTTAATGTTTTCGTAACATTTTCCCTCTTCCGACTTGTTGTTACTGTCTTTTTCATCATCCGTACTTGTACACTTAGAACCATGAACGACAAATGGTGCAAACAAAATAACTAACTAATCATTAAAAATAACTTAAGTATGAGAATTAGGACTGCAACAAATGATTATTTTAGGAATTGATTATTCAGATGGTTAATCAAATAAAAGAACTGGCAGATCTTATAAATTTTCCATAAAATCTCAAACATTTATTTTCAATATTATGACTATATTAAAAGATTCAAATAAACTATTAAATTTCATTAAAACTAAGAAAACAAACTTTTTTGCCTAATATGCAATACAACATTCCTTTAGTGATTTTAAACCAGATCAAGCTAAAACTGCCTCTTGAGGAGTTTTGTGTAAAATATATTTCCATACAAATGTGTTTTATCTTGCATTCTAAATGTATAGATTTCTTTGTACAGTTTAGGCTTAATTGCTGCTCTGAATGTGTTTTTTTCAGCATAATGCTTCTTTTTGAATCTGTTTAGTCCAGTTAGTAAACAATTAATTGACACCTAAATTAGTTTAAACTCTGATAAAGTGCATTTTTCCCATAATTAAGATTTTTTAACTCTTACTCAATAAGAATTGCATTCCACAATCAAGGACTTTTATAATTGAGTCCTTAGCATTTACAGCACTTTATTCATACATTAGAATTCTCCGTTTCCTGTGCAGACCTGACCTTGACCGTTGATGGAAACATACTTTAACCGTGTTGTGCATCTTGGAGGTCATTAGCTTGCGCGCTGTTACGATGACGTCCCTGCACTTCTTGCTGGCAAAGTGGCAGTTGACGTCTCTGGCGTATTTGAGGAGATCTGTGGAATCGACCTGCAGATACGCCATATTCTTAAGAGCCTCCTCGAATGCTTCCGTCTCTTTAATCACCTTGGACACAGATAATGTGATTCAGTCAAAAGCATGATTCAATAAAGAGGCAGAGTTGAAGTGTTTTGGGTACGTACAATGTTGTATCTTTCAAGCTCGCTGCTGTTGGTGGGTATGGAGTACACAAGACAGTCATGGATGATGCACTTTGACATTTCCTCCCAAATCAACTCTCCAAAGATAGCAGAGAGCTTTTTATCTCCAATGGAAACATCTTTGGGGAAAAAAAACAAAACAACAGCAATTTGATTTTAGCCTAAGGCTATCTCAGGATAAAAATATATACCATTATATGCTTTTCTACCCAGCAGGTGCATGTGAAGGGTCTTTAACAAGAGAAGTAGTTTCTTGTAGACTTGAGAAGGAGTGGATCGCTCCTTGTTCTCCTCCTCTAAACACTCCAGGCCCAGAGTGGTTCCCTCACCATGTTGCTCGGATACAATAAGCTCAAGGGATGCGTACATAACCAGAGGCTTCAGTATGTTCTTCAACAGAACCTGACCTGAAAAGAAAGAAAGAAAAAAGCTTGAATATGAAGCACAAAGACAAAATAAAAAGATTTCATCAGTATAGCTTCTAGTCAAAGTTCCAAACTTGAACATTTGCAGCCGTCGAGCAACTGCTTTATTGAAAAATAACTAAAGTCAAAACAGATAAGTAGAAAGAAGGATGGACAGATGGAAGGATAAAAGGATGTATGGAGAAAATAAGACTGAAAAAGGCAAACAGATGTACATGTTTAGACAAGTGGCGTCCTATTTTGTTGTCCATTTCCACTCAAGGGCTGAAGAAAACAATTTCAAACTCCACAAGTGGCTCCCGGGACACACTTTGGACATAGCTGGTTTAAATGTATATTTATAGACAGGAGGATCAGGGAATATATGCATTCCCTGTATTTAGTTGCATTTTTACATTCCATTTCCTTTTTCCAAGCTTATCCAAACCTGTGCAAACATACAGAAAACTCTAAAAGGTTGCTTGTTCTTACTGAAGTGTTTGATCTTGTTCTGAAGGTCTCCCTGGATCGATAGAGCTTGCAGGACGGAGCACAGCAGAGGGGTTGGCTTCTGCTCAAGATCTTTACTGTAGGTTTCACTCAGCACCAGTTCTACCTTATGGTAGGTATTTGGACCGGCAGATTCTAAAGAAAAACTTTCAAACATCACTGCTACTGCTACACAGACAGTCAAACAGGTATATTCAAAACTGTACACAACAATATGGGTAAATATTGGAAATATTTAAACAGAGAGAATTCCTTAGCTCTTTTCCACTAGATCGCCTCCAACTAAAAATCTCTCACTCTTTGTGGACGGTACTCTCCAGACGACGAGGCGCTTCCACTCATCTCCCAGGTGGTGAATTAAATTCTCTCTCTGCACTGTCAGCTCAGAGCTCAGGGAACTAAGCAGAGGCACTTGGGATGTTTTCCAATCCTTCAGGAAATCCATGTTTTTCCATGCCTGTATAGAAAGACGATCCATATACATAAATGTTTTATTTAGTTACAAAAAAATGTATGATCGGCAGCTGTAATTTCAATATTCATATGAATACTCAACCAGGTTTTTCCCTTTTTTTTCTTTTGTAAATTCATTTTAATTAATGATGTTAGTTGTAATAAGAGACCTGAAGTATCTTTTACATTGATTTTTTTTTCAATAAGTGAAGCAGTGAGATTTTAATTTAAATTTTATCAAAAGTTTAACAATTTAACATAATTAGCGATTAAGCTTTTAATGTTAGGCATTTATTGCTTGAAAAGTTAACACACACACAAACATAAAGAGAAATATGGCTTCATAAAGTCTTTGCACAACACAGAACAGAAAAACCCAGCACTTTAATCAACTTGCACTTAGCTGTCAGATTATCAACCAGGAATTCAAAAACCAAAGTATTGGTGTGGAAAAAGAAACAAGGGATGTCCGTTCAATGTAATCTCAATAATGAAAAGAGCTGAATGTGAAAACTTTGGGATTTGTATTTTGTAGAAGATGGGAGAGTCTGGAACAGCTTTAATTTCTTTTTTTGTTTCGAAAAATGTAAAAAGAAAGAAAACAATCAAGAATAATATAATAATTCAGCTAATTTTATAAAATATTTTGCAGCTGGATTAAAGAATCTTTTATTTTTCATGATCCTGCAAACAAATCATGCTTACAGGTTGAGCAATTGCATCACCATCTAAACATTTAATCTATAAGGAAAGCAGATCTTACTTTTTCCAGATGGGTGGCAGAATCAACATACTTTTTCTCCTGTAGTGATTTGTTGAAGTCTTCCATCGCACTGTGAAACTGAATCACACAAAAAAAAATAGTAGTAAAATGAATCAAAGGCTGCAACATCCAGCAGAAAAGCTCAGCAAATACCATGTACCTCTTTTAAATGTTCAAGCATTTTTATGATCATAGCGTTCTTTTCCAGCTGTTGCTTCAGCTTACTGTATTCATTCACTGCCACATGGATGTTCTGCTGCACCTAAATCCACACAAGAAAAAGCTTAATAGTCGCAATGCTGCAAGTAGAGTGTCACTTGAACTAAATTTAAACTATACCTCAAATTCAATGCAGTTTTTAAGAGTTTCCATTTCTTTCGAGACCATATCAACCTGCTGCATCAGGTCCTCTGATGCTTGAAGGTTTGGGAGAAATTCACTGTACTTTTTGTTTATCATGTCGCACACTTCCTCCTGCAGAAGAACACAAAGAAATTTGATCAAGAGGACTTTAGTGCATTAGCAGTCTTATGACAGAAATACAAAGTTAAATGTAGCCTCCATTCATGTTGTTTAAGGTTGTCATTCCCTCTACAAATTTGGTCTTTCAGTAAGAAAGACATACGAAACTACGGTAGTTTATATGATCAGAGCATCTGTAAAAACTCAATTGCCTCTTCAGCAAATACTCGCATTAAATATTCAGAAATGGATTTGTTTAAATGTAAAAATAAAGTAAAAATAATGAAATAGTGAGAAGTGCTACATTTTTTGCAGCAAGGCTGAAACAGCTGCATTCAAGAACAACCAGAGAATTAACTAAATGTTTTTATACCTTTTATAACGTCATGGCAGTCCTGCCGATGTACTGAATTCTGTTAAATAACGCTATGACTACTTTCTGAGATTAATGTTACTTTAAATCTCCCAACGGAGCTCAGGTGTTCACAGCTAATCAAAGTTCAAACTTTATTTTACACTAATGTTAGCAGCGGCTAAAGCTAGTCAAAAAAAAAACTACCTTGGTATCTTCCACCTTCCTGGACATCCTGGTTATTTTGCTGGCCAGGTCCTCTTTCTCCAGCTTCCCGGAGCTGGCGAGAACCTCGGTAACAAACGAAGCCATACTGCAGAGTAATGTTATAATGTTTGAACAACACGACGACACATCAGCAGTAACAGCCCACCCGCGCTAAGTACAACCAGACTCCGCTACTTCTTCTGTGGTGGAGGTTAGGGGTGAACTACTGCCCCCTACTGGACAACGTATGCAGATACGCTCATCATTGGCATAAATGTCACTAAAGTTGGGGGTTTTTTGTAATGCCTTTGAACTGTTCTTTGTCGAAGATTAAATGATTACACAACCAACTACAAATGTCTTTTAAAAGAAGAGTTGGGTGCGTAAATATACCATCCATCCATCTTCTTCTGGGGTCGGGTCGCGGGGGTAGCAGCTTCAGAAGGGAGGCCCAGACTTCCCGCTCCCCAGCCACTTGTTCCAGCTCCTCAGGGGGTATCCCAAGGCGTTCCCAGGACAGACATAGTCCCTCCAGCATGTCCCGGGTCTTCACCGGGGCCTCCTCCTGGTGGGACGTGCCCAGAACACCTCATCACGGAGGCGCCCAGGAGGCATCCTGACCAGAAGCCCGATCCACGTCAACTGGCTTCTCTCGATGTGAAGGAGCAGCGGCTCTACTCTGAGTCCCTCCCTCCCGGATCACTGAGCTTCGCACCCTATCTCTAAGTTAGATTTTCTTAACCAAAACTATAAATATATGAAATTTACCAAATGTAATAATTAGTTCATCATAATTTATAAAGTTACACTGTTTCCCAAATTTTCTATTATTATTATTATTATTATTATTATTATTATTATTATTATTATTATTATTATTATTATTATTATTATTATTATTATTATTATTATTATTATTATTATTAGAGTTTGCATGTTCTCCATGTTCTCCGGCTTCCTCCAGTCCAAAAACATGACTGTCAGGTTAATTGGTCTCTCTAAATTTTCCCTAGGTCTGAGTGTGCATGGTTGATTGTCCTGTCTGTCTCTGTGTTCCCCTGCGACAGCCTGGCGACCTGTCCAGGGTGTACCCCGCCTCTCGCCCGGAACGTTAGCTGGAGATAGGCACCGCAAACTCCCGACCCCACTAGGGACAATGGTGAAAGAAAACGGATGGACGGATAGATTATTATTTATTCGCGTTTCTTAGATTTTCATCCAGATCAGTAGATGGCAGTAATGATCAAAGGAGATCCAAAGCAAACCTTCATACTTTAAACGAAGAAAAAAAAAACCCCACTCAAAATCTCTATGGAAACGACAACCGTTCGTTTATACGGTTTTCTGTGCCGAACATGCGGAATCTTCTTCTTTTAGCTGCAGTGCTGATTAACTACCTCATCGAGTATTTAGTTTATAGACCTTCCATCTATAAAATGTGTCTGGTTAGCAAATGTTAAGTTGATACGGATTGACTGACTAATGTAGAACACTGTGATTGTTTGATAATGGCAGAGTGCTGGAACACACACACCGGAGATGCTGTTTATCGCTCCCGGGATGCCATCAAAAACTTAAAAATAAAGTAAGTAGCTTCTTGACTAAAGTTGTTAAATGTGACCGATAAAGGTCTGTTTCAGTGGTATTAACATTTCTGTTCGCACGCCAGAGTCCGTATACAGAGGGTGACCTCCACAGCGGTCCTCTCACAGCACCTCCAGCACCAGGTTCTGTCCCAGAAAGGAAGGAAGGACATTGAGCTGAAGACTCTCACCTCACAGGGCAAGACAGGTACTGTAACTACTTTACGGAACGGACAAATAGTGATGGGTCAAGAGCATATCAGAGGATATTTAGTTACTGTAATGAGAGTGGAGCTCAGTCATTTGGCATTTCTTGTTTTTTGTTGACAGGCGATAATGAAGAGGAGGTAGAGGTTGGCTGGCAGGAGAAACTCTTCAGCCAGGTAGAAGTTTTCGTGGAGTATTTGTCCCTGAAAACCAACAACTGGTCTAGTAAAACAGCTAGTTATATGTCCTTTTTGGTATTTGGACAAATATTCTACATGTTTTACACAATAAAAATGATGTTGTAAAGTTTTAAAATTCAAAAATGTACAATTTAATCAAAGTAATTTTATAATTGAACCCATGTTCCATCATTTGTGCATCATCAACTTCAGTGCTACTTCAGTACTTTCCCTTAAGTGCCAATCCGTTCATTTTTAAATTTTAATTCTGTATTTGGTTTATACAAAACGTGTCCTCTGTTTTGGTGTCCAAACTAACACTGTCTGGATCACTGGGCATGTTGACAGTTGTTTTAAATGTCTTTCATTTGTGAGTATCTATTGAGACATCTTTAAACCTCCTTAAAATCTTGAGCTGTTTATTCCTCATCATTTTTATTGCATTTTACAAAATATTTTATGGTCTTTGACTTGAGTTTTTTGACTATTTATAGTACTGAGTATTGATATCTTAAATATCATAGTCTCCAAATATGTCATAAAAACCACATGCTATCATAGGGTCTCCTATTTCTTGCTACATGACCTTACCTCCTATGTTTCTGTCCGTGGTTCCAGTATGAAGTAGAACTGTTCCAGAACGAGGCAGCCTGTCAGACACCACTGGACCGCCAGTATCACTCAGAAATCAGGGCTCTCAATAAGGCCAACGGGCGACGCAATCAGAGAATTTTCACATACACTGATCACGATCGATACACCAACTGTTTCCCACTCCACCAACTGGTGAATTTGTTATCTCTTTATTATTATTGAATGAAATACTCTTCCAGAAGTTGGATTGAATTAGTTTTAATTGTTTGCTATACTCTGCATAGTTGATATTTTTGATCCTGTCTTTAATTTCCGTCTTGAAAACAGCACAATGACTTGGTCTCCACGACCAAATCAAGTCCCACCTTCCTGGCTGAGAGGATGGCCAGTGTCAGACACAGACGGCAAGAGAGGCGCACTATGTAAGTGAAAATCCACTACAGGCAAACATAAAATGATTAAACTAAATAATGCAAAACTTTTTGCCTGAAAAAAAATAATGTGAAAAGTCCAATGTTACAAAAATATCTATTGTTTTTACAGGGATAGTAGCATCACTAAGTCAAGAATCATCAACTGGGATCCCACAGATGAGTTTGTCAAGAGCAGTCATGTGGTAAATAATGCCATGCAGACCATGCACATCATGGGTGACTTGGGCCCACCTGGAAAGTAAGACTAAGAGATATGTTCATCTTATATCAAAACTGATATGTTTCAAGTTGAAGCATATCAAGTGGTGATGATTTTACCATCACCACTTTTCACCAATCAACTTACTGAGAGTACCTATTGTGAATATTACTTTGTATTCTTCGCACCCGCTGTCTCAGGTTGGGCCAGAAAGAGAATGAGTGTTTGCTGGCAACCATAAAAACCGATGGTAGTGGAACCATCATTGTAAAACCCAACTTCAACAAAGGCAGAGAGCCCTACAGGCAAGTTTACAACACATCATAGCAAAAGGAAAGACATGGAGGATCCCCCCTAAACTTTTATACATATTATCAAAAACTCCAATGTGTTTTGCTAGGATTTTCTGTGATGGAACCACAGAAAGTAACTCAGAATTGTCAAGGGGAAGAAAAATGAAGAATGGTTTTCTAAAAATTGTACAAATCATAATTGATAAACTGTGGCGTTCACTCATATCCACCCTTTTTACTCTGGTACCCTATAATTAGATCAATTGCAACCACTTACCTTCAGTAGTCAACTAATTTTTAGAACTCACTGTGCTGCAAGCGGGCTGCAGCACTGGTTGGTAGAGCTGTTGCCTTGCAGCAAGAAGGTCCTGGGTTCGATTCCCGGCCGGGGATCTTTCTGCATGGAGTTTGCATGTTCTCCCTGTGCATGCGTGAGTTCTCTCCGGGTTCTCCGGCTTCCTCCCACAGTCCAAAAACATGACTGTCAGGTTAATTGGTTTCTCTAAAATTCTCCCTAGGTGTGAGTGTGTTGTTTGTCTTGTATGTCTTTGTGTTGCCCTGCGACAGACTGGCGACCTGTCCAGGGTGTACCCCGCCTCTCGCCTGGGACGCAGCTGGAGATAGGCACCAGCAACCCTCCCGACCCCATTAGGGAAGAAGGGTGTTCAGATAATGAATGGATGGATGTGCTGCAAGCCATGTGGGAGACCTGGGAAATACACTGTAAAATGTAATAAGTTTACTTTACTTAAAAAAAGTTAGGAAACCGATTGCCTCAAAATCTCCAAGTAAAGTAGCTAATTCATTTTAAGGTGTTATTGCTAAAAATAACTATGTTTAGACCACTCAGATAAAGGCAGTAAACTTGAGTGCCGTTAACTCAAAATCATTAATTGGGTTAACTGTAAAATATTCATTCAGACAACTCATGCAATGGCAGTAAACTTGAGTATAGGTAACTCAAAATCATTAGTAAAGTTGACTATAAAATGTCAATTATGACTACTTCAAATTATGAGTTATGTCTATTAAGCAGTACTCATAAAAATAAGTTATGCTTACACGTTTAAGAGTTCACATTACTTGCAAAATATCAGGAAACCAATTGCCTTGATATGTTCAAGTAAGATGAAGCAAAAGTGTTAAGTTATTGGAACGAAGAGCCAACAGACAACAGTTTGAATGGAAAAAAATGTTTAATAATTAAACAAGTTTACCTTAAATACAAGGTTCTCAAGTGTGGTTACATACACACTAACCTGGAAACAAAGTTTTCCATAGACTTTTTTAAGGAAAAAAAATTACATGACTTTTTTTCTAGGGTAGCCTTCAATCTAATATTGAATCCTTCAAATGGCCCTCAGTCTTTAAAACTTTGAGAATCCCTGCTTAAATGTCTTTGTTGACTGGTGTGAAACAAAAACTCAATTCTCAATACTAGAGCCCAACATTTATCATAACATTGATAAAGTAAATAGTGAAGTAGGGAAGTGAAGTAATGTTTCTCCTCAATAACATAAAACCATTTAGTAGTCTGCAAATGCAATGATGCTCTCTCCAACAAAAAAAAAGAATCAAACAAGAAATAAAATCACTTTTCCAATAATGGTAAAGGTATCAACGTTGATCCATAATGTCACATCACATTCACTCATTGCATCAGAAGATTTTTGAGTGATTGTATTTTTGGTTTTAGGGATTTATGTCCAAGTGAGAGAAGCACCCTTTGGATGAAGTCAAAGGTGTACTTCAGTTGTTGAGGGTATTCCAAATTCAGAGTTTAAATAAGTCCAAAGAGCAAACACATGGCATGTGGAAGATTTCCAAGATCATTCATGACAAGACGTCCTTCCAAAATGATGGCAGTACTTGAAGACTGGAGGTGCAGTGAGTCAGTGGAGGCCTGCCTGTCCTCAGGAATGATGGTCAGGATCCCAATGGGGGTGTGAGACACGTCTGGGTCTTCGCAGTCCTAACAACAATAGAAGCAACACCACAATTACATATCAACGCAACACTTCTTCATCACGGCTGCTTCTCCTACAGTTTACAGCTGTCCCACCTATGGCAGTCTACTCATCATAAGCCTTCTATGACAGTACAGCGGCTTTTTTTTAACCCGCCAACATCTTTATCCTTATCCCTTTTCATTCTTTTGTTTTGCGACCCGGACAGCTTTTTTGCTCTGCCGCTCCATCTTGTCGCCTGGATCAGCGGAAGAAGATGGATGGATGGATGGTCAGAGTGATGCTTGCTCTGTTTTGCAGGATTGTAACAGATGGGGAGAAGAAAGAAGTGTGGCGCTTAACTTTGGAGAACGCATCCAGAGTGATGAAACCAGAGGAGCGAGAGAGAGAGCAGATCATGTACAAAGATGTATGACATTATTTGTGTTCACTTTCTGCATTATTGGAGTCAAACAACCAATATATTAATGCATTCTCCTTTGTTTGCTTGCAGTTGTATAGCAGACACAAGGAGTACCTCAACAGCCTTGTAGGACAGGACTTTGAAATGGTAAAAGACATATTAACAGAAGAAAGGCTTGTGTTGTTGATTGAACAGTTCAGGCCATGCCGTCCAAACCTTAAAAATATTTTGTATTGTTTAAAGATGTTGATTCAAAATTAGTGTAATACAGTAGATTAAATATTGCTTGTGCTTTATCCTGTAGCCTCCTGTTGGTATCCTACGTTACCTGCTGCACGGAGAGATAGGTGAGGAAAGGTGTTTGGAAGTTATTATGAAAATTCACATTTATACTTTGAAACTCCCATGTATCTTTCTTTTTCCAGTGTCGGCTAATGACTTTGAATACAATAACTTGTACATCAACTTCTTCATGGAATTGCCAAATAGTGAGTCACATATGTAGTATGTATTTTTGGTTTTGATCGTGTTGAGGTTTAATTTTACCAGGTTACTTTTAGAGCAGCATAATACTGCAAAGATCATTCAAGTCTGAAATTTCTGTGCTCACCCCTCAGGTTATGTGTTTTCTAATATTCCCCATTAGCCACTTAAATGTCAGGATGTAAGTCAATTTTCAAGATGGTTGAGGTTTATGAGTCTTTTAAACCAATTATTGCCAGAAAACATTACCCATTTTCATGACTTGAATTAACTTTATGTCACATCAGATGTTTTTGGTGAAGTCATTCTATTCATACAACTTTAAATGTAGCAAAATCAGAAAGTGAGGACTTTGCTGTTTGCGAATGGTGAATAATGATGAATGATGAATAGTCATCAACTGGAAGAAGATGAAGATCTGTGACACAGACTGAGACAATTGTCTTAATGGTTAGCATTAGCTTTCACTAATTGTTTTGTATGTTTAGTGGTTTAGCGGTTAGCTGCTGCTAATTTTTTATGTGCAAAAATCTAATTTTCTTTATGATCATGACAACCATCTTTAAACTTTCAGTGGCTAGTGTTTTTTTGTCCCCAAAAAAAGCAGACTCCTAGGTTTTTGTATCCACATGTGAAAGATTTTTCATAAATATTGAGTTACCTGCTGCATTATTTACTTGATCTGTGTTTAAGATTGGTCCAGCTTACCGTTCCAATTGATGTCAGGGGTTACTCAGACCTGCAGGACCAAATCAATGGGGAAGGTGTGAACTTTATTTATTAACTTTAGAGAATCACTGAGGAAATGTATTAAAACCTGTCATTTGAAATCTGTCAACAGGAAAACGTAGCGTTCTTCAGCTACCCTTTCAGCTTTGAGGCTTTTTACATGAGTGAAAAAGAGAACGAAGGTCAGCAGCTCTTTGATTTTATTTATTGCATAAACAACACAAAAACGTGGTTTAAAGCATGAAGGAATATTGCCCCATGTACACTGACATAAATATTTTATTAAATACATTTCTGGTCTTTTTGCATCTCACCTTCACATGCAAATAAAGTTGTTTTGTTTAAATGATGTTGAAAAACTTCCCTTGTAGTGAATGTAGATTGGATATCTGGATATTATTGATATGCTTGCTCTTCGTTTATTTGCTAGAAAATATAAAACATAGATGAGCAGTTTTGTATGTTCTATTACAAATCTGTCTAACTTTGTCATGACTGCTTCCATCAAATTTCAGATGTGAGGCGAAGAAAATAAATGTGAGCAAACAAAAGAAAAATGTATAGTTTCACAAAAAATGTGAAGTACAGTTATTTTTGGAGAATCATTAGCCCTACACTTTTTAGCCGTTCTCAGGATCTTGTTCTTTAGACTTTGATTCAGTTAATTACAATGTTATTCCCAACCCTGCTTCATCAAGAATGGAGTCATACACATTCTTTATATGGTGATTATTTTTCAAACACAAAGAAAAGGTTTTTATGTAAAAAAATATCTAGCGTAGTATAAAAGGTTCTACAAAGGTTCAAAATTTCACTACATCTTTCTGGACTGTAAAACAATGACTGACCAACTTGAAATAGAACAGAATACTCCTTTATTTGTCCCTCATTTGGAAAATTGAGTGTATTAACAGCAAATATGCCAGCTGAATTCAAAGCATACAGAAACACCTAACAATTAAAAATAATACTTCTTTTTAATTTCAGAATTAATTCCCCAGTGGCCGGTGCTTTACTTCAAAGTCCTCTCCCTTGACTTCTGGCAGCGTTACCGAACTGAAGGCTATGGGTATCTACTATTTCCCGACATGCCTGGTATGAATCCTCCACTGAAAGCTGGGGCTGAGCTTATGAAGCTACAAAAAGGAATAACTTTTTCTATTTTTGAGATCAGTCTTTTATTCTGATTTGTGAAACTGTTTTCTCTCTCTCTCTCTCTCTCTCTCTCTTTTTTTTTTTTTTTTTTACATTTACTAACTTGTGAAAGTATTTGCTTATATTTTACCACAACTTAATGTTACTTATTCATTTTTGGTCTGATGGTGCAACATTACAAAACCATGTTAAATTAATCTGGTAACTAAAGGTCAGAATACAAATGAGTTACTGCAAAATATGATTTAGATGTGAAATGTTTTGTTCTAATAGTCTGCAATATCTGTTGCTTCTGTGCAAGGTAAACACACAGTGACATGTCACACATGGAGACCTGTTCAGACGGGGACAGTTTCTGCTTTGAGGCGCTTCTTTATTGGAGGTTCTGCAGAACTTGAAGATAACAGCTACATCAGAGTACCAGGGACATTTAAGGTAGACTTGTAACTGGTAACCTGCACATAAAGTCCAGTCCATCATTTGAAATATCTTTAACATTTAAGCCACTAAGTGAAACCCTAACCCTAACCCATTATATAGATTAACTACATAAAGACTGTTATTTTTAAGCTTTTATTTCTGTTGATCATAATAATTTTCCACTTTCAGCAAATGAAAACACATTAATAAATAATTAAAATACTACATCAGACAAATGAAAAACTTTTTTAAATACAGAAATGTGGGATTAGTTAAACGTGTTTAACACCTGCTAAAGGTTTGTTAGTTGTAAAATTTGCTTTTAATCTGACGAACATACCTAATTGTTTGTCAGACACACATCCTAAAATAGGATATGTGGTACATATCCTATTTTAGGATACATAGCACTGATAAAATAGGATATGTGCTACATATTCTACATATCCTATTTTATGGAAAATGACTACATATTACATTGAAGTGGATTTACACGCTTTCCTAAACATACCCTTTGGCATCTAATTTTAATAAAAACTGTTGTGGGGATCACATTTATTGTTTGTCTCTAACTTAAAAGTATCTATGTTTCAAAAAGAGAAATGCAGACATTTTCAAAAGTAATGAAAGATTTAAAGCCCTCAGTGCTTAGATGTTTAATGTTTAATGTTATGTTTGTATTTGGCTTCAGGGAGAGAGGCTGAGTCGCTTTGGCTTTTGCGCTGAAACCACAGGAAGTGTTACCTTTAGGTTGCACTGCATGCAACAAGCCAGGTAAACTCCTTCCACACATCCAGCTAACTAAAAAGAACAATGAATCAATTGATGAATACATTTTATATTGAAATTGTTTTGTTATTTCAGTCAAATGGGCCTACATAGAATGTTTGTTGCTACTAGTTGAATGTTACTCTCATATGACCAAGCAACATGGCTCCAGCTCTGTTCCCATTAGCGTTCAGCAGACTCCATTCATTCACAGTAAGGATAGTAGGGGAGATGGTGTCAAGTGGTTGTCATGGAGATGCCAGTCTTTGCTGCAGTTCTGCAGCAGTGAGCTTTGCAGATTTTTTAAAACTCCATTACCATGCTGCTCTGTTTGCATTGCAAGATGAACTTTAGTCTATGTGCGAAACGGGTATTAGATCATATTAATACCTTAGGGCAGTGTTTCCCAACCCTGGTCCTCAAGGCACACTGTCCTACATGTTTTAGAGGTTTCCCTGCTTTAATGTGCCTGATTCAACCTGTTAATCAGTCATCAATTGAAATCAGCTGCACTGAAGCAAGGAAATACCTAAAACATGCAGGGCAGTGTGCCTTGAGGACCAGGGTTGGGAAACACTGCCTTAGGGAAACATTAAATTGTAAATTACTCATTTAAAGTTCCTGGACTTTACATTTGCATTTAAAAATAAATGGCCCATACTTAAACAGTTTCTTTTATGTGCATTGGAGTGTCAATAAAATTTTGATCAATTATTTTTTCAAAGTCTTTCTATTGGGATTTTTGTAAAATGTTCCAAGTCAAAATATATTGCCAAAAGTAAATGAATAATGAATTTATTTTGAGATATTTTACACATTTTTATTGAGGGGGCTGTTAAGGGTGATGGGCTTTTTTATTACAAGAAAAATTTTATTCAATCACACATGATTACAAAATGTATTTGTAGATTGTCATATATAAAATTGACGAGTTGAAAAGAAATACAAAAGATATGTAAAGACAACCTTTTAAAAAACAGATTACTTAAGTTGAAATTTGTTAACTCCATGCTCTAATGTGTGTCTTTTTCCTGACACATTAACAGGAAAAAGACTGAACATTAAATCATGCAAGACAGCAAACATAATCATCAGTCAATAACTAAAGAAATTACTCACATAATTAGATTTGTGACAAAAGAAACGTCCGATTAAAATACTAGAAAAATATTTGCCACATAGTAGAGAAGATTCAGAAGCATGCAGATGAAAAAAAAGTCTTACTATTATTATTACTATTATTATTTTTATTTTTATTATTTATTATTTATTATTATTTATAAATTGTTAAAATCTAAATAAAATGACAAAATGTCAGATTTAACTTCAATGTGAAGTACACACTTTAATCTTACCAAAGAATAATTGAATATATCTGGTTCATTGTATGCGTATTTGGTTTGTTGGTTTCAGGGCCTTTTCTGATGCTACCCTTCTGAAGAAGAGAAGACAGAAAGTGGTAGACCACCTCGGAGGGTTTAGCCAACAGGGAATGGTCTGCAGCATCCTGGGTAAAAACTGCTGATGTTAAATTTCAGTTTTGATTTTAGGGAATTTGTGGTTAGGTTGTTGAAACTGTTCTTTCCATGTATGTCGTAAATGGTTAGAAAGTCAGTATAAAGACAGCAGAAATGACACCAATTATTCAGAAATGATTTCTATGTGATATTTCATTTTAATCAAATAGAAGTATTTATGGGTGACTGTGGCTCTCTGGGTAGAGCAGTTGTCTTGAGATCTGACAGTTGAAGGTTCAATTCCAGCTTCCTCTTGCTACATGTCCATGTGACTTTGGGCATGCTTGCATCAGTATGTCCCTACAGTTTTTATGGCTAAAAATCTGTTTGAAGTCTCCTTTCCACATCATTGCTCAATATAAAATGATTATGATTTTTCTTGCACCTGTTTGTTTCCTTTTAGAGGCCTACCAGAGGGCTCATAAAAGGCTGCAAGAGGCCAGAGAAAGTCTTCCAAGAGATGTTCTTAACTCTGCTGCCCAACTCCAGCCGGAGTCCTCTGCATAGGAGTCAAAATGAAGCTGAAAGCAGAGCCAGCATATCATCTGTGCATACAGAAACACAAATGTGTTCTGAGTAATAGCTTGTTAAGCAAAGGAATGCCAGGTTCCTTGTATTCTTTCCCTTTGGCATTATATTATTTCATAGTTAATGTTAGTCTTTGGTTAAAAAAGGACTGACTTTCAAAGAGAAAATATTCTTTTTATCTATACTTTTGTCATTAATTTTTCATTCAATTTGTAATTTACTTCCATAATGAAGCAAGTATTGTGAAATAAATGTGCAAACATAAAAATTTGCTTATCTGTGTGTTCTATTTTTTTCTTTGTGAATATAGCCACTTTTAATCTGTTGTCACATAAAATGCATTTTGTTCAGTAAATTTTACAGGAAAGCTAGTGGGGGTGAACATCACATTACCAATATTAGCTGTTGATCTAAACCCAAAGACTTCAACTTTGACCTGAGTGGTGTTTAGCATTGTCTGCAGGTCACATAAGAAAACCTGTCCTTCCTACAATAGAAGAAGAGAAGATAGTAATAGGCTTGGAATTACCCAGACCTGAATCTGATTGAAAAACTGGTAGAATTAGCTTGCAATCTGGTAGATTTGAAAAGTTTTTGTGAAAAATACTCAGACTTCTACCTACAAAGACTCATTGCTGTAATAAAAGTAGCTTAAGGTTCTTTAGTAAAGTATTAATTTAAAGACATGCTCACTTATATAACCACAGTATTGTTTCCCAAACAAATAGATATCAGTTTTTTCTTTTCACTTGAGATGCACAAGAGAGTTTGGGGCATTGTTTTTGTCTTTCTTTTTCTTTTTTCACATCCGACTGTGCACTGTGTGGACCTATTATGACTAAACGTCATTATTTTATTAAAAAACTGAAACATTAAGAAACGCGACTTGAACCTGTTAAATATGCCTAACTTCGCATTCCAATAAAAACGATTTCTTAAAGTGTTGCGTTCATAACCGTGGGACATTAGTTCTAACAGCGAAAATATGGTTAATGTGAAAAAGTTTAGAATTCCTGTGTACCTCTGAGCCCAGACTAGAGATACTGTTGTTAAAAATAAACAAGCAAAAAGATTTTGGAAAAAAACATCTTTGAGTTGTTTAAAATATCAAAAACATTTAGTAAAACTTTCTCTAACTGTTGAATCTACTAATTTGTAGAATCAAATATTGCTCATTTAAGATAAGGTATTTGTATACAATCCTGCTGTCATAAACAAGCGCTACAACGTTTCTCTGTATACTTAAAATTGAACAAAAATCTGAATTCCGAGGCTTTTCCGTCAGTTACAAGGGGAAGTTATCCGATTTCCCTCGACTTTGAAAGCACCATTCTCCATCTTCCTCTGAACAGGGAAGGGACAAACCTGCGTCCTGTTATACCCCATTGAAATTTGTCTGTTACTTGTTCTAGAAGGTAAGCAAATTATCTATTTGCTAAATATTATTATGACACTTTTTCATTTTTGTGACTTTTGTGTCAGTCAGTGTGTTGATCTGTGTATTGTCTTGGTGCATTAGCGTATGTCCTGTCAGCAGGAGCAGCGATGATGGGAACTGGGCCGCTGTTCTCTTTCCTCCCGTTTTGCGTCAATTTAAACACAATATTTAACTGAAACCTCTTAGCACTGCTCGGTTAAAAGTTATTAAATCGAGAAATCAGTCTGACATAAGTGTTTTGGTCACTAGTTTTGAAAATAACTGGAGATGGCGGTGCTCTTAGCTTGTAGCTAAGAAACTACGCTGACGTTCACATACGATTTGGAGCTTTCTATTTGACTTAAAGGCTAATTCATTCTTTTTATTAGGAACTTAGGCTACTTTTGATCAGATCAAAATGCACATTGGGTGCAATAATCAAAACTGGCTCGAAATATTTACTATATTTCAGGATAACTTAATCACAGGAGGTGGAAAAGCTATATTTGGGAAAATACAAAAGAAACACTTTTCTGTCAATTAGCCCACCTCAGACGGAGTCCTGATTCTTAACTACAATATTGTTAATCCGGACAGATTCCTCCAAAGCACACTTTTATAAGCAGTGAAGAACAATGTAGTCTGGGTATGACCTAGCAATGTCTTTCAGATTGTTCACAAGAGCTGATTAGTTGTCTTAAAAGCAGCGAAATAGCCCTTTACTGACGTGTTTAATCAGACACTAACTTCAGTGCCGCGGCTAGCCAACGTTAGCAAGGTGGGAGGGTAGAGATTGGAATAAGTTGTTGGGAAACTGGAAATTTGTGAAGGTTAAATAATGTCACAACCTAAAACCCTTTTAACCATCAAACACAATAATTCGGGGTTATAGACTCTAAAAACAGTTTATTTAGCTGTGACATTTTGTGGCTTAACTTCCTTGTGTAGATTGTCAGAAGGGTTTCTATTAAACGGTTTAAAATGAATCCCATGTAGTATTTTAGCTTCCAGAGAAACGGAATTCTGGGTTTTGTTAAGTCAAAATTAACATATTCCCTTCTTTCAACAGAAATAGATATTTGAAATAATGCATTTATAAAATATTGGTGAAGTAATTTTTTTAATGTACAGAAACAAACCTCTAATTCACTCATTCAAATCAAGTGCAGCTAAAACAAACAAGACATAATGTGCCAATTAAAATGCATTTTTAAATGTTATTTTCTTTTACAATTATTTTTTATTTCTCAATATTACATTCCAAATTACTGGGCATAAAATGTCGTGGAATGAAGCTGAACAGTTAAACAACTCTGAATTATGATATAAAATGTTTTTGCCACATGTTTTTGCTGATGTGTTGAAAATAAGCTATGGTTTAAAAATAGTTTTGAAGAGGACCAATTTTCAAGACCATAAAAATTTGGGCCAATATCTGGTATTAATACTGCCATTATGGGTGACATTTATGTATTTTATATGCATTTCCCTGACACCCCATACTCTTGCTCTGCATTACTATCACAGTCACATGACCAGACAGAAACCACATGACCAATCATTGTCCCTCACCCCTCTGAAAGACTAAAGATGGATTTAAATATCAGTTATTAATATTGGTCAATTTTTTTTTTTTTGTTGAAGCTATATCAGTATAGCTTATAAAAATAAGTGACATCAGCTGACACTGATGTTAATAATATATTGTGCACTGCATCCAAAGTTTTTAGTTAAACATTAACTAACTACAAAGATTTCTTAATCTTTGCTTTGGGTTCCTGGCAGACCACAAACACCACCATCATGACAGACTCCAAATATTTCACTACCAACAAAAAGGGTGAGTAGAAAATTTTTTATCAAACCAGTTTTTTTTTTCTATAAAGAAGGAATCTTTTTTTTTTTTTCCTATGAAAACTTTTTTTTTCTTTAAACTTAAAGATAAAGAACACTTTTTAAAAAAAACACAATTGTCTTTCATGTCTATGCAATTCATCTTTTAGGGGAGATCTTTGAGCTGAAAGCAGAGTTAAACAATGAGAAGAAAGAGAAGAGAAAAGAGGCGGTAAAGAAGGTCATCGCTGCCATGACTGTTGGCAAAGATGTCAGGTACACCATCAGACTGGACTTTGCATGTTATTAGGGCAGTTTCCATTCATCCATTTTCTGTACACCTTTGTCCCTAGTGGGGTAAGGAGGGGTCACCACCATAACAGGGCAATGCAGGGACAGACAGGACAAAGACCCTTATACAAACTCACATCTAGGGAGAATTTAGAGAACCCAATTAACCTGACAGTCATGTTTTTGGACTGTGGGAGGAAGCCAGAGTACCTGGAGAGAACCCACACATGCACAGGGAGTAATGTAAATTGAACCGAGGACCTTCTTGCTGCAAGGCAACAGCTCTACCAACTGTGCAATTTGTCCTTGCTAAAAAAGAAATGCAATCCCCATAGGATGATGCTGCCACCACCACTATGTTTTACTGTGGGTATATTGTGTTCATGATGATGTGAAGGATTTATTTTTTCACCACAGTTTAAATATAGGCCAAGAAGTGCTTTTTTTGGAATATGCCAGGTTTATTTACATAATTATATTTCAATAAGTTCTAGTCATCACAGTTTTTAAAGTTAAGCTTGGAAGAAAAACTGGTGACATGCCCCCCCAAGTATTTTCTGCTCTTTTAATCCCATTTCTTTGACTTTAAATAAAACATGCAAGAAACAATATTGAGCCATCAATGTTATCTAACCCCAGTTGTGTTTGTTCTCAGTTCTTTGTTCCCAGATGTGGTGAACTGCATGCAGACTGACAACCTGGAGCTGAAGAAGTTGGTCTATCTATACCTGATGAACTATGCCAAAAGCCAGCCTGACATGGCCATCATGGCTGTGAACAGCTTTGTCAAGGTAAGGCTTGACCACCGGGATCAAGCCTTTTACTTTAGATTAAAATTAGAAAAGATTAAAATATGTAAATTTAGCTTGCACAAGAGAGAGTACATGTCACTATGCTATCGTTCTGGACAGCTACATTTGTTTCGGGTCCTTCTGGATACAAACTTGACACACTTTAACCCAACAGTAGCTGTGTTTCCATTGACCATATAATTTGCCCAAATTGAAATTACAAAAACACATTTGGAATAAAAGAAAAAAACAACTCACATTTTTTGATAATAAATTTTTGCATTAGGAGTAGGTGGTTTTTTGGCTGTATCAAAATGAGTGTATTTTATAAAAATGCATTGGAAATTAGACACTTTTCCACACAAGTCATTTGATCAATAACTGGATGCTAATAGTGTGAGGAGGATGTTAGCATGGAATGTTTAAGTGTTTATTATTTTTTTATTGCATAAACAAATTTATTCACGTGTAATTTGAATTACTTTTCTTACTTAATGGAAACACCACAAATGAGAATTTTTAATTTTTTTACATTAGCAAAATATTGACAGTTTTGTGCGCATGTGGTGCAACCAAATGAGGTTTGTCTTTACAGGACTGTGAGGACCCCAACCCTTTGATCCGGGCTCTGGCTGTCCGCACCATGGGCTGCATACGGGTGGACAAAATCACAGAGTACTTGTGTGAGCCACTAAGGAAGTGTCTGAAGGATGAGGACCCATATGTGAGAAAGACAGCAGCTGTTTGTGTGGCAAAGCTGCATGACATCAATGCCCAGATGGTGGAAGATCAGGGTTTCCTGGACTCTCTGAGGGATCTCATTGCTGACTCAAATCCCATGGTTGGCCTTCTTTTATTTTATTTTATAGATATACTTAGGGCTACATTTGTTTATACCCAATCAAATACAGTTTGTGTTTTACAAGCTTGACCATAATCCCACAGGTTGTTGCCAATGCAGTTGCTGCTTTGTCTGAGATCAGCGAGTCTCACCCCAACAGCAATTTGCTGGACTTGAATCCGCAAAACATCAACAAGCTACTGACGGCCCTCAACGAATGCACAGAGTGGGGACAGATTTTCATCCTAGACTGCCTGTCCAACTACAACCCCAAGGATGACCGAGAGGCTCAGAGGTAGAGATTCTAGAATCCTTAAAGGGGATACTAGAATCCCCCTTTATCACAATTTTGGACAAAAATGGGAATTTGTCCAAAATTCACATTTTGCGCATTTCTCTACTTCTATTTGAGTTTCTGCTGCTTCTGAAAACAGCAGAAACATTTTAAAAACCATTGTCATTTTTTTGGCAATTGGTTAATGTAAGCTCCTTTTGGACTGCACAGCCTGAGCCAGGCCTGCCTGGTTTCAAACCAGGATGAGCATTTTTGTGTTAGCACTTCCAGCCCGGTCCCACCCAGCTCCCTGGAACCCCAAGAGTTCAAATCGGGCCGGCCAGACAGGGCTCGTTTGGAGTTAGCTATTGATTACTGCGTTGGCTGCGAAAGCAGGACACAGACAAGTTGTCTTCCAGATCTCTGGGTCAGAGTAGCAATTTTTTTTTTTTTTTGATTTTCTCAATGTGTCATTTTAATATGCAGGGTCAAAATATTCTCGTCATCATCTATTCTTACCTGTACGTTTTTAAATGATAATAACATATTCAATTGCATTTTTCTTTCAGTTAATATGATATTCAAGAAGTTGAATTTAGGATCCACATCATGTCATCAGATAAAGCAAATAAATATAAGTAACTTTTTTCTACAGTTTGGGAGAAAAAAAATGTACACTGACATTGGTCCCACTAACAGCATATAAACGGCATATATATATATATATATATATATATATATATATATATATATATACATCTACAGTATGAGATCTTATAACTTCCTAGTTTGTATTGGTTATACATAGTCAAATGTCTCGGTGTTTTGAAGTTTATCTGGAGGATGGATTTGCACTCTGTGCTACACTGGGATTACAAGCGCACTTCAGCTAAACCTTATAATGGTAAATGTAAATAACATTTTCCAAATGATTCCCTCAGAAGTTGGCAAGGCTCTGAACAAGGTGATTTTCGCATCTGGTGTCACTGGGAAAAATCCTGCAAGCCCTACAGTGAAAAAAGGGCTCGAGTAACCCAAGCGGAGCTGGTTTTATGGCTGTATGTGCTGTAAAATGGCAGCTGGAAAACACGGGCATTTTGTTGTTGACTTATCATCCAGAGAACACTTTATGCATTCTTGTAGGTTGTGGAGGAGGCTCCACTTCTGGTTTTCAAAGATGTATGGTTGTATAATTGCGCATCTGTTTGGATAGGCATGGCCAGCAGCAGCTTATTTGGATTTAAAGTGACAAGAAGCCCCAAAACAGCTCATTTTGAAAGAAGCTCAAAATAGGCAGAACTGACTAAACTGAAATCTGATTTTCTAAGAATGATTTTATGCAAAAAAAAAATGTAATGAACACATGTATAGCCAACAGACATATCCTAACCAGTTCAAGCAAGCATAGTAGGCCCCCTTTAACTTAATTTGTTAGTTTAATTTTATTAGTTTAATAAAGATTGTTTTTAAGTCAAACTATGTCTCTTTCCTTTCTGAACTCATGCTGAGATTCTTTCCTTGTTGTGTCTCAAAGCATCTGTGAGCGTGTCACTCCTCGGCTGTCTCACGCCAACTCAGCAGTGGTCCTGTCCGCCGTCAAGGTCCTGATGAAGTTCTTGGAGCTCCTGCCAAAGGACTCTGACTACTACAACACACTACTGAAGAAACTGTCTCCCCCACTCGTTACTCTGCTGTCTGGCGAGCCAGAGGTCCAGTATGTGGCTCTGAGGAACATCAACCTGATTGTTCAGAAGAGGTATGAGATTGGCATAGCTGTTTGAGAGATTGGTTGTTGGTGGGAAAACATTAATCTGATTTATCGTAATAAATTAATTATTGAAATCATAGTTGACTAATTTAGTTGACGAATAAGCATATATGAAAAATATGTATATTTTGCACTTAGGTTTTTTTAAAAAAAAGAAAGAATACAAAGAAAGCTTTTCTGTAAATGTGTTCTACCCAGAGGTCCTCAAGTGGGAGTTTTAGCTTCACCTGGTTAAAATTTAAAACAAAAAAAAAATTGTATTAAGCACATTTTGCTATCCAGTTATTAATCAGTTTATCCAAAAATAATCAATAAATTTGCTCTATACTGTATTGAGGTTAAGTTAAGCTGAACAGACTGAACTTTTCACCTGTTATTGTTAATATTTTTAGCTGCAGATGCATTGTATCTGCAGCTAAAACAAATTTAACCATTAAAGCCTTCTTAGGCTTAAATGGTTAAATGAAAAATCTGCAGAGTGTGCCCATATTTTTACCCCAATAATTTGTGACTAAAATAATCGCTAGTTGCATCCCTACTGCTTTTTGAGATTGAGTCTCTCAACATGAGCACAGATTTCCCACACATGTTTGAAAACATAAGGCACTTTTCCACTACACCACCTCTAACTGGTACAGTTCTTGTCCACCTTGTCCACCTCGTCAAAGATTAATTTCCATGAGCAAATCCGGCGCAGCTCTGCCTGGTTCTTCTCAAATTTTGGTACCCACTTCAGGGGCAGTACCAGCAGTACAGAGCAGAGTATGGCACTGTTTGACTGCCGACCGCATTCATTGATTGATTTGTGATTTACGTCACTGAAAACTGCAAACAACATAATTATGAGTTTAATCACAAGCATCTACAGAAATGCATGCATAAACTCTGTGACGGAGCTGCTATTTTGCACAGACAGTGTGAAACATTGGAACTACGTAATATTAGCTTGTGATGTGAATTTTATTTTTCCTTTGGATTAATAAAAGTAAAGTGACTACTAGTTTACATCTTACCTTCAGCACAGCGCCAGAAGGCAATTATATTTATATGTATAATGAGGAACAGAGCGTCTGATGGAAAAGCTCACTACTGGGGTAGAACAGAGCTGGGACATTAACTGGTTAGTGCATAAGGGAAAAAAAATATTTGTGGTATTCAAAAGTATTCTTTTTAAAGACATTTGTCTTCTTCCATCATTTAAGTTCTAAGTTGTTTTATGTTCAGTCATAAATTTGTAGCGTCTGTTTTTATGATAAACTGTTTTTATTTTTTAAAATAAACAAGAAAACTTCCAACAGGGCCTAATGTGTGTATGGGTGCATGTGCGTGGGTGGGCCCATGCGTGTGTTTTTTTTTTTTTTTTCTTGCAGGCCTGAGATCCTAAAGCAGGAGATTAAAGTGTTCTTTGTCAAGTATAACGACCCGATTTATGTGAAGCTGGAGAAACTGGACATCATGATCCGCTTGGCCTCTCAGGCCAACATAGCCCAGGTAGGTTCCATAAAGAAAACACATTATTATTTAAAGGCAGGCTCTATTTTCAAAATAAAAATTAAAAAATAAATGTTTATGAAAAGCACTTGGACATTACTGACTTTCTTTAATATTGTCCAACAAAAACATTTACTGACCTGCTTCTCCTATAACTTTGCAAATATATACTGCCATTTTCCAAAATACAAATCTTGAAAATACAAAAAAATTTTTTCAGTGCTTAGGCAGACGTGATATTTTGATTAGTTTTATGTTTCAATGAAAATATTTTTTTCTTGTATTTCTTTTGCTCTGTGTATATGGTGGGAGTGATATATTTGGACTCTTACAGGTTTTGGCTGAACTGAAGGAATATGCCACAGAGGTAGATGTTGACTTTGTGCGTAAGGCAGTACGAGCCATCGGACGCTGTGCCATCAAAGTGGAGGTGAGAAGTGACTGCTGTCACCTGATCTATTTTTTTTTCCTGAGTAGCCACCAGAATCAAATAATTACTAGCTTAACAGGCCCTGACTTGTCTGTTAAAACCTCAGAAATCCAATCTTCTTCTAGTCAGTGAATGCTGAAGCACCAACAGGTCTTTGTGACAGTGACTTTTTTTATGTTGGGATTATTAGTGAGGGCTATAAGGCTGACATTTTATAGACAATTTTTAGAGACACACAAAAAAGTGAAAAACTATTTTTTATGGCGGTATGCCAGCTGTCCAAGACACTACTGAGAGCTAGACGCCAACAGATAATTCAAAGACTGGAGCAAAGTTGATCTGTTTTGTCTCTCTATGTTGTGCCTGTCATGGAGCTTGCTATGTTTAGCAGCTTTTTGGAAATACATACAAACATCAAGCTAAAGGACATTTTCCATTCTGCAGAGAATACAGACAGAGGTCTATGTTAATTATTCTAAACACTTTAATCACTAGCATTGGAGGCTAAAATTGACTTTGTCTTAGGACTGGGCGATATGACTTAATGATAGAAATTCTGATTTTTATTTTTTTTTGACGGATTTCTTTTCTAAAAAAAGACATTATAGAAAATATTTTTAAAAAGTAGCTTTTATTTCAATTATCCCTTGTGGTATTTTTGCAATGGAATACTCTATCGCACAATCATGATATTTGCAGAAAAAAGATTACATCTTACCTTTAGAAATTACAAGAATAATGTTTTTAATTAGAAAAAAGCTTAGTTATCAGGATTTGCTATGAGCAGCTCAGTTATGTAGTTCTGTTTTTGAAGTAGACCCAGTTGTTTGCACCATAATGTCAACATTACTGACAATAATCTGATGCTGATGTGTTAAAAGATTAAATATAGTCTCTGTAATTTATACCAAAGTTTGCACAACATTTGTCATTTAAATCTTTTGTTTTTGTGTTGGCGTTCTCAGAAACTTCCAAATTTATTTTGGCAATATTACAATTCTGGTAGTATTGTGACTTTACTCTCATAATGTAAAAAAATTGCCTAGTCTTATTATTCTGTAGAGCTCACCTGAATCCAACGTCCAAATAAATGGAAGCTGTAAAACATGCTTGTCTAACAAGATGGCGGCTTTGGGCACACTGACCACTCCTATGGGAAACCAAGGAGTGCATTGGTGAAAGACAAATCCTGATCTTCCTGAAATTAAATCTCCACATTTCAAACATTTTATTAATGGAAAGATTTTATTTGTTGCCCAGCTTTATCTTGTCTTTGTTTTTAAAATAACAATCAAACACAAACGAGGCGAACGGATAATAAATACTCCAGTAAGATCTTTTTTTAGTAGATGTATTTGTCTGGCCATGGCTACAAGCTCTGAAGTGGACTCACTGAAAAGATCTGCTGTTGTATGTTAGTATGATTCTTTTGTATTGAGGATGCGTGTCTTTTGTTTCTGTAGCAATCAGCTGAGCGCTGTGTAAGCACTCTGCTGGACCTGATCCAGACAAAGGTCAACTACGTGGTTCAGGAGGCTATTGTGGTCATCAGGGACATTTTCCGCAAGTACCCTAACAAGTACGTGAGAACAGCCTGACTTACATCACCTGTCCAGTTATCTTTACGTTTAACCTTTGAGATGCTGATGTTCTTTAGATATGAGAGCATCATCGCCACACTGTGTGAGAACTTGGACTCCCTGGATGAACCAGATGCTCGAGGTGCCATGATCTGGATCGTTGGAGAGTACGCCGAGAGGATCGACAACGCTGACGAATTGCTCGAGAGCTTCCTCGAGGGTTTCCACGACGAGAGCACTCAGGTGAGTTGATTAAAAAGAAGGAATGTACAAGTTCTTGTGAACTCTGCTTTCATCTCCTTGAATGGGCCAAAAACTAAATCAGAGAGTTGTAGTGTTTACTAGCTCTTTCAACAGAAATCAGTGCATCTCACTGTTTACATTCTGCATAATTGCCCTGCTATCCATAACACCTACATACAGTTTTTTTTTTTTTTCATTGTTTTGCTTTGCAGGTACAACTCACTCTTTTGACTGCCATTGTGAAGCTGTTCCTGAAGAAACCATCAGAAACTCAGGAGCTGGTGCAGCAGGTCCTCAGTCTGGCCACTCAGGTTAGTGTTATATTAAACCTTTGTACTGTATTTTCCGCACTATAAGGCGCACCGTATTATAAGGCGCACATTCAATGAATGTCCTATTTTAAAACTTTTTTCATATATAAGGCGCACCGCATTATAATGCGCATAGAATAGACGCTACAGTAGAGACTGGGGTTACGTTATGCATCCATTAAATGGAGCTCCGCTAAAGGGAATGTCAACAAAACAGTCAGATATGTCAGTCAAACTTTATTAATAGATTACAAACCAGAATTCTGACAACTCCGTTCACTCCCAAAATGAATAAACAGCTGTTTTATCATTTTCCCCGAGGTAAAGTCAGTGACGTGGTAACGTGTAGTGCAGTTCCCCTCACATAGTGGAGGGAAACTTTTCCTCGATTCAATAAATACGTAAAAAACAGTCTGATACTGTTGATACTAAATCAAACGTTAGTGCAATCACAATATAGTAACACTCTAAATAGTGCAAAGCAATAACAATATATCAATGACTCAACGTTGTTCAAAGACTAATGTCCATATTCACAATATGACCAACCTTGTTCAGCTGTAAAAACACAAAATAAACATGTGAAGTTCACTTTATTAATTTATTCCTCATCCACAAATCCCTCAAATTCTTCTTCAGTGTCCGAATGAAACAGTTGGGCGAATACGGGATCCAACATGCCCGGCTCCGTCTCGTCTAAGTCGTCATTAATCGAGTCGGTGTTGCTGCTGTTGTCCAGCAGTTCAGTGACAATTCCTGCCTTCCTGAAAGCTCGGACCACAGTTGAGAATGATATACCACCCCAGGCATTTACGATCCACTGGCAGATAGTGGCGCATGTCGTCCGGCGCTGTCTCGCCGTCTTGGTGAACGTGTGTTCTCCTTCTGTCATCCACTGTTCCCATGCAGTTCGCAGTCTAAATTTGAATGCCCTGTGACACCAATATCTAGCAGCTGGAGTTCTTCTTCTACGGGGTAAAATGAAGTCGGCTTACCGTAGTTGCGAGACCTGTTGTGGCTCAATATTTGTCCAAATATAAGGCGCACCGGATTATAAGGTGCACTGTCGGCTTTTGAGAAAATCGAAGGTTCTGAGGTGCTTAGTGAACTCAGAAGTGATGCTCAGAAATCTCCCCTGTCTGGTTTTCTTCAGTCTCCAGTCTGAACAGGTCAGGTCACATCAGACAGACCAGAATCGGCAATGACCAGTGCTGTGAAACTGTTTCTTTATTGTAAAAGTCTTCCTGAAAGGGTTGAGAACCTCTTTCCAACTTCACAGATTACTAGGTCAAATCCACACGTTAACAAAATTCATAAAATTAGATGACTTTAAAATTTGCATGCTTTCGAAATATGAAATATGACATTAATTTTTTTCATATGAAAAATACAAATCTTATTACCTGCACAGTCTTACATTGAGATTTATTTCAATGTAAATCTCAATGTTCCCCCACCAGGACTCTGACAACCCAGACCTCCGTGACAGGGGTTATATTTACTGGCGCCTGCTATCGACTGACCCTGTGACGGCTAAAGAGGTGGTGCTGTCAGAAAAGCCCCTGATCTCCGAGGAGACTGACTTGATTGAGCCCACGCTGCTGGACGAGCTGATCTGCCACATCGGCTCCCTGGCCTCAGTCTATCACAAGCCGCCCAGCGCCTTTGTGGAAGGAAGTCATGGAATCCACCGGAAACACCTTCCTGTCCAGCACAGCAGGTCAAACACAGAAAAACCTGAATAATTTATAAAGATCTCAGTGTTGCTTTATTGGTTCTCATGTTTTACAGAATGTCGGAGCGTACCTCAAAAGTCTTGCATTTAATTTTATAATGTGAAGGCCTTAAAATGTCGTAAATTTATTACAGAAAATGTAAGTTGGCCTTAAATACGGTGATCACTGGTCTTAAATTTTGTTGTGGCAGAACTATTTAATCTTATATATTCTATGCAGGTTTTATGAGACTTTTTAATCAGACCAAAGCTGTAGTCGTGCACAGACATCTTTACTCACTGCGTTCTTTGATTCAGTTCGGTTAAGATTACTGCTAACAAGCTGCTAATACCGCCTTGCTATCTAGTTTGCTTGCTAACTAGATAGCAAGCAAACAAACAAGTCATTAGCACCTAACATATGTCTCATTACCAGTAGGCATATGGCTCTTTACCTAGCTAGGTAACTAGAAAGCCATATGCCATTTTTGTGATTTGAGGAGCACACAGTTGTCGCCAAGAGCCACAAAAATACCCCAGAAAGGTCAAAGTTTTGGTCCCCTGAATTTCTTTGATACATCTGTTGTGATGTGTGAACATTTTATTCTTGATGGTCTTAAAAATCCCTTAAGTCTTAAATTTTAGTTGGTGAAGCCTGCATAAACCCTGTTTTATATATTCAGCCTTGAGCCAGAGATTTCTCTGATATTTTGAATTAAAGAAGTTTAAATGTACTCTCTCTAACCACTTCTCCGCTTCCTCCTGAACAGTATTGATACTGGTGAGAGCCCCGTGAGCGGTGGTCCAGCTGCTGCCATGGACCAGCCACATGTGATTCCCAGCCAGGGTGACCTTCTGGGTGACCTGCTAAACCTTGACCTGGGTCCTCCTGTCAATGTTCCCCAAGTCTCCTCCATGCAAATGGGTGCAGTGGACCTTCTGGGTGGAGGCCTGGACAGCTTGGTGAGCTCAGTCGCACAAATAAGTTACTTTTCCACCACCTGCATAGGTACAACGTACTGTGCAATCTACAGTAAAAACCAGTAGATTTTACTGTTATACATAAAAACTGACTTTTTTTGCTGTTAACACTTTTATGAAGTTTATTTGTTCATGATGGGGTCCAGTTGTAAAACTGGATGGATTTCAGTAAATCCAACCATTTCAGTAAATTACAATTTCACTGAAAAGTTTAAGTAATGTAATACAGAAAGTGTAAGGTATTCTGGATTCATTGCACAAAGACTAATGTTTCAAGGGTTTACTAATGTTAATATTTTTACAGCTAATAAAAACACCAGTTCTGTTTCACTGAAAATTTTTGAACCATTACTTTAGACCAATAAAGATAATTTATTTTTAATATAAAATGTTATGGCCATGTAAAAGTATGGTCTACAACCATGCTTTTACAACTGTCTACAGCATCCACAACAAGGTTAAGCCACAAAAATCTTATTGCTAAAGGAAAATGGCTGTTCACAGTTATTGATCCAGACATAACCTCTTGTAAAAAGCAGTTAGACTACATGTCCAAGATGGCCTATGGATCTTATTATCATATCGTCTTGTGGTTGGAATTATACTTAATTATGCCAAAATTAGCACAATTGGATAGTAAGTAATTAAATTCATAGTGCTTTGTATTTAGTTCAACATTATGCTAAATTGTTATTGTCAGCTAATCAAATAACCACTTTTGTTTTTATGATTCTAAATAAATTAATGCCGTAGGCAGTTAATGGGGAATTAAGTGAAAGGGGGAAATTGCATAAAATTTTTTTTCCTAAATGTATGTTAATTTATTTATTTTTTCTTCCACACAACTTTTCAATAGCCTGCTTGGATAATCCTCTCTGAAAATCCATCTTATTTAACAATGAGCCCTTTGAATGTTGTCGATGACAGTCTGCTGCACATAAATGTTCTGGAGTCTTTTTTTTTTTTCATTGTTCTGATGTACTTAAATGTTCTGAGAAGGTATATTTGCTGTTTTTGTCAGCTGTAAGCCCTAATCATCAGAAATTCAAATATTACTCTGCTTGTAATGAATCTTTTAGTTTTACTTTTTGAATTTTATAGGTTATACTTTTTAAAAAAAATATTAACATTTTTTAAATACAAGAGTGGCATTGGCTCATAATTTGAGGCTATGTTAGTCTAAATTTTACATTTAACATCTCAGAATGTTTAGAAGTCTTAATAGTTGTCTTGCAGAAATATTATTGAGGTAATATTTTCCGAGACAGTGAGGGGCTGCTCTTGTTGGCTTGTGGTTGCTAAGAAGGTTTCTGTTTCTGTCTTTGTTTGTTTGTGTGTGTGTTTGGTTTTCTGTGATGTTTGGATGCTATCTTTGGGGGCGTCTCCTCTTTTCTCCCATAGCTTGGGGGAGACCTGGGCGGAGGTGTTGGGGGAAGTCCAGCAGTAAGTCAAGCCTTTCTATTTGGCCATCTTGCTGCATGCTTCTTGAACTAAACTCTCACTGCACTCTTCATGCTTTCATTGTGTTAGAATCTTTTATTGCTTCACACCTGCGTGCACAGCTTGAAAATGTCTTCTTTTGAATCATTTTGGCCATATTTTAAAACACAATTTATGACTTTTATTTCAGTCTTATGATCCCTGTGGGTTTGTATTTTAGTATTTTATACTGTTGAATATATTGTTTACTAGCATTAGATCAGTTTATGAAAACTCTTCATTAATTCTAAATTGAGTTGGGTTATATACTTTGTTATTGAATAATTTGAAGTAAAGGACTTATGGGCTAAAATACTCATGCACATAAAAGGTGTTTCTCGGAATTAATTTAGGTCTGCTTTTATTTTTGCTTTGGCTGAGTGTTCATATATTATTTCCATATATTCATGCTTTCTTTTGCCAGTGACCTAACATCTAATATTCTTTGTGCGATTTATTTATGTTTTCTTCTTGGGCTTTTGGCATATTTTTAGTGAAGCTGGATGGGAAGCTTACTGAGATGGTTTTAACTAGCACATTGTATTTTCAGTGTTTGTACTATTGTCTCGGAACTCCTTTAGGTGGGACAAAACTTCATTCCGTCGTCTGTCCCCAGCACTTTTGCTCCGTCACCAACTCCTGCTCCTCCAGCAGTCAGCAGTGGCCTCAATGACCTGTTTGAGCTCTCCACAGGCATGGCCATCACCGCTGGAGGCTTTATAGCCCCAAAAGCAGTGAGTACACACAACTTTATCGCACATGCAATGATAAAAGGAAAGAAAGAGTTTATTGTCAAATTAAACCGAGATTATTGATGTGAAAAGGATTTTTCTTGCTAGATTTATTTGGTTAATGTTATATTACATGGTTGGTTTAATTTGTTTAGACATCAGAGAATATTTTGGATTGAGTTTGGTTTTGTACTTAAAACTGCGGTATGTAAATTTTGTAAAAATATGTTTTTTATATATTTTTTAAAACTGTCACTGTTTGGACAGTACAACATGAGATGCATCGTATGGAAAAAAATCAAGCTCTTCTGCCTTATCTCTGTGATTCTACTGCCACTTGCAGAAAAACACTACTCAGTCAAAAACAACCAATCAGAGCCAGGAGAGGAGTCTAAGCTCTGTCATCATGATCACATATGTGTTGCGCAATGTGTTTATGGCAGAGAAACGACTTATCATAACAGGAAAACTGTTTATCCGCTGTCATCAGTGGCCATGCTAACTGGCCGTGCTGTGCGGAAAGAGCGGTTGCACAGAAAAGAGCAAGGCGGAGGGTGTGAGCAACGCTTACCAGAGGTTGATTGGCACTGTTGGGCTGAACAATATGGTTGAAAAACATATCATGATATAAGCATTTGATATGAATCGATATTGATAATTATTGAGTAGTTTTTTGTTTTGAATATCTGAAATACTGCCAAACTGGGGGCATGACCTTGCCTGTTTTATCCACAGTTAAAACAGGAAAGTCCGCCTGTAGTAGGAACTCCAGGCGTAGTTTATTTCTAAGCAGTTATGAAGAAACCTTATACTGCTGCTCAAGTTACTGAACATTTGCTAGTTGCTAGGTAACCAAATAGTGAGTGAGTGAGTAAGTTGATGTCACCAACCTATCTTAGTCGGTTATGAGAATTTCAGCGTAAATCTTTCCTCTGCCTAAATCCTCCACAATGCTTTGCAGTTCTGGATCAGGGTTCTGTGAATATTCTATATATTGAATATTCTATCAGACATATTATCTGTTGATACTGATCATATGCATAGCATGATATGTCAGTGACATATGTATTAATGATTTATTGTTCATCCCTAACCCACTTTCATTTCTACTGATTTGATATTAATCATTCTTGAATGCTGCTGGATTTTTGGAGTAAGTCATAGAGTCTTCCAAATCTACTTTAAAGATAAATAAAATGCTTAAAATATAAAGCCCCAAAATGATAGTTTTTCTGAAGTAAAAACTGTAGAAACATCTGACTTTTTGAGTCTGTCTCATCAGCGAAGGATAAACATAAGATACAAAGTATCAACAGCTCAGTTGGTAGGGAGGGTGCACCGTGTGCTAAGGCTATATTCCTCTATACAGTCTTTTTCCTGCATGTCTTCCCCTTCTCTCTTCTCTCTCCATCTGTACAAAACAAATTAAAGTTACGTTAAAATTATGGACATACTTAGTTGTAAATGGGCTGAAGAACTGAAAAGAAAACCCTCCAACCCTCCGTGTTGTCAAATTGCTGTTCAATAAATGTCACCAGTGCCAAAAAAGTCTTTAAACCAAAACCTGCTTTTTATCAGGTGTGGCTTCCTGCAGTAAAAGCTAAGGGACTAGAAATCTCTGGAACATTCTCCCGCCGCCAGGGCCACATGTACATGGACATGTCGTTCACCAACAAGGCGCTGCAGCACATGAACGACTTTGCCGTCCAGTTCAACAAAAACAGGTTTGTAAACTGGAGGAGAGGAATTCTTTTTTTCAGGCACTAATTCACAAATGTTTATGGGAAAGTTGCAGCCGAATAGCACCAGGTTTAGATTTCTGTTCTCGTTGCAGTTTTGGTGTGATCCCCACCAGTCCTCTGCCCATTCACACTCCACTGATGCCCAATCAGAGTATTGAGGTCTCCCTGCCTGTTAACACCATTGGGCCTGTTATGAAGATGGATCCGCTCAATAATCTGCAGGTACAGGAGCTTTTCCTCACAAAATGCTGGTTGACCACTGTCAAGTGACTTTTGGTTGATCATCATTTAGATCAGGAATGTCAAACTCATTTTCATTTTGGACCATTTCAGGATAGTGAATGTTCTCATGGGCTGGTTATGCCAAAATAGATTGATAGAACCCACTAACAAACTGCTGAAACATTAATAACTATTTCATTATTACTTCTTAGAAATAAATATTAACCATTTCAGATCTTCAGTCCCGCCAGGATTTTACAATTGCTTTTGTGATTTGTTTTTTTTTTCCGCTCTCCTTTTTTTTCCTTATCAAAATCACAGATTTTGTTGTGCTAACTTAGAAATATTTGAAGACAATTTTGCAAAATTCAAACTTATGACTGATGTTAAATCTGACTCTTTTCTTTTTCTTTCTCACCATGTCTATTACAAACTGTGACTTGGAGTAAGTCATAGAGTCATAGAGTACAGTAATCCCTCGTTTATCGCGGGGGTTACGTTCCGAAAATGACCCGCGATAAGTGAAATCCGCGAAATAGAAAACTTTTTTTTTTTTTTTACAATTAGCAACTATTACATGTATACAAATACAGTGACTGACGTGTAGGCCGTTTCACTGCTCTTCAGACTGGGCCGCTGCATCCTGACTGCGCTCTGCAGTGTTCTCTTCTTCTGAAACCCGCGGTGCAGGTGTGTTTGTTCGGGAGAAGAACATAGTGATAAGCAGCTGTTGTCGCTCTTTTTTCTTCTTTGCAAAAAGATCCTTGTACACCGACATGCCACCATCGATTACGTTGGAGAACTGTAATGAACGGATCATCAAAGGGTCCCATTCCTCAGCTACTCGCTTAAGTTCAGTGGCCATTCGCACCATGGTTGCTAAGCGACCAAGCGTTAGTCCTTCCAGTAATTCGTAGCATGTTTTGATACAAGAAGCGGGAGTGAGTTTTTAGCAAATCAGAATGCAGAGCACAATGCACCAAAAAAAAAAAAATGCATTATGAAAATCCGCGAAATAGCAAATCCGCGATAAGTGAACCGCGAAGTGGCGAGGGATCACTGTATAGGCTAAGGCAGCAGTGTTGTAAAAGAAATACTGCCACCTGCTGGTGGAAGTTAGCAGTCACGTAAACCTTTTTGACAATTTTTGGGGAAAATTTGCAATAAACCTATATGCATCAGCATGAAAAAATGCGGGGTTTGTTGATTTTTGCATAAATTTTCACGGTCGCAGAATCACGACAAACCTGAGAGACCTAGTGACGTTAATATGACATCTATGGTCTAGACGATAATATAAAAAGCTATGTCGGGCTGAATTTTGACCTCGAGTTTCACAGGTGATTTAGTTTGTGAAATAGTAGCTTTTGAATCTAAGGAAAATTTTCTTAGATAAGAATTATTCGTTTAGCAAGCTGAACTTCACTCATAAAGTTATGTGCTGGACAGAAAAATTAAACTTTTTATTTTTCATTTTATGTTTGAAGATGCATGTTTATTACACATTTGTGCTCTGTAGTCTCCAAAATTGTTGTCTAATACTCCTTCTCCTCTGTTCATGTGTGCACAGGTGGCTGTAAAGAACAACATTGACGTGTTCTACTTCAGCGTCCTCATCCCTCTGAATATATTCTTTGTTGAAGATGGAAAAATGGGTATGATTTTATCCAATTTGCTGATGCAGTGCAATGGACAGCAATATACCTTTAATCATACTTGTTGAAAATACTGAATTAACAAAGAACTAAAAATATATACATTCAGAAAGTGAAGCACAGTATAATCAAATTTTATCATTTCAAGAGATGCTGAAAGATGGCCAGAAATTTCAATCATATAATTTAAAAGTTATAATTAACTTAGACTTGGACTTAGACAGACTTTATTGTCATTTTGTATGCACAGAGGTGTATACATAACGAAATTTCGTTGCATACGGCTCAGGACAATGTTTTGAGGTTCCAATGAAGTTACTCCAGAATAAATAAAATATAAATATTAAATATAAATTTTAAATTATTAAGCCTAATTTGCTTAAAATGATAAGAAAACCTACATCTTCCTTACAAATGTTGGATCACCTTTTAAAGTAATCAAGATCTATATTGATGACTATGTCTTATTGTTTTCAGAGCGACAGGTGTTTCTGGCCACCTGGAAGGACATTCCCAATGAGAATGAACTCCAGTACCAGATCAAAGATTGTCACCTTAATGCTGGTAGGCAGCGCCATCCATGTTTTGTTTGCATTTTAGTTCTTTGCACATTTTGAGTTTTATAGTAAATACTGGAGGCCTTTTACCAAAGATACACTGAACAGAGTTTTGTGGCTGATTTCAATCATTAGTTCTTGCTAGTTTAGCTTATGCCGACTTAATGTTTCAGGGTTTTGAGCAAACTTAAGTTATCATCTTAAGTTACATTTCCATTGACCTTAAAAGTTTGCAAATTGGAATTGCGCAAATTTGCTTATTGAAAACATACCGATTTTGAAATAATATGTTTTTTGGTGGAAAGTGTTTTCTCTTTTTTCTTAGGTGGTTTTTCAGCTCTTTTAAAAATAGTGTATTTGAAACTAGTGCAATGAAAACGGTTCTTTCGCAACACACGAGTCATTTAATAAACAACCAGATGTATATTTTTTAATGACATTGTGTGAACAGACTTATTGATGTGTGGTTTTAATTGTGTTTTTTTTTTTGAAGGAAACAGCACAATTGTAAAATTGTGTTTTTTCTACATTAGTGGAATATCAGCAGTTTTGCGCACATTTAGAATGGAATCACAACTATATATTGGTCATTAGCGTGGTTAGAATTAATACCCGTAAACTTGAGTCTCTGCATTTTCTCAAGAACAGTGATGTCTGTCGAGATTCAGGTTTTTGATGTTTCTCTGTTTTTATGGCTCAGTTCACTAGAATCCAAAAAATGGTTCAACAGCAGGCCTCTGCAAAACTGGAAGATGTTTTCGGTCAGTTATGGTGGCACAGCGAGACAGATGTGATGAGGGTAGAGATTAGAAAAAGATTGGGTTTTTGATCTAGTCCCTGGTCAGGGCCAATCAAATCTACTGAGTGTAATCAATAACTGATTTCTCTGTGAATCTCTAAGACTTACATTAACAGCAGATTTAAAGTTTGAATTCTTCTGCGTTTTTCCCCCTCCCCTCCAGGGGGTCTTTTGTGGGCTGTAGTTTCCCTTTATATGAAAGTAGGCTGACAGGAAAGGGGGAAGGAGAGGGGGGAAGACATGCAGTAAATGTCGCCGGGTCCAGGAATCGAACCCTCGACAGCTGGGTTGAGGACTCAAGGCCTCCATACGTGGGTTGCGCTATCCGCTACGCCACCGCAGCACGCCCTCTCTGCGGTTTTACTAATCCTGAATTTTGAAGATATTCTGCTCAGTTACTGTTCTTAATTCTTTATTTGTCATATTTAACAGGGCCATTTTTAGGTCCTGTCTCATGTTAAGTCCAAAATCTTACGTTCTGATTTTTCTTTTGTTTGTTTTTTTTGTCTTTCACCCACATGCTCACCTTTGGATACTTTCTTTTTAATCGAAACTGTTCAACTTCTTTGTTTTTGTTTTATGTAGAAGGGCTGTTAATTGTGCTGTTTCCCTCACAGCCATATAAAACCCATGGTGGCTTGCAATATGAGATAGATTTAGAACCTTGCAATTTGAAGGTTGCTAATAGATATTCAATAAAATCCTCTGAGAGCTAGTTGACCCTGTGGCAGTAGATAAATTTTGACAAAATGTTGGTTTACTTAGTTGTTTTAGCCTCTTGTTTTTGTGTATTTCCTTAGTTTATTATTACATCAAGCTTCATAAGTTAAGGTGTTTCATAATATGGACTGATTTTGATTCTGGTCTTACAGACACAGTGTCTGGCAAACTACAGAATAACAACGTCTACACCATTGCCAAAAGAAACGTGGAAGGCCAGGACATGCTGTACCAGTCACTCAAGTTGACCAATGGCATTTGGATCCTGGCTGAGCTCCGCATTCAACCAGGGAACCCCAATTATACGGTACAGAATACATGTACATGTCATACAGAGATTTATTTTTAGGAACTGATCAGTTTTACATTTGTATTTCTTGTGAAGTAATCCAAGAAATACAACCTTAAACCATTTTAAGGTTGTATTAGCGATGCTGCATATAAACCAACCTTAAAGGTTTAACTTGAAAGAAGCAGCAAAGCACTCATATGTCTGAGAGTTCTGTGTTGTTCTTTTTGTAAAAAGTAGCAGATTCCTACCATAAATGTACTCGTGTGTTTCTAGAAAAGGGTCATAAGTATTCACCTATTTTAGATATCTGCAGGTGGTGGAGCACAAACAGGGGTACACTGCATTTGTTTCTTTTCAAGTTTACTACTATTTATTCTACAAATAGTTTTTTTTCCTTTCTGTAGTTCTGGCACCTTCCTTTCTGTTTTACAAATGAACTAAGCTATAAATATAGAATTTTCCCCCCTAAAAATAGCTGTTAAAACCTTCAAATATGAGAGGAAATTATATTGGTTTTTTTTCTCCCCAGCTCTCTCTGAAGTGTCGGGCCCCTGAAGTCTCTCAGTACATCTACCAGATGTATGACTCCATCCTGAAAAACTGAACTCATGGCTACACTCCTCCTTCCTGAAAAGTGGCTGTTTATTTTCTGTGCTTGTTAATTGACTGCCAGAATAAGATAATTAAAAAAGTAAATGAGAAATAATAATCTGAAATCTGAAATTTCACTTTGAAAAGTCATTTTCAATCAGTTGAAATTATTGTGGTTGACATATTTGCATTTTCCGTGGTTTTGGCAGTCTGGAATCAATGTTTATATCTCTGAGTACGCTCCTTGTTTGTGCTTGTGTCCTAGTAAAACGCTGATCATTCCATCCTTAACTCAGTGTTCATGTTGTGATTGATGGTGAAACTGTCCTGAGAAAGCTACAGTGATGCCATTTTTTTTTGTTTCCGCTGATTTAGATCTTCCTTTCTTTTGAATCTGCCTATAGAATACTAAAGTTGCTTAAATGCTTGCCATTATTTTTGCGAAGCATCACAAGAATTACAGCACACATTCAAAGTACATATTAAATAGGTTCACCAAAAAAGTGTGTGAAGCATTTAGAGGCAAACGGTAATGTTTTTTACTTGTAGAAAACATAAATTATTGCAAAATGACAAATGTTAGAGAAAATAAAGAATTGAGTTGAATAAGATCTAGACCTCTTAATAAGTCAGATTTATTGACTACAGCAGGATGTTTGGTGCTTGTTCTCTACTGCCATGTGTTTTATCTAAATAGTGATGCATTAAAAGTTGCTTTTTATGCATATGATGTTTTGCCTCATATTGAACTTTTGTCTAGCAGCCTGTTGGTAATTTCAGCATTTAGTTCATACCTGATAAACATCTTTAATCTAAAAGACAAAAGTACCTTCTTAATTCAACCATTAAAATAATCACATTAGCAGTTTTTCCCATACATTTTCACTATAAATACTGTTGAAATGCCTTTTTTTCCCTCCAAACATCGGTGCATGGCTTTGACATACATTTATTTGTAGTTCATCAAGTATCTACCTCCATGTTTTCTTTTCTTTGTTTCTGTAATGTGCATTATTTATCCTTTTTCTCTTTTGAATACTGTTCTTGTTGTATTCATGTCAGTTTAAGGTTGTAACGAGCCAGCCAAAATCCAGCTCATAGGACCAAGTGTTCACTGAACTGAAATGCCAGGTTTATGTTTAATAATGTCTTGTCTTCATGAACTGACTGTCGGCATTGTGTGGTTTTTGCACCCTTAGGCACAGAGCTCTAGTGTGGTGCAATAGTTTATGTTGTGTAGCGAATACAAAGCTTTTATCACACTGAAATTTAAATAAAGAATTCGCTCTATCTATTCCACAAATGCAGATGAATTTTGCTGTTTTATTTATTATATGTGCTTTTTGTCTTTACACATTGAAAGACAAAAACCATGTTGTATGTGAGATATCATGGGCCCTGGGTAATTTTACATTTTTTTTTTTTGAAAATCAAAAGGCTAAAAATTAATTGATAACTTTAACACTGTATCGCATGGATTCATTGTGGCAGGGTTTCAAAGCCCAATTAGCTTTGGTGGAGTAGGCAGTTCATCAGTCTCATAATTTGAAGTTTGTAAATTCAACTCTCTCACAGGACATGTTTTTTTTTTTTTTTTTTTTTAATTAATTTTTTATTTGGGAAGGCAAATTACAATTATTTTGTACAATTCAGCTTCCACCACATTGGAAGTATGAGAATGAATAACATAAGCCCAACCAGTTTTTTGTATAATAACAGAACATCCATAACAGAAGAGTGAGTGGGGGGGATGGAGGGTCTGGTCTGAGTTTTCTTATGTTAGGGGAAAAACACAATCAAGAGCGTAAGTTTGCCATAATCCTGAGCCAAAGTACAATACACAGAGAAACAGTACTTGCATGTAATAGAGATATTTAGTCCACAGGAATAACAGATTTTATATAGTTTGTCCATTTAGACCAGATCTTGAAGAATAATTCCCTTCGGCCTTGGACAGAAAAAGATATCTTCTCCAGAATGTAAATGTCCTGTACAATCTTGAACCAGTCCTCAACAGTAGGAGCTTCAGGCTTCAACCATTTTCTAGTGATTGTCTTTTTGCTTGCTGCCAGGAGCACCAACAGCAGTTTTTTATCTTCCAGAGTCCAGTTATCAAGTGAAATGTTTCCTAGGTACAGGGATTCAAATTTACATGGGATCCTTTCAGTAAAGATGTTATTCAGGTGGGAGCACATTTGTTCCCAAAAACCTTTAATAACCGGACAATCCCAGAAGATGTGATGATGATTTGCCCCGTTTGTTCCACAGAGTCTCCAACATGTGTCTCCGCTGCCCTGATGTTTTTTCTGAACTGGAGTCACAAAAAAACGAACAGTGTTTTTCCAACAGAACAGCCTCCATGTGTTGGAGCTCGAGGTCATCCAGTGTAATTTGTTAATCTGTTCCCAGACTTCAGTTGAGATTGATAAATTTCCTTCTTTTACCCATTTGTTTCTTATGTAGTTTGTATCACCTTGTTTAGACGATAGGATACCATTGTACAGTATGGAAACAAGTTTCTTGCATGAACCTGACTTCAACAAGGATAGAAGCACATTAAAAAGTCCTGGTTTGGCTGTTTCCCAATTGTCACCTATATTTTGATTGAAATAGGTCCTAACCTGTAGATATCTAAAGAAGTCGTCCTTCTCCAACCTTTTAGATCTCTGAAGTTCCTCAAAACTCTGAAACACGCCCTTCTGGGTAAAGCTATAGTAGGTGGTTAATCCTTTTTGGATCCATCCTCTAAATCTCCCATCAATCTTGTTTGGTTTAAACGCTGAATCAAATGCACACCATCTGAGTATTTTTATCTGGTTACCCAATTTACAAATTTTAATGACCTTACTCCAAGAATCCAGCATAGTGTGTAATATTGACCCATGTGGTATATTCAGCCCTTCTTGTAAGTCTTTGTCCATTAATACTGATATTAAAGGTTTTCCTTCCACTGTTGTTCCTTCCAAATCTTTCCACCTTGCGTCGTAAGATGGAGAGCATAAACAAAGCACAGGTCTTAATTGAGCTGCAAGGTAATAAACCTGTAGATTAGGAAGACCCAAACCACCTTTCTCTTTCTTTAACTGCAGTGTATTATACCTCACCCTTGCCTTTTTTCCCTGCCAAATATACTGAGATATTAATCTTTCCCACTCTATGAAATGTCTTTCTGATATCAGGATAGGTAGACACTGAAATAGATATAGGAAGCGCGGGAGAATGTTCATTCTGACCGTCTCCACTCTGGAGTATAAATTTGAGAAAGGGATCAGATTCCATCTCTGTATGTCTGATTTCAGATTTGAAATTAGGGGCTCATAGTTGACTTCAAAAATCTTAGTGAAATCTTTGGGCAATGTGATCCCTAAATATTTTATGGATTCTGCTTCCCAGTTCCAATTGTACAGACTCCTAACATTGTTCTGTGGGATATAATTTATTGTTAAAACCTGAGTCTTGGTAATGTTTATTTTGTAACCCGAGAGTGAACCATATTCCTCGATCGCCCCCATAAGTACAGGTAGAGTTTGAGCAGGGTTTGTTATGGTTAACAATAAATCGTCTGCGAACAATGACAACTTTTGTTCCCCGGATGTCATGTGAACTCCAGCTATGTCCGTCCTCTGTCTTATCCATTGACTTAACGGCTCTATGAAAAGGGCGAAGAGGAGCGGTGAAACACAGCAGCCCTGCCTCGTACCCCTTTCTAAAGTAAAAGGATCAGATAGGTCTCCGTTAATTTTTATCCTAGCAGATGGTTTATTGTATAAAGCAGCAATTACATCTATTATAGTCTGGTGGAACCCAAACCTGGACATAACTTTGTAGAGAAAGGACCATCTGACCGAGTCAAAGGCCTTCTCCGCATCCAGACTCAGTATGAGAGTCTCTATTTTTTGTTGGGCTACATGATTTAAAATATGCAAAGTTTTTCTGATGTTATCCTGCGTCTGTCTCTGTCGGATGAAACCTGTTTGGTCCTTATGGATTATCACTGGCATGATGTTTTCCAATCTCTGTGCGATTATGGCAGTAAATAATTTATAATCAATATTTAACACACTTATCGGGCGGTAGTTTCCGCATTCCAACTTATCCTTTCCGTCCTTAGGGATTAGCGAAATAGTTGCGTCTCTCCATGAGGGAGGGATTATTTTCTTTTCCAGTACATTGTTGAAAACTCTTACTAAAACAGGGACTAACTGATCTTGCATTTCTCTGTACCACTCGGCAGCAAACCCATCCGTTCCTGGAGATTTCCCTCCTTTCAACTTTCTAATCACCGATCTTAATTCTGCTTCAGTTATCTCTGATATTAGTTGTTCATTTTGCTCGCCTGTAATGTTGGGCAGATAGAGTTGGGAAAGGAAAGTATCTATTCGCTGTTCATTATTCAATTTGGGCTGGGAGTATAGATTTCGGAAAAAATCTCCAAAGCATTTCTGAATCTTTTCTAGGTTTGTTTCAACCCTATTTGTATATATATTCTTTATTTTGTGAATAGTTCTATCAGCTTGTTGCTTTCGTAATTTAAATGCTAGGAGCTTCAGAGATTTTCCCCCTGCTTCATAATATTTCTGTTTAGTAAAGAGAAGTTTCTTTTGTATTTCTTGTATGTTTAAATCATTCAGTTCTTTTTTCACTATCTCAATTTTAGCTCTTGTTGCCCTCTTGAACGTTTTGGAGTGCTCTTCCTGCAGTTTTTTCAGCTCAACTTCCAATTGAGTTTGTTTTTGTTGTCTAATTTTCTTTTCGTATGAGGAAAAGGCTATTATTCTTCCCCTGACTACCGCCTTTAAAGCATCCCAAAGTATTGCCGGACCCACCTCTTTATTATCATTCTCCTCCAAATATTGTTTGATTTCAGTTTTCATATTCTCCTTAAAAATTTTACTATTTAATAGGTTTGTATTCAGCCTCCAGAGCGTGGATCTGCTTTTTTCAGCCAGTTGAAGGGAGATATAGATTGGGCTGTGGTCTGAAATTGGACTAGATTCGATCTCCCAACTTTTTAATCTATGCACATCTTTTTTAAACATGAAGAAATAATCTATTCTTGAGTACACATTGTGAGAAGAGGAGTAATGTGTGTAATCACGACTGGTTGGGTTCTTGTCCCTCCAGACATCCACTAATCCCAGTTCGTCCATCATATTTTTCATTCTTTTACTGATATGTTTTGAGTTTGTTTTCCCATTTGATGAGTCCAGATTTGGGTTTAATTTAATATTAAAGTCCCCAGCACAGATCATTACACCCTGACTTTTTGTTGCTGCTAATTCAAGTATTTTCTTGTAAAATGACCAGTCGCTACCTGGAGGGGCATAGACACTAACAAGACTTATCAAGATGCCATCTATTTTTCCTGTAATTAAAATATAACGACCCTCCCTGTCTTTATGTTCTGCAACATGTTCATAGCACAAGGAGCTCGATATTAAAATCGCAACCCCTCTTCGTTTCCCGGAGACGTGGGAAGAAAAATAGACAGATTTAAACCCCATCTTGTTCAATTTGGCATGTTCAGAATCATCTAGATGGGTTTCCTGCAGCATCGCTATTTGAACTTTATCCTTTCTGAGTTTAGATAAAACTCTCCATCTCTTAATTGGATTATTTATACCATTAATATTGAAAGAAGCTACCTTTAACTGTGTCCTCCCCATTTGTGTAAGTTTCTTCCCCATGTCACTGATGACCCTGAAGCTCCCCCACCACTCACTAGAACTGACATAAACAGAATATAAACATGTGAACCAAAAACAAACATGTAAACAGGAACCTTGAAAGAACAGAACATGTTCAGCATCCAAAGCAGGGGTCTGTTGACTCGACCCTGTTGAGCCTCTTGGAAGCGGCTCAGAAGGGAAAAACCTCCCATATTGTTAGGGAGGGCCCTTACAGGTGGCAGCAGCCCAAATAAGAGAGAATCCCAAACAAACCTTTTTAAAATCCCATCATCTTTAAATTAGCCCTCTGTACACTTATCTCTAAGAGGAAAGACTAAGGAGGGAAAAAGATGTATCCTTCACTTCTCAGGTCGCAGGTGGAGATGTTCTTCTGAAAGCCCGGAGCCTCTCTTTGTAGTTTTCTCCTCTTGTAGAACCGGAGGAGCCTTTCTGTTTCCTTCCCTCCTTTCTGCTCCAGGACAGCCGCTCAATCTGCTCCTTCAGGGAAGCTGGAGATCTGATGACTTTAACTTTGTAGCCCTTCTTTGCCAGGTCCTCGGTGGTTTCCTCTATGGTGTCGTAGGTTCTAGATCCTTCTTTATGTTTTACTCGCAGCCTCGCTGGGAAGAGAGTCTGGAACGGAACCCCGTTCTCTTTCAGGACCCTCCGAACCTCCGTGTACTCTCTGCGCTTTCTGAGGATGGCTGGTGGATAATCATGATCCAGATTTATTTGTTTCTCACGCCAAACAAATCCCTTTCGCTGCCAAGCCTTCCGAAGCAACATTTCCTTATATTTGAAACTCAGAAACTTTACGACGATAGACCGTGGCGGCGCTCCCTCCGGTGGCGGCGATCCCAGCGCCCGGTGTGCCCGCTCAATCTGCATGTCTGGTCCGCTGTCCTCCAGACCGAGACCCTCTTTAAGTAAAGTTTCCACAAATGCAACCATGGATTCACAGTCCTTTTCAGCCCCCTCTGGAACACCATAGATCCTGACATTCTCCCTCCTGGATCGGCTCTCTAGGTCAACCAGCTTCTCTTCCAGACTCACGTGTAGCTTTAGCAGCTCTGCTAACACTTCCTCCGTATTCTGGGTTCGCTCCTCCGTCTTCTCCAACCGCTCCTCTACTTCACTTATCCTTGCGTTCGCTTTTCGTATTTCCTCTTTAATAGTCGAGAGTTGTTCCTTGGTTTCCTGGCGAAACCCTCTCAGTTCTTCTAATAAAATTTCCAGGCTAGCCATTCCGTCCTATTAGCTTAAGGCTACGATTCGTTAGCTGGACCCGTTTGTGAAAATTTTCGTCCTCCCTCTTCTAATTATATTGTCGTTGGGGCTTTGTTGTCGTCTTACCCCCTCTAACTGGCTTTCGCAAGGCAATAATACTCAGCTGAATGGGAGTAAATCAATAATTTCTCCGTTTGTCTGGGGAGACTCTCTACCGAGCAGCCATCTTGACGGTGTTCCAGCCGGAAGCCTCACAGGACATGTTTTGAATTTTCTTCCCTGAGTTCACAAGCTGCTCTAGCCTTTGCCAAGTATTTTGTGATGGAAAATTTTATAATGTGCTCCTCACCCCTCTTCTGCTTTAGGTATTTCTGCATAGTCTTACCATAAAATTGGTCAAGCTTGCACTCACGTAAACTTCTGTGTCATACAACAGCAGGGGAGAGCTCCTCGCTCCTGGAGACTACCTGTTACTTCCCCAAACGTAGAACTTATCTGCCCTCTTTAGCATGACAGAACAACCTCCTTTCCTTAACAATAGACAAATGGCAAGACCATCTCAGTTGGGCTCAACAGAATTCCTGGTACATCACAATCAGGGATTCACTCCAATCAAGTTTCTGTTCTCTGACCAGAACCTATAAAAGAAAGCCAGATCCACTATTAGTCAGAGCAGACTTGACAGACTACTTTGACTCTGTATTTCTGTTCTCACCTTGCAAGGTTTTAATAAATTTCTTATTTCTTCTCATCCAAACTCTTGTTAAAGTCATTTCTTCCACTACCGTTTCCCCGTCAGTCGTGGTCTGACATGACAGACATAGACAGCAGGCCCGGCCCAAGGCAAAGCAAACTAAGCAGCCGCCTAGGTCCCCAGGACCACTAAGGGGACCCGTAGAGCAGTGTTTCCCAATTCCAGTACGCGGGGCCCCCCTGCCTGCATGTTTTAGATGTGCCTCTATACCAGAACAGCTGATTCAAATGATTGCATGACATCTTCTGCAGCCACCAAATACTGCAGGAGCCTGTTAATCACCCAAAGATTCAATCCAGGTGTGTGGCAGAAGGGAAACACCTAAAACATGCAGGCAGGGGTCTGAGGACTGGAATTGGGAAACACTGCCTTAAAGGAGCTGGGGTTTTTTTTTTAGAATAATTTCTATGTCATAATATGAAAAACACACAATTTCAATATGAAGTGATTTATTTTCACAATAATATATATTTGATAATGTATGTAGTGATCCTTATTTTATGCATAAAAATATAAATTGCCCCTGGGGCCCTCTGGTGGCCGCGGTAGGTACCGCACGCTTCGCCGGTGTCATGAGCTGCCTGCAATGCGTATCAAAACGTCCAAAGCTCCGGTCAGAAGTTCAGTAAGCAAAATAATGTCTCAAAAAGGACCTCCCCTTCGGGGAGGGAGAAAAGAAAGAGCAAGAATAGAAAAAGCCTAGATAAAGGGTTGTTTTAATGTGTCTTGGTAATATAATGTAAAATATTTGTAAAGCTGCTCATAGAAAATTACCTTGATAGCGACCTGGACCGGTCCAGTTCAACAGCCAAACATTTGTGCTAGGGCAGGGGTGTCAAACTGCAGTCCTCGAGGGCCGCTGTCCTGCAACTTTTAGATGTGCCTCCGCTGCATCACACCTGTATAGAATAATTAGGTCATTAGCAAGGCTTTGGAGAACTGGTCTACACAAGGAGGAGGTAATTAAGCCATTTCATTCCAGTGTTTTGTACCTGTGGCACATCTAAAAACTGCAGGACAGCGGCCCTTGAGGACTGGAGTTTGACACCCCTGTGCTAGGGTCTTTGTGTTTGTGTGAAACTGAGTTTTAACTTTAAATGAGTTGATTCTCCTGCTTTGCTCTGTATATTTCTGAGGTATTTCTGGCTTCAAAACGCTGTATTTGATAACTTTGATAACAATCATTAAAACTTCTCAATGTTTGACATTGTCTAGCAAAATGTTTTTACGTCAGGCTACATAGCTGCTACATGATGAGCTGCTCTATGCTGTAGTTGGGGACATGTTGTTTGCTGCTGAGCAAAATCATTTTGTGGCTAAAACAAACATTATTTTTTACATCAACATCTAAGTTATGTAAAACTTCTGTTAAAATCATTTGAAAGCTCAGAATCAGTCCAGTATCAATCCACATTCTCAGGGGAGAAAGACTCACCTGGTATAAATTTTATTTTTACTAATTGGAGTAACGCTTAAGAGGAATGTATTTAATTAATGAATGTCATGAATATGTGTGTATGTATTCCATCTTAAGTAGGCACTGATTGCAGTTTTCTGGCCGATCCCTGCTTACCAATCTCTAAAATGCCTGACCTGCCAATTTTGATTTTGGCTAATATGAATAATTTTTGTCTGAAATGTTCGTTGGCAACAGTGGGGTGAATATTGTTAACTGCAAACTTGCAGACCTGACCTGGTGGTTTGGTCTGTCGGTCAAACCTCTGACTGTAGAGCACCAGAGGACAGAGACTGATTTTTCAACCTTTGCTAACGAAGATAAGATTATGATAAGATTATTATGTGTGAATGACCTAATGATCGGTCCACATTGTTAGCAGAACTAGAGGGCCCCAAAACCACATTTCGCTTAGGGCCCCATGGAGGCTTGGGCCTTGAAGTATTTTTCCCTACTCTCACAAACTGTGGTCTGTCTGCGAGGAAATCCAGCAGCCAGTTGCACGGGGGGAGTTGAGCCCAAGGGTAGCTGGTCGGCTCACCGGGTGCTTGGAGATGATTTTGTTGAATGTTGACACACGAGAGGTCAGACATTCAGTTCTTGAAATTTCCCACTAAATAAGTACTCATAAAAATGAGCCTGCTGGACAGCAAACAAGGTAAAGAGCTGGCTGTGTCTGATGGAACCTGTCTCTTATAGCCATAGGAAACACAGTGACAGATTAGTGGATAAGACCAAGCTAGCATGTTGCCTACTTATATCAATGATAAATTATTCTTCCATCAAGCACAACCAGTTTATAGTTAAAATTCTAAGTTAACTTTTGAAACAAATGACTTGATTTAATTGTTTCTTAATAAAAAGCAAACAAACTGGATATCTGTGGTATTTAGTTAATTACATGGTATAAGATAGTGTGGTCAAATGTGGTTAGATTTCTTTTAATTATATATATATATATATATATATATATATATATATATATATATATATATATATATATATAAAATAGATTGACAGCCCTAATATATTAGCTCTGATATAGTTTAAGTTCATAAGATTGAAATTTAAAAAGACATGTTGTCTAAAAAGGTTAAAGAAAATCGCTAACATTTTCTTTAATGTTTTATATATATATATATATACATACATATACATATATACATACATACATACATACATACATATATATATATATATATATATATATATATATATACATACATATATATATAAATAAAAGCTCAATCTTGGTCACAACTGACGAAAGCAGATGGCTCTGTGTAAGGGTGTAGTGGAAATTAAATTTGTTTAAGTTTTTAAAGATGTTGAGACAGAAAATACAGTATGCCATTAGAATAGAATTTTTTGTTAATCCCCAAGGGATTAAAAAGACATGTTGTCTAAAAATAACAGTTTATCTGTTATTTGTTGACAAACTACTCCATCTAGAGTGTTAATGCTAATATAACATATATATATATATATATATATATATATGTATTACAAAGTACATGATACACATCTCCACAAAAGTATTCCAAGTTCTATCTTCTAAGATCCCCATTAACATTTTCCAGCCCATTGAGTTTCCATTGAAAGTGACAAACATCCTCTCACAAAAGCTCCGTCAGCACCTCAGTGACATCCATTAGGTAGTGTGTGTTTGCTTGTGTGCGCGTATGTAGGTGTGTGTTTTTTTTATACAAGCACATAGGACCTTTTTCTAGTGTAATGACATACCTTCTGAAAACTATAGGCTTTATAGGAATCATTATTATACCAAATTGGCCTGATGTTAAGTCTGTCTTATGGTTAAAGCTATTAGCATACTTGTACTCAATGTTCAGACAAGTGTTGGGCTTTGGCACAAGTAAGGAAACTGACATGAAAATCTATTCAAAATCTCAAATAAAGTCCTAGAATTTGTGTGTCCTACGGGAGAAAACTACAAAATATATTATTGTGAATAATTTTTTTAAGCTTAGTTTTGTCATGATGTGGTGTGGCTGTGGACCCAAATGCAGCAGGCAGTAAACATAGAAATAAATGGATGTTTTAATGAAGAAAATTAACCAACAAAAATCCAAAATCCAAGGGTACAAGAAAATTAAAAAACAAAACAAACTGGAAACACAAGGAATCAGAATTTTGGAGGTGAAGGGTTTAATTATTGTTATTTAAGAACCTTGTGAGGTAAATGGAACAATGGCCTAGCTAGATGGGAAGAGTGATTGCAGGTGTATCCAGGCGCTGGCTGAGGGTGGAGAAGCAGGAAACTAAGGAGAGGGAGAACGGGAACTGAAAAATACTAATAACAACACTAAGCGTAAGGAAAACCTGATGAACTAGGAGAGAAAGATGAGGGAAATCATAACCGAACCTAAATTGAAACAAGGCTGATCTAACAATAAGAACTAAGGAACATAGAGCTAGAGAAACTAAACAAGATCTAAACAAAGAAATAACCTAACAAGTAATTCTACTAAAGAAAGACTAACTAAACCTAAAGAGACAAAATAAGAAGTAGTAAAACTACGGGGGAAACTAGAAGGACTTAAGAAATAACCTAACTAGAATTACTCAAGGAAGATATACATAGACTCGGACATGGTATAAGATAGTGTGGTCATGGATCCTCAAGGTGAACAAAAACAAATTGCATCAGCCACCAGTTCCAGAGTTTTCCAATGAGTTTTATTTGGTTTTTAAATCTCTGTGAACCATCCACTCTCCTCTGAGCTTCCAAAAACACTGTTTTTAAAACCAATTGGCAACACACCTACACATAAGTGGACCGAGCCACAATAAAACAAGTAAAAAAAAAACTAAATCTAAATAGAAACAAGAAAAATATTACTAATCTAATTTACAAATATGCAAAATAATAATAAAAACAAGATAACTCAAAAGTTACTTTAAAGAAAAACAATCAAAGCAATACTACAAAGAACCCTCTAATTGGTAGAACCCAGCAAGGTAATCAGTGACATCATTCAGACATTTAACAGAACACAAATACCATGAATATACTTTGAAACAAAATAAACAAGTTCAACCAATAATCCAGAAGTAGTGATGGTCAAATGAAGCCTCATGAAGCAATGAAGCTTCCCAGCGCATTGCTTTGCCCAAAAGTTCATTACTCGATGCTTCATTCATTTCTCACTAGAGACATCTACTGTTGAAGCTGTGACAGCCTTGTCACTCAGACAAAACAATTAGTAAATGCAATATTGTCACAAAGTTTTTGTCAAACTCACGTTTAGTAACAGGAGAGTCAATTAAATCCTATTTAACTAATCTTTTTTATTTATTAAAATTATTTGTAGTCAATCCTGCTATATGTTGACTGTTAGTGGCTGTTTTCTTCTGTCATTGACTGATTTGACAATAGACATTAGTTTTATTGTATTCAGAGTGCAGTGCTTGTTGGGGCAGACAGTATTCTTTGAGTTTTGATTTGCCTCCCGAAATTCTACAATTCTTTATTAATTATTATATTATTATATTTTTTATTATAAATTATTATATTAATTATTTTACTTTTCCAACAGCTTTAAGTCTGTTTCTGCTGTGCAAGACTGATATATTTTTGCAGAAAAAAGAAACAGTGGAAATTTGAAGAAGGTCAGAATTTTGGAGGTGAAGGGTTTAATTATTGTTATTTAAGAACTTTGTGAGTGAATCATCTCAAGTATTCCCTGATGTCAGATTTTTTTTTCTTCTTGCTGGCTCTTTTTCAATCAAGTTCATTTGTGTAGCACATTTCAGCAACATTGCAGTGTCAAAATGTTTTACTTAATAAAAATACATAAATATAAAGTCACAAAATATGCCATAATCAACCATTGAGAAAGCTGGTAACAAACATTACATTTTGATGAGTGTTATCATCAAAATCATTAATACACATGAACTATAAAAGGTTCCTTTTATTTTGCCCACTTGGCACCAGGACACCCTAGGCCGCAGTTCAATGATCGACTTTGTCATCATTTCATTGGATCTGCGGCCGTATGTCTTGGACACTCAGGTGAAGAGAGGTGTGGAGCTGTCCACTGACCACTACCTGGTGGTGAGTTGGCTCCGCTGGTGGGGGAGGATGCCGGTCAGACCTGGCAGGCCCAAACGTGTTGTGAGGGTCTGCTGGGAATGTCTGGCGGAATCCCCTGTAAGACGGAGCTTTAACTCCCATCTCTGGCAGAACTTCAAACATGTCCCGGGGGACGTGGGGGACATTGAGTCTGAGTGGACCATGTTCCGTGCCTCCATTGTCGAGGCGGCTCATCTGAGCTGTGGCCACAAGATTGTCAGTGCCTGTCGTGGCGGCAACCCTCGAACCCGCTGGTGGACACCTTTGGTGAGGGAACCCGTCAGGCTGAAGAAGGAGTCCTATCGGGCCTTTTTGGCCTGTGGGACTCCGGAAGAAGCTGATGGATACCGGCGGGTGAAGCGGCATGCGGCTCGGGTGGTTGCTGAGGCAAAAACTCGGGCGTGGGAGGAGTTTGGAGAGGCCATGGAGAAAGACTTCCGTACAGCTTCGAGGTGATTCTGGTCCACCATCCGGCGTCTCAGGAGGGGGAAGCAGTATAGCACCAACACTGTCTACAGTGGGGATGGTGTGCTGCTGACCTCAACTCGGGATGTTGTGGGCCGGTGGGCAGAATACTTCGAAGACCTCCTCAATCCCACCTACATGCCTTCTATTTTGGAAGCTGAGCCTGGGGACTCTGGGTTGGGCTCTCCAATCTCTGGGGTCGAGGTAGCTGAGGTGGTCAAAAAGCTCCTTGGTGGCAGGGCCTCAGGGGTGGATGAGATCCGCCTGGAGTTCCTCAAGGCTCTGGATGTTGTGGGGTTGTGTTGGTTAATGCGACTCTTCAATATCGCATGGACATCGGGGGCAGTTCCCCTTGATTGGCAGACTGGGGTGGTGGTCCCCCTGTTCAAAAAGGGGAACCGCAGGGTGTGCTCCAATTACAGGGGGGTCACACTCTTAAGTCGCCCTGGCAAGGTCTATTCGGGGGTTCTGGAGAGGAGTGTCCGTCGGATTGTCGAACCTCGGATTCAGGAAGAGCAGTGTGGTTTTCGTCCTGGTCGTGGAACACTGGACCAGCTCTACACCCTCAGCAGGGTCCTGGAGGGTGCATGGGAGTTCGCCCAACCGGTCTACATGTGTTTTGTGGACTTGGAGAAGGCGTTCGACCGTGTCCCTCGGGGAGGCCTGTGGGGGGTTCACCGGGAGTATGGGGTACCGGGCTCCTTGATACTGGCTGTCAGGTCCCAGTATGACCAGTGTCAGAGTCTGGTCCACATTGCCAGCAGTAAGTTGGGCTCGTTTCCGGTGAGAGTTGGACTCCGCCAGGGCTGCCCTTTGTCACTGATTCTGTTCATTACTTTTCCATCCATCCATCCATCCATTATCTGAACACCCTTCTTCCCTAATGGGGTCGGGAGGGTTGCTGGTGCCTATCTCCAGCTGCGTCCCGGGCGAGAGGCGGGGTACACCCTGGACAGGTCACCAATCTGTCGCAGGGCAGTTCATTACTTTTATGGACAGAATTTCTAGGCGCAGCCAGAGTGTTGAGGGGATCCGTTTTGGTGGCCTTAGGATTGCATCTCTGCTTTTTGCGGATGATGTGGTCCTTTTGGCTTCATCGGGACATGATCTGCAGCTCTCGCTGAAGCGGTTCGCAGCCGAGTGTGAAGCAGCTGGGATGGCGATCAGTACCTCCAAATCCGAGGACATGGTCTTGAGCCGGAAAAGGGTAGAGTGCCTTCTCCGGGTCAGGGGGGTGTCCTGCCCCAAGTGGAGGAGTTCAAGTATCTTGGGATCTTGTTCACGAATGGGGGAAGAAGGGAGCGGGAGATCGACAGGCGGATTGGTGCAGCGTCTGCGGTCAAGCGGGCGCTGTACCGGTCCGTCGTGGTGAAGAGAGAGCTGAGCCAAAAAGCAAAGCTCTCGATTTACCAGTCGATTTACGTTCCCACCCTCATCTATGGTCACGAGCTTTGGGTCATGACCGAAAGAACGAGATCGCGGATACAAGTGGCCGAAATGGGTTTTCTCCGTAGGGTGTCTGGGCTCTCCCTTAGAGATAGGGTGAGAAGCTCAGTCATCCGGGAGGGACTCAGAGTAGAGCCGCTGATCCTTCACGTCGAGAGGGGCCAGTTCAGGTGGCTCGGGCATCTGGTCAGGATGCCTCCTGGACGCCTCCCTGGTGAGTTGTTCCGGGCACATCCCACAGGGAGGAGGCCCTGGGGAAGACTCAGGAAACGCTGGAGGGACTATGTCTCTTGACTGGCCTTGGAACGCCTTGGGATTCCTCTGGAGGAGCTGGAGGAAGTGGCTGGGGAGAGGGAAGTCTGGGCCTCCCTTCTGAAGCTGCTACCTCCATGACCCGACCCCGGATAAGCGGAAGAAGATGGATGGATGGATGGATGGAAGGATAAAATAGATTTAAAATATAGTCATTAAAGAAGGCTTGACATGGACACAGACAAACAAGGACAGAACTTAAGGTAACTAAAGAATAAACCTAGAAACACTATCAAGGACTGAAAATAAAGAAAGCAAGAAGACAATTCTTATTTCACTAAATACCTCAAATAATAATATCAAAAGGACCATGAAGGGCTAAATAAAATGAGAAGCAAAACCACCCCAAAACCCCAAAGTCCTGACAAGTTTACCACTAAGCTAAATTTCGTTTACCACTTTTAATACAAATAAACTCTAGCTCACAGACGTTTTACTCTCTGCTTGTTAAATATTTTTTTCTGCTCCTGACATATTTACATATTAAATGGTTGAATGAATTTTGGTTTGTTTTATAGATGGAAAAAAATAATTTTGCTTTCCTGTTTATACATCTTACTTTATCTGTGCTCCATTAATTTAAACCAGGTGTGCCGAGAAGTTGGTCCTCGGGGGCCGGCATCCTGCATGTTTTAGGCCTCTCCCTGGTGGTACCAACAACCTTCTCAGCATGTCAGTGTTCTTCTTAGGTCTTCTAATGAGCCATCATTTGATCCAGGTGCGTTAAACCAGGGAGAGAACTAAAACATGCAGGATGCCGGACCTCCAGGACCAACTTTGGGCATCCATGATTTAAACAATAGCAAATAAATGATCCATTTTGTAAACAATTTCCTGCCTTTCTGTTGCAAAGGAACACTAGATTCACTCTGAGCAACGTTATTCCAGCTCTTTAGAGGACCAGCATTATGCAAAATCTTTTTTCTTTTAGATTTGTATTGTGTGTACAATGTTATTCCCTCATCAAAAACATACCCGGTGAGTTACCTTGATTCTTTTACCTGTTTGAGAAATCATTTAAGCTCCATGGAAGCTATTCAGCTGTGCAAAATGCCTGGGTGGCTGCAAATTCTATGCCTCTGAGTTTCAGCATCACAGAGCACCCCTTCCCTCACTCAGTTCCTTCAAACTAGTCAGCAGAATTTAACCAACATCTGCTGGAACGGCGCATCCGCTGAGCTCATTATGCGAGCTGCTATTCAGTGAAACTGGTGAAAATGTTGTTAAAGTGTTAATAGAGGAGCGATGTGATATCCTGAATTTGAGAAAGAACAGGAGTTTTTAAAGAGATAAAAAACCCATTTCAAGGCATTAATTTATGAAGCCAAATTTCTTTTAAGTCATATTTGATATCTGCAGCATTTTTCTAGTAACTGAAGGTAACACAGTTACTTGATTGTACTATAAAATGGCAATAGGTACCTGGAAAATATAAAATACTGTCCTTTTAATAAATTATTGAAATAAAAATATGTTGTAGAAGGCAAAAATCCTATTTCACTGGTCCATAGTGTAGACTAATCTTTCACTAACCTTGTGTAATTAAATTGTAATTGGGTTTTTCCAATTAAAAAATGTAGCGAGGACATGAAGAAAGCATTATTGGTGGTCCTTATAATCTGAAGGTAAAATGAAAAGATTCTTAATAAAACTACTAAATAAAAGTTTTTTGAAGCAACAAATCCCAATCATTGCCACCTTAAAGTCCTAATTGTATTTGTGTCTTGTTTACTATTTCAGACCAGAAAGAAAACAGTAAAAACACTGATAAACAGATTAGAAATTCAAACTCGGAAGGGATTGGATTCAACTTCTTTATCTTCAGCAGATGGAGCAGAAGGTTATTAATAGATCAATATTTGTCAGTATGAGGTGATTGGATTATTTTGGCTCATTAGCTCTTGTTTGCTTTAGTAAGTGCTGGAACCACTCAATCAGAAATATAAAGTGGTACTGAGCATATGCTGACCAGCAGCTTAGTTCAAAGACGTCACACCATCATTATAGTTTCTAAGTCTTTTTGGACTCAGTCAGACTTACATTTATTTGCCTTTAAAATATGTATTTGCTTACATAAAACAAGTGACATGAAGAACGTTTTCTTTTTGTTTTTATCATGAACTTATGCCTTGAATTGCTTCATCAGATGCATGTTTCCATTGTAAAACTAAAGAACTGAGAAAGTGGGGTTGGGCTTGTGTTTCAAGAAGTGTTGGGTTATAAAAGGAGGTGACTCCTTTCATTCTGCCTCACACTAACCAGCTCTCAGCTGCCTCTGCTCTTTGTCTTCATCAGAGCTTCACCTCCTCCTTAGACTCCTGACAAGTGAGTGATTCTTCTCCACCTCTCCTGATGACCTCCTCTTTGTTTTGCTGCTCTTGTCTACAGAATCTGTCCGTGTGTCTTCAGTTCTCCTCCAGCATGGCAGCACTGTGGCTTCAGTCCTTCTCTCTGCTGGTCTTACTGGTTGTATTGTGGCCCGGCTCCCAGGGCGTCGCACCGCCGCAGCATCTATGTGGCTCTCACCTGGTTGACGCTCTCTACCTGGTCTGTGGGGACAGAGGCTTCTTCTACAGCCCCAAGAGGGATGTGGACCATCTCCTGGGTGAGACATCAAAACTTTACCACTTTTATTTATTGAAGAAAATTTTTTTTGACCCCCCCCCCTCAGCATATTAAGTAAAGAAACAAAATAGTAACTCTAAATTCTCTAAGCAGGACTTTTGTGCTGGAAATCTAATTTTTGAACAGTTATTTGGCTCTTTTATGTGCAGTGTTTTTTAAAATCTCTATTATTTTTGTGAATATGTTATATCTGTTTATAAACATGTTTTATTCCAAGCAAGCTTTTCAAGGGGTTTCTTCCTTGTTGCCATGCATATATTATGTAATTATTATGGTCATCTGTGACTGTTTTTCATATAGTCACCTGCCTAAAATAATAACCTAATTCATTTTTTGCCAAAATCACTTTTGGCGAAAATCGACGATAGCATAGAAAAGTGACAATATTCTTATCTTTGCTCTTATTTGAGATCTTCTGAACCCTGTTTTCAACTAAGGCTTCGAATTGTAAATCCATTGTGTCCCACTCAGGTTAGGATGTTCAGTTCTGCTTCCTTCTTGTGTTGGATTTTAAAATATATGTTATTTTCTTTAGATATTGTTATTACTTATGTGATAGGTGACTGTTACCTCTTGTTTAGTACCAATCAACAACATGCATCAGTACTTCCTTCCCTGTGTTTCAAGTCAATGATTTCCTATTTGAACCCTTTCATGTCTTTGTTTTTCTCCTCCAGGGTTCCTCCCTTCAAAGACAGGCACAGGGTCGAGTCACGGCGGTGAGAACGAGGTGGCTGAGTTAACCTTAAAGGACCAGATGGAGATGATGGTTAAGAGGTCAGGCATCGTCGAGCAGTGCTGCCACAGGCCCTGCAGTATCTTTGACCTGCAGAACTACTGCAACTAATCGGCGTGCAGACAGTGACTGAGCGCAGCTTGATTTGTTGGTTAATTTAGATCTCTTCAGCGTGGATCTCTTCCAGAGAACCGTCTGCAGTCAATGACCTGCTGAGAGATGGATTATTTTTGCAAGAAAATAAAGTTTTATGATTTGAGACATCAGGGTATGTGTGTTTTTTTAGATGGACTTTTTTTACTTTAAAAATATTTGTAAAATATGTCCTTCATCAAATATTCTTGTGGGTAATATTTATTAGCAACCCTGGTAAGAAATATGGAAAAAAAGACTATTTTTTTTCCAAATCATTACTTACAAACTCCCACCTTGAATTTGAGTACATCTAAATAATGCTGGCTTTCTTTTCTTTTTTTTTTTTTCCTTAATGTGAAATCTTGCTTTATCTTTAATGTGTGCCATCCCCCTTATGACAATAGGACAGCACTTGGATTTCATTTATAACACACAATGTTGGACTTCATGACTCTTATCCATTCCTGTTTGTCCAATTTCTTTGCATCATCCTAGGTTGTTTTTTATGCTTTATTTTGCAATTGGCTACCCAATACCCAAACAATCATATGTTCCTGCTCAATGCATATGTTGTAAAAACAGAATTCAAAGATGAGCAATTCTCAATTTCTGACAGAGCTTGGAAGATGTTGGAGTTTATGGAGTTTTCTTATTCACTATAAGAAGGTCAGGGTTTATAGACAAGAATAACACCCACAGAATCATAGACCCTCGACAAAGCGTAACCGCAGGGAAAAGTGCAATTTACAAACATTTAAATTTTCTTAAATAAAAATGACCTAAAATGTTGAAAAGGTCAGTCTTGGTCACAACTGTTGAAAGCAGATGGCTCTGTGGATGAATTTTGAATGTTGGAGACCAAAAAAGTTTTATCTCAGTGAGAGAAGTGAAAAACTGACAATGTGTGAATTTTCAGCACTACATTAAATTTTCAGCCTTATTTGCTTTGGTACAGCATAGAAATGCTCAGAAGCAGTAGTTTTGGTTGTTTGAAACTGGAACCAAGTCAAAATTTTGAGTTTCATGTGGTTTGAATGTTAGTGACTGAAGTGACTATTTGTCCAAAATCAAATTCCAAAATTAAAAAACTATAGACTCAAAATTGATCAAAGCAAAAGTGAATTAAATGCAAATAGTCACCTGAGGCACGGTGGGTTCTGGTTTACGCAGTTAAAAAAAAAGGGATCAAAACAGTCAAAATGCAGTTCTGGTGTCTTTTATTCCTGTTCAGGCAAACAAGTTATAGACTGAAGTGACTGACTGGTTGACTGACTGGTTGGCTGTCCGACCGACTGACTGATTGATGTTGACTGTCCAACCAACTGGTAAAAAACCTTACGACCACCCACGTGCATAATGAGCTACCTAAGACCTACCTATTTATACCGTGACACACCTACGACATTAATTAACTAATTAAGTGAATTGTTAACCAAAGAACCTATTCTAAATAACAAATTAAACAAAAATTCTAATTATAAATCAACTAAAAAATAAACAAATAAAAATACAAATAAACTAGATAATCTAAATTCTAAGATTTAACTGAAAGTAGATAAATAGCTCCTACACTCCAGCCCCTAATTGTGCATTAAATCACAATTACATCTTTAACTAAAGGAGCTGTTCTAACAACTTCAGTAATATCCTACATTAAAGCAAAGATATTAATTATTCTTTGTTCTTCATTTTTATAATGATGAACCTAGAAGAAAGAAAGAATAGAATAGGAAGAACAAGAATGTCTTCAGTCTACAGATGCCTCCAGGAGCAGACAGAGCTTCGTCACTGGCCTCTCCAACACACCGGTTTTGGTCTGAAGTTGCACTGAGCGAACCAGGCCTCCTGCATCAACTTTGACTTGCCAGGACTCTCCCCATCTGCCAACATCTTCTGGATGCTGTAGCATCTGCAATCAGGACAATGTCCCCAGGAGAGATGTTTCTACTCCGTCTCATCCACTTTTGTCTTTCCTTTTAACGTTAGGATGAGATTTGGTGTGAGGGCTTCTAAATCATTTGGATCATCAGAGACCAAAGTGATGGGTCTGTCATTCAAAATGGCTTCAGCCTCGTAGAAAACAGCTTGTAGTGTTTGGTCATCTGATCTGATGGAAGAAACTGGACCACTCATGCAGACGAATCTTATGATTACATTATTACAAGAGGCGGCATCCTGGGCATGAACCACTTTCAAAAGAACGGCACAGTCAACTCCAACATATGTAAATGGAGGTTTGTCTGGTGGTACCTTTTCCTCAGCTATTTCTTGTTCCAGACGTTTTCCTCCATTTCTTCTGCAGGTGACACAGCCAGACAGAAACTTTCTGGCAGCAGTGCTTACACCGATTATCCAGTCTGATAACATGTGTTTCTTCCTGTTGAACTAAGCAAATGGTGAATGTAACACAGAATTAATGTCACATGCATGGCTTTACACAGGGCAACTGGATATCCAGCCCCAGATGGCACAGCAGCTCCTCCAAGATGTTTGCCCACTCTGAGGACTCTATTATCAACCACTGGACCAAGTCCGTACAACTGGCCGTGTTTGCTATTTGCTTTGGTACAGCATAAAAATGCTGAGAAGCTGTAGTTCTGGTTGTTTGGAGCTGGAACCAAGTCAAAATTTTGAGTTTTGAGTGTTAGTGACCAAAAACGCTTTATCTCAACGAGAGAAGTGAAAAACGGACAATATGTGAATTTTCAGCACTGCATTATATTTTCAGCCTTATTTGCTTTGGTACAGCATAAAAATGCTGAGAAGCAGTAGTTCTGATTGTTTGAAGCTGGAACCAAGTCAAAATTTTTAGTCTTGAATGTTAGTGACCAAAAACGCTTTCAGAAGAAAAAAGACACCTTCACGGCCACTGAAGATCAAAGGGGAAGTGGTGGAGGAGGTGGAGGAATACAAATACCTGGGAGTTGTAATCGGCAACAAACTGGACTGAGCATCTAACATTGACGCTGTGTGCAAGAAGGGGATGAGCAGACTCTATTTTCTAAGGAAGTTGAGATCCTTCAATGTGTGCAGCAAGCTGTTGGAGACCTTCTACCACAGTGTTGTTGCCGGTGCCATCTTCTTTGCTGCTGTGTGTTGGGGAAGCAGCATCAGAGCCAGCGACTTCATTAGACTGGACAGAATCATCAGGAAAGCTGGCTCTGTACTGGGACTAAGGCTGGAGTCCCTGGAAACTATGGTGGAGAGGAGGACACTGAGAAAGGTTCTGTCTATCATGGACAATAAACAGAACCCTCTCCACCACATAGTGGACAGACAGCAGAGCACCTTCTCACATAAACTGCTGCAGCTCCGCTGTCGTAGGGACAGATACAGGAAATCCTTCCTGCCACATGCCATCTCACTGTACAATAAAAGCTAAATCATTGTTCTGCACTAATCAGCCCAATTTTGCACAACTGTCTGACACTCAACATGCAAAAATGTACATTTAGACAGTCCAGCCTCAGATTTCTTGGCCACATCATTTCCAAAGATGGCATCCTTCCTGATCCAGACCATAGTGCAGCTGTCCGTGATGCCCCACCACCACATGATGTACCATCTCTGCGCTCCTTCCTGGGTTTAATCTCCTGGTACAGTAAATTCCTTCCCAATTTTGCAACAGTAGTGGAACCAATGCGGGCTGTACTGAGAGACACTGTTGACTCTGGTTTCATATGGACTGAAGGGGCTGATCAAAGCTTTAAGGAACTAAAAGAGCTTTTAACTGAACAGTCCTGTTCTGGCTCTTTTTGACCCATCTCTCCCAACCATTGTCACCACAGACGCTTCAGACTACGGACAGGGTGGTGTGTTGACCCAGATACACCCAGATAATACTGAACGTACTGTGGTATTTGCATCTCGCACTCTGGCCCCTACAGAACAAAAATACTCTACAGTGGAAAAGGAGGCTGCTTGTGTTTGGGCCGTGAAAAATGGAGGTCTTATGTCTGGGGCCGACGTTTCACACTAAGAACTGATCATCAGGCACTGACGACACTACTCGCGACCAAAGGCATTGGGCGTGCTGGAATGAGAGTCGCACGCTGGTCTGCACGTTTACTATGCTTCACCTATGATTTGGAATACAGACTTGGATCACAAAACCAGACTGACTGTTTGTCACAGTTGCCACTCCCTATAGATTCTACTTCTGTAGATGAACCTGACATGGTTGCATCGATTGTGTCAGCTCTGTCTGTCACTGAGTTCACTTCATCTTCCTCTCAATGCCATGAACTCACACTCCTCCGTGGACAGATGGAGAAGGGCTGGCAAAGTGCAAGAAGGATGTGGACCCTGTCTAAATGCCATACTTCCACATCAGGAATTAACTTTCTGCAACTCAGGATCTGGTCATGAGAGGTGAACATCGGTACATCATTCCTGTTGCTTTACGTGGTACTGTCATTCATCTGTCACATGAAACACATCAAGGTGGTGTTCGCACAAAACAGAGACTTCGTGACCTCTACCGGTGGCCTCAGATGGACAAAATGGTTCAGTCTGTTATTTCTTCATGTACGACCTGCCAAATGAACGACAAATCTGCTCAAACTGCTCCTGCTCCTCTCCAACCCATTGAACTGCCGAACAGACCGTGGGAGAAAGTAGCTCTGGACATTGTGGGTCCCTTTGAAACTGCTGCTTCTTCATATAGATTCACTATAACATTAGTGGACTATTACAGTAAATGGCCAGAGGTGGCATTTTCTCACACTGTAACTACTGATGTTGTTCTCACATTTCTGCGCTCTATTTTCAGCAGAGAGGGGAACCCTGACTACATAGTCACTGATAATGGGCCGCAGTTTCTTTCCAGCTCTTTTGCAGATTTTCTCGGAGAAAGGGGAATATCTCATCTGTGTACAAGTGTATACCATCCACAGTGCAATGGTGCTGTTGAAAGATGGAATAGAGTTCTTAAGGAGACAATCCTAACTGCTGAACACATGCAGAAAGACTGGAAAACTACAGTGACTGATTTCCTACAAAATTACAGAGCAACACCACATAACACAACTGGAGTATCTCCATCAGAATTACTGCACAACAGGAAGATGAAAACAAAAGTGAACATCTTTCCAAGTTCAGAGAAAAGCAGAAAATGCACTACAGTCCAAGAAACAGTTAGAGAGAAACAAGAGAAGTCGAAACAGTATACTGACAAGCGACTGAGCAAAAGACACCAACATTCAAACCTGGAGACATGGTGAGGGTAAAAAGACCTGATCATGTTCGCTTCGCAAAGGCTCATCAAGATTTAATCCACCATTATCTGTTGAAAAGCAGATTGGAGGAAGTACTTACGTACTCAGTGACAATAAAAGGTGAAATGCTGCTAGACTTTCACGCTATTCTGCAGATTTTCCATGTAAAACAACAAAACCAGAAAAGCATGACCCTGTGATTCAAAGGAAAAGTGCTAGAACCGCTGCTCGACCTGTGTGGTTCAAGGACTTTCAACCAGGTTAAAAAAAAGATTAATAATAAATACATAAAGGATTTGTGTTACATGTTTAGGGTTCAGGTGAACTAATTCTCATGGTACAAATTGGTTACAAATACCTGTAATTCATGTTTACAGTAGTTATATTTGGTAATTATGTTCCATAGTAATTTCCAGTGCTAGAGTTTAAAAAGTACAGGGTTGCTGAATATATTTGTTTGGTTTTGTGTACTTAAGTAACTACCTACTTTTATTACAGCTAAAGTTATATTTGTGACATACGAACCGTTAAATGAGGTTGATGTTCAGTCTTATGCTAAATGGATTCATGCAATCTTTTCAAGTAAGGGGGGAATGTTGTGTCTACCACTAGGTGGTGTACAAGAATAGATGAGAGAGGAGAAGGAAAGGAGAAGAAGAGATAAGATGGAGGAAAGGAATGCTGATGTTACTGTACTGCTGAGCAAATTATGAATAAAAGCTCTTAAGAGTTCTTTGTCTACTTGAGCTTCTACCTCGTCCTGGCTTCCAAATATACCAAACTGCACTGTGGCACACTTGCTGTTCATATATTTACATATACATATCTGCATTTTTGGATCACTGCAAGGACTGCTCTTAAGTTGCATTTTATATTTTACAGCAATTTACAATTTTACAATTTATAGCATTTTATATTTTATTTTATTTTATCTAAAACTAGTTGTTACTGTGTCTTGTCTCTATGCTGCAACTGCGAAGTAATTTCCCTGCTGGGATGAATAAAGTACTTCTATTCTATTCTATTCTATTCTATTCTATTCTATTCTATTCTATCTCAGCGAGAGAAGTGAAAAACTGACAAAATGTGAATTTTCAGCACCACATTCAATTTTCAGCCTTATTTACTTTGATACAGCATGAAAATGTTGAGAAGCAATTGTTCTGGTTGTTTTAAGCTGGAACCAAATTAAAATTTTGAGTTTTGGATGTCAGTGACCAAAAACGCTTTATCTCAGCGAGAGAAGCCAAAAACAGACAGTATGTGAAATTTCAGCACCACAATCAAATTTCAGCATAATTTGCTTTAATATAACTTGGAAATGCTGAGAAACAGTAAATCTGGTTGTTTGAAGCTGGAACCAGTTCTAAATTTTGAGTTTTAAGCTTTTTTTACTGTTAAAATTGTGTCTGTTTCTGTTTTTCTCCACCTGCTACTCCCAAAATAAAGGATATCACTATAGCAACCACTAATACAGGATTTTTCTAAGTGTCAAATTTCAGTCTTTCTGACTTCATATTAATTTATTACGTAAGATTTATATTTCTAATAGAATTAACAAAAGGAAGTTTGATTGGCAAAACAAAACAAGGAAAGGCTTAACTGACATCTTGCAATTTGGAGACAAATCCAGGACATCTGGTCTCCTGCAGATTAATACAAAGGCAAAAACAGTAAATTAAAAAGAGATAAAATCAAGATTAACTTTAAGATTAAAATTAAAACTAGATTTAAAAACTAAGGGTAAGGCATCCTGCCCTGGGACAGAAACTTAGAGTTTTGTCTACTGGAGACACTTTAACAGAATAAATTTATTGCATTTCTATGCTCTTTTAAAAAAATTTAAAAATATGTACACTATATTTATCTAAAGTGTTTTGTTTTTGTAAATATATAAGTGGTAAATATGAATGAAACTCAGGGCTGATGGTGAGGCTGCAGTTCAACCACAAGGAGGCAGAAGAAGCATAAAAATGCACTGGGACAGAAAAAAAGCCTTTTAATGTTGAACTCAGTTTTAAAACCATACAAAAGGAGTGAAAAAGATGAAATAAACGGCACCACAGACTTGTTCAAAGGATTTTCAGTTCAGATACACCCGAATAAATAACTTTTCCTCCATGAAGGTGAAGTCTAAATACATGATTAACTGAGCTGCAGAGGTGAATATGTTCAGGTATGAAGGAAGGAGAAAAGAAGAGAGTGAAGATAAACATGGCAGCTGTTTTCATCCACTGGATTTGTTTATTTTTTTTAGGTGTTATTAAAGCACTACAAACTAAGAGTGTGGGCCGCCGGCTGCACACTCTGCTTCATTGTCTCTAATGCAGCAGTGCGCTACGTGAAATAATCATGTACACAAATAAAACCCCTCAATCCAGGCTAAAACATCTGCATAGAAACGCAAAAAAAAAAAAAAAAATTTATCAAAATAAATAAACACAGAAAACAGATCAGATCTGAGCCGTTTCAACTCAAATGGTGGCTACTGCTTCCTCTAAAAGATTATACTGAAAGAGTTTTAATGCAAGACCTTTAGTTATTACTTTTTTTGTTTGTTTGCTCTTTTTTAGAAAAGAAAGAAATCTGTTTCTTCATGAAGCCCGGTTCCTACTTCCTCCGGGTGCCACGGTGATGTCAGAGCAGTGAGTTAGTCGTCATCCTCGTCAACCACAGGATCCGTGTCCCAGCACGTGATGTCAATCTCTGAGCGGACACAAGAACAGAAGCTGGTTTTATTCTCTGCAGAAGACAAACTTCTGACAGACAACGTAGCTGAGACTGAGATAGAAACAAGAAAGGGCGAATGGGGTTTAAGATAAGCCAAGAAACAGCTGGACAGCTTTGGAAATATAAAAAACAAGTGGCAGCTTGTGTGTTTGTGCAAATGTTTGTGTTTGATAAAGTGTGATACAATCCATCCATCCATCCTAACCCTAACCCCATCCATCCTACACATAGTTAATCATGTGTAGGATGTACACATGATTAGCTGCATTGTCTTTAACACAATGCAGCTCTTTTCAAACAGAAGCATTAATGTTATTTAAAAAATAAGACTTCAGTGACAAATGCATCAGAGTAACTTCGATCTCTTAAACAATCCTGCAAAGTGAAATATAAACCATTATATTGTAAACATTGTTAAATGAAAAGACTGGCCCAACCTGGAGGCTTGTTATAAAACACAGGCGCTGGCTTAGCTGATGACTCCTCTGATTGGCCAAATTCTTCCTCCTGTGATTGGCTGAAATAGCCCTCACTCGCCTAAAAAACAAATGAGAGGAAGGAAAAATAGATGACAAAACATACTAATGATAAAAAATTGTAGACAATCATCTGGAGCTTGAAGCCATCTAACCTGAGTTCCTTCTTTCAGCAGCGTCTCCCCATTGGTCATCAGCAGCTGCCCATCATCCGAATCCCGCCCCTCCCCAGATGCGTGCTGCAGTGCATGCTGGTAGCTGAGGGTCATCTGGTCGGACCCCGTCACATCCACCAGACTGGTGGGGTCGTCTTCGGCGCCGGTGCCTGAGCAGAAACTCCCATCCATCATCTCATCAAAGCTGAGAAGGGGCTGAGGCCTGCCGCTACCGGCGGCTATGCTGGGTGGGACGTTGTCATGGAGAACGTCACCGTCTCCCATCAGGTCAACTAGATTGGATGAATGGATGGAGGGGGTGGGGTTGACAGTGGGGGTGGAGCTGCTGTCCCACAGGTCCACCAGGTTGTCTGTCCCGGAGTCCCATGCAGAAACACCGGCGGGTTCACGGGCCTGCGGTGCGACGCTCTGCACAGGCTTTGTGGACGTCGACTCCTGGACGGGCCGTTTCTGTTCCTCCTTTGGCACTGAATCTGGAGGAAATAAAATCATAATCATTACTAGACAAAATATCCTCTTCCTCAATTGTTTTTTTCTTAATTAATTACAGTTACGCCATGTAAACAGTACATATTAGACCCCAGAAACTCTACAAATATTGAAGGTGTTAAACATAAATAAGCCTTTCCCTTGGTTTTCAAAGTGGATAAGTAATTTTAAGGATCACTTTTTGAAGACAAAAACATTTACAAATACAAAGCCTTTATTACCATCATACATGTGCATGACAAAAGTAGAACTGGACTGTGCTCAACCTCCATTCATAAATCTGTCTATACATATAAAAAATACCAATAGAAAGTTTTAGTTATATGGAATCAATGCCATTAAAACAGAAACATTTCCATATATGGGTGATCTGTAACCACAACCTGTGAAATCTGCCACGCTACACATACATAAACAGAAATCAGATTTTCTTTCTTGGGAAAAAAATACATATTTAATGTGCTGATTGGATGTATGGCCACTTATTAAAAAACAGAAAAAGAATGGAGTGGCCTTCTGCTACAAAGACAGCCTACATAGGGAACTTGGACTAAACCTGTCAACCTAGTTTGGATTTGGTGAAAGTATAAAGCCATGACAGAACCAGATTGCCTTTAATTTAGAAAAATCTTGTAATCTGTTTGTGTTTTTCCTAAATGTTTTATGATTGCATTTCAGTTCTGTAAATCCTTCATCCATCCATCCATTTTCTTTACACCCTTCGTCCCTAATGGGGTCGGGAGGGTTGCTGGTGTCTATCTCCAGCTGCGTCCCGGGCGAGAGGCGGGGTTCACCCTGGACAGGTCACCAGTCTGTCGCAGGGCAACACAGAGACATACAAGACAAACAACCATTCACACACACACTCACACCTAGAGAGAATTTAGAGAAACCAATTAACCTGACGGTCATGTTTTTGGACTGTGGGAGGAAGCCGGAGAACCCGGAGAGAACCCACCATGCACAGGGAGAACATGCAAACTCCATGCAGAAAGATCCCCGGCCGGGAATCGAACCCAGGACCTTCTTGCTGCAAGGCAACAGCTCTACCAACTGCACCACTGTGCAGCCCCTTCTGTAAATCCTCTTACTTTTAAATACAATATTTAAAGTTGGTGAAATCTTACGTAACCTGCTGAGTCACTGGTAGCAGCTCTTCTTGTTTTAAGTTTAGCTTCAAATAAAAAAAGGGCACCCAAAAGTTAAACAAAAACAAATAAAAAATCAGCTGACAGTAGGAGTATTTTCTGGTTGTCAAATATGAAAATTCTTATACATTTAAATAAGTTTTAAGTTGAAATCTTGCAGGTAAAAGAGATCTTTAATCTGCTGTGTACTTTAGAATGATTTGACAGGAAGTAGAAGAAACCACACTGGCTAGATGTTCACATTCTGCTAGACAAATTGTACGCATGAAAGAATGCATGAAAATGTTTAAAAATAACAATGTCTACACTGCTGCTGTGGAAAGATGGTCTACCCTGTCAAGTCAAGCTTTTTGTGTAATTTCCATTCTTTTAATGGTTTTCCTAGTGGGACTCCAGCTGAATAATTGAGCTCCAAACAGGACAGTCGTTTCACTGGCTGAACCATCTTTGGCCAGGAGTAAATTTATGTGTCATTTCAAAATAGAAATGTTTTTTCATACCCCATTCATCTTCTCTGTGGTCTTCCTCCTCAGTGTTAAAGTCCTCTTTGATTGGAGTAGTGACTATTTTAGGAATGGGTGAAATGGCGACCATGTTGCGGTCTATGCTCACTTCATCATCATTGTCATCTGCAGAAAAAAAAAACATGGACAAAAACAGATACAGATAATTCACAGACTCTTTGTTTCCATGCAGTTTCCCACTGAGAAGTCAAGTTCTGAAAAACATATTCAAATAAATCATTTCTGAGGTGAATTAAACATGATGAAGGCGTGGCTCCCTATTCACAGAGGAACCTTAAGTGATTCCTCCTTAATAATAAAGCGCCCCCAAGTTAGGGCAAACATCTGTGGTGCATTTTTATTCCTAATCAGGAAAAAGATTTTAACCTTTGTTGCTTTATAATATTGCAAAAAAATCCATAAGATTTAAGACTCAAAGCATTCAAGATTGAAGGCAACCAGATTTCCTCTGTTGATTCTTGAAGATGTTTCACCTCTTATCCAAAATAATTCACCAGTTCTGAACAAGACTGGTGGTTTAAGAGGGTAATGAAAGACTATCAAGATTTCAATAAAAAAGAGGTTGCCTCTGGTTTAATTTTTCTAATACTTATACAGCAGCCTGGTCTTGTCATTTACAGAATGAAACACATGACCAAAGCAACTTACATGTTGCTAGGTGACATGGCTGGATTATAAAAATTCCATCTTTTGAACACCTACTCTGCGTTTGTCACTTACACTTAACCTAACATTGACAGTTCAAGACGTGACCAAAACATCTCACATGCTATTAGGAGACATTTCTGGATTATCAAGTGACAACGGCACAACCATGGAGCAGAACACGCCATAGAACCAGACTTTCACTTCCATTACTGAGCTGAACAACTCCATTAGTGCATTTATTCTTGAAAAAAACTATAAACTTAACAACTTCAACTCATGTTCAGAACTGAGGAAAAGGTTTGGATGTGAGGTGAATCATCTTCATGTACAAAGACGTCCAGTTGATTTTAAGTTAATCACTATGAAAAACACAATGTAAATAATCCTACAAATCATTGACAGGAATTAGTTTCACCACCATCACACATTTTTAATTGAATTTCAGTGTTCCTTCACATTTTCCATACAAATTAGACTTTTCCCCACTCAAATTTCCAAATTCTAAGAGTGCTTCTAAAATAAAAAAAATAAACTTTGCTACAATTTTTGAATCAGTAGTCAAGCTTTCAGTATGAAAAACGAACAAAGTAGATGGTGTCCGTTCTTTTTAGGATGATGTGTAGGAACCCTGACACCAACATCATCACAGTATCAGCTATCACACATTAAAACCAAGATGTTTCTCAGGTGTTTCATCATTCATAGATGGTCCAATGCACTCTAGTACCTGCTAGCAAGAGTTCACTATCAACACAATGAAGGAATACAATAAAATGGCAGAACATGTCTAGAAATTATAAGATAAATCTAATTGGACTAAAAAGTAAGATCTTCAGATAATCAAATAACTTTATGCTAAACCAAATCCAACCATGCCTTCTTTACAAGTAATTAGGATGTCCTCCTTAATTTTTTCTTCATTTCACATTCTGTCCTGGTAAATTATCTGCCATTTCATTATTGTTGGCCATTTTCCAATAAAGTACATTGTTGTAATGCTAAACTGCAGGGTGAAAAGTGGTCAACAGAAACTGTAATCATAAGTTGAAAGATGACAAAGAACAATCACCACTGTGGTCTTTACGTTGACATTCACACAAAAACTACATGAATCTCCAAGGAGACTGAGGAGTTCCACTGTCAACAAGCTGGAAACGACTGACAACACAATTTAAAACAAAAAAACTCACAGGTCAATTGGTCGGTCAGGATAAAAGGCAGCAGCAGGAATGGGTTTTAGAGGATGTGTTAGCAGAAAGGTGACAGAGTCCACAATCAGCCGCGCAAGATTAAAACAAACAAAAAAATCAGAAAGTGAATAAAACATTACAATTATTCCTCAAAATCAAACCAGAACCACCATAAAACAGAAACATTTATAGACTAGTTTAATATCAGACTGGACCACATCGAAAGCATGATGACGACATCCACTGAATCACACAAAATCATAAATAAAGGGTTTACAGCTTCAAAGGATGACTTTGAAGTCATCCTTTCCACTGAAGTCGTTATAGTCAACAGGTTAGAACCAGTTCAATTCAGCCAGGTTGTTTTAATAATCAAATAATTTGATCATAAACAATTTCATTCCAGAATGAAAAAGCAGAAGGTGTTCCCAGGCTAGTGGAGAAACCTTTTATAGTTTTCCTCTGAGTCTCCAGTCAGTGGGGGCTTACTGACTCACTCGGAGTCCAAGAGGCAACCAAACCAGATGCCTGCGCCGCCTCAACCGGCTCCTCCAGATCCAGAGGATTCTCCTTTTGTTTCTAATCTCGACCTCCACACCTGTAAAATATCCTATTGTTGGTGCATCAGATTTAAGATTTGTTCATTTTTGCAGGATATATTTTTGAAACTAAGTCAGTGGTGTCCAAACACATTTTGCAATCTGGGCTGAAAAACCATCTTTTGGGCGCCCCAAAAAACAAAACAAAGAGAAAAAGAGGAAGCCAATATATAATTTTTTTCTTTCCGCTTACCCCTGTATTTCAACTAGACAAATAAAAGTCTGATTTTATTTTTTGAGGAGATAAACGAAATAATACCAGATCCAAAGCTTTCAAATAATTTTTTATATTTACCTCGAAAGGAAAAATGGTCACTTTTCAGCAATAACAAAATGATTTCATTCTTCAAAAAAAACCCAAAAAACTTATTTACCAGTGTTTGTGAAAAACATTGGACAATTGCACCTTACCAACTTCTTTTAATATTATCAAGAAAAATTCAAAACCGCTGGACAGATTGAGCAACCTGCTGCTCCTATAACTTTGCAAATATATTGCCAACAATAATAAAACATTTAAATATGTTCTTGTCAATGATGAATGTGATTGTGACTGATTGGCTGCTTTCTACAATGCATTCTTTTGGACATTGTGATTGGTCTACCCATTAAAAGCTTGAGGGATGCTATTATGTTAGTTCAAATGTGAGGTAATTTAAATTCCCAATATTTCAGAATATTTTTTTCATAACTGATGTATTTTAATCATTTTGAAGATTTCTTATAATTATTTTGCCCATTGATGTTTCATTTTTTTCAATTTATTCCTACAGATAATTGTAGTATTACTTATACAAAGCTACAAGTGTGACCTTGAACCACTTTTATTAGCAGTTAATATCTACATCGACTTACAGTTTAAATGTTTCCACAAACACTAGATTTAGACACACCAATGTCTGGTTTCGAGTAAAATTCACCCGATTGATGTGGTTTTTATTTTTCCATCAAAAAATTTAAAGAGAATAAAATAGTGTGATTAATTAAGGAATTAATATTTTGTTTTGTACCAAACAGTTTCAATTGTACTTAAGTAATAATTTGGCCATAGTTAAAAATAAAATGTCTTCATCTAAATCAACAGCCTGTGCCAGAGGGGGTGCGCACCATCTCAGTCCAGGGGATGCAAATACTTTGGACACTCCTGGTGTAAATGATATTCTCTCCCTGATAGGTAAACATTTGGAAAAGCTCAAATTGATACACATTTGGGTTTCATTTGCAATTTAAAATGTTTCCAAGCTTTTATTGATTTGTAATTTGGAAACAGGAAGGTGGTGTAATTACCTCCTGTTTTAATCTCATTTTGTCCTTAATGCCAGGATAAAGGAGGTTGAGGACAACAGTCTTTTCATTTCCTTTTTCTGGCTCCTGCTGTACCTACCGGCTGCAGCGGAGGGCTGCTTCCGTGCATGTGGAGGGGTGCGGAGGGGCGACACGCCCCGGGGCGGGGTGGCTGTACTGGGGCTGCTGTGACTGTGCTGCTGCTTCAAGAACGGGCTGTCCAAGCGGCCTGGTGGTCAGGGCAACACACAGTGGCCACACACATACAGTCCAACATGAGGCCACAGACAAGAAAACATGGACATGAAGCGACGCACCAGGTGTGACAAGACAAAAAGATGGCAGGCAGGAAGGAGAAGAGGAATTCAGGAGGTAAAAGGTTCATTGGGGTGTGTCCAAGCCCAACAAGGAGAAAACCCAGAGTTGAGAGATTCAAATTAGACAGAAGTAAGGATGGACAGAAAAAAGAAAAAGGATAGAAAAAAGGAGAAAAAGACAGGAAGAAAAGCGATTAGTGTAATATAAGGTATAAACACGATGACGACAGACAGGCAAAGCAGGAAAGTTTGACAACTTCTGTGTGTGGATGTGTGGATATTAGACGGTATATTCATAGTTTATGCTGCCCTGCACTGCAAAAATGTTTGTCTAACTAACTGAAATTCCTATATTTAGCTCTGATCAAGCAGGTCATCTATGAGATCAGAGGGTTTGTTTCATGTTGTTAATTCCGTCCGACAAGCAGTTTACACTTCAGTGTAACGAAGACTTTACGTCAAAGGAAAGGAGCTGTAAGGAAGTTTTGTACAGACACATTCCTGTAAATTAGAAAATCACTGTGAACTTCATTTATTTCAGTATTTCAATTTTAAAAATACACAGAGTGATATATTTCAGGTGTTTGTTTCTTCATTTTCTTGAATTGTGGCCCCGGTCAAGTTTATTTTTTTTTGACTCACAGCCCAAAAAAAAAACACCAATATTTTCTCTGTTTTTCAAACGTTTGACACAGACCTACCATGACCTTTTCAAGATTGCATAAAAGGTCACATTTAATGAAATGAGAGACAACAAGATGTTTACCGGTCCTGTGGATGGAGACGGGTGAGGTGTCCACACTGATGGTCATTGCTCTCTCCTTCTGCTTGAAAAATTCTCTAGGGTTCCCAGATCGCTGGGCAATGATGGCCTTTGCCTCCTGGAAAAGTTAAAATGCAGTGAATAACCACAAGTGGGCAGTAAAACAAAACCACTGGCAGATGTTTCTTTGGTCTAACTGCCTGCTAATGTTTTAAAGAAATCCTAGAGCTTTAAACTACAGCAGTGAAGATTCTTCAGCTCAGTTTTTTTTTTAATGCTTTGAGATTTCATCTTCCCTCCTTTGAATGGATTTTCTGCTGCAATTTGTGAGCTCAGGTTTTTCATCAAACTGACCTCTACCTCAGACTCCTTCTTGTCCAGGTTCAGGTCCTCGATGCTCGGTTCAGACGCCTGGAAAAAACAAAAGAAGACATGCGTCTGTTTCATCAAATGTGAAATAAAGAAGGAAGAAATACATACTATTACCAGTAGAGGTCAGTAGATGCCAAATAATGCTCTTTAGTATGAGCGTAGACTAGAGAAAATGCAAAAGATGAATGGAACTAAACCACAGAATTGGTTCTAAAGCAATCCCTGAATAAATATGGCTGCCATAAAAAATGTTTTGGTCCAAATTCAATTCACATGAAAGTAAAAACCAAGAGAATCATTTTAAACCTTAATTAGAGCCCATTAGGCCGTAACCTAAGAAATTGAACTTAAAGTCAAAACACTGATCTGCGGTTACTTAAGTCAAAGTGTTTAGAGAAATATTTTTTATTAAAATTAATTAATTGTTTTATTTAATTCTAAAGTACTAGTACTATTCTAAATTCTAGTACTTACATTCACATAGATGATTTTATTTAGTATAAATTTACACTCTGTTTATGACCCCCCCTGACCCCCATTTTCAACACATATATTGTTCTTTTTGAATAAACTTTCGCACATGCTTCAAACAAACATTGTGTCCCTAATTAATCTCCATATTGGATGACTGCGAACTTCAGTTGTAGATCTAAATGCCTAACTTGGGCATCAAAAGATCACAAAGCCAATAACTTATTTAATGACTGATTTAATGCAACCATAAATGATGATAATAAAGTTATATGACGGGACTCACTATGGTGGTCTGGTTCCGCAGCCTCTCTCTGGCCTCCTCTTCCTCCTGTATCTTCTTCCTGTTCACATACAATAAATAAAAACAAAAATAAACGCAGATAGTAATAGTGTAAAGGGTAAGTCTTTTCTACCACTAAATCTGCACAAGACAAATGAACAAAAAGAAAATACCAAGTTAAAAATTAAACATTTTAATTTTGCACTACCATCTGAATGAATGTTATTCTTTAAATAATGTAGCAGAAACAGTCTTTATCATTGTTTTGCTGCTGTAATTGTGTTGTTGCCACTTGCCAGGACACTTATAAGAGAGATTTCTGATCTCAAGGAGTTTTTCTCCTGGTTAAATAAAAGCTGATTATTTAGGATTGTTGATTGTTATATTTATATTGCTATATTTTTTTATTTGCAAGATTGAAGACATTATTCCCTGAAGCAGATTTGTTTCTGGAATGTGGAGAGGATGCTAGCTGGACGCCCACCTGTGCTCCTCGATCTGCCTCTCTCTCTCGCGGTACCTCCTCTCTCTGTTCTCCTGCTCCTTCCTCTCCAGCTCCATCCGCTCCTCCTCGAAGCGCTGCCGCTCCTCCGCTGCCTTCTTTCGCTCCTCCTCCTTCCTCATCTCCTCTTCACGCTGGAGAGCAGAGTGACCAGGATTTAAACAGTTTTTGCGTTATCATCACAGAGTTTGTGGTCCAGGTCCTGCGGTAACATTCTGTTTCCTGTTTTTTGGGATTTCCGTATGTAAACAATTATATTGATTATGATTTTTATGATTTTTCAGTGTCTGGAAAATGAGCAGTTTCAAAAACCTTCTGAATATAATAACACAAATCAACAGGGACTGCCCCTATAATCCCAGCAGAGCTCCAGGATGTTTAGGATACTTTACCACTGGCTGCTGGAAAAGAAAATATTCTGTTGACCTACCATTCAGAAACCCCTGATGAAAAACATTTAGAGTTATTTCTACCCTAAATCTCACTGACTGGAGATGCTACCAACACATAGCCAGGAAACCAAAGCATTGCTGATCATAACAAACATGAGCAAAATATGAAAATATAGGCTGGTCATATCTTGTACAGGTAAATGACCCAAAACTAGGGAAATGTTTAAGTTGTTCTGCAACTCTAATGTCAGTTCTATTAATTCCCAAAAATGAATTTCTACTTCCACTCTATGAGATGGAATTTGATCTATTTGGCATTACATTACTTGTACAAAGATTGAAAACAATCTTTTTTCAACAACTTAAATAAGTTTGGGCAAAATGTATTGCTTAAAGTGCAGTAACACTTTCTCTGCATCCGCAATGGAAAAATCTGAGAAACATAAAAACTAATCACATCCTTTTTGATTAACAAAGTTTTTTTTTCTGAATACGTTTGCATGTTCAACTTAAAGCCTCTCTTTCATTTGAAGGGTACATTTGTTGAACAACCAGCGGCTCCATGATTCATATTGTCATTTTATATTTCGTCTAAACTTGCCACTAGTAAAATAGCCGGAGGATCGCCAACCAATGACTTTGCTTCTCACCTCTTTTCAACACCAGCTTCACTGGGATTCACAAGAACTATTCTAGACTCATCAGGGTAAAAAAACAAAACAAAAAAACAAAACAAAAAAAACCCCATAAAAAAATTACATCTGAAAAGCCAGTGTAAGGTTTAATGTACTTTACAAAGGATTTCAATTTGACCACGCTTCATGAATTTGATTTATAGTATTTTTAATGAACTTTTTTAGGCTTATCATAGCACCTATGATATTTTAACAGAAATGTTAAATTCAACTGTTAGCAATAGTTAGCTATTTTGAACTTGTTAGCTGAGCTTAGCAGCTGCAGGTGACATTTTTTTTTTCTTACTTCTTTATCTAACTCTTATCAAACTATGCTCAGAAAGCAGCTTAACAAAGAGCGGTGAATAAACATTTACAAATCACTGCTTGGCATGTTTATGCTATTCTTTTAGCTATACCTGGCACATTGGCTTAGCCTAGCACCTACAAATGCATTGTTTTGTTACAGGATTCAGAATTCCTTTTATTGTCATTTTGCAAGACAGCACAACAAAATTAAAAAAATAGCAACTCTTGAAGGCAAGGCAATAAATAAATAAATAAATAAATAAATAAATAAAGATCAGGTTTTAGATGTATTAGCTGAGTTCAGGTCAACAAACTTGGAAGGAAGCAGTTTTATTTTAGCTAATTCAAAACTTTTTGGACAGGAAAATGAACCCAAAGACAATAATGAAAAATATCAAAGAGATTATTGAAGGAGGAAAATAACAAAGGTAATCTCCAAGTTTCCATATCAGTCATTACCGATTTGACTCATCTGGTAAGAAAAAAACTGACACAGAGTCTACAAAAACAAAAAGAAAAAAAATCCTAAATTCACATAATGATACCTCTACAGGCTTCTGCTCTTATCTCATGCCTAAAATATATTTTGAAATGAACGACTATGAGTAACATTCTCATTTTTTAAATAATCCTGTTATTATAATAAATCATAGATATCACTTGAAAACAAAAAGCAAGACTAAACTGTTTTCCTGACATTTTCCTTTTGCATTTTTCTCTTCCTCTTCTTGTATTAGGTTCAGTGTGTACCTTGGCTTGTTCCCAAAACTCCTCTCTATTGATTTTCTTCATCTCCACCTCTGCATTAGTCTTCTGGTACACTGTGCCCTGCAACAGGAATGATGCACGGATATATATTTGTCAGCTAGTCATGTAATGAAAAAAAGCAAATCAACTTTGAACTCTCATTCTGATGTTGAGTTCTACCTTTATCAAATAAAACCCCGACATTTCTTCTTACTTTAAAATTAGAAGATTCATATATTTTAATTTCTTGACAACTGAAATTTATGAACAGGTGTACAAATTCAAGAGAATAAAAATAAAAGCTAAAGGGATACATAAAAAAAAACAAAAACTTTTTCAATTTATTAAAAATGTCCAAACTAAAGTAAATTCTGACTTGATTTTATGTTGTTCCTGTTTATGTACCACATCTCCGTGCTCTTCATCTCGGGTTTTCAGGCGGCTCAGAACTGGGCTCGCCACCACTGCTGTCCCATTAGTTAGCCGCTGACCAATGGCTGACGGCTCTATGTCATCCAAGCTGCTGGCATTGACGGTAACTTCCACACCCTGAAGTGAACAAAGATGAAAGAAGTTGGAAAAGAATAAATGTAGTTATTTTTAAATAAACAAGTTATGGTATCAACAGTCTGTCTGTTTGCTGCTATTCTTACCATTACTTCAAAAGTTATGAACCTAGATGCACAATTTCACTAGCATCGCTTCAGGTTATCTTCTTATTTATGCAACACTTGCTTGTTAAGAATCAACCAGCAGCTGCTGAAGTTGACATTGTAAGTCAAGCTAACAGTAACATCAGTTAACTGCTATTCAAAATTGGTCTAAATGGTTCGCCTGGAAACCCCAATTAATAAGTTAATTGCAACAGTATATTTATTTGAGAGTACATTGTAAGACTGTTATAAAAACAGTCTTATTTCATTTCCTTTTTTGATCAATAAAGAATCCCTGATGTGGATTGGAATGATGACATAGAATGTTGAATAAACCTTTGCTGCTTTCTGGGGCTACACTAACTGTATGAACCAAAAGATTCTACCACTGTACAGACATGATGGATGGTGAGTGATCATCTTGAACTGATATTTCAGGATGATACGGCAGGCTGGTGACTGAAAACATGTAATGGTGTTAGCATGACAACAAAGAATTGAATTGCTTGAAGTAAAAAAGATGCAACAGTGGTGAAATTGAAGAATGATCAAAATATATAAACAGCTTGCTCAAACTCCTAAATTTAAAGAGGAGTTTTTTCAGAATATGAAAGTTACAGAAAAGATACTGACTCAAAAATAGGAACTATCCTTAGATTAGGAGTACCAAACACCTAACAGAGATATCAGGGCTGTAGGAAAGCTGCTGTCTAAATACATAGCAGAAAAATAGCATCTTCAGAGTTTTATACTGTATGTTTGCTAATGTTCCCGTTTAACACAACCAATCATGTGAAATTACTCTTAGATTTTTTGGGGCTGCATGAAATTAATCTCAGCTCCTGCAGTACCACTAAAGTGATAGAAACACAATATATGCATCCCTAAAAGGGCTATTTAAAACCCTGTCGGTGTGATGAAGTTGGCTCTGTGTGGGAGAGAAAGCTGCCACTTAGAGTAATGACACTCCAACACACACTCAGCTCAGCTGCTAGAAAAAATTTATAAATAAAACATCACCTCTGCTTTAATCTCCATCTTTTTATCCGCTCTATAAATCCTAAAATACACTCAACCAGGTGTGCAGGAGGGAAACAAAGGCTTTGTATGTTTTCCTCCACACACAACACCATCTCCATGCTCTCAGCACCAAGAGATTGCTTTAAAAAGAGATGCAATTTGTCACACACACTTGTTCCTCCTCTTTGATCCTCCTACAGGTTTTAATGTGACGAAGCTCCTTTCACTGCCAAAGGTTTGATGAAAACATTCAAGTTTTGTCCAAATTGACTTGGATATTTTGCAGAAGAAATCCATCCAAATGGAAGCCATACATTTGATGAAAATAATAAAAAAAAAATCCAAAGCAGTTAATTGTTTGAGTTAAAATGGAAGAGGATGCCGGTGTAGCTTTCTGTGCATTGACTGAATACTGGACCAATATTTTAATGTTTGAGTTAGCTTCCCTTGCAGTCCGCCCAGTTCAGATATAAAGAAAACTCACCAACCGGTTGATTCACTAAACAACTGATGCCATGCAACCTGCAGGTCAGGAGCCTCTTTGTGCCTTTAATAGTTGAACTATGGCTAAAAATGACAAGAATCCAATTAATAATAGTTTTTAACTATTTAAAAACTTCTTCCTGCAATATTTGCAGTGCATTTTCACAAACAACGACACTAAAAGTTTCAATAATATGTTTTTAGATCCGTTTTCCTTTATTTAAAATCCAAGAAAGAAAATGCTGGTTCTTTAAAAATGATAAGAAATGTCCTGAAGTAGATATTTGTCTATAAAGTTGTACTTTTCCAAAAGATTGTGTGACATTTGTGGCTTTAAACAAGTTTATTTTGGCTGTTCTCTTAGGAAGATAGTTGTACAGGTTGCAGACATCTGACATAGTGCCTTGTAAAAATATTCATACTTTTTAAGCTTTTCTGTGAATTGTTTTGTACCACAAGCTTTAATGTAATATGTTTAAAGCGGTTACACTAGTGGAAGATGACTATGACTTTATATATTCTTATGGGTTATGTTGCTCAGGCAAGTTTGCAGTTCTGACCTGGAAGAAGTCTGCAATGGTGGCAACGTGGCTGGCACAAGCACACTTCCTGGCATCTGGAACATCTTCTCCCACCTGCCACAGAGAGAGAGAAAATAAATTGATTAGCTTTAAACAACGAGACCAAAAGCAAGGATTGAGTGACACCCCAATCCCTGCTTTTGGTACGTAGAGTAGATGCTTATTGGCCTGAGTGCAGTTACTGGTTCCTCTGCAAAACAAACAGGTTGTCAAATCATTAAACAAAACTAAGGACAGAAGACGTCAAGAGAAATCAAACTGTACAAGACATATTCTGGATTTCAATTTAATGGTGAAAATCCTAATAGTCCCATCTTATTACTTTTAATATCAACACATGTATGAATATATTTTAGATTAAATGAAGATTTTGATAAAAAGTTGATATAATAAAGACATCAACCTACAAAACTAAATTTGAACTATGTGTATCAGAATCTTCTGGTGTCAACGAATGTCAAAAAATGTTTTTGTTTTCAGTGTTTTATGTGGGCAACATCACAGGCTACAGAAAGGCTTCACTTATCGTTTTAAAATTGTAATTCAGCACCACATATAGTGAACTGAAGTAAAGTTTTCTGCATGTTTAGGAGCCTAAAAAAAGAACATGAGTCCTACAGCTGGGAGGCGATACTGTATAAAGATGTGCATATGGAGATTAAACAATGCTAGAAATTTGTGTTCAGCAAAATGTGTCTTTTCTCAGAATCACAAACATCTGTGGGAAAACTTGAATACCGTAATTATCATAACATAAAACATCAAACAATAGCAAGTGCTTCCATCCAGTGGCAACCTTAAAGAAAGTGTTAAAAACAAAGACTCCCATTTTCTTTGCCCATTTTATTTGGTACACCTATTTGATTGCTTGCTAACAAAACTTGTTAAAAATCAAGTTATGTGGCATGAAGTCAAATTTAGACATCAAATTCTTTGACGTGAGCATCAGAATGAGGAAGAAAAGGGATGGCAGCTGTTGTCTAATACACTGGCCAGACTTTCCCAGAAACTCAGACTAATATTAGCACTGAGTGACTGATAATTGTAAGTTTCATGTTCAGGCTGACTATCCAGCAGATGAAGTGAGAAATAAAAGACCACTTGGGGAATAAACGTTGATGTATATCAGCTGCTACCTGGAAGTAGGACAGCTACAAAGTTTTCTCTGTGTGCCCAAAAGCAAAACCCTACTGGGAAAATTTATTACATCAAATCTGACTCGGGGCCTAAAATATGATCTGTAATTTATTATCTTGTACTTTCCTAAGAGCTTTAGTAAAACTGGACTTTTCTTGTATCTTAGACACAAATCTTTGACTTGAACCAAAGAAACCTTTAGGATGACAGCCTTTGAGAAACAAAAAATTACATTTGCTTTCAACCTAAGCACTTAAAATTGTAATCTCATGAGTGAATGGCACTGCACCAGCCTTGTATTTTAAAACTATACCAGGGGTCAAAGGTGACACAGTTTCCAAAGATTTTTATAGCTGCAGTAATAAATAAAAACTGCAGTTTTGTTGAATAAAGATGACGTTGGCCAACGAACCAATATAAAAAAGTTAAACCCCAGCTGCACTGAATGTTTTAATTTGAATGTTGTTTTTGTCAGAATTACTCGTTAATTGTCCTTTTTAGTGACCGCATTCGACAGCAGCTTGCTTTGCTCTCGCTTGGTACTTTTGTTCACCTGTGTGCATCTCAGTTACTGAAAGAGATTTTATTATAACCGGCTAAATGTACTTTACTAATCACAACTCATTCATACCAGGACAAAGAAAACACAGTGAGCACCAATTAGATGGAAAAAAAAACAGGCTCATCTCATCTGCATTCATAACAATTTATCTAAATTTCATGTTTTTGTGCCAGGATCAGACAGAAATACAGCTGGAAAGTTTAATTTAGGAACTTTAATTCCCACTTCTGGCCCAGTTCAGACTGACTTGGCTCATTTGAACTCCGTCTGTTGCTCTTGTGGCTGTTTCTGTTGCTTGATGATGAAAAACACCAATGGCTGCGATCCCAGGCTCAATTAACCACCAAATGTCTTCCTGTCTGACTCTTTCAATCACTATTTGCTGCATTATTGAAAGGACCTCTGGGTGAAATTTTTTTCCGCTCACCTCTGCAGATTGGGTCCTGGGAACAAACCAAAAAAAGAAGAAAAAAAAAAAACAGGCAGTAATTAAACATAAGTTCTCTTTCTTTCTTCGTCATTCTGCACTCTGTCATTATGTACTTGCTCAGTGAGCCCCCACTGCTGTCAGGTCCACAAAGTAAAACATTCGTCTTGAAGCTCTCAGGAGTCCGACTGCGTTCAAATGCTCTTAACACGCTTTACTGAGACTTTCACTGAGAATGAACGAGCTCAACTTCACAAATTATTCATGTCTTCTTTCTTTTGTCACCTATCTGTTATGTGCCGTCTTACATTTGAGGTTGATTTAGCTCTCTCAATTTGGCTTATCAAAATGTTGTTATTTGGCTAATTAAAACACCAATATCAAATACATAAACGACCCATTTTCACTAGTGTTACATTCTCTTTACTCTGGATAAAACAGTATCCTGACTGGATGTTTTTTGTTTCACTTTATTGAATAAATCTACAAACAAACCTAAAGGATGAAAATCGATCTATAATAAATGGTGCATAATTGTAGAACTTCTCTTTATCAATGCAGTAAAACTTAAAACTCATTAAGCTATATTTATTGGCACAATCAGCATCGATAACCTGTGAAGTAATTAGTGATATATTCACTACTACTAAAGTTTTCAGGCCTGTAAAAGAGCTGCCTCAATCTTGTTCAGTTTAGAGATGAATTCTTGAACTGGAGTGACGTGGTCAAAAGATAAAACAGAGAAACAAACTCAAGAAAGTAGTGTAGTTGTTTTTTCATTTGTCATCATCAATCTGCCTGTTTTCATCTCCAGATATTTAAGTACAGTGATTTCCAAGAAAAATCTAAACAAAAGCACGTTTCTTTGATTCTTATTTGGACGCTCCTAGCTTTTTGTTTTCTATGTATTTAAAATCAAGTAGAGTAATCACACATATTTAAATCTAGATTACTGTGAAAGCATGACAACACCTTGATGAATCAATCCATCAGATCTGCAGCAGCTGTGCACTAAACTATGTTTAGATCAATTCCTGAAAGATAAGCTATTAAATTAAAAATGTGCTGCGAGTCCTTCTAACCTGGACATCCTTCTTTCAACACACCGAAGGACTTTTCTCCCTCATTTCCCTCCCCCTCTTCTCTCCCCCTCAAACAGCGACTCACCCAGTTGATGAGGATGTATCGTGGCAGAGCGGCAGTGGGCTCCTTCAGACTGCAGAAGCCGTACATCACACTGCTGTTGTCGAAGGTCAGTGTGATCTCTGCCAGACCTCCTCCTGCAGGACAAAACAGAGGAGAGGCTTTGGTTCCTCTTGCTCAGGCGTCTGCAACCTGATGCTGCAGAGCTGCAAGTGGCTCTTTGGACCTTCCACACTGGCTCTGTGGAAGGTCCACAACATGCAATGATTCAACCAAATAAAATAAACTCAATAGAGTTGCTTCAAGAAGTTTCCACCAACTGTCTGCAGGTTTCACCAACTCAAATTTAAGACCTTTTTCAGAGCATTATGAATGAAATGTAAGACATATGTCTCCACAGAAATGTACAAACTTCGTCCAGTCAACATGCAATACATTTGCATCCACCCATGATAGACGCAAAAAATGAGCTGGATTAGTATATTAGCAACTAGCCTAAACTGCCTCAAGTCACAGAATGCCATGAAGACATCTGATTCCGACTCACACTTTAGCCTGACAGAAAAGTCTTACTAAAAAAACAACAACCTAGAATTGACGAGATGAAATAGCCCCGTCAAAATAAAATTAACACAAACCTACTTTTTAAAAAGTAAATAAGACATTTTAAGACCTTACATTTGGATAGATGAGTTTAAAACATTTTAAGTATGCATGAACCCCCCCGATATTCATGTGTTAAAATGGTTCAGTCAAAGTCCAGATCAAAGTTCAGTTGAAAATCTCTGTCAATGCTTTTAACATTCATGTTTACAGATGTTCTCCATCCAATCCAAGCTGAAGATATGCAAAGTTGCTGAAACCCCCAAATGCTTGGTGGCCTGGTGTATTCAATACAAAGAGCCACATTTAGAGGAGAGATTTCTATGATTCTCCTTCTACTTTGCACTACTAAGTGTTGATTTGTTACATAGAATCCCAGTAAAACACACCGAGGTTTGCTTTGTAATGTGTCAAGTTAAAGCAGCATATAAAACCTCTAGGTCTTTGGGTCTGATACAACAGGTTCCCCCCTGCTGGTTGAAGCAGACAGCTGAACTTCCTGGTTTTGGTTTAGCTTTAGGTCTCTTCCAAATGTTCGTATTTGTGTTGTATCTACTTGTGCACTCTCTATGCCCTTGGCACAGACACAGCTGGAGTTTACAGCATCTAAATATTACTGAAAGCAGGACAATGTGAGGTAATGCTTCTCTATAGCTGTGCAGAAAGGCACTGTTGTGTAATACAAACAAAAGCAGGAGCTTCTTTTCAAACTGAAAGCAAATATAGCTGCGTAAATGTAAGATAAAAGATCTGCTTTCAGTGATCTATTTGTTGCCAATGTGGAACATTTTATAACAAACCCGAGCTTCAGCAGTTTTTCTCCTCTGGTATTGAAGCATTTAGTCCATATGCACATTTGCTAATTTATGAGGAACCATTCACACAACAGTTGCAGTGTCAACATGGCATCGTGAATCAAGAATGAATCAAATATAAAGAAGAAGCCTTGGTCTGTTAGCAGCAGTGCACTACAAAAACAGAATCTTATCAAGTATTTTTAGTTTAGTGTCTGGTGCAAATATGAGAAAACATGGGAAAATGTTTTAAGTGAAATAATCTGCCAGTGGAACTGATACGTTTTAATAAATACAAATAATTCCTTTGTTATTACTTCAGTAATAACAAAGGAAGCTTCTTATAACAAGCTTCTATATCTTGCTTTAAAGTTACTTGTAAGTTAGCTTTGTCTTATTTCAAGTGTTGCACTAGAAACTAGGTCAGAAATATTTGGTAATGTTTGACGTTTCAATGAAGAACCTGGAGAGCTCATCAGCTTTACCGTCTAATTTTCCATTTAAAACACGGAAATTACAACAGCGATGCGTTCTTCCTGAGGGAGTCCCAGCAGAAACCACATGTGTGAGGGGAAATAAAAGAGATGGAAACGTGTACCTCCGGATGCAGCCAGTGTCAGGTCATTACTCTCATCCTCATAGGTGTACAAGGCCCTGTTGAAACACAGAGAGGGGCTGGTGATTAGGCAAAGATTCATTAGAAAAGCAGCAGTTACAGGAAATCACTGAGCTAATCAGCAACTTCCTGATAAAAACCCAGAAGAGGTAGAAACAGTCAATACATTTGTTTATGTATGTTTAGCGAAAGAAGAGTAAACCTTTTACTTTTTTTTCTTCATACAGACATATTCAAGAATTTGTTGATAATTTTTGGCTGATGTCAGAATAAAATGGGATAAACATGATTATTGTTTAATAAATATCTTTTAAAGTCCATCAGATCAGAAGGAGACATTAAATACATTAAATGCAGGTGAGAGAGACCCCTGATATCAAAACCTAACGTCTACCTCCCAGTGTGTGTACATATGTGACCTTGATGTAAACAGGTATGTCAGGCATTGAGATAAAGAATCTCTATAATCTTAGGTTCTATAAAAGTATAGAGTTTGAATTGCAGATGACTGCTGGCCTCTGTTCCATATTAAACTGCATGCCATGTGCTTCTGTGTGAGGATTATCAGCCAACCTCACACTGTGTGAGCCTGAAGCTTTAGTTTGGTCATACTCTGACTTCCTGCTGACCTCAGCTCGCCTCCCTCCATCCTGTTTCTGCAGAATCACTTTACAGCTTTTGTCTCTCTCTTGCTTTCCTCTCTGATTATAATGTCAGCAGAAAACTCTGCCCCACACTCAGCTGTATTTACTCCTGTTGGGGTAATGAAACAGACATCTTGGACTCAACATGATTTATCATTCTGGGGTTAAATTAGGCAGACGACGCAACAACTCACCAGTAATTTGGATTGCCTACTTGCCTGATTGTAGTGCAAAAAGAAAGATGACCAAGAGAAAAACAAGCAAGAATGGCTGAACCTTAATCAGAACCAATCATAACCTTGAAGCCAGACTGTCTTGAAAACATCCAACTAAGCTTGACTGTTATGTAGCAAAAGCTTTCTGAAAGATTTTATATAAAGTATCAACAGAAATCCTGGCCTGAGTAAAATGTCCAGTCTTTATGCATGTGACAGAGAAGCTTCAATGTTTAAGAATCACCTAGTTGGAGCTACAATACAATTTTTTTGTTTTTATGGCTTCACAGATTTTAAATTATCTAAAGCTGACTGACAGTTCAGCTTGTTGAGAGTTTTTCAGTATTCTTTGATGAGTTAGCTCCTTTTTTAGCCTATTGCACTAAATTAGCATCTGATGGTGAAGTGCTTTGTTTTTTGTTTTACCCATCTATTAGCTTAGCCTAGCACCAATTTGTTCAGCGACTGTTTTGGTTGTTTATGCTAATTGTGTTAGCTATTTAGCAATTAATTCTTTAACATTTTTCCTCAGTAACCTTCATGTATGGAGTTAAGCTTAGTAGCTGTATATACTGCTGTATTGATTGCTTTTGCTCATTTTTAACATTAATGAGCTAATAAGTTTATTAGCTTAACTTATGTCAAAACATTAATTCATTCTACACCACAGGATTCTGGGATTAATGTTACAGGCTTCCACGCTCCATTTCCCATCCACAAATGAATAAAACTTCTTTGTAACAAAAAGCTGATAGCAACATAATGCAAACTGTAATGTATTCTTTAGAAAGTTAGCTGTCATTTGTCAGCACAACATCAGCTCATCCCTTGAGCTCAGAAGTTGAGATGTTCTTAAAATGTACAGAAAATGAGAAAGCTGGAAGACAAAAGATCAAAGTCTGGCTGGAATATTTCAACAAGGCTGAGTGTTTATCCATCAACATATGCGGTTTGTATCTGCCGTTATTATCACTACAACAGTTACAGAAGAATGAGAGGCAACAGAAGAGTCCCACAGGCAGAAACAAACAGGAAATGATAAGATGATAAACAAAAACAGCCTGAGACAAAAGACGGAAGAGTTTAGGACTGAGATGGTGACAGCATGAATCTCAGTCTATAAATAATTCTCTTTAAAGCAGACAGCAGCTTATTATTCATTTAAAGTCCTCATGACCTAGAAACTGCTCCGAGTGTGTTTGTCAGAAAGCAGCTGAGGATGAAGATGAGTGAAAAAAGAGAAGACCCATGAGAGGAAGAAAAAAATTGCAGAGAAAAGTGGAAAAAATGTCAAGATGGAACAATGAAATATGAGTTGAATAATGAAGACAGAGGAGGGCTGAGTTCATCAACTCATCAGGCTCCATCAGAACGTTTTCATCAGAGCGGTGCACATCCAATCAGAGCAAAACTCTCGTCTCTAACAGGCACTTTCACTGAGCAGAGCATCTACATTTTATTTCAAATGCACGTGAAGGTCAATTCATCCTTTTATAGTTCTGAGCAGACAATTTTCAATATAAATGCACACTTTATATGTTCAAAACTAGGGCTGGATGATAAAAAGATTATATCAATATATTAAATTCTTGGTTTTTGAATATTTAATTTCTGAATAATTTGGATTATTGTTCATCAGTGCAGTTCAGTGATGTCAATCCATGAACTATGAACAACTTGTGAAGTTATAGTCTGGTATCCGTTTCAGATAAGGTAATACTTTGTCTTTTAACACATCAGCATCAAATTATTATTGGAAGCAAGACCTTGAAATGTGTTGGGAAAACAACAGGTGTATTTAAAAGAAAGAATCACACAAACTGAGCTTTCTCATTAAAAAACTATTTTTTTTTCTTGTATTTTTAAGTCGTACGTCTGGTGAAATAGTTTTTTATTGTGCTAATATCATGACTATATTCTCATCGTCTGCCCATGACACTCTGTTGTACAACTCACAGAAGAGATGATTGAAATAGAAGTTACTTTTTGAAAACATTTTCTATCATTTGTAATTCCTTTAGTAGAAAAGCAAAAATAAATAAATAAATAAAAATAAAATTAAATCAAATATATTAAAAAGATTTATTAGAAATTAAACAATGATAAATACAACCTTATGTTTGACATGTTTATACTATCATTACACTTTCTGTGCAACAGACTGATATTCTAACAATTCAACATAATGTTTTTGGAAAATGACCACCAATTCAAATTGTTTCTTCCCAGCTCTGGTGTATTTGCTCTTCATGATGATTCTGTATGTTAATCTGACGTCAGCTGAATGCTTTTCCCTCCCGTTGTCGGATTTAGAAACAAAAAGCCGTTTTGTCTGGCAGGAGAGAGAATCTGCTGCTCAATAAAACTGTTGCCAAGACAAATCAATCCCAACCCCCCTCTGGTACACACTAGCACCCCTACAGGGAGCAGAACCATGGCAACCAGACAGCATCCCCCTGTCATTATCTCGGTACCAGCAGTCTGTGACCTGAAGGGAGGGGGGCAGGAGAGATAATGTAAAGACGCAAGGAGGGTTGAAGGACAGTTATGTAACAATTTATGAGTCTAACCTGAGTGAAAACCCTGCAGGTCCTTTACTGAAATACTATGGTGTCATGTTAATGAGAAAAACAGATAAGCACGCCAAGGTTGGATAAACTCAGAGTGCATAAATTTTTCTGACTTACACCATTTGTTGCCAGAGTGTAGTAATAAAAAATATGAAAAGTTAAAGCTTGTTGGTCATAATACAAAAGCATCAAAAGCATCAAGCATTTCGCTTGTAGTTTTCTTATTTCAGTCAACATTTCTTATTTGGAAGAGGTGGGTTAAGCACCCAGAAAATGTACTCAAGTAAAAGTAGCTGTACTTCATTTTTATTCCAGTAAAAGTCAAAAGAACCTGCCCAAGAAAGTACTCAAACATGAAAAAGTATTTAGTTAAAAGGCTGGTCAAGTGCTGAGTAACTGACCAAAATAATTGGTCAGTTGGTGAGTTGTTGGTTTAACAAGCTTGTTCTTCATTGAGCAAAGTTTACTCACAATGGATTTAGTAAACAGAATTTTTTTTTCAAGTAGGAGAAGTGACAGTTCATAATGATATTACTCAAGTAAAAGTAAAAACTACAGTGTAGTACAAAAACAGCCAAAACAAATGCAAGACTGTAGCGCTAGCAGGAGAGATGGTTCATGGTGTTTTATCAAAGACATAAGAGAAATCCTACAAAAACTAAAATCTGACGCCAATCCGTTTTTGTGTACATTTGTTAAAGGACTGAGTTGCGCTCTGTGTCTTCTTCAGAAGTTTTCATTTCCTTCAGTGGTTCCCTGGTGCAGTGCCCCCACAGGCAAGGAGAGGAAAAGGTTTTTCAAAGGGCTTGGTTCATTTGACACAGTGCAGTGTGAAAGTGCACCTCACCAGCTGAAATGTAACAAGTGTTGCAACTCTGGTCTTCAATAGTATTCAGTCCAACAGAGACTCAAAAACTACACAACTCTTTGAAATAAAATAGCATTTTGTTACAATGTCTATTAAAAGATTTTTTAAATAATAATAATAAAAAAAATCAACTAATTTTTGGAAAATCATCAAACTTTTTAGTAAAAGTAAATGAATACATTTTCTTAAATTTAACTTTAGATTTTTATAGAATTTATTTTGAAACGTACATCGCTTGCAAAATAAAGTAAAAAAAAAAATGTACTCACAAAAACTACTAGTATAAAGATCTGCTAATCTGCATTTATTAATTAGATATTTTACAAAATAAATTCCTAATAATTATTTGCCAAAGTTATTAGGGGCCACAGCAGACAATCTAAAGAGCCACAGTTCGTAGACCCCTGAAATAGTCAATGGATGGATAGGAGGAGATAAATTTATGTCTGATTTTTACACTACAAATAAATCACCAGAAGCTTGTCTACACTTGTTTACTGTAAACCCATATTTCCAATCCAAAATCCAGGTAATTTTTTAAATTAGAACACTGAACAAAACAGGCCAAGACACTGTTTGGACCCAAGTCTGCTTTCTCGTCCACGTCATTAAACCCTTCTTCACACGCACAAAAAATAGCTTTTTTTGGATGCATTCTGGCTGAGAATTTCTTTCCTTTAAATCAGTTTTACATTCTTTCAGCTATGAAATGGATCAGCTGCTGTGAGGAATGTAAATTGGCCAAGCTCATGGGTTTGCAGGATCAGAGGACCAGAACACTCCAAGACAGTTCCAGTGAGTTGAAATGACTCAAAATGGGAAAACATTTTTTTTTCCCTTTGGGCCTCTTGGACACAAGTCAAAAGGATGATGTTACAAAACCAGGCAGTGAGCTTTCAGCTGCTGTCAGCTTTCCTCAGTGGAGATGAAACGTCAGAGACACCAACTGCAAGTCTCATTTAGTCGAGTCATCAGCTGAAACTAAGAGCAAAGAGACAGAGAGAGAAGAGGAGGGTGATGTTTAAAGGTGACCTATGCTTCTTTTGACAGGTTAGGATAGGTCTATGGGTTACATAAAACATGTTCTGGGCAAAATCATTCTTAGAAAATAAGATTTTACTGTGCTCAGTTTTGTCTATTTTGAGCTCTTTTCAGAATGAGCGGTTTCAGGGCTCTGTCACTTTCCATCCAAATAAGTTGCTGCTGGCCACTCCCCCACAATTGAAAGTTTACAGATGCATGAGAAAATGGCCGCAAACAAAGATGCAATTATCGTACATCTCTGAAAAGCACAAGTGAAGCCTCCTGTACAACCAACAAGGATGTAGGTGGTTTCTGACTGGTAAGTCAACAATTAAAAACTTGTCTTTTCTAGTAGCCATTGTACACATAGTACCAAAACTGACATAATTAAAAATACAAGAAGAAACATATAAAAGTTTCAATAAGTACATTGATACACTTGAAATGCACCAATTAATTTTAATTTATATATGCATTTTGTAGATTCATAGGTTTGGGCTATGAGTAGTGTAATACTACCCAACCAACAGGTAGAAGTTGAAGTCTTGAGTCACCACCCCTAATCATTTGTATAATGAGGCAGAGCTACATATGGTGAAGTAAAAAGAGGAGACAGAAAAATGTAAAAAGAATAAAATAAAATAAAAGGAATTGTGGGGAAAAAACAATTTAATAGACACAAATGCATGTGTAAGTAAAAGAAAACACAACATCTAAAAACAAAAAAATTCTGTAAAAAAAGTGTAAAAATGTAATTTGCTGGAATTAAGCAGAAAAAAAAGAATGCCAAATGAATTAGAAGACATAAGGAAAAGTTCTTCTTTTTAAAATTATTTGGATTATTTTAAATTACTTCATTTATTTATTAAGCTATTTTTATATCTCTGCTTTTATCAGTTTCTGCTGATTTGTGAAGTTACAGTCAGAAAGTTTGTGAAATGGCTCCTTTTTTTCGACACCAAACAAATATTAACCTGTTGCCAAAGAATAGTTAGGCGTGTTTTTATGCTTGGGGTGTCTCTAGAATACAATAGAAAACCAAATGGAAGTACAAAAAAATGCATAATGTGAATTTTTCATATCAAGTCCCCTTTAAATACTTTAATAGAGGTTGTTGTTCCTGTGATTGGACTTTGTAGCCTGATTTACAGAGACAGAATCCAACATGGTGATTTAATGAGCTAAAAATGAGTCAGACAATGAGAACAAGGAGTAGTGGATCATCATTCAGAGGGAATGACTGGCTCTGCTGTCGGGAAAGAGAGCTGGAATCTGGGAATGACTAATGTGTAGATGTAAAAGTGAAACAGCAGCAGATTCCAGCGTGGTTCACTAATGGAGCAGGGTCTGAGCAGGATGCAAGTCCGCTCGCCGTGCGGATCCAGCCGTGTAGGTGGAGCAGCTCACTAATGCCCTCTCTCAGGAGGTAAATGCTGCTTTGAAGCTTTTCCATTTCTGAGAAGTGTTGCCCACACAGTCACACAAAGGCACAAGAAGCTCTGAAGATACAAAGAGAATCAGTTTATTCAGCGTGCTAAAGGTCAGGCAGTGTGAAAACTGCTGGAATGTTAGGATATAAATAGGATTTTGAACAAATTGTAGCAGCCAATGTGGACAAGATGTGACCTTTGAACATGCATCCTCGGTTTTTTATTGAAGCTTGTTGAAGCTAATCAGCCTCAAAATAGAACTAAATATGCAAGAAAAGCAGGAGAAACGGCACAGCTACATGTAGTAGCAAGTTGCTGCCACAGAGGGCAGTCTGATGAACAGGTGGTGGTTTATATGTTCTATTTTGGGACATAAGTAAGGTCAGGAATCCTTTGTGACCCAGAAAGCCATTTTGCCTTTGGTCCAGGTAAATAAACTTTGTTTGAAGATAAAAAAGCTACATGAAACAAATTTGTTTATTTAGCATAAATTATTGACATGATTTGATTTTATAATGAAAGAAAAGCAATTTTATTTTTATTTTTAGGTTTTAAAATAAAGTGATCAAATTTGCTTACAAAAAGGAATGGACGCAATTTTTCAAACATAATGTAAAACTTTAAAAAGAAAATTATTACTATTATTATTTTGCCACGATTCAAACAGAACTCATGTTAACATGATCAGGCCTTCAACCAGCAATGAGATGAGGCAGCGCGATGATTCAGAACAGAGATGTCAGTAAATCTGCCCCCCCGGTGAAAACAGATGTGGCCTAACTGCAGAAACAGACTCACTACAGAACTACACTGCATAATTTCCAGGAATATTTGCACATTTCACTTTGAAACTATTGACTCCAGAGGGTCTATATGAGCCTGAAACACCAAACACGGTTTCTCTGCAGAACCATAATAAAACATGATAAATGAGTGAATATTCCTTCTACTTCGGCCTGGTTTTTTAGTTGAAACTGTACGCCTCCTCCTCATCTCTCCCACCAAGCATCACTAAAAATTCTGCATACTTGTGGTTAATAATGCCTCCACCAGATGGAAAGTAATCTTCCCGAACTAGAAGCTGCTGAGGTGGTGATATCATTGAGGGAACATTTTCCATTTATACTCGAATTTGGTTCAGTCTCTTAACTTGACCAAGAAAAATCTACTTCCATTTTTGGGCAGAGGACTTTTTACAGACCTGAATCTGGAGAAAAGGCTTTCTGAACTGATTTTCTGTCCAAATTAGAGCAAAACACAAAGTATTTGGGTCCACAGGGTAGATAAATGAAGAGATTACCACCTACAAAGATCAGTTATAAGGAGGATGGACCTCAAGTCTATCAACAGAAACACAATGAAAGTGAGAAGTTGAAATACCAATAAAAATAATGGGAAATCAGCTTCAGCATCTACACAAACAACTGATTTCACTTCCATTTCAGACATATTCAGTCCAACTAAATGTAGAGCAACAGGCAACCTGGAGGAAAATGGGGAAGACTGGTCATAAGACAAAGAGAAAGCAGGATTTCCTGAACCTGAAATTTTCAGAATCTCACTTCTGCATTGCAAGACATGAGTGGGAAGAAACAAACAAGAAAACATTGTGAAAACAAATGTGGACAACTATATAACACAATAACTAAACGTGAAATCACAAGTTCTTTGAGGGGCAAGTCCCACGAAAGTCTCACGTCTCTGAGAGGAAATTACAAGTGAAGTCACAAGTCTTTTTGAGTCAAGTCAAATACAAGTGTTTGAGGTTTCATGTCATATTTCTCAAGACTTTGAGAAATAAATCCAGGTCAAACCTCAAGTCCTAATATTGTAAGTCCAGGTCAATTTTGTCATTTGTGAATCAAGTCTAAGTCAAATCCACATCATGCTTTTGTTGAACAATCCTGTGCTGCATCACTATCACTATCAAATTCCTAAACCAATACTACATGATGGATCTCCACCCAAAACACAACAACATGGAAATAAACCTCTTGTTTATATAACTTACAGGATGACACCAATACATTACAATCACTGAAAGGAATAGATAAAATCTACTGTGCATCTCTTAAGCATTCAATATGGTGACGTCACAGACATTTAATGTACCTGGTCATGATGCAGCTGATCACTGTGAATACTGACCTCAGACTTCATGTTGCACATAATGCATGTATTTCCTCACATTTAGACCCACATAACATGTCTTTAGTTTAACCCAGCACACATTACAAGATTGGAAACTCTGACAACTTTGGTTGACAAAAAAACAAGTTAGTCAACAGTGGAAAAAAGGCCATAGGACCAGATTAAAAGGGAGAGTTTTTATCTAAGTTTAAACCGGGTCCTCTTCACTGTGCCCTAAATGCAAAATACATGAAGGCAGCCTCATACACTGTCTTTGGTCATGCCCCAAGATCCAGATATACTGGGAATCTATTCTGGTTGAGACCAGGAAAATTATCAAAACTAATATTGATCTCGATCCAGTGTCTCTTCTCCTTGGTCTACCAAATAAACATATCCAAAATCAAAACAAGAGTAAGTTGTATAATGTCCTAATTATCTGTGCTCAAAGAATATTTTGTTGCAATGGATTTATAATAAATCTCCCACTATTTTTGGGTGGAAGAAGCTTATTTTGGAATATATCCCTCTAGACTTTCTAACATGCCTCGTCCACTCTAAGACTGACATCTTTGGATGTATATGGAAGCCCTTCTTGGACTATGCTGAAGGACAAGTGTCTACCATCCTGTCTCAAACATTTATAAATGTTTAGATGTGGACTATATAATGATGGAAGTACGTATGCTCCCCATCTTATCTTTCCTTTTGTCTCTGGACTGCATTGCTGAGTTTTTGTTTTGTGTTTGCTGTTGTTATTGAAACAAAAAAATTAATAAACACATTTATAAAAAAAAGGGAAGGTATTTAAAATTAAGAAAAAGGAAGACCATCTATAAATCACAAGTCATTTCAACTTTCGGAAAAAAAGCTACGTTATTTTTTATTTGCATATTGCCTAAAGGTTTCAAGCAAAACTTAAAGATTTTTTTGCCTCATCCAAAACCTAATTACTTTCTGTTTGTGCTGGAAGTCATCAGACGCTGCCTTGTGGGGAAAAGCAGAGTGTTGCAGAAGGACAGGGAAGTCAAAACAGCCTCAGCTGTGGGTCCAGAGTCTGTCACAGCAACTTAGTCAGCAGGACGAGTCTCTGTTTCAGTTGTCCTGGGCCCTTAGGACACATCACCATCACTTTCTGAGTCCCTAATCAGCTCTCCAGGGATGTGGACCAGGGTGTCTTACTCCCAGAATGGAGGACTGGTTGACTCAGCAGGACAGACATCTCACACAATAACACAATTCATTGTTTCTGTGAATGTGCTGCAGAGAGACAGCATTGTTTCCAGGATTTGATTTAACATTCAGCATTCAGCCTCCTGCGCATAACGAGTGGTTTTCTTTAAATCGAAGGACGAGATAGATTTATCTTTCTGAAAAATGAATATACACAGACAGATGAGCTGGTTCAGATGCAACCCAGGCTGGAACTGAAATATCTCCATGAAATCCAATAACTGGACATAAACTGAGGTCACAATGACAAAACGACTGAGGCAAAGTTTTTAAAGCATTTCCAACCTGCATGCTCAAGAATAATTAAGACTGTAAAAATCTGAATCTTTTTCATCAAAACACAATACAACTATGATTGGACTTACAATGCTGCATCCTTCTAGCAGACTAGAAGGTTTGGGGTCAAAACTGACTGGTCATTTACTCCACAAGAACAAAAATCCCAGTTATATACAAAGAAATATACAACCATGTTTCACTAAGGGCTTGGGGAATTTTTTTGATGATGTTCTGTGTTTGTTTGTTTTTTGCTAAATGCAGCTTTAGGTATTTCTAGTTGAACCTTTGATTCCGCTTATTCTCCCAGAGTGTGTTGGCTTTAGCCAGGCCTGGGGGTTTTATTTGGAGGAAGGAGCATCTTGCCTTCCTAAGCAATGTTTGACTTCCTGGTTGCCTCCCTGATCGGTTTCCATAATATCTATGGCTGCATTAAAAAAAAACAAAAAAACATCCAGTTTCGGTCCCATATTTTCTGCATCGATAGCTAAATTGTGAAAATAGGCTAATGTCAGGGATGTTTGTACTGGGACAGCGGAAATTTACTTCAGGTTAGTTTGATTTTGCTAAAGCAGGAAGTCATGAAGGTTAAGATTCAACAAAGGAAACAGAAGCATCCACTAACATTACCACTAAAACTTTCTAGTATAAATGTTTACTGATGAAATGCAACTATTTTTAAATCAAACCAGAACAAGTACGGTAATGAAATTGTACATTTTCATTAACTACATACTAAACAATCACTGATGTGTGCTGTTCCACCTCTACCAAGCAACACTGCTCCCTAAACCAAAACACACACAAGAAAATGAAATCCATTACATTGATCTGGTAATCAAACCAGTAAAAATCCAAACAGAGTTTTACAGCCTGACAAACAAAAGAAACCCAATTTGTTTTCTCTTATGAAAACACATAAGTGTATTCTGGTGAAACTGTCAGGCGTGCTCTTAGTGAAGCTGATTTTATTATGAAGACGTGTGTTTGAGGCCAGAATGCCTCTAATATTCAGCGAAGGACTATTTTTAGGGGCACAGACAGGTCAGTCCTGCCTGAGCAGCTCTCACAGCCCAGCTTCGTCTGTTTCAGGCCTCACAATGGACTTCCTGTGGCTGCGGAGCCTGGGTCGGCTCTACACCAAGCACATCTCAGCGCCGACACATGCAGGGTCCAGAACAATGTTGGGCCACTGCCATGAAAGTGTGAACACCAGAGAAAACCTCTAGACTGCAGATAGAAATGTTCATCTGGGACCTGTTGGTCTGCAGAGAAACAGAAAAACAAATCTTTGAGCTTTTTGGGAGCTTTTTCTGTTTCTTAGATAAACTGCATATCAAACCTCCCAGATGCTGCCAGAACGCATCTATCTGTCCTCACCTCAGATATTAAGAGCTGCTAAAACAGCCACCGGAGACTGCAGCGTTGATGGAGCAGCTAAACCCTCTGTGCTGCATAGAAATGTAAAACATCAAACCCAACATTCCTGCTGCAAAATGTCCTTCAGGCAACACTCCCACTTTCCAGTATTGGGGAATATTTGTATCTGCAGTAGGAGAGCTACTTTACCAGTTATTGTTTAGATTGTCTCCTTTTCCCTGCAGATTATGGGACTATTTTTTTCCTTAAAGCTTTAAGCTTATTGAGTTCAGACTGAAACACTAAAAGCATAGAACCATGTTTAACCTAGAACAAATAGTTTTAAAGCATCTGGCCTAAAACAACATTTTAGCTGCTTTGGTGGATTTTGTGTTGCTTTTGTATGTCCTATTCTTTGATTTTAATTTCTATTTACGCATCATCTAACATCATGAGCTTAAGGAAAGACTTTTACTGAAGACATGACAGTAGATGTGTAGCAATTTCTAACCAAGCTCTTGAGAAGAGATGATACACAATGTTGGATTCTTAACATCAGCAATGCTTTTAGGAAACCTACTAATGCATTTGTTAAATAGAATAACAGACTAATGGCTTCATGGTTCATAATATATTACAGCGGCGACAACTACAAGTGGAAACTCACAGCAAACTTCAAAACGTGCTGCAAACACATGAATGACTCAAAGTTCAAAATACAAAAACTAACAGAAAAACGCTGCAAACAAAAAATGAAATTCACACAAATACTGTCCTGAATGGAAATGTAGCACCTTGATATTGGTACTAAAATGAGTATTTAAAGTATTTTACATTTCTTAACGGAGTGAGGATATTTTCCCAATCCTTATGAAAATGGTGCTTTGGTTAATGCTGAAACAGCCAAGACATAAGAGGGAGACAGTGATGAAAACATAATTCTAAATAATTTAAAATTAAATATAGGAGAAAAAAATATTTAAAAAAATCCAGGACTGAAGACCTGTAAAGTTTCTGTTTCTTTTATTTATTCTAAAATGAACAACATTGGATTTTTGTTGTTTTTAGAAACGCCACCTTTTCATCACTTGTTTAATAAGGAAGTCTATAAATGTGCAGCTGTTTCACTTCCTGATTTTAAATGTTTTCCTTCTGTCTCTTTATATCCTGTGGCTCTACATGATTGTGTGTTGAAGCTGCGAACAGACCCTCCTGTGTGGCAGAGATTAAAAACAAAAAGACAGGATTTCAAAGGGGAACACACACAGAGACCCCCTTATGAGTGGTGATGGAGCCCCTTCCTCTCAGAGTGGGTCAGCAGCCAGAGAAGCCCCTCATCCCACTGCCACAGTGGCCCGAACATCAAAACGCTGCACACAGGCGCTCACTCATCATGCCCACACACAGCTAGCGCTTCACACCAAAGCTGGATGTGAAGTAGGTCACATGACGTTCTCACAATCAAGCAAATTGCAGCACCTCTGAGTAGATGACGCTGTTCACGTTTAGCTGTACGGAATCCAAGAGATAATAAGTATGAAAAAATAAACACACAGAAAGATTAGAAAACAGATATATACCCTCAAAATCTAAAAGAAAACTCAAAGTATCAGAACAGAACTTATTCATGCATTTGTGTTTGCCTCATTTTCCTGTATGATAAATTTTTTTTTTTACTTTTTTTTTTTTAAATTTCTGCTACATAATATTTAATGGGAAATTATTTTATGGTATCTTTGTTTATTTGGTCAAGTTTACATTTCTTTAAATTTGCCCAGGTTTTTAAGGCTATTAGAATTAATTCATTATTTTATTTCTCATTTTTAATCACTTGAATTATTTTTACTTTTCACCACTCCACTCTGGTCTCTCTCTGAGGGCTTATTCACACATCTTATCATATTACTTTTTAATGTAATTGTTTTTAACACCAACCCTTTCACCAACAGTAAAGATCATCAAAAAGCTTCCCTCAGAGCCTCATATTTACAAAAGACATTTTTATTCATCTGTTGGATCAAACAAATCCTTAGAATATCTTCATAGAACTGCAGTGCAGTTTAAAATCCGCTGTGCAAATATTAAATATTAATTACACTTCTTCCTTGTGTGGAGACTTCAGATATACGGAAGTTTCTTTAGAGGTGTAAACACTGCAACCCAACTTTCACCACAGTAATGACACTTCCTGTGCTTTCCCCCTTTCTGTAAAATGATGTCATGCTCCAGTCAGCCATCACAGTCCACAAACACACACTGCTAGGGGGAGTTTTCACAGAGCACACAGTCAGCAGCAGAATGATCTCATCCCTAAACACAAAGAATGAACAAAAATGTACTGTCTGAGAATTATTAGTTTAAGTTGGATTGGTGGTGAACTTGAAACTGTAAAATCAGTTTCAAGTTCACCAAACCGTCAAGCTGGAATGCACACAAACACACACAAAAGTGTGTGTTTGTGTGCATTCCAGCTTGACGGTTTGATTGGTGTGATTTGTCCTATTTGCCAGAACAAAATGTCTGGCATTCTGTGGGAAAACCTACGACACAGGGAGTGACTAATGGGAATAAAGAGCTGGATATCTAGCCCTCTATGGACTGACAGCCCTATTTGTTCAAATACCACTTTATTGTGGATGAAAAAAGGGATCATTGGACTGAGAAGTTTGTTTCCAAACAGTTAAAGCTGGTTAAAAAAGGCCTAATAACTTTAGAATGGACTGACTGATGCAATAGAACTGGAGCTGAGCTCATATTGTTGTAAGTATTTCTTGCACTGATTTCATGGAGTTTTGTTGTAACTAAACAGACCACAAATTAAACCTTCTACCAAAGCAGACCAAGTCAAGACTTAGTGAAGTGTAGAATTAACCTGATTAAAGTGAAGAAAGCAGTTCAATTAAAATGTACCGAAACTGTAACAAAATGGCTGCAGCTCAATTCACCACTTTACCAAGTCATTTCCTCGTTTTGTCGTCCAGCTAAAACAAATTTACGTTATTAATCTGTAAGCAAATCATTTCATATATACCCAACCTTTGCAAAAGGGCTGAACGATTATTCAGATTCATCGTGACGAATTGAATATTGAAATAATCGCCAACTAATTGAGTAGTCAATTAATAGTTAACTTGAGTACAACTTGAGTCAAAAAAGTCCACTAGCTGAAAGGAGAACTTCACAGCAGTAATGAGGCCAAAACTGTAAAAGCAATTTATATATTTTGCATTTAAAATAAAAAAATAAACCTTTGTCTGTAAATCTGTTCTACCCATTCAACTCCCTGAAACTTGTGAATCTAACAAGTTACATATTGTTAGATTCACCTGGTTCTAATTTTGTAAACAAAATCTGTTAAGCACCATAATATACAATTATTAATTGATTAATCCAAAAAATAAAACACATCAGCCCTACACTGTGTTGATTTTAAGTCAAGCAGAAAGAATGTAGCTTTTCTCATGTTGATGTTAGAAATATTTTTAAGCTGCAGATGCATCTTTACTAGAAATGATCAGGCGTACTCTAAAGATTGTCACGTTATTGCATTTTAAGCAATATAATGTTTATTTTCTTTAAGAAGGAAATTAATTACTTCTTCATTTGCATCTTCAAATATTACTAATATTTTATAAAATACATTTAAGTGGTTAAGTGACAAATCGGCAGCATGCGCCATTTTTTTATCCAATGAATAGATTAATCAAATATTGTCAGAATAATTGATTAATTGTTAAAAGAATCAATGACTACTTTGCAAATCACTTTATTAGTAGTTACGTTCTTGTGCTTTCTTTGAGTCACCACACAATAATAAGTCCAGTGTGATGTGGAGCGATGACCACCATGAGCTCATCAGGATGCAGGTAAATGAATGCTTTGGTCAATATGAACCACTCTCAGTTATTTATGTCTAAAGTGGCTCAGACACCAATCCACAAGGTGTCTGCGTGGGAGGAAGGTGCATAATGAAACAGAAGAGTCCAAATGCATAGAAAGGTTATTTTTAATGGATGACCGGTGCTCCACATTCACCCTCCTACTGCTTTGTAGAGATCTTCTTCAGTTTAATGGAGAATCACGGATTTGATCTGTCACAGTTTCTCTAAAACTGTGACAGGATGAAGGATTTTTTTCATGAATTCTGATGACTCAAAGTGTCCCCAGAATTTAACCCCCACCACAAGCAGCAGTTTGGTTTCAAACCAGTAAGGAATGTTTGGTTTGGGTGTAGATTTAATAAACTGGGGAATGTGTCTTTGGCTTCTGATGCTAAAGACATAAGAAGACATTAAGGTAGCTTAACGAGGACTACCTCATTAAGCCCCTCCTCCTCGGTATCGGGGAAGGAATTCACTTTTTTCCCCAACACGTATTTCTGTGCCTCATTTCAGTTAAACATAAGTTACAAATGTATGCAAAACTTTGTCAGTGTCAATGTGTTGAAAACACAGAATTTCGGAATTGTGGTGTTTCCATTAAGTAAGAAATGAAATTAAAATCACATGGGAATAAGTTCTTTGATGCGACAAAACACATGGCATACCATCCTTCTCCTGCCACTTCCTGTCAACTTCTTGTTCTTTTCCTCCAATAGTAACATCCAGTTAAGTGTCACATCAAAAAAAGTGCCACTTTTGTGATCAATGAAGAAACAGCCATAGATCTGTAATTCCCAAAAGTGTGTAGCCTTACTAATGATATTTCTAAAATGTTTATATACTGCAAAGCAAAAATAATTCTAGCATGGGACGAAAAAAAAAATCTAAATTATTTTATGTTCCATCCTCATTTTCTCTGAAACTGGAGCAGCTGCTGTGATATTTACATTTCAATGGAGTCTCTGAAGTGTTGGCTTTATGTTGGTACCAAGACTACTGAAGTAGAGTTTGCAAACAAACAAATTAGATTTAGGTAGGTTATTTCAAACACATACTTCACAAAACTCTGCTGACAATATCCAAACTAATACTGACATCAAAAAGAGAGATGGAGAGATTTCTCCATCCTTAACTGCTGCAATGCCAGAGCATTTCTTCTAGCTGTTGAGTTCTTGGACATTAGTATTTCTATGTATAACTAAAAATGATAAAAGGTTGCCCTGAACTGATCAGACTTGACATGAAGGCAGAGCTACAAACAGGTTTGAGGGGCTGAATGCAGGACAACAAGACGAAGACGTCCATCAGGAGGGACGTTCTCTGTCCGCCTCCGTCTCCTGCTAGCTGTTATCTCCTTGGGTAGTTTTTCTCGAGGTGACGTAAACGGTGAAGAGCTGTAATTAACTGCCGAACTGAGGCTCTGTGGCACTCGGCCCACTGTGGAGCCTGTCACACTTCACAACATCCACTCTCCAATTAGCTGTGACTCTCCGCCTTTAGGTGGCAGTGTGTGTCACCTACCATGTGTGTGGATGTAAGGTTGTCACTGATGTGCAGAGCACCTGTTGGTGATCGACACACCTGAGAACGATGAGATCCAGGGATCTGAATTACAGCCTGTTGCTCCTCTGTTTCTTTAAAGTTGAACTGTTATGCTTCCTTGATCAGGTTAGGACAGGTCAATGGGAGTTGAAAAACATTGTACATTACATCCTAAATCATTCTCAGATTATGATTTTAGTCTGCTCAGAATAAAATGTTTTAGGACCTCTTTAAATCCAGATAAGCTGCAGTTGGTCATGATCCCACTCATTGTTTCAAAATGGCTGCTGAAATTTGAGTTTTTTGGTTGTTCATACAAAATCCAACCGCAATCAGACAGACGGTTTGCGACCCCAAAGCAACATCCACTAATAGCAACAACATTTTGTGGAATATTAATTGCAGTTTCTGTAGAGAAGTCTGTTTGGATGTGCAGTCACCAAGAGAGGTGGATTGTGATGCGATGTGCTTCAGTGACAGACTTCTTTCATAAGTTAATAATTATAATTTATTTTCAGGCATTGTTTATGTCCAGACTAAATGTGTCTGCCTTCTGCTGGTGCAAAATTATGACCCATAACTTGCACCGATTACTTAAAAGTCGGACAAAATGCATCATGGCTGTTCTGTCTGCAAACAGATACATATCTCTGCTGGTTCCACATGTGGAAGTGGCACAGATCAGATTTTTGAGGGATGAAAAGATCAGAACTGGGCCGTTCAGACTGGCTTTAGAAAGTCAGGTATGGGTCTCATTGAACACAGCCTGACATCATTTCCCTGGTCGTTCCTCTCTGGCATTGTGTAACTAAAACCTCCAGATCCACCACTATAATAGAAGCATTGATTAACTGATTTAGATCAGTTAATCAATGCTTTTGATCAGCAGCTCCTGATTGCTTCCAACTTCCTAAATGACTTGTTTACTCCTTTTGCATTGATGTAGTCTCATTTGTTGTTAATTTTATGGTGTTCTTCCATAAAGCCTTTAAAATTGGCACCCTAAAAAGATTACGTTTTTTCCACTTAGATATTATTTTTATTTAAACAACGTGTGGTTTTCTGTATTCCAGCCTCGGCTGCAATTCACTTTGAATGAAACAAGCTGGATAAAAGGAGTTTTTATAAAACGATGTTGGTGTCTATTCATTCACAGGTGTCAATACAGAATCCCTGTGGACAGACATTTTACCCAAGAGTTGAAAGCTTTTGTAAAGATGGAGGGCTTTATGTCCAGGTTTTGTCCTCTTTTTTTCTTTCAGTTGAGTTGCTTGGTCTTATCCATTTATTTATCTATTTATTTATCAAACTATAGGCTTTTTTTAACGTCAAGCAAACATTTAACTGAATACATTATTTTTTTCATTTCCTTTAATGTAAAAATGTATTTATTTAAAAAAAAAAAAATCCTAAAAAGCAAACATAAATTTTTTATTTGTTTTAAAAATCTAAACAAGTTTTTTATAGTAGATATTGTAAAAACTGATAATGATTTGAAGGGGGATCCAGGCTTGATAATTAAGGACATCATTGATTAAACTAATGAAAAAATAAACCAGCTATGGAGCGCTGTTTCATTTAAAAGTAAATAACACTAATTATTTCTCAGATTTTTTAAAATCTCAACTGTTAATAAAAAATTGACCAACTTTTTGTGAAAATAAACGGCTATCTCACACATGCACAACATGAATTAAAAAATATCCCAAATTTATGCAATATCTACATATATTGATCAATATTCACATTAACATTACTTTTAAAACATGCTATTGTTCTAAAAGCAATAGCATGTCTTTAAAACAATATCAAGACTACAGTATTTGAATTCTTCAGCACGTTCTTTCTAATTTACTCCTTATGAATAAAATATTTATGTATTTTACTGTAGTTTTTAAAAGATATCTTACAAGGTTACCACGTTAGCCATGAGGGAGTTTAGTGTGACACATAACTGATGGTCTGCTGTGGTGAGAAAATGAACTTTTCTGTAAATCATTTAGCGTGATGTAAACTGTGACCAGGTGTTATTTCTCAGCCCTCTGTCTGCCCTGGATAACATCTCTGACATCATCAGCCCCGTTGGTCGGCCGCTGAATGTTATTGATTGGCTCCGTCGATGCCGGCCTTCCTTTTTAACCCGATTAGCTTTGTTTACGATAAGACCTGAACGCCAGGAACAGCACTGCTGACCGAAGGAGACAAACAGCCAAAGACATGGATGTTCTCGGCTTTCTAGGAATTAGAAGTGATGATTCAATAAAGAAGCTCCTTGATGGACGAATGCTGAACTGAGGCCTTGGACATTTATCAAAACAAGGTAAAGGTGAAGGAAAGATCTTATTTTATGTCTTTATTCATTAAAGTGGGGTATGTCATTATTTTTCTTATCACTTTCCATAAATAACCTGGTATCATGAAGGTGCTCACAGTTCTGGTGTGAATTTTTGCGTCCTAAAGAGAATGCTCGGGAATTTTGAAGGAACGATCTTGAAACGCCGATTCCAGTTGAATGGGGTTTGATTCAACAGCCTTTCACTGCAGAAACAGATCTAGGAGTTTGCTTTAAAATAATTCCTTAATATGATTTTAAAAAATAGTAGATGGTAAGGTTTTGTGTTTTTGCATTGCTTATGAAGTTACCACTGTTTGTGCAACTTTTTTGTTCCATTTAACTTTCCGTTAATCTGGTGGGTACAGCACTCTGTACAGGTGTCTTCTTAAAGAATGGAGGATTTAATCAACAACTGTTGAGTTGTCTTCTTGATGGTCAGAAAATAACAGAAAACAATCTATAATAAAAAAAATATCAAGTTTTAGAGTATAAAAAAACTGAATTTCATGTCATTGCATGTATGACATAATTAACAGACAAACATTTGTCTGTCAGTCAGTGAGTAAGTTATCAATACAATATACAAGTTTCGCCTGAATAAGTTAAATCAATTAACTTTTTAATAAAAGTACGCAGTCCTATCAATGTATTGTCCAGGAAACGTTGCTTTAGTTATACCCTACTGCTTCTGAACAGCTCAAATTGTACTGCAATACTGTTGTAGCTCTTATCTGATTATTTTTAATGATAATCATAGCTCTCAGAGTTTACAGCAAGGTTTCTCAACACATCTTTAAGAGGCAGGCTAAGAGAATTATAAAGGCATAAAACCTAAAAATGGGTGCAGATGTTTCTTTGGGTTGATGCTGCGCAGCAGAACTGCAGTTTAAAGATGCAGCGCTGCAAAACAAGAAAAAAAAAAATCTGAGAAATATATAAAAACAATTTAATCTGCTGACTGTTTAAGATGTTTTGGATAAATATTCATTATTGCTGTGAAGTTGTTTATATTTTATATGAGGAGGAGCCACTGCTGCTGGATAATGAGGTTATTAATACCTTCAGATCACTACATATTTGAAAGGCAGCTTAATTAATGCCAACACCCTGTAGTTAGAACCAGGAAATGGAGTTCCACGGCATCACCCATACACCTCCAGGTCAAAAACCCTCAAATAAACCCCAAAGAAAAGAGTTGATAAAAACTTTCCTTTGATTACCATCAAAAACTGTCTGAAATGATCACAAAATAAATTGGAGATCAGAATCTGATCAAGATGATTCCAGAACATTCCAGAACAGCTCCACAGCAATCAAGAATTTTGGATGTTGTGGAGTTTCAACAAGTTTTAGTTCCACCTGCCAACCTACACATGTTGTTAGGCATTCTGGGAACAAAAAAGGATAATTGTTTCTTACCTGAATGGGTGAAAGAGCAGCAGATCAAACATGAAAGAGAAAAAAGAAAATGAGCATTAGCATCTTGCATTTACACTCTACAGTCAAAATACGTCTTTATTTCAATTAATTTCAGCTTTATATTTGAATGTCATGATGATCATCAACAACCCGATGTGTGTGTGTCTGCTACACTTCCAATATTTCAACAGTTTGTCACCAGCTCTACTAGAGAAAACAAGATGTTGGATTTGTTTTATGCAAAAGTTAAGAATTCATGCATCTCCAAAGTAATACCTTATCTGGAGAAACATGATTTCAGCCTCATTTTTCACTACTCAGAATATAAAAACCTTGTTTAGAGGCAACTGGTAACAATGAGAACTGTGAGAGAGTGGTTGCAAAAAGCTGAAGGAGCCTCACTGGGTTGTTTTGAGACTGTGAGGCAGCATATCAGCCACATGGAGAGGACATCACTGTCAAAGAAATCCAAGAGAAGACATCCGGTCATGTTCTGGTTCCAAAACAAACTGACTGAGGACCCATCAGTCATCAATGACTATAAAATCAAGTGAATTACGGACAAACCTGAAAATTCTTATTATGAGACCAACACACAACAGTGTCTTCAGTCAGAGGCTTCCTCAGGTTCTGTGTAACACAGACCTCTGCAGGAGATCCTTCCTGCCATCAACGACAAGTACTTCATGAAAATTGCATAAGTTACGACATTTAACTTTCCCTCTTGGATTAAAAATGTATTTCAGAATTTTAAGAAATTGTTAGCATCTTCTAAAATAAATTTCTCCATGAAAAGTAGGATTTCAACTGACTTACACAGATTGCAGAGAGGGGATATGCCACTCTGCTCCCCATCTACTATAACAAGGAAAATACTTTATTTCCTGTGATATGTATTTAAAATTAATTTAAGCCACAGCATCAAGTTTAAAAATTAAATAACTTAACTGTTGCACCTGCATTCTACCATTTTATGAAATAAATCCTGAACTGATAACAATGGAAAGCAAAAGAAACAAAACAAGAATTTCTTCAGTTCTGTTGGTTTGAAATTATTTATTAAAAAAACAAAGAAAACTGAAGCAGTTTTATATAACAAAAGCATCAAAAATACTCAAAAGATAACATTTTTGACCAACCAAAAGGAAAGAAAAAAAAGAGAATGATTGAAATGATACAAAAACATTTTTTTCTACTGACTTGACAAATGAAGAAATTACATAAAGCACTTTTAACAATTAAACAAAAGTATTTTAATGTTTGTTTAATTGTCTTTATGTCACGAAAGCAACTTAACTCAATTTGAGTCAAATTGATCAATATTGACTAAATATCAATCAAAAAGTAATATTAAGTTATTTTTAATTATCACCAATTGAACAACCAGTTTTCTAATGTCTAGTAAACTGGAATTACAAATAAATAATGATCAAACTGAACATCTAAGTAAGACAAACTGATAATTCTCTTCCACATTCACAATTATTCTGCATTTTTACATTTTACTGGTTTAAAGTTTACTTCATTATATCTCCACACTAGAAATTTGAAGGCATGAAACAGCTTCTCAAGTACAGCTGTGAATTTTTTTCTCAGCAAATCAATCATTTACAAGCCTGACAGCATGTTTACTCGACAGTCAGAGGAAATAAATGTGAAAATAAATGGTAAAGGTAATCAAAGATGACTTCTACGATGACAGGAATACAATCATCTCTGTCTTGAGTAAAAATTGCTCTGCACTTCATAAATGGAACAGCATTGGCTAACGACTAAAGAAAATGCAGAAAAGAGCTGCAATGCCTCCCTGGGTAAATGTGGGCGGATCATTTAGATACAGAGCTGCCTGCTGTGTGGGAGGAACCACTAAAAGATTAGAATATCTGTCCTGAATCAGCCTTTCAGCGCTTTATTCATCCAGCAATTAAAGAGACTGAGGACTACTGGTTTTATTGCAAGACATTAACGTAATGACAATACATTAATGTTGAAGGGTTACTTCAGAAAAACAAAAGATAAAAACTGAAATAGTTTAACCTGTCTGGTTGTCAGAAAATAATAAAATCTAGGTTAGCAGTAAAGAGCCGCTTAAATCAATAACGACAAAAGGGTATACATTAGTAACAAAATAAAGAGTGCTATGTAAATGTGTAACATATTTATTAATCAATAATGATTTAAAACAAAAGAATTTGACCATTATCGTTTCAGATTTGATTAACCAAAAACTTTTTGAATCTCAAATACATCTCTAAAATCTGTTCTCTATAACATCGTCACGAGTGAAAAAAACTCTACAACTGAAAAGCTTAAACACTTTGAATCCTATAACTGTTCAAATCTGACGCCACTCCATTTTGTTCACATTATCTTGAAGAAGGAAGTAGCGCTCTGTCTTCTTCAAAGGTGTTGTTTCCCTCAGTCATTCTTGGTGCAGAGCCCCCTCAAGCAGCTGAAAGTGTAACAAATGTTGTAATTTTGGTCTCCAATCAAATCAAGGCTTGAAAACTACCTTAATTCACTTCCTGTTTTTGGAGTGGTCTCCAGTCCACTTGGCATTCACAAATACATTCAAACCGTGCCAGGGTTCACATTTATCGCACTGAGGCCTAGGTGATGTGCAAAACTCATAGAGACATCCAGTCAATAAGGTTTCTTCCTACCCAGTGCATCAAATCAAGTAACCATCTGCAGTAATGTCTACACGCAAATTTATTTTGCAAACAAAGACACATTTTTTTCCTGTATTTTTCCAGCAGGATCAACATGTTTAGTTTGAAGAACATTCTGATCATTCCCGATCAGATCCATTTATACCTCCAAACTGCCAATATGGACAGATTCAGAGCCAGCTGCCTTCAGGAAATCTGTCAAGATATTTTATTTTCAGCTGCCTATGGAGAAAGATGACATACTTTAAAAACTAACGGTTTCATCAAGGCATTCCTTGATTTCAACTAGAGTTGCCAGCAGACGTGAGGCAATAATTCATCCCTGCTGGGGGAAGGAAAACCCTTGTTATTCCCTTGGCAGGACAGAGTACGGTAGATTATAGGATGAAGAGCTTGTGGCCAGAAAAGGAGAATGTGTGTCGAGACGTTTTTAGCAGGAGTACAAAGAAAACTCGGCCAGTAGGGACGTTGAGTCTGCAGACACAGAGACTGAGACGGGGACGGGAGGAGGAGGTCAGAGAGACAGTTTTGTCTCCTGAAATAAAGGAGGAGTTTGTTTTCCTACAGTCAGTCTCAACAGAAACGCCTATTAGAGACAGGAATGTAATGACAAAAAGACATGTTTTTAGTTATTACAGATAAGAAGCTGTCATCAGACCCAGGCTGAGCTCAGTGCCAGAACGCCCCATGGGGTCCCAACATGCTGTTTTCCTTGCAGGCAGATGGCAGCGCTCTGTTCCTTACAGGCCAGATCCTGTTTGTTTTCTGTCTTTACGTCTGTAATTGTTGAGAGTGAGGAAGAGGGTAGCGGTTCAACACACGGAGATTTTCTTTACTAGTGTAAAGAAAATCCCTTTACAGTAGTAAAGAGATTTCTACTGTCTTCTTAAGGATGTCTTCTTCATCCTTAAGAACCGAAAAAGTGATTGTATAAACATCTTCCAAATGCCTAGAGATGTCATATTTGTACTTGTGGTTACTAAAAAAAGTTTTAACAGTTTCTCTTCATTGGTGGAGCCATGAATGGAAAACGGAACCTTGTAATTAAATATTGAAACTATGTGGCGCTGCAGTGGATGGTTCCAACCACTGCATTTATTTTGCATTGCAGCTGGCCAAAAGCTGACAGTGCTCTTGCTTTACTCCTCTCATCCCATCAAACCAGAATAGATTGGGCTGGAAGACTTGAGTTGTGGGTGTGAACAAAGTGACTGACCAAAACTATGCAGTTGTACAATAACTGGAATGTAGTCTTGGAAAGACATTAGCCGAAACATTACAGGAAGCCACAGGCCAAAACATGGAAAACAATAAGTTATATTAAACAAAATGATTTCACCACGTATAAGTCAAAGTGGGACAACCACTACATTGGCAGATAAAAAACACCCAAGACAAACACCATTAATATAAGGGCAATGCAGAATATATTACAACACTAAGATGGATTAGTTAAAGTTTTAAGGTACATATGATAAAACAGAAATGTAGCTGGGACTGTCTGGTGCTCCTAAGGCCATTTACAAGAACAGAACGGCTATTTTTCATCATTTACTATGTAAATCATAGTAAATATCACATGGAAAGTTACTCACGGTTTCTTTCTCAGCCCAATTTATTCAATGTCTAAATACACCCTCTAGTTCAGAGTGTTTGAATCCAGCCTGAGAGAACTTTAAGTAAGGACAAAGACACCGAACACCACTTCCTTCTTTACAAAATGGAAGTAGTGGCATCAGATTTTAGTGGTTGTAGGATTTCTCTTCTGTCTTTGGCAAAAGACCACAAGCCATTTCCCCCACTACAGCTAGACCTGCATGTTTTCTCCCTTGTATTTACCCAGAATTCCCAGCACTATAGTTCGCTTCTGTCTTCTGGAGCTGTCTCCAGTCTGCTTGGCATTCAAACTGCACCAGAGTTCATTTCAACCGAACAGAGGCCTAGGTTTGTAGGTGGACCAGTGTTTGCTTTCTTTGGTTCTCAGAGTTTTATTGTGCATTCACACCTTCCCAAATGATTTGGACTTTCAAAGCAAGCCAACTACAGTTTGATTAAAGTGGACCAAACAGAACTAGTGTGTGGGCAGCCTAAGACCTTCAAAACATTCACACCAAGCCTGCTACTACATCAGCCAACTACTATCCTAAAAACATTGCCATTGGATCATAACACACGTGTTGTCAAATCCCTTCACTCTTCTCAAATTTTTAAAAATGGATGGCCCCTCTGTTCCGTAACCACCTTCCTGAAAACCTGGGCTGTAGAAACTGTGGTAATCTGCTTTTAAATTAACATTTTAGCGTTTAAAATTCTTTTTGTGGTGCTCAATGTTTTCTATTATTATTATTTTAATTATTTGTCTTTAATAAAAGTAAATCCTGTTCCAGTTGGTGCAAATAAACAAACTGTACTTCATCAGACATTAGACTGGCTGCCACAAAGATGAGTGCTATTTCCACCTTGACCACTAGATAGCAGTAGATGCAACAGGCAGTTCCTTAAAGGGTCATTTAATCAATAGGAAACTTTCTATCAGCATTGGGATTTTTCCATATCAGTTCATGTATCTTGTATTGTAAAAACAGAAACAAAAACCATTAGAGTCATACTTCTTTCACATGAAAGCAGATTGTGACAAGATTTGATGATTGCAATAATGCAGTGGAACTCACATTTGAAGTAACATCTTTTATAATTCACCATGCAATTACATTTTTATGTATGAAAGTCATACTATTAAAAATAATCAAGAAATAAAATTGCTGTAAATATAAAGTTTCTGGAGCTAAACTGTCTCATGACCACAAATAAAAGTGAAAGATTTCAGTCAGACGTGGCACATTGACCCGTTAAACTGCATTAGAACGGCGACTGGGTTCAGTGCAGTCAGAAGAGTATAAATAAGACTAGTACATCCGATACTCCCTGCAGAAGTCGCAGGAAAATTTTAAATCACAAACAGACGTAGAAAAAATAGGAAATCAGAATCTATAGTTTCTCCTCACTCCAATAAGTTTGCAATAAATGAGTGAAACAGATGTATTTGGTATTTTAGGACATCTGGAGCACATCTAGCAACACCATAATTCAGTGATTTGCTACCAGTTATAAGAGTCCCACAGAGCACGTCTCACTTTTTTCATTAGCATCTGCAACTTTTAAAGGAAGCTCACCATTTGTCCCTGGACTTCCAAGTTCTTTGCTACATTTCAAGAAGTTTATCTCCAAAAGTTGGAATATAATTGAAAAAGTTAAATATTTTTTAATAAAGTGAAACAGACTTGTTCACTTTCCAGTAATGAGACACGAGTAGTGTGGGATTTTGTGGCCAGTGTGTCTGTTTCATATATGGTATTTTCTGAGCTGTACTTGTAACTGACTTGCATACAGTGGCCTACAAATTAAATGGGATCATTCAAAATGGAAGAGACAAGAAAACAAACTGATACAGACCACAAAAGCACACTCTGGTCCGCTTACAAACCTTGGTTTTGGTTGGGTTGAAGTGAACTGTGGCACGATTTAAATATGAATGCCAAGCGGACTAGATACCACTGCAAAATCAGGAAGCAGTCTGTAGATCAGGGTGTTCTGGGGAAAACACAACCAAAATCTGATTTTAGCTCTAGCAGGAGAAATGGCTCATGATCTTTTACCAAAGACAAAAAAGAAATCCTACAACAGCTAAAATCTGACGCCACCCTATTTTTGTTCACATTTTGTGAAGAAGAAAGTTGCGGTCACCGTTTTCTCCAGAGGTTTTTGTCTCGTTTCTTTTAATGGTTCTTGGAGCAGCGCTGCCTCAGGTGAGGAGGGGAACAGGTTGTTCAAAGGGTTTGTTTGGTTTGACACAGTGTGGCTGCTGAAAATGTAACAAATTCTGTAATTCTGTTCCCCAATCAAAGCAAGTCTACTGGATTATCAAGTGTAAACATGACTTTAAAAGAAGCAAAGTGGTTATATCCACCATATGCAAACTATGTTGTTTGCTAATTTCCTGTCAACTGACAGATCTAAAAAGAAACATTAATGCAATGCTAGTCCAAATGACCCTGAACTGTCTCTTATATTCCATTAAAGTACATTTACACAACAATTTTCATTATAACATGAAGCAACTAGAGAATTATTTCCTTTACAAATGTTGAAATTAAGCTTTTAGCAAAGAATAATGATGCTTTTATTCTACAAATGGACTTGGATAAATAATTTCAACTTTTCCCCTCAAAAACAGAGAACAATTATTTAAGCTTTTTCCCAGTTAAACATCCACATTTTATTGCTCTGAAATGCTGCTCAGTCGTAACATACAGGACAACATGTGCTGCGTATGAGGGGGATGGGGGTGATTTCTACCCATGATCAGAATGTGTATGTGTGCTGTATGACACGCATGAAGAGTTTTCTGATTGACTCAGTGTGACACATTTATGCATGTATAAAGGGAATGAAATGAGAACAAGGAGGTAAAACCATCCGTCTGCCTGCAGCAGCAGCAGCAGCAGCACTAACACTAGTATCATCAGAAAACCACATGGATCACGTATCTAAGGTGAGCGAGGGTCAAAATAATGCCATCTTATTGTCTTGGACCGGTCCTAAGAGACATGAAAACATGTAGCCGCTCAAAATCCAACATGTGCTCATCGGCTCTACAGCCTGATGTGCAACAGAGAAAGTAGGACGCGAAAAATCCTGCAGCTCAAGTGTTATTGTCATAATGGTTGTTAGAATTTTCAATCATCGGTAAGGATTCTTCAAATAAAATCACATTTATTTTAGCTGTAAGCTTTTAGGTAAACCTTTATGCTACACACAACAGTTTCTGTTTATTTCTATTCCTACAGAAATGTGTCCTGCTGCCCCAAATATTCAGAATGGAGCATCAAATATGGATCCAGTTGCTGCTGAAAATAGTCCAAGAAATGCCCCATTTGCTCCAGTTTTTTTTTTAAAGGTATTGCTAATACTGCTGCATGTAAAAGCTAATGGTAGAAAGTAATAATTTATTCACAAAGTAAAACACTGATAACTTCAAAAGCCTGAAAGCTAATCCAGAACTTTCTAACATTGCCCTGCATAAACACAAAATCTGACCAAGTATTTTTGGTCCAATTTATAGGTGAAAAATCATAGTACACTTGAAATAATAATAATAATAATAATAATAATAATAATAATAATAATAATAATAATAATAATAATAATAATAATAATACTAATAATAATAATAATAATTTAGCATGAAGTTTCTGGAAAATTGAGTTTGCTGGGAAAAAAAAAAAAAAATTCCTGATATGGAGGGTCTTCTATATCAGAATTTCCAGCTTTTTGTGTTTTTTGTATGATCAAGAATTAAACTTGTTCTTGTGTAAAAATGTAAATGTAAAAGTGAAACACAAAATGTCTAGAAAATATAATCAACCATTTTGGTTTTAATTACAGGGTTCCAAAATTGAGACGGTTTAAAATTTTTTCCATCAGACTATCACTAAGATGTACATTTCTGCTGTTGGGATGCCAGAAGATGCTTTTCCACTACAATTGTGGCATAATTTTCAGATATTCTGCTAATGTAAAAAAAACAAAACAAAACACAATTTTGCAATTGCAGTCCTGCCACTAAATATGAAATGCAATTAAAAACACATGTTAATAAGCTTGTTCAAGCCATAAATCACTGAAAAAAACATATTAATCTCCTTGTCCTTGAGAATGGCTACACATTATTAAGTTAATTAATATAATCAAAGGAAAACTCCTGTGTAATATTGTAATGTAAAATGAGCTTGATTCAAGATCTGTGCCTTACACAGATTTTATATACGGGAAAAAAATAATAAAAAATGGCCAACTTTCAGTGGGAAAGTGCTACATAATGTGATTTGTGTCATTTTAAAATTAAATTGCAGAAACTCTGCAGAGAATCTTCTCCCAAGGTTTAAAAGCACCATGAGTCTGCAAAATAATAGTTGCTGAGTCGCTTCTTCTGCATTCCCACCAACTTAATGTCATTATTTAAATAGAATATAAACAGAGAAAACTTTTCTCACCAGTTCAGAACCTGCAAGAGTTATGCTCAGGATCTTCGACTAACTCAATTTTTTCAGTGCACTAATTTGATCTTTGCTTATCAATGTGAGAACATTTTTATAGTAAATGCTTTGAGTTAAGTTTTTACACAGATTTTTTGGGTAAATGTGTGTTGTTGAACAAAACAACACCTATTAGAATGAAAGACAATTAAAGTCAATCTTTTGCTTCTGTAGCAACTCACATTATTAAATAAAAGAAAGTTTTTCAGTCTTAAATAGTATGTTTTGGAGCTTTTTTATTGACGTTTCTACTCAAAAGCGCTGATGGAACTGTCACAAAGCATTAAATAGAGCGCTGCAGCAATAAATGCCCTTGAACAGGTATCGAATGCCACAGAAATCACAAGTAATAAGAGAATGTGGCTGCAGGAGGCAGCGTCACTGCAGTCTATTTCTGTCAGACTCCCACTGAGAGGCAAATGTGCTGTGCCAGGTTGTAACGTTCTCATATTAGTTTGTGTTGTTGAGGCGAAGACATTGTGTAACTACTGTATGTACCACAGAGAATCCATGGTTGGATAAGTTTGAAATGTGAAAAAAATGATAGATGAAATACAGAAATGAACAATAACATAGAATAATCTCTCATTTTTTTTACCCTATGCAATGATTTTATGACTTATCTATGTGGTGTTTGTTGCAGTTATTAAAGAAATATATGGCAATTTTTCCAAAAAATTGTAATTCATAGACTAGAAACATATTAGAAACCAAATAGCAAATTTACTCCAATTTATGAATGATTAGGCTGCTGAACCTTACTGCAAAGAACTGCTTGATGAATTCTTCATTTGTAATAGATTCTTCAATAATGCACACAACCAGTTAAGGTCTAGTTGGCTTACACAAAGACAAACACAGCTGTTATTACTGGCAACACACAGATATTTATTTTAATTAAAAAACAAGTATAACCTTAACTACTTCAGTTTAAGATGAATTTATCCATACAGTTTTAGGAAGCCATTAGAAGTACCTTAACTTACTCACATGCTAATTAGCATATGGGGTGATATCACTTCCATTTCAGTTGACAGAGCTGCATTTTCTGTAGAATAGGGCTCGATGTGGCTCTCCTGGTTTTAAGTCCAATTCTCTGCATTTCTCCCTCTTCTTTCTCCATCCTCTTTCCTTCAAATTACTTTCAAACATAGAATTCTAGTACAAAACAATTTTTTTAGAAATGCTTCAAAACTTGGCTGTACATTGCCACACACTAGTTATTCAGGTATGAATGTAGTTTCTTCATTTGTAATAGATTCTTCAATTGAATAATTTATAATAAAATGCAGACTATCTTGACTGTGCATCTATGGTGTTAATTATTTTCATGTATAATTAATTAAGCAATGAATTAATCCATTATTAGAATGCCACCACACATATGCTAAGCCATATGCTAATTAGCATGTATATTGTCAATACTTTATGATTATTTAATTAAAGATTTGATCCACCTTTAAAATGAAACTGTTAACAGCCAAAATAACTATAAACAACAATTTTATAATACTATAAGTTTTAGTGTGTGCATGGCATTAAATAGTTCCATTCTAGTTTTAAAATGCTATAAAACTTCACTATAGCCCATTTAGCTAACTGGTACCGTGTTAAATATCTTAATATATAAAATAGGAATCAGTTTAGAATATTACAGTTTGCAGCAATTAATCCAATGCTAATCAAAATGCATGGTGTTAAAACATTTATTTAAAGATTTTTGAAATAGTGCCAAACTTTTTGCCTTACTGTAATTAACCAAATACTAAGAACTCTAATAAAATTTGCTGAAGTCATTTAAAGCTTAAAAAGCAGAGAGCAGTATTTTAATGTGCATTTGTTTTACTGGAAGTCAGAGGAGAAATTTTAAAATATGATCACATTGTTAAACAATGTGATCATATTACAGGCTTACAAGCTAATAAGTACAGGCTTACATTCCTTAAGAAAAGGTTTGACAGTTAATCTGGTTTTTCAATGTAAACAAATTAGTTTATTACTGGCTTGACTGCACATATTTTGTTCTCCACAATTTCTTTGACAGATTCATGGTTTTAGGCTGCTAAAATACTTGGCTATAATTAGCCATATGCTAGTTGTCCTTGATATTTTTTTATTTTTGAAAGATTGTTTTGTTTAAGACAACAGAAAACCTACTTACTGTGTAGAATATACTGGAAATGTATGCAGTACATTACTTAATTTATTTGTGTATTACAGTTTTCTGACCCTTTACTGTAGTTATTAACTTGTTAACATTTAGCTAAGCTTTAAAAACAGAGGAAATGGAAGATGGGTTTAAAAAGCTTGTTTTAAGTGAATTCTTTTGTTGTCCAGCTCGGAATGATCTCTTTGCGGTTTTAATGCGGTTTTATCTCCTCTGTCTGTCTAAGTCCAGTTGGACCTCTAAGCCTGAGATAGGTTTGATGGAAACCACTGATGCAGCCACCAAGACAGAAAAGACCCATTTCTTTATCACGTCATTTCCCACTTATCTGTTTTCAACTACAGCTGCCATCCCATAGGCTTATTTTTAACAGTCAGGGGATATGTATAGTCCCTCTGCTGAAGCATCTGTCACAGAAGCTGCTTCTGGTAGCGCACCATTTCTAGAATTTACATCGGAGTTTTCACACTGCTGATTGCACCCAGGACACGTTTGCACAATAAAATAAGCATTGATTTCTTATTTTCAGGTCTGATGAAAGCATTTGGGTACTGGTACAGTAAACAGTTTTTTTTATTACATTTTAGAAAACATGTGGGTGTGAAGAGGTGGAAGGACAAAAATAAGAGTAATCGGTTTTTAAAGGAACGCATAGAAGAATGTGCTTGTTAGAATATGAGCAACACAACGAGCAACCAGGTACTTTAAAGCTTAAAAGGCAGGGAGTAGGATTGTAATATTTATTCTCAGTTTTACTGGAAGCCAGAGGAGAAATTTTAAGATAGGGTTGATGAATTCACACCTTTCCAGTTTGACATACTAAAGCTAGTAAACCAAAAGCACTCTAAGCTCTAAAAATATACCCAATAATATCTAAAGCCTTAATGTTCCAGGAGAGTCTCTAGGTGTCAGATATAAAATATAAGTTTCACAAAGTTAGCTTTTAGCTCCACAAAATGAATTGTTCCAGAAAGTATGTGCCAGTCTGGCTTATGAGAGTACACTTTAAGTTCCAGAAAATGAACCGGCATGTTTCAGTATGGTAATAGGACTTAAAAGGCAGCCTGTAAGTTTCAGAAAGAGAAAGTACCAACTTGAAAGATGCTTCATGACGCAACTCACTCTACAAAAGTACTTGAGTTCTTCCAGTTGATCAGCTTGTAACGTCCATTTGATACTCTGTAAATTTGGGAAATCAATTCTAAGTTTTGAAAAGTCACCAACACAGAGGTAAGTAGAAAGATTACTCAAAAACTGATCATTTATAGCAAAAGAAACTTCTATAGCTAAAAAAAATCCTTCTAACATTAACATGTCAAAATATCAGCCCTTTCTGTTTGACTTAATATCAACACAGTGTATAGTTGATCTGTTGATTTATTATTTGGATTAAATAATTAATAATTGGATAACAAAAGGTGTTTCATAGAAGATTTTATTTTTTGTAGAATTGGAACTGTCTGAAGCTAAAACTATTTGAGTTCTGGGTAGAACATATTTACAGTGAGAGTTTTTTTTGTTTGTAATCTTTTTTTTTATCTAAATGCAAAATATACATTTTTGTACAGTTTTGTCTTAATATATTGTTCTTTCAGAAAATTGTCTTTTTTAAAAATCTATATGCTAGTTAACTGGCTGATTTCTAAATTAGTTGACAATTAGTTGAATAACTGAAATCCTTATGATTAATTTTTCAGCCCTATTTGCCTTCTTTAAATCTGACATTATCCTGCAGTGAATCTTAAAAAAATCACTTCCATCTCATTTGCCCTGTTCTGCTCAGCAGTTTCTGATTTTAGATTTTAGAGTTGATAGCTTCAGTCTATTTTCATCTTCTCTCTGCCTGACACCCAACACCAGAAAACACAACTGAGCCTTCCTCCAAACCGCCAACAATGTCCTGGTTTTCATTAAAAAGAACAGATTCTCTCAGATGAAAGTTGGTCTTTTCAAAATTAATGCTGTCCTGCTTGTGGATAAAAATGAAACTCTTGGCAGCCGTACTGAGGAACAGATAAGAGATTTATCCAAAAACGCATCCTGTTGTGTGTTGCTGCAGGAAATTGGGTACAAACTGTAACAGACTGCAGAGTAAGCTTTACGTTTTACATAACAGCATTTTCCTGAGCAGCTCCAGCTTCTGACTTAGTCAAAGCAAAAAAACAAAAACACATAATCTCTGTCTGTGGGTTGGGAGTTCATGTGCCAACAAGATGATAAGCTGAAGCTAAGTTAAAGAACCGAGACGATAATAGGCAACACTGCTTCATTTGGGTCCAGAGGGATTTTGATATTTCATTAATGTCAGATTTTTCAGTTTCAGAGCTCTATGAGCCTCTGCATACATCTACAAATGAATTAAAGGAGAAATATTATGTCTTTTCCAGGCATATAGTCCTTTTTAAAGTACAATCAAGTACCTATTCACAGTTCCTCACAACATGGCTCCTCTGTTAACCCTTTAACAACACTTTTACCAGCGTTGCACTGAGAAGTAGCTCGTATCACGAACTCAACAGATGTGAAGTTCCACCAGGTGTTTGCTAGTTGCTGCTGGCTAGTCTGAAGGAGCTGACTTGGGAGGACAGAGGGGCAGACCTTTGAAGCAGAGGTTCAGAAACTTGGAAACTGCAGCCTTGAGAAGGAGCTGCACCTTGAAGGCGGGACTAGATCCACCCAGGCATTTTGTACATCTGAATGGTTGCCAAGGAGACTAAAGGATTTCTCAAACATGCACAAAATAATCAAAGCAACAGGTATGTTTTTGATGAGCAAATAAAGTTATAACATGATGTAAAGTTCAAAAAGTGGATTCTACATAATCCTGCCCCTTTAAGTTAAGAGCAGATGATCAGTCAAATAAAGGCAGAAAAATTTCAAACAATTCAAGAGAATTTTAATTCTCCTTTATGATGCTCTGAGTTGTTTTGTTCACATTAAGACAATAGCTAAGACAGGTAAAATTAAAGTATTCAACATTCTAAACAGACTAAAATTAGATGAAAAAATAGGTTAAATGTATAATTGTTTAGCTCAGTTTGATGATCACATTCCAACAGTCATCACTTCTAATATTCCAGAAATGGCACTTGAGACATGATAGTTTCTGCAAGTGGCTCATTGATTTCAAACTTGGCCTAATTGTAATCCTCCAAACGCCGGGAGAGACGAACTTAAAAACTCCAAAACTTGCTACTCCATCTGTTTTCCAATGTGTGGTGGGGAAAAAAGCAAACAAAACTAAACTAAAAACTAAAAAGAAAACACAGATTATCTTTTTGAGATTCGATGGAGTGTGAGTGTTACATTGTCGGTCTTTAGGAGAGAGAGCAGCAGGGTTAGCGGTTCCCTAACAGCACCCAGATGGTCTGAGAACAACGTGTGATGTGCGAAAGCAGAAAAGAGATTCAGATGAAGACTGTTACTGGTTCTCACTTTGATCTGAACAATTAACCTCTAAAGTCCCTCAGAGGATAGTGAACACAAACCTCATTTAAGAAAAATAAAATGGGAGCAGAAATTACAAAAACAAAAAAAAAAGACATAAGAGATGAAACTAGATATAAATTACTCTTTGCTGGAATAGTTAGAAGTTCTCAAAAATTGTACAAACTGGCAATGAAGCTCGTAAAACTGCACAGCATCAGGCTGATTGATTAAAAACAGATAGCCAGGGGAGAGAATCCCCCCATGCTGCTGAGAGAGAATCAGGATTTTCCTATGTGCTTTAAACTGTAAGACAGAACTATTACACATATTCAGCTACTGCAGATGGGCTTACAGGAAGAATTAGATTGATACGGTTTCTCAAGTGTTGAAAAAAGCCTTTCTTGTATGGCAGGTCTGAATCCACCAAAATCCAGAATGAATTTTAAAAATACATTAATGACTAAATATAATTTTAACATAAATGTATGTTAATAAAACTTTACTTTATTTGACTTTTTCATTGGCCACCCATTTGGGTAAATGTGTTGGAATGTACATGAATATATTTCTATTCTTTTGACATAATTTTCACATTTTGTACGTGTTTTTCAGTTGTTATTAAAATGAGTCAAAGTGTTTTGTGTGAAAATAACTAAATAAGACCAAAAACCAAGATTAGAATCAGTTGTGCTAAAGACTAATGCTAACATCTAACAAAAAAAAAACAAAACAAAAAAACCCTGAGGCAATTGGCAGCCATCAATGGTACCAAAAACAAGTGCTAATGACTTTGGCTACAGTTTCAAATCTCAGAGTAGTGATGACACCTATCACTACAAATGTAATAAACGACAACAGCTTGTTGCATGTATAATGCTAAGAGTAAGCATTTGTGTACAAAACACATACACAAAGTGTAAATTCTAATAGTACAGGAGACAATGCTAATGCTTGTAGTTCTAGGCACTAACACTTTAGCCTGTGTTACAGGCTAAAACTGAAATGTTGACAGAACTTCACAGTAAAGGTTACTGCCAACAGTCCAAACAACAGATGCTAACAAGAGGGTTAATGTTCTGAAGGCAAATGCTCATAATTCAGAAATTAAAAAAGTTAAATAAATAAATAGAAAATCCCTAAATATACTGTAGCAACAAAACTGCTAAGTTGGCAACAGTGCCATGACCAAGCTGATGTTAAAGGAGACAGCGGCTATTGACTAGAATTCAAATTAGCAAACAACTATAGGCTTACCGTATTTCAATTGTGCTAATGTTACCAATGATGCTAAAACCTGAAGTATTTCTAGACGTGTTATTGACTAGTCCTTGTAAAAGTAAAAAAACAATCAGTTCTTGTATAAATTAACTCAATGAGCTATTTTTCAAATAAAGGGTAATATATTTTGTTCTGTTTTATGTAATCTTTTCTTTAAAATTGTATAAATCAGATAAATATTTGTTCACCTCAGAGTGTGATTTTAAGTCCCACACAAACAATCCTAAATCTAAATGCAGTGGATGATATTAAAGTCCACACAACATAGCAAGCAACTATTTCTAACAATGCTAGTTACTTGTGCTATACTGAATATATTTCTTCATAACCATTCATAAAAGAAATCATGTAAAAAGAAAACCATAGGCCTTTCAAAAATAAAATATGTTTGTCGCTAAAATGGTCATCTTGAATATAACAGTTGCACTTTTAACAATCATTACAAACTAAATCCATAAACAAGCCACCACTTAATTTGAAAAAAAAGTAAATAAAAAGTGGATGAAAATTAATGATACATTGACTTGTTGTGTTAGGTTCTATTGAGTGGTCCAAATTTGAACAACTTTCTGAAAATGTATTGTAAAAGTATTATTCACATACCAAAAATTACCTGTCAAAAGATATGCTTATAGAAAATTTGCACATGTCCATTTCTAGCCAACATGGAAGATCTCAGATAAGAAAATCCTCCTAAAAGAATTAAACAATCTGTTTTGACAGTCTGATGGAAACGCATGAAGAGACGAAGGAAGACATGCTTGTGTCCAAGAAGACAAAGACAGTAAACAACAAACCAAACCTGCCGTGTCTGATATTCACCCACCCTCCTCACATTCACACACCAATAAGGCAGAGTGCTGAACTCAGCACAGTGCAGGCCAAGCTGCCGTCACCGTTTGTCTCTCTGCTCTCACTCTGTCCTTGTTTTAGGTTTCTATGTTAGAACGTAAAGCACAATAAACTTAGAAAACAACCTGCTTAAAACTGCAGCAGCACATTGCATATTTGTTGTAAATGTTATCTTTAAATACCTGTGAGTTTTGATAAAGAACAGAGAATGCTCTAACTTGTAAGAATAAAGGCAATGTAACTTGTAAATTCAAGAAGAGTAACTGTATGAAAAGTATGTTTTATTAGTTGTGTATTTTAACAGTTCTATTGTTATTTATTTTGACCTCAGATTTTCTGTTTTATTTTACTATTCAGTTTTAAGCATTTTTTTGGCAGTTAAGCTTTTATTTTTCTGAAAAATTAGAAATAGAAGCATAAGGTAAAATGCTGCAAACAGCAAAGATTTGAAGCACATCTGTTTTGTGGTGGGAGTGAGTTAGCAGCATTTCATATTTACTGTTTTTGCCATTTGCAGTATTTTCCTTTCGGCGTCCATTTTGTATGATTGCTACATTTTTTTGCAGGGTTTTTCTGTTTCTTGTTATTTACCTTTCTTAATATTTATGTTTGTAGATCGTTTTGCCCTTTGTGTGCGATTGCATCTCTCGACCATTGTATCTTAATATTGACTCAAACAAAGTTTTTATCAGCACAATACAAAATGTAGCAGCAAATCTGACACAATTTCTGAAGAAAAAAAAGGGCATTTTTCTTTTCTTTTTTTTATCTCTTTCTGCATTGCTAAAAAAATTTTATGTTAAAAATGCATCTCACCATCTCACCAGCTTCTAAATCCACTGCAAGAAAAACAAGGAGCTTTAAAAGGCTCAGAACAAAGGCACCAATCATCAAACACCATCGCAGCTGCACATGGATGCACAAATACAAGCCTCAAGGTGCACTCTGTGCCGGCGTGCACAGTGAATGGGCGAACACAGAGAAACAGCACAAAGCATCTCTACTTCACCTATCCTCATGTCTGTTTTCTCACCGGAGGCCTCGGTAAGAATCCACTCTGCAGGGACACACAGCTCTGCCCTGCACATACAAACCAGCTGGATTTAAAATTCAAGCATTGCTGATCTAGCTGAAGGTGTGCTCAGCATAAAAAATCACAAATCTCAAACTGCACCATCACATAAATACTTTCCAAATTACACTACATGATGAATATCAACTTGTTTTCAGTTAAGATGAAAGGACATTTGAGGACAGGCAGACATGTAGGGGATCAGCTGTTTGGATCCAGTAACAAATCCAAAGCCCTGTTTCCTCTCCAGCAGACGGCAAAGGCCAAATCACGCAGACTCAGTCTCGCCAAAAAACCAGAGGGCAAACCAACGCTGGTTGCCTGTACCTCAAATACTGAACAAAACGGCCGCCTGTGTTCTGGAGCCCTGCATTCTGTTTAGTCAACAGAAACTTGCTTTACACCCGTGGCTCTGGGTGAAACCTAATACAAACTTAATGAGGGAAACATCGTTTGTTTTTTCTGCAGAGTAAGAACAATTTCTCTGCTGTCCGAGTTCATAAAATCTCCAACTGACCCCTGAGATACGTCGCTCAAAGTCCAGAACATTCAGACTTTCAATATATTAGGACCCTCCTCGGCTTTACTGGTTGAAAACCATTTATCTTTATTACTATTATTATATTTCAAAGAATATTGTGATGCTTAGAAATTAAAAAACATAGTGCATCTCCATCTAAGAGTAACCCACATATATACATATGTAAAAACAAAGTGAGGGTCCCACACATGGAAAGAAATCATTAAACAGTTAAATCTGCTCAAAACTGCATAAAATAATTATAATGAACTGAGTGAGACATTCCTCTGCTGATCCGGTCTGGAGGAGTTAATCACAGACATTTTAACTGTGTTAGCACATGTGCAGAGAGCAGAGGGATGAATATGCATGAGTCCAGGGAGGAAGGGAGACGTTTGAGGCACAAAGAAAGGAGGTCAGATTGAGCTGCAGAACTAAACGAAAGCACACTCCCTTTTCAAAACACAGCATACGATGTAGTGGAAATGCTACAACAAATAAAGCAAACATCACGTGATACATTATAATTAGATGGAAAATTAAAATAAGCACTGAGAAATATTTAGAAAAATTAAATAAATACTTATTTTTCTTCATGTAATATAAGGTTTCAGTGCTTAAATAGGATTATTTTTAGACATAATCAAAAAGAATGTACAATTTTCTATCTATGTACAGAAAATTTCAGAGTAATAACTTGAGCCTCAAGGTGCACTCTCTGTGCACAGTTCGCACAGTGAATGGGCGAACACAGAAAAACAACACAAAGCATCTCTACTTCACCTATCCTCATGTCTGTTTTCTCATATGTGTGGTGATAATAACTTTATCACCACACAAAATGCTACACTGTATTTTGCTAATACCAGAGGATACAACTTTTGTTCTCGACATGTTTATGACATAATTCAAGCAAAATTCATCTGCTCTCAGCAAATTATCTTCCTAAACATCAACATCATGTCAGAGTTCAGAGATAACCAATCGCAGCGTCTGATTTGGGTAATGCTGATACTGTTGCCGGGCAGATGTTCAGTTTATAAAGTCTTGGTGACCTTTATTGCATTTTGAACCCAGTTTAAACAATAAAAACAAGACAAAAATGTTGCAGATTTATATACATCAACAAAATATGTCTTCACTATTCCAGAATTGGTTTGGGTGGTAACATAACAATAACACCACATTTACCAAAGTGTAAACAGGTTGTTGATTCTTTTTCATAATGAATTGCTGCTACCAAGAGCTGGAGTTTAAAGGTGATCTATTATGCTTCCTTAGGATATGTCTATGGGTTACACAAAACTTGTTAATTATATCTTAAGCAGAAAATAATTTTTAGACAATGAGCTTCCAGTCTGGACAGTTCTGTCTATTTTGAACTCCTGTCAGAATGAGATATTTTGGGGCCTCTGTCACTTTAAATCCAAATAAGCAGCTGGTAGCCACGCCTCCTTAACTTAATGTTTACACTCTCATGTGAAAATAGCTACAAACGGAACCGTACATCTTTGAAAAGCAGAAGTGGAGCCATTGTACAGCACATACAGCGGTAAAATCAGCTCACTAAACATGCTGGAACTAGCCAAAGCCAATACGAAACAATACAAAATAACTAAAGTGGTTGAGTTTGGTAGGATGCTTACTTGTTGCATTGCAAACAAGTATGTAATTTGCTCGCCACTGTTGTGTAAATCCCTGTTAGAAATGTTTTTAGAATATTTATTAAATAGAAGCAGGAACTCCTGCATTATCTTGCAGCCAGTCGTGGTTTGGTGTGGTGTGATCTTAAATTGATCTGTTCACTTTGTATCGTGGCAGTTCACTAATGACAGTAGACCAAGGCAATTTGGAACATCAGTCCATTGAACCAGAGGTTACTGAAGAGGATTAGGGCCACTGAAAAAAATTACTTTAATCTCAGAATTCTGAGATAAAAGTAAAAATTATGAGAAAAGAAAAGTCAGATTTTTTTTTTCTTTTCAGCGCCCCTAATCCTCATCTGCAAGTGTTCCTTTTTCTACAGCTGACCTAAATAATAAAAAATAAAACAGGGTTTCAAATAAAAATAAAAATGTTTCTATTTATAAATGATGATAATGCATCTGTTGGTTCCAGCTTTTCATCCTCCTACAAACCATCTCTGGTTGTGATTTAATCTTTCAAGAATGAATGACTTGTCAAAAAAAAAAAAAGAAAAAGCTTTTATTTGAAGCAAAACTCTGTATGAAACATCCTACACCTCTGCAGAGCCTGTAAACTGCCGCCCTCCCCATAAATCACTGGAGATGTTGCATAAATCCCAAAGCCTCGGCCGTCATCCAGCGAACGTGTTGATGTGAGGAGAAAGAGAGAGGCCTCAGCGCATGCAAGAAGGGGGGTTGGCTGCATGAATACCAGCTTATTTCAAGGGTTTTTGGCACTTCTCTTTTTTTTTTTTTTTGCACCTGGAGTTCATTTATAGAAATGTCTAGCAAGTGTCATCTTCTGCTAGAACATGATATTTGGAGGGAAAAACAGTGAGACAGAGCAACAGCAAAATGATTCAGTCACAAAGAAAATGAAGCCAGATGAGGCAAAAACGGGTGCGGGTGGAGGCGGAGCCTATTGACATTTGGAAATCTTTTTTTGGGTCACAGAAACATGATATTGTGATTGTGAAGCTTTAATTAATCGCATGATGGTAAACTGTTCACACTGAAGTCTCTTTCTGGTCAGGTTTAATTAGTAGTAGGAATAACCCCAGCAGAAGTAAAAAAAAATAAAAATAAAAATACAAACGGATTTCAGCTACAAATCTGAACTGAGCATCATGACCTGGTGCATTTGAAAATTGCCTTAGTTTCCTTTTTTTACTAAATTTGCAGACATGGAAATAATCACACTCTATACTCCAGGCTTTTAGACATCCTGACACTAAGTTTACTTTTAAAGAGTATTAAAGAGTCTTTTAAAGAGTCTTAAAACAAATCAAGACTATTAACAAATTTAGGAACTAAAAAACTTAAACAGTATATGACACAGAATTGTCTTTGCATCATGACCTCAGAATAATAAGGGAATGTGTGAAACAAGGCAAGATGTAGTATTTTTAGATTTTCCACAAAACCACATAAAAAACTTCCAAAATAAATGTGATTGAGACAGCAGTGGCAGCTTGAGTGTTTTTATGTCGACCTGGAAACCACTGTGTGATTTTTATTGTGTCAAAGCTGCTTTGTATTTAATGTCTTCGGCCTGGGAACTCTTTCTGAATAAATGTGGAACAGACAGCATGAAAACTGTCTAAAACCACCTGTCTAAAAGGAGATGTTATCTTCTTAAAAGTAGCTGAAAGTCTTTGAGATAAATGGGGAGCAACTCAGATCTCTTAATGTCATTGTTTCTGCTTTAAAGGACAGCCAAGAGTTAAACCACAGCTGATGTTTTCAGCCTGATAACAGGGAAATAATTCCACAGCTCAGTTAGAAGAAGAAGAATGAGGATGATAAACGGGAAGTTTTGCCGTTATCACTGAAACTACTGCAGGGAGACTGCTGAGAGTCAACAGCTTGGTTGTAAGTGTTACCACATCTTTGTCAGCGGGATGCTCAGGCCGCGGCTCTTCTACGAAGAACAACGATCCTACCGTGAGTTAACAGTTGGACAAGTCATGTGTGAGAGGCCGGGAGGGTCACCGATAAAAAGAGATCGACCCAGTCAGCTGTGGTCATGTGAGGACAGGATTCTGCTCCGGTTAAACACAAGAGGAAGCAAACTGAAGGGAGAACTTTGGACAAGAGGAAGAGGAGAGCTTAGACTAAATATCAATCTACAGAATATTAGGGAGACTGTAGGTGGAAAAGGAATGAAATTCATTTCAGAAATGTTCTAGAACAAACAAAGGAACATTTTGAGTTTGAAGAGTGAAAATTTGCTGGAAAAAATTCAACTACTAATTTTCCAGAAAAAAGAAAAAAATCTGCGACAGACTGGCGACCTGTCCAGGGTGAACCCCGCCTCTCGCCTGGAACGCAGCTGTGGATAGGCATCAGCAGCCCTCCTGACCCCATTTAGGGACAAAGGGTGTATAGACAATGGATGGATGGAAAAGAAAAAAATGGTGACTTTTAGGAACTGAAGTTTGAGTTCTTGAGAAGCCTTTTTACCAAATTCTATTCATCCTTACTTGGCTGATCACTTTGGCAGAAGCATTACTGAACGAGGAGACATACTGACAGATTAGACAAGCATCATCTATTTGGGACCCAAATGCTCCTTCGACACTACTGTAAACACCTAACATGCTTATTCAGCTGCAGCACAATTTCCTCCTGCAGCATCTTTGGTTTCCACTCACAACCTCATAGGATAATCAGTGCTGCTCCTCCACATGTGTTTAGTTTTGTCTCATCCACACATGTGGAAACAATAACGGCTGCAGGCTGTTGGGGTGAGGCGCCGGCCCTCCAGAGATCGCTCCACAGCTGGGACCGCTCCGACTCCTCCTCATCCTCATCCTCAGGAAGGTGATTTAAGAGTCTTCGTCACTCAGCTGTACACACTTAGCAGCTGGAAGAACTCTGAACTAAAGGTGAGGCCAGTATAAGCCTCACAACACACCACACACACACGCCCACGCACGCACGCACACGCACGCACACAGACACACACACACACACACAGCTGGACTGTCGCATACTATGTCTGCGACTTAGTATGGCGCGAAAGTCCAATAGCGAGCTCCCTCAACAAAACTATGTTAAAAATAGTTTTGAAAAACATATAATTCAAAATAGTAAAAAAAAATATTTTACCACATATAAGCTAACTTCTTTAGTTTTACTGATGTGTTGGTAATATTGAACTCTGATAACTTGAATATTGGTGTACAACATGGAAAAATGGGCTGCACAGTGGTGCAGTTGGTAAAGCGGTTGCCTTGCAGCAAGAAGGTCCTGGGTTCAATTCCCGGCCTGGAGTCTTTCTGCCTGGAGTTTGCATGTTCTCCCTGTGCATGGTGGGTTCTCTCCGGGTTCTCCCGCTTCCTCCCACGGTCCAAAAGCATGACTGTCAGGTTAATTGGTCTCTCTAAATTCTCCCTAAGGTGTGAGTGAGTGTGTGAATGGTTGTTTGTCCTGTCTGTCTCTGTGTTGCCCTGCGACAGACTGGCGACCTGTCCAGGGTGAACCCCGCCTCTCGCCCGGAACGTAGCTGAAGATAGGAACCAGCACCCCTCCGGACCCCATTAGGGTCAAGGCTGAACAGAAAATGGATGGATGGAACATGGAAAAACTTGAGAAATGATGAAAGATCTCTTTGAATTGTAGCTTAAGCTTTATTGATATTAGTGTCCTGTATTTTAAGATGCTTTACTTTGGCCTTGTTCCAGTTTTTTTTTTTTTGTTATGGTGAACTTTTGGCCTGCAGTTCCCAGAGACCTCAAGATCACCCTCTCCAGAACTTGGATGGTGAGTCCCAACCCAGAGGACCGAGTGAACCGGTAGATGGTGACCTGACTGGTCACTAGCAGTGAGACATTGAATAAACATTTGACAGACACATCAAAAAGACAAAAAAATACTGGGTTATTTTTTTAATTTTTTCAAAAGTGCGCAATTTTTGTTTATTTGTAAATGTGGATCCACAAAATTCTCTATATTAAATTCTACTCTTTCTTACAGACATTGTGTCTTCTCCTCTATTGCTGGGCTCCCATGAATTTAGAATCTTCTGATCAAGCCCAACTTTCTTTATACTTCTGTAGTGTTAGTATTAGTCAATGAAGTAAATTAACTTACCTGCCATCTACTATTATAAAGTGTATTTGAAGTGACCTTTCTTGTGGATTACACAAACCTCTATTGAAACGTGGTAACAACACCAGGTATAGAATATATATAAAATCTTGTATGTCCTATAGGTTAATGTCCTCATCTATATGTGACAAGTGATATACTTTGTAATCCTCAATTTAGAATGTTTTTGGTTGACCTTTCTTATATTCACTAGTTTCTGTTGGGACTTTAAGGAACTTGACTTTTTGAACACAAAGCTTGTGTTTTTGTGCCACTATATTCTTTTAAATAATGAAGTAGCACACATCTTTTTTTTCTACAACATCATTACCTAGTGACTTGATTAGGCAATGAATATTAATCATTGATGATGTCATTCTAGACATTTCCAAATAAATGAACAAATAAAATGAGTACAAGGATAATTTGATTCAAATGTTCAGCTTTTGTCCTTTTCTGCCACACACCGACAACTAATTCAAGGACATCTCCCTATAAACACTTTATAAACCCACTAAATGTTATGAAAAGCAGCTCAAATTTTAACAATCCACCCAAAGCTGTTTTTTCCAGGCCAACATGTTCAAAAGAAGCCCAATTGGGCGGAAACACACCCAATCTGGCAACAATGAGGACCTCCAAAGTAGCCAAAGTAATGTACTTGCTTTTGTTAATCCTCTGAAGTTTTATGAGTGAAAATATATAGTGCATGGTAGTAAAAAAAAAATCCTGACTATTCTTTTTTAGAAAAGACCAAAATGTTGTGTTTTTAAATAAATTGCTCAAACTGGCTTTTCATGTTGTTGTATCTAGAAAGACAAACCAAATTCTTCTTGAATATTTTATAAAATAGGTTTCTCCAAAATTCTTTTTATTTTTATGCCTTTTTCTTGCGTGTACATTTATAGACACATTTGCATTGGGTAAATGATTTTTTTTTAAATTCACAGTAGGTAGTTTCTATTGACTAATGTGTACATATACCAAGGATTTTCAAAGGAAAACACTTAGGATCCCTGTGTGAAGAAAACAATCTCTTTGTATACACAGTTATCATCACAGTGGGCTTTACTATAAGCCACCGCTGTCTCATAGTTAAAAAGACACAACTGTTCCACGTGGACAGCCTTCAAGAGACAAACGTTCAGATTTCTCACTTACGAACAATACATTCCTCTCTACTGTACTGCAGCCCTCCGGCGAGAGCGCCAGACGCCTTTTAGTTCCAGTGAAAAGAAATCTGAGGGCCTTCATCCCACAGGATGGTCAGACTGAACATCACAAGGATTTGGTTCTCGAGCCAGATCAACAAATCCAACTTTAATCTTCACAGCCAAGGGTGAAAGGTTTGGGGAGATTTTCACTATGAGCTTATATGAGTAGATTTGGATACTAAAGCCTCCAGACATACATTTACAGCTGCCTCACCACCAGAGTCTGATGGTTTGGTGGGTTTTAGGTTCATGTCCGGGGGCACTTTTAAATAGGCCAATGAGATAACAGAATATCGGCCAGGCTTACAGTTTATTTCAAAGCCTTAGCAACCAAATTATACAGTGCAATGGAAACACTGGTTTTTCATACACATGTAGGTAGTAGAAACTATTTAGAATATAGTAATATTTAATTATTTCTTGCAGTGCGAGAATAATAATAATACCTGTATGCGTTTTCAAAATATTTCAATTCATAATCATTGGTTGGCACACTTCTGCTAATCAGCTAATAGCAGGCATAATTTTTAGGTTAACTCTTTTGCTAAATTTGAAAATGTTTAGCACACTTAGATTCTCCCAAATGATTTTTTTCTGGATAAATTCTTAAGTGCTAATTTACTTGCTAAATTTAGTGCTAAATTTGCTGAAGCTTTGGTTATTGACTGCAGGAAGTAGTTAGATATTTGTCTCTTATCTACTGATCTACTGCTTGATTTCTGGCCGAAGCCTTACTCTGGTCAGACAGGCAAAATCCGCAACAGAGTTTGCAACAACTATAAAACTGAAACTGAGTGAAGAATTACATCCTAAAGAATTACTTTGTGAGGCTCAACCATACAGATTGGTGTGTAATGACACATTTGACAGTGTAGAGGACGATCTACTATGACTGTGACATGTTATTGACATCCAGTGTGTATCAACATGGTTGAACATAGTGCTTTAGCATTAGTTTATGCTAAATAACAAGCTATTGCTTGTAAATAGCAAGCTATTGCTAAACACAGTGCTTTGGCAATAGCTTCTGCTAAATACTATGTTGATATAGCACGTTAGCTGAACTAGGTTAACACAACTAACTTTCTAGTCAGTAGTCCCTACCACTGATTTTGATATATAATTTATGGTATTGTGAATTCAAAACGTCATAGCCTGTGCCTATTTATTTATTTATAAAATAAACAGGACGAAACATGTCGGTCCTGTTTAGAAGATGACCTAAATATTTTTCACTTGCACAGATGAATTCATAGCTTAGATTTTTGATGGGTGAGAGAAAAACATATTGTGGTCGTTTTGTAATGATTTGCTTTCCACATCCACCAAGTTGGATTTTTCCCCTCCTGTCAGCAGTACTTCAGTATTTACTCCCCCCTCTATTGACCTCTTTAGCTACTAGTTTCAGTTTCTATCCCTCCCCAAATCCTCATCTGCTCCCTCTAAATCTCTTTGCTCCCTTCCCCCATCATCGCTCGCTGCTCCTGCCAGCAGTTTTTACCTCTTATTTTCCCCACTTACATTTATTCGTGTATTCAGGTACTGCTGAATGTACTGGCATGCTGTTAAGACAATAATCGTGTCAATCTGCAGGTCTGAAATAATGCATTCACTCTTCAACCACAGTAATGCCAAGCTAATGGAAACTAATGTGTTTTTTTCCCCATTTGCAGTGTCTTCTTGTCAGGAGCAAGCTTCACCTTCTGGTTTTCGGGGTTAATTTGTTTTATGTTTCAAACTAAAATGATTCAAAGCAGTTAGACAGAAGATAGAGTTATACATCTTTGTTTACAACAATGTCTTGTAGGATTTATCTGCTCAAACATTTAGGAGCAAATAAGGTTCTGTTTTTCTTCAACAAAATCTACAGCTTCATTTAAATTGTCCATAGATAATTATTGATCAGTTTTTGTTTAAAATATCTAAAATACTGCCAAACTGAGGGAGTGACCTTTCCACTTTTATCTACAGCTTTTTCACCGTGCTGTTGTTTTTTTATTCTTCATGAGCCACTGCAGCAAAACTTGAAACTACTGCTTTGCAAGTTCCTCAACAAGCTGTTGCTAGGTAACCACACAGTGAGGGTGTTGCTAGGTATTGCTCGGTAACCAAAGAGTGAATAGTTGATGCTACCAATCTTAACTGGCTGTGAGAGGTTGAGGAAAAGCCTTTACTCTGCCTACATCTCCCAGAATGCTGTGCAGTTCTGGATCAGAGTTCTGATAAAACATTCGATATATGGAATATTCTATCAGGTGTATTATCCAGTCATATTGATCACATGTCTATATTCTTATTGATATATGGTTCACCTCTATTTAGAAGGATTTAGATCCTTCTCCACATTTTTAAAAAATACAATCTAAATAATTTATCAATAGTTTTTAATTGATACACCTTTTACATTGTTTATTATCTTTTGAGAGATGTATGTCTATTTTCTTGGTTGATCAACAGTCCTCATAGTGGTGATATCTATTGTTCCTTTACTGTAAAATCAAGCATTTGTTTCACCAAGGTCAGACAGCATTGATTTAATTAAAAATATTTATGAAAATATAAAAGTTTAGATCAAACTGTGGAACGTGCTCTTTTTCCTTATTGCCTGACTTTAAAACTGGACAAAATTTTTGTTGTTTTATTTCAGTCCTTTCCAGATCTGCCTGATCCTTGGGTGCCTAAAATTCCACACAACAAAACAAAGGAGTGAACAGAACCATTCCTCTTCCCAGAGGTTCTTTTATCTGTTCCACTGTTTATAGTTTCCAGTTTTCAAATATTTTATGTTAAATTTGTTGGGAGTATTGTCCACCTGCCAACACACACACTGATGTCATCACACCCACCCTAAGAAAAACAATCCACACACACAGATAAGAGAGATGGGTTTTTACCCCCTCCTCCCAATCCATGGATCTTTCTTCAAGTTCCAGGCGGTGTTGGTGTGACTCAGAGATCTACAGAGGACAAACGTTGGCGTCCGTCCCTCCGTCCCGCCACTGTTTACTCAGAGAAAAGATGGGACAGCTGAGGAGAGCGCAAAGAGACCGCTTTTTGTGTCGACAGGATGGGGAGAGGGAGGGACAACAAAAACACTCCAGGAAAAGAAATAGATGCATTTCTGCAGCAGCTATGTGAAAAGACAGGAATAAACCTGTGAGAGACTGGAAACAGAAAGAGGTGGAAGCTTCACAAAACAGCTGCTTTGCTGTGACAGAGACCTGCACAACCAGCAAATGAGCATAACACAATGAATGATCTATTTTCTTCAAATATAAAAAAGCCAAAAATAATCACATTACAACTCAAGTTGATTGGAAACAAGTAAGTATGAAAAAGTAAAAAAGAAAAAGTATGGAATTTACTTGGCAAGCATAATACCAACATTTCCTCTTTTTAAAGATAGTAGAAATATTTTTTTGAGTAAAAAAAATATTTGTGCAGCAAGAACAATACAGATATAAAACTGGAATTTAGAGTTTAAATGATTATCAAATTCAATTTTTACCCAATCTGGAACTCAGACCGGAGCAAAATTCACACATGGCAACCTGTGTGTCTTTCCTTGGTGTTAAGGAGCTTAAACTTCCTTAGACATTTTCTGGTCTCCCAGCAACAAGCACAGCAGAGAACCGCTGCATCTTTTTTTTTTTTTAGGTAACTAAACAAACAACATGTAATTTAAAGTGTACAACTGTTTCTCCCACAAACCAGTTTCAGTTTCAGGACCATTGTCCGATTCCACCTCGGGCTACAACTGACAATTATTTTAGTAATCAAGTATTCTGATCATTAATGAGATTTTTTTTAAAGTGCAATTAAAGTCTTACATGGTTAAATTAAAAAGATGCCCAGAAAACCTTTCAATTCCTTTTTCAAATAAACATTTTATTGTCTAAAATTCAATAACGTACCGTCCCTTCAGTGAACACCTGATCATCTGGAGCATAATAAAATGTAAACCTCAGACCTTTCTGCTTGACTTATCAATGCAGTGTGAGGCTGATTTGATGATTACTTTTGATTGACCCATTAATAATTGGATAGCAAAAAGTGCTTAATAGGAGTCTTTTGTAAAACTGGAGGAGTTCTGGGCAGAACAAATCCACAGACAAATGTTTATTTCTTTTAAATCTTAAATGCGAAATGTATTAATTATTTTTATATTTTTGGCTTAATTTCTGACCTGAGTAGATTGTTCTTTATGCAAATGACCTTTTTGTCAGTATATTACCAGTAATATTAATCAATTTCTAAATTAGTTGGTGATTATTTCAATAATGGATTCATCAGATTAATCGTTTCAGCCATAATTCTACAGTCTCTCTAACACATGGGTGTCCAAAGTCGGTTCTGGAGGGCCGGCACCTGCATGTTTTAGTTCAACAACCTTTTCAGCATGTCAATGTTCTTCTTAGGCCTTCTAACGAGCCATCATTTGATCCAGCTGCGTTAAACCAGGGAGCGAACTAAAACATGCAGGATGCCGGACCTCCAACAGAACAGTCGGCCAGCACTAAATTTAGGAAGCAGCAGTTCTAAGCATGTAATGCATCTTGACAGCATTATAGGCAATTAACACAATTTAAAAAAAGAAAGTTCCATCCTTGTTAACTTTTATCCTTAAATGTCTGAAATCTTTCTTATTGTAGATCATTCCATTAAAGCCAACTATAAACCATCTGCTGCTAAAACACTTAGAAATGGATAAAAGGCAAACAGAAACCTGAAAAGATCAACCATTACAGCCCACACAGGCATGCCTCAGTCTTTTCCAGCTCTTTTCAGTCATTTATTCACAGACTGCCTCGAGTTGTCACACAAGCGCTCTCAAGGTTGAGAGCTTCAAAACCACAGATTCAATACAAATACGACTGTAATCACAGGCTTTTTCCACCTCACAGTCAGGCTGCGATGTTCTCTTTGCTTTCTGCAGAGCAGCCTGAGACAAACATCATCGCTTTAGGACAGCTTGACCACACCTGAGCTGGGAATCGACGATGGAGGAGGACAGGAGATACAGAAAAACTGGCTGATGTTAATAAAGATCTGAAAAAACAGATGACATTGTCTAATTATACACAAATATGTTAATACATCATCTACCAGGCACCCATGACATTATCTGTGTCCTATCCATATTTTTGTATATTCTGTCGTATTATAATGGAGGTGATGCTTCCCAGCAGGACAGAAGGTACACAAAAGGAATTGGAACAACTATTAAACCACTTTGGATGATTTATAACCAAGCAGATATGTTTCACATCACTGCCATGTTCTCAAAAAGCTGACTTTGATGAATTTTGAACAGTTTTTTTATTATGATTTCTGCTGTACCAAATGTACCACTGGCTTTCAGTAGACGGTATTTTACAACCAATTTCTACTGGGGTTGAAAGGATTACTCAGATTAATGTTGACTAGCTCATCACTGAAGTAATACTCTTCTAATTTAGAAATTGATTAATCGTTATCTGGAACACAGACACAAAAAAGGCAATTTGCTGGAAAAAACAAAGCAAACATTTGGATCTTTAAGTAAACCAAAACTGTGTAAAGTATATATAGATTAAAAAAAAAACACTTTTGTCTGTAAATCTGCTCTAGCCAAAACTTCTCAAGTGGGATAGTTTTAGCTGCACACAGTTAGTTTATTTTAAAATTTACTAGAGGAGTAAGAAAAAAAGAAAAAAAGACTTAAGTGGTTAAATGAAAAATCTGTATAAAGTGGCAAAAAGAAAATGTATCCAATTAAAAGAGTGATACTACTTTTGTCTGTAGACTGACATTTTGCATCATACATTTGAAATATCTGATCTGCACAGCCTGACACGGGCTGTTTTAGGGTTACAGTAAAACCAACATGAAAATGTTTGGCTCCAACCTGGAGTTAAGGAGATAAATGATTAACTATTCTCCTTTAGGTGAAAACCAATGCGACAGGTGTAGAATCTAGAAAACATTTTGTTTCTGTTGTACTAAACTAGACTGTACTAGAACAGGTTTCTGTGTTGAGATGATGAGCATGACTCTAACAGACTTTGGCAGATGTCAAAATGAAACTGAACATCCTGTTGGCGTGAATCAGAAAAAAGAGACCACAACAACAGCTCTGAAATGAAAGTCTAAAGGTTGTGCTTTCAGGATGAATGAAGAAACTGTATAACCAGAAAGCACATCTCTCGGAAAGAAAAGAAAATTAATGTTGAACCAGGAAACAAACCAGTTAAACTCATTTGAAAATTTCCCACAGATGTATGAACTATTGGATATTCCATTTAATAACTAACTCACTGTCTTAATGTTAAAATGATAGTACTCGCATGATTTTGGAAGTGAATCTTAAATAAACCTCACATTGACAGGCAGGTTTCAAGATTCTTGTCCTGGATTTAGAAAAATCTCAGTTAACTTTAACCTGGGAAACTATTTCAAAAGCTTTCCTTGGCATTTAGGATCCATGTTCACATATTTCTGAGTAGTTTTAATACAGTCTGCATCTGCTTGGAACTAAAATGTTTCTCTAGAACAAAACAATGCATCTCACATAAACTCTGTCGGTTTCAACATTACACCTCTGCAGCTCTCTGTGTTTCAAATGAAATGTGTGAAATCAGAGCTAAAAATAAGGACTTCCTGTCTGCTTCTTTTCTGGTCAGTTTAATCGCTTCTTTTTTCAGACTGCAGAGAGCTCTGACGAAAAAGCCTCTGAAAAGCTGTGAGGTTAGAAGGAGCCATTTTTCTCTTGAACTCTGACCCTGAGCCTGCAGCAGCAGGCTGACAGGCTGACACCGAGAGGCGACCTCAGAGCTGCTCACTTTACAGGAGGGAGACGCCAAGGCAACCAGGCCGCCCGCCCGTCCGTCCGTCCATCCATCCATCCATCCATCCATCCATCCATCCATCCATCCACCTGTCCATCCAGTTTCTATTCCATTTATACTTTCATTCATCCAATTTTCTATCCATCTGTTTCTCTTTCATCTTTCATTCCATTTTCAGACTCTTGAGCTCTTATTGGTTTCTGTTTCTGCCTCCATGATATATACTTGTAGCCACTTTTCTGCCAGGCTGTGGTCAGACTGAATTCTAGTTTAAACTAGATAGTTTAAACTATTCTTTGAGAGAGAAAACTGGACTCCTCTCACTTTCTGTCCGTCTTCCGACTGATGAGAGCTCACCTTATCTGTTAGACTGAACCCAACCACTCTGGATGAAATGCTGCTTCTTTTAATGCTTGCTAAGAATATTTTTTATTTAGTTTGTATCAGCAAAATGTAAAACTCAGACCTCTTTGCTCCCTGGTGATTTACTGAAAAGAAAGGATGAAATAGGCTTCCAGTCCCAAATAACTTAAGTAGCATCAAAGTGCTGAAAGCCAGCCTTCACATCACTAATTAAAGATCATTTTAATGAGCTCTTATTTACTCACAACCTTCGCTCAGGTGCTGCAAACCCTTTTAAATTAACTCCAATCTGCCCTCAAGCACCACTTTTAAATCCGACGACTCCAATCATTTGTTTTCTCCATTCACTTGCTGGTTTTTCTGCTTATTTTATCTAAAAATGCAATAATTCTACTTTCAGACAGAAATTTAAGAGAAAAATTAACAGAATCATAAACAAATTAAACATTGGAAAAAGTCTTCTACTGAAGATAGTATGTTATGTTTTATAAAGCTGTTTGTGCAGCAGAAACCAAAGACAAGAACTTATCAGATGGGGAGTTTGAGTTGGGGAGGAGAGCAGAAGAAGAACTGGAGGGAACAGTTCAATAAATCTTCAGAGGAAACCATCCAACACCGACTTCAAGTTTGATCCGAGTACAGATATCTCCTTCTCACATTCTCATATAAAGACACTCAGCATGTCTGCACAAAGCTTTCATTTGTTGGGTACAGCTCCAAGGTTGAGTCAAATTCAGCCCCAAGGTCTCGGGTCTGTTGGCTCCACTGCGCCAGTCAGCCTAAAGCTAAAGCGTGTTTGTGTACAGTCTTTATGTGGCTAATAAATATCTAAAGATCTTTAATTACAAATGTTCTGCTCAAAATTTCAGTTCAACAATTACAGCAGAGCATCATCTCCAACGCAATCTTGCAAGTTCAGCGAGCGGTTAGGATGAGAAACGGGTTACACCCTGGGTCCATCGCAGACAGAAATCCATGCAGAACCATATACACACCTCCAGAGACTTACAAGCACAATTACAAAGTCGGTTTTCCATCTCCTGAACAACATTAATAGGATTGAAAGACTAACGTTGTAGCAAGATCTAGAGAAACTCAATGTGTTTAACTTCAGCCACATTAATTACTACAGCATTATCTTCGCAGGTCTGTAGTAATAAACAACTGCTGTTAATCCAGAATGCTGCTGATCATGTTCTCACTAAAACCAGGTAGATGGTGTACATCACCACATATCCAGGTCCTAACACTGGCTCTCTGTAGCTCAGAGAATATTTTAAAATACTGTTGTAAGCTAACAACAAATACTGTTGTTAGTTTATAATCACTGAATGGCTTAGCAAAATACATTAAAGGTCTGCTGTTATCTGCGATGGACTGCCGACCTGTCCAGGGTGACCCCACCTCTCGCCCGTTGACAACTGGAGATAGGCACCAGCACCCCTCCTCACACCAGTGGGATAATGATGTAAGAAAATGAATGGATGGATGGATCTGCTGTTGTTATATCAACCTTTCAGACCTCTCAGGTCTTCTGGTTTGGTCAGAACCATCATCATTCAGCTTCCATGCTCCACAAATCCGGAACAAATTTCCAGAAAACTGTAAAACTGCTAAAACACTGAGTTCCTTCAAATCAAAGCGAAAAACCAATTTGTTTACAGTTGCCTTTGATTCATAACTGGAACAATAATCAAAATATTTTCTTCATGATGGCATTTGACAAAACATCAGAATGTTTATTTCTTGCTACATTTTTCTTAATATCTGATACTAAATTATGTTTTTATGGTGTAGAGCCATGCTGCTGAAAACCTCTGTTCATATATACTAATCTAATGTAATCTAAATCATATGACATTCATCTTGTTGGTTTTTCTCTGTAGCTAATCAGGAAAACGTCTGAGTTTCAGTGGATTCTACGGCAGGGCCAGTCTCCCTCTGATTTGTTGCGTCTGCCATCAGGACTACTGAGTGACCTCCTCGTTCCTCACCGTGAGGCTGAACTAGGACTGACACCGCCACCATCCCTCCAGCAATCTCACGTCTTCGAGACATTACCTAAAGGTTGTGACCTCATTCTGGTGCTGTGAGCAATGGAGCAGATGAGGCTTAGAAATGGCAGCCAGAAAAAGAGCTGCTGACAGTCTTTTAATGGATCATGAATTCTCAAGAGCATGCTCATGTTAGCTTAAGATGCTACTGTTGGCATCATACTACCATTTGCATATTTTAGTTACTTTCTCCCAAAAGTAGCATAAAACAGAGATACTTGAAAACTAGAGATGAAAATTTGTAAACATTAGGTAAATACAACAGATTTTTTTTCTATAACTATGTAGTAAATCCTGCTGCTCAGAGGAGATACGAGTTCACCTCTGTATCAGCTACCTTTTTATAAACACTACACGTTAAATCCTGTTTTCTGAAGTCACCCATTTTGCAGGTAAATCTGACAGTGGAGGAACAGAAACATCATTTCGTCTGAACTGGAGTCGATGCTTCAAATGTCACTCTATTAGGAAAATCTGTAGGTCCCAGTTGGAGACTCAGCTGTTGCACACCTCTGAGGCTGTGTGTCTCTGAGAGGTTCATGTTGGTTTTATTCTCTACTATTTTTGACTTTTTGTCGGTAGGAGGAAGAGGAGGGAAGAAAAGCAGGTAAAACAGAAATGGCCTGATTGACTGACGAAACATTTCTAGGTATATTCAGGAAATAAACTATGGTTAAAGCAGGATCATGCTGACTGGTAGAGGAGAGGTTCCAGATGCTCAGAGCAGGAGAAGGACGGAAAATGTCAGACCGTGTTTTCTCCAGCAAGCATGATAAAAGGAGAAGCCTGGCTTTCTGCATGTTGTACTACTGACCCTGTTCTATATTAATCTGAGAGGCGGTCGGCAGTTCATACAGCAGGGAAAAGAAAAAAAACCTATGTCTACCAATTGTTTTATGGGCAGCGTTACAAGCTGAAGAATGCCTGTTGTGGAAATAAAGCAGAGCAGTCAAGAAGAGATGAGAAAGAGACGGGATGGGGTCAGGAGGTCAAACCTGGACTGATTTTCTGCAACTTTGACCCTGAAAGTAAGTCAAACAATGTTCAAACATCTGCATGCTCTTTATTAATCAAGTTTGTCTGAGAAAGAGCTGTTTGAAACAGAAATGAGCGGCTCTTTTAATCCCATTAATTTTCAGATTATAAAAAACTTCACTCAATAATTCTTTTTTTTTTATTTTACCAAATAGGTAGATAAATTTGTTGTGAGTCACAAAAGAATTGCATTTTTTAAGCAGCCATTTGTTGCTGTGATAAAAACTAAATGCGATCCAAGTTTACCATTGAAGGAAAAGTTTCAATATATGCTTTCTGAGAAACTGTTATGCGAAATTTTGCACAATATCTCAAAGTTACTTAAATAGTTGGTCATTTTCCAGATATTAACCAATTCCAATTTCTCTTGAAAAGCTGCATTGTTAGGAGAAACTGTTACTAATTTAAAATAAGTAAAATAAGTAAAAACCCTCCAGCCATTAATGGTGGTTATTTAAATTAGAATTGTAAGTGGCGCCAAGCTGCCGTGTTCAATGAATAAGTGTAATTACACAGTGATTATGGGGTTTAGCATCTTTCATAGAAGATTAGCACTGCTGGCCTACCTAGCGTTACTAAAACAGAAATTTCTTTCAACTGTTCAAGTCATGTTTCATTAGGTTAAAAGCTCAAGTGAATAATACAGAACAAATTAACGGTACCATTAACCCAACTTGTTTCTGCTGGAAATTCTGCTCTCTCTCGCTCGTTCGCAGCCAGAATGAACTGCAGATATTTCTCGGTATGTTGCAGAAAAGACCGTTTTATGTTAAGCTCTGTACTGACTATGTTGTAAAGGTTGCACTGCTCTCCTTGTTTAGATATTTTCTCATTGTCTAACCTTTGTGTTAAGCTATTTCCGTCCAACTGTAATGTGAATTTTAAACAATTTTTTAAAATTTTGCAAATAAAAGTAAATAAATCGATAAAATACAAATTAGTCGTATTTCCATCTACTGGTTTGGAGTGAATCAACCAGCCTGTGTAAACGCCAATAATGTCAGATATTGACACTCTGCATGGCTGTAGTAAATCAGCAAACGTGTAACGATCTCTACTTCAGCACATCGACTCCTTTATGCAAGTGTAGAAACATTTTTGTGCAAGTAAGGAAATTATTTCAAATTTTCCTGTTTTTATTAATGTTTTCTTTCGTGATACTTCCAAATGAGGAAAACCCAGATACAGCCACATATAAGTTCATATTTTAAGTTGATTTACCATCTCAGAATATAAGTGTTTACCATATTCTCTCAGGAGAGACCATTACTCATTATTTATTGACTTAATGTTTGGCTTACAAAACAAAACAATCTGGAAATCAGTTTAACAGTACACCAAAAGTCCCTAAAAGCTTTGTGTTGGTTTTACTGGGTGAACCCATCGTGTTTAGATTTTCACCCCCACATTAACATTCACACAGCGTAACCCCTCCCTGTTGTCACTTGATTGTTCTACTTTCTCTTTCCAGTGAAACAGTTGTTTTCCCTTGCAGTTCCTTTCCTCAGACCCCTCTCCGGTCCTCTCCATGCATCCAGACAGGAAGTCACCTCAGGCACTCATAAATATACATTTGAGTGTGAAGGAGCCAGAGGTTTAAACAGAGACCAACAACAAGACTCCTGGTGATCGGCTCCATTTTCTTCTGCTTTTGTTGGCCTGCCAGAGGTGACTCATCAGGTAATGGCTTCCTCCAGCAGCTGGAGGGGGTCAAAAGGTCACCTGCATTCCTGAGCGTCTGGAGATACTCTTGATATCAGATAACTTTGACTCTGTGCGAGCTTTGGAACAGAGGAGGACTTTATGATCCGATCGCCTCGGGGTCTGGAGGAATAAACGGTGGCAGGCTTTGAACTGGATCCCATTTTCTGCTTTTTTATTTATTTATTTATTTATTTTTTTCACAAATAAAGGTTTGCAGACCTTAACAACTCCCATTTCAGCTCTTCCAACAACCTTATAGTTATACTGTCTGGCTGTCAGAATTAAATAAGTTGGATAAAAATAAATATCTGAATTAAAGCTAAAAAACAACAAACAAAAACAAATCTGTTATTGATCTGACTCTGATCCAATAGTCTTGAAGTTCAAAAAGTATCTACTTCAGGAAAATCTGAATCCTTTTAGTTGTTCCGAGGACTAAACTAGTGACTAAACGAGATCAATCTTTTTCAGCTCTTCAAATGTGGAATAGTCTACCACTATCATGTCATCATGTCTGCCAGCAGCGTGGGAGATTTTAAATCTCTAAAAACTCATTTGTTTTCCTTTATTTTAATTTTGAGGCTATGTTAGTATTTGTTTCTTATTTTTATTCTGTGTTGGTGTGTTATTTCTTTTATTTTATTCTTTTTGTCTATTTTAGCTGAGAAGTACTTTGGTCACTTTGTGTGAGATATTGCTGTACAAATAATGATTTCTGTAGATTCATCTCAGTAAATTAGAATATAAGCAAACTCTAAAAGTCTTATATAGACTTAGATAAACTTTGACTGCTTATTTCTACTTATCTTGATAAGCAGAAATCAGAAATAGTTAATGAAAACTTTACAGTCAGTTTCTGGGAAAATTGGAATTTTACACAAAACCAATAAACTTTTTTTTTTTTTTTTTTTATAAAAATCTGGGCGGAATGTGAAGTAGGTCCATGTGCTGCGGTAGGCTGTAGTACAGCCAAACCTTTTCTTTGTTTTTGCACAACATGGCAACATCTTATGGGTTGACAACAGATGTGAGCCAGTGGTGAAGACAAACTTCAGGCCAACTGGCAATAAATTTACACTTGACTTAAAATATATTACTATTTATTACAAGGTTCATATTTTTAACTGAATTACTGGAATAACATCTTTTTGGAATTTACACACCAAAAGTAATATAATTAATTTGGACATTAAATGATGGTGGAGGATTTTTAATGTCATTTTAAAGCTTCAATAAAGATGCAAAATGATAAATATGGAACATAAATCCATGGTTTAGTCTTGACTGTTGATGATTCTGAAATTATTGGGATTTATTCCTGATAGCAGACCACTTCTTCTGTTTATCTTTAAAGACGAAAGGAAAGACAGCAGGTCAGAGGGCGGTGTTTAGATGGGGGTGACCCATGTTGTTTGGGGTCAGCGGTGTTTGCACGTCTCTGTCTTTGTTCAGATCCTATCAAGTGTAAAAATCGGGGGCAGGCCCGAGGCCCAGAGCATCGTCTCTGCTGCGGCAGATCGAACACAAGGAACCTCTGGAAACCTCGGCCTCACTCTACTCTGAAACAAACTCACACTGGTTGTTTTTTAACAGGAAAACATTTCCCATTATTGTCAACAACATAAATGTTACATGGAGACATTTCTGCATCACTGGATGCTGCACTAAAGATTAGGAAACCATCCCCTAAATGAACAAAACCCCTGACGAGGCAATATTTTCAGCGACTGCATCAATGAGTAAAGATTCTGAAATAGAATTTTCTCTGCAGTAAATACTGATGCTGCTCTCCAGCTATGACCCCAAAGAGTGAGAAATAAAAAAACATGGAGCCAAAACCGATTCAAAGCAGAACCAGATTCACACTAATGACCAACAACAGATGGGAGCAGTTCACATTTCACCATAAAGATGGTGACTCAAGAGTGTTTGACCGCAAACAAACTGGAAAACAGGATCTGAAACCTGAGCTTGGCCAATCTGCACATTTCACAGACTGCACCTTTAATCGCACAACATGACGTCTCGTTGCTTTATCGAGCACAAAGCTTACAGTTTAACTTTCAGATTGCTCTGCTATAGGTCTGGTTTGACCTTTTCTGCTATGAGCAGCGGCTTCTTAGAGAAGGAAGTGTCCTTCCTCTTTAAAAAAAAAAACAACAACAACTTTTTAACCCCTAACAGGAGTGGAGGAGGAGAACTGAACGCGCCTGCAGCAACACAAAGCCATTGTTTTTCTTTGGGATTCACCAAAAACATTCCTGTTCTGGGTTGTGTAAAGGGAAGTCAGACCTTCAGGGCTTCCTGGTTGGATGAAAACAAGTAGAGAGGTGTTGATTACCCTCAGCAATAGCTGTTAATATTAGTTAGAATGTCAGCATTAATCTACAACTGAAGGATAATGCCTCTTACAGTAGTATCTTATCCATGTCAACACACAAGCACAGCTCTGCTTAATTCTCAGTAGTGATGACCATTGGAAGATTTAAAGCAGGATTATGTAAGAAAAACAAAATCTCAAGTTTTGAAGCAGTTGAAAGCCTCTGGAGGAGCTGCAGAGATTCACAGCTCAGGTGAGGAATGCAGAAATAAGAACAAAAATATAATATTCAGTTCAATACAAACAGGATGTACAACTTTAAGACTGCACTGTATTGACAGAAACGGTTACAGCAGTATTATGCTGTGGGATGTTGATCTTAAAGGGGCCGTATTATGCATTCCACAAAGATAGTACCACTTTATAGCTCAGTCAAGTAGGGCTGGGAGATATATCCATTATCTCAAATTTTCTAGTTTGTGGATTTAGTTTTAGGAAATTTTTAGTTATTTTCCACCAATGAACTCCTTGAGTTTCCATAGTGATGCTAACTCACCCAAGAACCGCCATCTTGTTTGACAAGTGTGTTTTACAGCTTCTGTTTATTTCAACTTTGAATTCAAGTCAACTCACAGATGGATTTATTGAAATAAAAGCCAGTTTTTAAACATATTTTCTGTCATTTGTATTTTTAAGGGGAAGACCGAATTGAAGATCAAATTAGGTATAAAAATGAAGTGTCATATTGGCCAGCACTACAATCATGTTACCTTAGCTTTTACAAAAATGTTGTACATGTCAAACATGACTGAAGAAATTTGACACTTGGAAACTGGGACTCTGTCTCTTTAAGAAGTTCCTGCTCTTTCCAACATGCTGCCTTCAGTATTGCAACAGCGCTTCCACTTTTCATGCATGGAAGAATCAAACAACACTCCAGGAGTGTTTTTGAAGAGGGAATAACATCATAACATGATGTAAAAGTAAAATAATCCATGTTACATCATACTGCCCCTTCAATAGTACAGAAAGAGAGTTGATGGGAATATGGATGGTGCTACATGTGTTCAATTTCTGAGGCATTCCTGTATTAGAATGGTCCAGTCAAAGTTCAGAACAAGTCTAAGTGAATCAGAGGTTTAGTATAGAAATCAGCTTTTGATGCAGTAGTTCTTGAAGTATTGATCTGGACCGAGTTTGAAGGAATTATGAAGAACTGCCTTCACATCGTTTCTGAGTGATGCAAAGCCACAAAGAGTGATGGTGGAGGCCCCTCACCCCTCTGCCTCCTCCTACCGGCCTCGCCCCTCTCGTCCTCCCTGGTTCAGGGATGCTGGAGCTCAGCGTCCTATCCCATACCCCCGCCACACACACACACACACACACACGCACGCACACACACAGACACACACACCCCACCCTGGACCAAGCCTTCCTGGCTCACCCAAACCGTGCCAGTCAACCCCTGAAAACTGCTCCCTGCTGGATTAATCTGCTGAAGCAACAAACAAAGCAGCCAGGATGAGACTCTGCAGTGCGGCTCGGACCAGAAAGAAAAAAGCCCGGACAAAGTCTCACTTCCACGGCTGCGAGCCTTCCTGCAGCCCCGCAGCTGGTGGAGGAGAACATCCCGGAGAACCAGAAAGTAAATAGTTTGGAGTTAAAAACCTCCGCACTCTGCGCCGCTCCACATGGTATTATTATAATTCAGAATGATGATGCGACCAAAGGTGCCCCTGCGCATCCTCAACCCCGCAACACAAAAAGATCCAGAAAAAAGCCCCGCAAAGAGGCAGCAACACGAGGGGATGCGGTGGGAGGGCTGAGCTGTCCGGCTGCGGGACTCACCAGTCGGTGTCCGAGGTCTCGTCAATGACGTCCTGGTAGGCGGTCAGCAGGGCCAGTCTGTTCTTGGCGAGATTCACAGCCATGTTTCTGTCCCTGCGAGCATCCAGACCGCTGCTGATGGAGAGAGACACGGAATGAAACCACAGAGGAGGAAAAGGAGGAGGAGGAGGAGGAGGAGGAGGAGGAGGAGGAGGATCTGATCTGACTGGTGGAGACAAAGAGGAGAGGGACAAGTCCGCGGGGTCCTAGAGCCAAAGATTAGCTCCTAAACCATGGCGAAACCCACATAAAACCAAACAGACATGAATATATGGAATAGGATTAGTACAGCGGAATATTAGGGCCATTGTAGATAAAATGGACTCAATTTCTCCAAAATTCAGAAATGTTGAGATCTCAGAAATTCTCTAGAAAAAGTTCTAGAAAATGTTCAAAAGTCGAACATTTTCAACGACTGAAACTCGGAAATTTTCTAGTTTTTTCCTCAAGGCAACAAGGATCCAGGAAGATGCTGAAGTTACACACAAAACCACAAGGTGTTCAGTAATATGGAATCTGGAAAGTGCCTTTGCTTTGCTATTGCTATTATTTTTCTTTCAATCATTATATAAAAACAAAAAGTGATGACATTCTTAAAAACTGATAGATTTTGGTTAGACATATGAGGTTCCAAAGCTCTGTCTCTGGTCTACTTTTAATTCAAGCTGCCTGATTATAAAAAAATAAATAAATAAAAAAAGTTCATTGTGCCTAATGGGGAATTAAATGTTGTATAATCCAAGTATCTTCAAAACGAGTTGTGGACGGTGATGTTTGAAGGATCTCCAGTAGCAGTCTGTTTTGTAATAAATCTCAAGAGCCTGACTGAAGATTGTATGACAGCTTCATGACTGTGATGTCATGCTAACAACCTTGTTTGGACGAAGCAGGAACAATAATTCATAGCAATAAGTCCTGGATGACATCAGTTGTTTGCAAGGACTGCTAATCCACTTCATTTGCTTTTGCTGCTCCTCTCTAAATCTCAGCCGTATCAGTCAGCGATATGATCCTGGCTCATTACGGTGATATTTTACTTCTATTTATTCAAGGATCAGATAAAGATGGTGAAATAAATTTGTTTTAAAAAATGCAATTTGTCAGTTTATGGGACATTTTAGCCAACTCTCTTAAAGAAACTCCACTGAAACTTTAGGTGGGCTTTATTCTGACCTCTTTGTCCTCTCCTTGGATGAAAATCCAGAGCTTTTCTAAGCGCTGATCATTTCCTCCAGAAGCTAAAGTGTCTGATCTCCCTGGCTCAGCCTGACAGGCTAATTTGTCCAGTCAGAGGCTCCTTTAGGAAAAAAGCAGTTTAGTGTCAGTTCACTCTGCGGGGCTGGATCTCGTTCAGAGGAGAAGAGCTAAACTTGGAGTCCGTTTCATCTTCTGCAGCTGCAGAAACGTGAAAGAAAGGCTGACTGTAATCCTCATAATCACCAATTAGTTAAAAGAAACGTAGCTTCTGTGCATCTAAACAGTCAAATCTTCTTGAAATCCAGTAAAAACATAAAGGTACTCAAGTTGACACTGTATGAAGGAACTTGGTCACTTGGGCAATATTTGATTTGATTTGAAGATGTTGGGTTTGTGGAGATTTTTATAGAAAGAGTAGGACTGCAACAAATGACTAATTGATATTCTGATGATTAATTGATGAATCAAATAAAAAAATAATCAGCACATTCTGCTATTAGAAATACATTAAAAGATGCAAATAAATAAATAATTTAATTCCTACTTTAAAAAGACGCAGGCTAGAAAAGTAAAGCAATCAGCCTGACAAAGGATTTCAGTGAATATGGATATTTAATGCAACCATCCAGAAGTAATGACTGCAGAATTCTTTATTCTCTCTCAACATGCTCATGCTAGCTACAATAATAATGTTAACTAGTGTTCTAACACTAATGACAGTATACTGAGTTTATTTAACATGATAACATTATCAGCATATAAGCATTATTTTTAATGCGACAACATTGACATTAGGGTGTTTTTGTTATGCTAATTAGTGCAAGTAATTTAGCTGAACTTGCAGCAAAAATAACTTGAGAAATGATACTCTGCCTTCAACTTCTTTTAGTTTAAGTCTTTAAGTCTACTTCTTTGGGGTTGGCTGGCACAATTTACCACCTTTACAATTTTTTGCCTTCAGAACAGCTAAAGACATTTGTTTAAAGCTACAAAAACTACATAACCCTTCAAAAATAGTAACCCTTTACAATATTGTTAAGGGTTTTTAAGAGAGAAAATTAACTTTATAGTTGAGACAATGTTTTCCATATAAGCAAATGACTATATTTCTTTGATTTTAATTTTTCCATTTCACAAATTTAAAAAAGACATCTAAACACGGAAAACATTTTTTTTTTTTTTTTTTTTAAATCTGCTGATCTGCATTTATTAATGACTGTTTCTTTTTAAATATTCTTTATAGTTTTTTTGCTAAAGTTTTTAGGTGCCACAGTGAAGTCAAAACAGCCAGGGGTTACTAGCAGAATGTGCAGAGTTAGTATCTAATGTCTACTTAAAATGTTTATGCTGGTAACATGATAAATACAATTCAGAAATTGTGAAACAACATAATTTACAGCCTTCTCACTTAAAGTGGGGCAAGAAAGATGCTAAAAGAAATAATGAGCTGATATAACTAAATCCTTACATATACAGGGAATTTCATGTTAAGGAGAAATGATGGAGCTGCACAATCATACAAATCCAAAACGTCCACAATGAAATATCGCTTTAGATTCAGGGAACCACTCTCTGCATAAACATAATTGTTGAGCTTAGAAACCTTGGAGGGGTAAAAGTTACAGGAAGAAAAAAAGATGAATTTTTCAAAAAGTTTCATTTTGCACACCACTGCCATTTGTGCCAATTAAAAAGCCCAACAGAACCAACTGCCCTGCTCCATTATCCTCCAAGCTCTGAGAACCGAGAGGAAGGTATGTGGGCTCTGTGCCAGCCGGAGAGACAAACACTAAGGGTGACCCCGTGGCGGGCTGGTAGCTATGGCAACCAACAGAAGACAAAAAAAAAAAAAAAAGAAACCCTAAATGTCAACTTTTCCGGGAAACGGAGAGAAAAGAACCTCATTTCAGACCATCGCTCACAAAAGCCCAAAGAGACGGGCTGCAAGGGGAATTCCTGGACTGTTAGGTCATTGGAGATCTGCTTTATTCTACTAATGATTTCCCAACTGGCCACCGTTACTGTTTTTTTATTGATCTGTGACAATATGAAGAGGTTTTAAACTTTAAAGTTAAACCTAGAATGATATTACCACAGTAGAATTTGTTTTTCACCTGCTCTTTCTTTCAACATTTTAGATTTTTAATTTGTACAAATCATTTTGTTTGCATGCATCAAGCAGAAAAATAACTTCAATTGCTTGAATATTGTAGATGTTTATCTGTAATTATCCAAACCCATCATTTTTGATAACGGGGTATTGGGCAAACGTCTCATTTTCTAGCTAGATAATGTAAAAAGTATGTGGTAATTAAATGACAATGGACATGTGACTGATTACCAAAAATGGGTGAAGTAAGCAGTTTTGCTATGCAGAAAACTGAATGTGAAAGTAAATGGGTAAAAAGAAACAAGCACAGTGTTGGAAAGCACATTCTCTCCAGGATTATAAAACTGGAATCTTTGATTTAAGGGAAGAAACTACAGAAAGGTGCCATGGTTATGGCAGCTGGGGTGAGCAGGGAGTTCACAGCCATTGATGCAAATGGAGTAAGAAAATGTTTCCGTTTACATATTTTGCATTTTAGGTCCTCGGTTAGCAGCAAATAGACTGGATTTGCATTCTGGATAATGTTTTCACAGCTTCTTCACATAGAGTGATTAAGTATAAAAAAGTGAAACTTGCACACTTGTTACATTGTCAGCCAACATGAAGGACAATGTTGGCCCCAGTTGCTGAGGAAATGCTGTTCATCGACCTGAACACAATCAGCTTTCTGGTGTTTTCTTTATTACAGTTTTTCTCATGTTTTTGTTTCAAATTAGCTGAGTTTCCATTATGAAAGTTCACAAAACTTTGACAATGTTCTGCTAATGTTGAAAAAAACTATTTTGTTATTGCAGAGTTTATATTACATGAGAAACGCAATTAAAAATGATATGAATACGTTTCTTGATGTGATGAGGAGTTAAAGACATGCGGCGCTGTCATCCTCCTTCCACTTCCTGTTGTTGTCTTTGTCGTCTCTGTCAGTGGAAACACCAGCTGTTGATCAAGGTTTTTCCAATGTTGTCTTTATGAGTCATGGGATGCAAAAAACAAATTAATAAAAAGTTTCCATTGCAGTTTTGCAAAGTATAATAATTTTGATACAGTTTAAAAACCACCTCATCCTAGTGCAAAATCATTAAAAAAGAACATAAATTTTTTAAAATGCCGTTTTTACATTATGTGAATATATTTTTGTTATTCCACTTTGCACAATTTCATGGTCAAAGGCAACAATGTTAGTGAAACATGCAAACTAGGCCGGTCATAACGCTTTTACATCTACAGGTGGGTTTAGTTCTGCAGCTGATGCTCCATTACAAAATGAATTCCAATTTCCTCATTTTCACTGTAACAAAACACCATGAAAATATTTAATTTATTAAGTCAAATTTGAGATACATGTAAGATACATTTATGTATTTTGTGTATTGTAGCTTATTTTGAATTCACACCATCACTGTCAATTTTAACTGTTCTTTGGAAAAAAGAAAAAAATCATCTAACATTAACTCAATTATAATCTTTTTTAATCAGTTTCAGTCAAATTGCACTGACAGAACTTTTGTATTTTTATTGCTTTAAATTCTGCCTTTTTAAATTGTTCACAAATATTAAGATTATATCTTTTTCTCCTAGTTTTAAAATGGAACTCATGAGAATAAGAGTGTGACTTCCAAAGGAAAATCCACAGTTCTCCTCAGCAGAGAGAAGATTGATTTATTGACAGGAAGGAGTCAGATGGAGAAACCGGAAGCTCACTTCTGCAGCTTCAGCATATTTATGATATTGATGTGTTCATCTATGTTCTTTGAGGTCTTACATAAAACATCAAATAAAAGCTTTAGACTCAGAAATATTCGTTAACCTGGTTTAGTTTAATTAGTCTCTAAACATTTTGTCCAGCTCTTCTCTTGAAGTTGTCTAAACAGATAAAACAGATCCCCATATTTTAAACCTGCTAATGTGAAAAAGGTTTATCCCGCCATGAGGTGAAAATACACTCTAATGTTTCCAGTCATGTGGGTGTGGAGATGGATGTGAAACCAGATTAGGAGATAAAAACTGTAGGAGTGAAACAAAGTGGGGATTAGCAGCTCATGTTTCCATCTGATCTGTGGGCTTTAAAATTTCATTCCTGTAGATTTCTAACAGCAAAAAGGAGAATCTGAGACAATTTCAACTGCACACTAATGTTAGTGGTAAATGATGATTGATGCAATAGACTGTACTGCCACTATCTTGCCTGGTCTGATATTTGATGTTTTGACACACTGCATAGTCCCTCATTTTGTTTTAGAACTGATTGTATCTTCTAGTGTATGTGTCTTTTTTTTTTTACTTGCTGTAACAATAATTGCCTTTTGGGGTTTGGATAAACCTGAACCTAATAATTAAGAAATGTAAAGGCTTTCAAACTGCTAAGTTGTAGCTTATCTCTGGATTTAAAAATGATGGAAAACATGATTTTTGTCTCAACAGCCCATGAATGTTAAGGATTTTATGCTTTCCAAAAAAAAGCAAACAAACAAACAAACAAACAAAAAACTACAGCACACACACAAAAAACACAGTTCAAAGTTAAATTCTTTAAATTCTATTCAAAAAGTCAGACCTTCATATAGATTGCTCAAAGTAATAAGAAGCATTTTTTGTATTAATTTGAAACTATACAAGAAAAGAAAGATTTGATAGAGAAATGGTATTTATTTCAGTTATATTATGGTCGATATCCAATAATGGGGAAGACTGCCTACAGGAAGAGTAAGTCTGAGAAGTCAAATGCTAAAGAAACTGGCTTTTCCAAACACAAATAATGAAAGTTAAGTGGAAGGAGAAAAAAATGTTTGGCAGAAAAAAGGTGCACAGAACAGGAATATTCAACACCTTGGGAGGGATGAGAAGCAGAGTCAAACATCTAGTCAAGTTCATAAAGCATTGACTGCAGCTACAAGAGCTAACACTAGCTGCATTCCCATTGATCTTATAATTGCTCAAGCTGGAGTTATGAAAATAAATTTGCTTAATGGAAACACTGCAATAGTGAATTTGCACTCGTTCAACATTTGCAGAATATTGACAAAGTTTTGCTCACACTTGTAAAGGAAATGTAGCTGCAGATGCAGCCGGTAGTGATGGCCAAATGAAGCCTCATGAAGCAATGAAGCTTCACGGCCCATTGCTTTGCCCAAAAGTTCATTACTCGATGCTTCATTCATTTCTCACTGGTGACATTTATTGTTGAATCTGTGACAGCCTTGTCACTCAGACAGACATATTTAAAAACAATTAGTAAATGCAATATTGTCACAAAGTTTTTGTCAAACTCACGTTTAGTAACAGGAAAGTCAGTTAAATCCTATTTAACTAATATTTTTTTAGTTATTAAAGTTATTTGTAGCCAATCCTGCTATATGTTGACTGTTAGTGGCTGTTTTCTTTTGTCATTGACTGATTTGACAATAGACATTAGTTTTAATGTATTCAGAGTGCAGTGCTTGTTGGGGCAGACAGTATTCTTTGAGTTTTGATTTGCCTCCTGAAAATCTAAAATTCTTCTAAAGTTCTTTTTCTTGGATTTCTATTGGCTCTCTGATCTGATCCCTTATATTTTTACTCATAAGCCAGAATTTTACTTTTCCTACAGCTTTAAGTCTGTTTCTGTTGTGCAAGACTGATATATTTTTGCAGAACAAAGAAATAGTGGGAATTTCAAGAAGGTGAGAATTTTGGAGGTGAAGGGTTTAATTATTGTTATTTAAGAACTTTGTGAGTGAATCATCTCAAGTATTCCCTGATGTCAGATTTTTTTTTCTTCTTGCTGGCTCTTTTTCAATCAAGTTCATTTGTGTAGCACATTTCAGCAACATTGCAGTGTCAAAATGTTTTACATAATAAAAACATAAATATAAAGTCACAAAATATGCCATAATCAACCATTGAGAAAACTGGTAACAAACATTACATTTTGATTAGTGCCATCATCAAAATCATTAATACACATGAACTATAAAAGGTTCCTTTTATTTCGGCCACTGCTGAAGACAAATACTCCTCTGATGCGATCAAGCAGAGGCTCATCACACTTTTATTTTGAAAACCGACATGCAAAATGAAGCAGTCACGTGACCCATGTAATGCGAGGCCTCGTTTGTTGTCAGTCACGTGGTTTTCAGCAAGACGACACAAACTTCGAAGCGGGGCTTCATCGGACACGCCCCCTTATTACTGGCTTCAGATGGCCCATCACTAGCAGCCGGGTGATGAGCTGCAGCTTTGAGACACTGTTCAACTTACTGCACCTTTCAGTTATAAACACCTGAGAAGAAGAAGAAGAGCCAGAACTGGATTGTAGCTCAGTGGTCCAAAGTTCTCTGTTCAGATGAAAGTAAGGTTTGTATTTCATCTGAAAATCAAAGACCACAATCTGGAGAAAGAGTGGAGAGAAATCATGTTGCTTGAAGTTTCCAATCAGTGATGGTTTGGGTTGCCATGTTGTGTGCTGGTTCTGCTCCACTGGGTTTTCTATCATTTACAGCCAACACAACTGTCTACCAGGATATTAGAGCCTCCAAGCTTTCTTCTGCTAACAAATTTCATGGAGATTCTGCTCCAACACATCTCAATCAAATGAATGAAACAGGAAGTGGTTTCTGGATGGTCAACAACAAAACACATGGCAGTAAAACCAGCTGACCAATCAGGGTAGGCTTCCCTAAGGTTGCTACAGAAGGGAGTCTCTTCTGATTTGTGACATTATATTCAGAAGATTATTGAAATGGCTCATTTTCTTGATACCGAAGACAATAACTTACCAATAAAATGTTTGTTTTTTCAGATGCAGTCGAAAACCACATGGAAGTACAAACCCATGCAAAATGTCAATTTTGCCTTGTTGATGACCTTTAAAATAAAATTAATGTCGTGAAATTTGGTTAAAAACATTACAATCTCACCTTCAAGAATCAGACTCCATGTTGTGAGGTTTGAAACCTGCAGCTTTAGAGTCCCAACTCTCCATGATAGAAAAACAAAAAAAAAAGTGTGCAGCCTAAACTCGACCTTTAACATGGCGCTGCTAACAAAGCTCCTGCTGCAGAGTGAGGAATGTGTTCATTTCCTCCACGGTGTGAAGGTTTACTCTCTGAATGTTTTTCCAACGCTGCCTTTATGAGTCCTGCAGGGAAGGAATGTGTGCCGTTCCTCCTGAGCTCACATCTCAGAAAATATCTAACGTCTATAATTTCATTAAATTTCAGTGTACTGAAGGCAAAACTTAAAAAGCTTGAAGTTTATATATATATTTATATATATATAAATATATATATAAACAATAAATAAAATAAGATTGGAGACTGGAGTTGTATCTCTTAACAAAATGTTATTGGTGGAGGAAATTATTATTTTAGGAAAACAAATCTGAAAGACTCCCCAAAACAAACCAAATGAAACAAACCAGATGCTTCAGTAAAGATTTGTTTCCATCTAGTGAATATTTCAGGGAATCACACTTTATAGAAATATTTTGGGCTTTTCAGGATGTAGAAACCCAGAACTTTGAAACAAGGTATAACAAAAAAGTTAAAAACACTAAAATGTATATTATTTAAGAGGTTTGAAATTTTAAGGACCACAAATTTGATGCATATGTTCAATATTTAAAGTTTTAATTTTCATCTAATGAGGCTTGTTTGACAAATTAACAGTATCTTTTGAAAACCTTGAAATCAGATAAGTCAGATGTTAAACGTCTGACCAATAATAGTTTATTGGTCAGATGTAAAATTCTGATGTTAAATGTCTCATCTTCACTAACTAAATACAAAATGATCATAATTACTATTTAGAAAACCATCTGTGAGGAATTCATCTATACAACATTTCACTTTGGGAAGCAAGTTCCTAAAATAAATGATTTTTTTCCCAATAATATTCTAATTTACTGAATATTAAAATGTGATTTAGATCAGAAATTGGAAAAACAAATTGCTTGACGGCCAGTAGAAAAAATAATTTTTCTACATTACACTGAAAAAACAACATAAAATATTTTAATTATAACTAACAGCTGAAGATGTCTCTAAAGATATACATTTGAGAGTAAACTAAAGTTGACTAATTTTGAATAATTTTAGAAAACGTTCTTAATTTCTTTAAAAAAAACAAAAGGATCCCCTAACTTTCAAAATGGAGCTCTACCAGACATTTTTAATTTCTAAAAAGAAATAAAAGCTTGGACTCAGAATTTATTAACAGATTACTTTTAATATAAATATACAGTGTTAAAATGGAATGGTACCTGACACTGAAAGCCTTTTACCATTAAATCAGGGAGAAAAAAAAAATAAAATGGAGAAAAACAAAAACAAACCATGTGCTGTAAATCAGTAACAATCAAAATAAAACATATTCTTAATCAAGCAAGAATTTTCTGGTTCCAATCCAGCGCCTCGTGGAACACCGCCAAAGTCTTGAGTAAAACTCGGGAGGCAACAGTCCAGCAGAGCTCGCTCTGGAAACACTCATGGAAAAGACGGTTTTATTTTACAGACAATCTGTGCGTAAATATAAGCAGGAAATAAAATATTTTCTTCTTTAATTCTTAGAAAAGAGATCTCAGACAGACATTCCTATTGTGTAACATCCAGTTTGTAAAGGTGCCACATGGAGCATTTTTCACCATCTGTATTTGGTTGATTTAAGCTACTGCTGTATAAAATGGACATTCGGGAAGTTTGCTATTCAAGACAGTCCTGAAAACTTATGGTGGTGGACAGAGAACATTCTTTTAGATTTCAGTCAAACACATTTCTTCATTTTAGACTGAATTTCGATTCATTTCAGACAAACCATTTTGCAATTATCAATATTAAAATAATCTAAATTCAAATTTTCCACGCAGATAATCAGTTATATACTGGTATACAACTATTTGTGCTTATTTGCATAAACTAAACCTTAATTAAAACGTAATTAAGCTTCTCAAAACAGTTCAAAAATACATGTTTCGAACTTGTATTTTCTTTCTTGAACAGGGTCATTTGGATTATAAAACCCTTTTGACATCTTTTGTCATTACGAGGCAAATTTTAGGGGAAATAACCAAAATGATTTTTTTTAAAAAAGAAAAAACTACATCCAACCATAAAACTAGGTGACTTTGAGGGTTTTTTATATAACTATTGAAAAGATTCTGTTAAGATATCAAAGTATAAAGAGAAAACTATTTAAAAATGACTGACTTTCAAAAAAACTATGAAAATGTCTATGTAATAGGAAAAAAAAAGAGACTTTTTAGCTCCACATATTTTTATCTCCAAATCTGAAACATTAACTGAAATTAACCTGCAAGTTCTACACTGTCCCAAAAATCAAATTTCATTTAAGCTATCAATGGTCATTTTGGTTATCCAGAAACTTTTCTTCATAAATAAACCAGTAAGATACATAAGAGGAAATAGGGCAAATGTACAGATTTGAAAATTGAGAAACTTTTGGGGCATTTTAGGAAGCTGCAGAAGAGTCAAATTAATTCAACAATTCCAAGATGTAAAAATGTGACATGTAGCACCTTTATTTTGATCATGTATCATCATGAATGTCCAACCGACCGCTTGCCGTCCCTTTTCTTAAGTCTTGTAGGTTCGGTTCAGTCCAACACACGGAGCCGAGCGTCGTTCTGGTGTCGCGGGTCTTCTTTCATCAAATCCTCAACACGAGAATTTACAAAAGTCCGCAAAGTTCAACAAAACTCACCTACACTGGGACCCCTTGTTCAAGTCGATGGCATGAAGGCTAATGAACTAATTTAACTTTCATTCGCTTACAAACATTAACTCCAAATTTAAGTATCAGGCACTTATAAGTACTTTACATGAATGAGCAGTGCCGTTCAAGACTGATGCTGGAGTAGTGTGCAAAACACTGTAAGAAATCTGTATAACATGCATAACAAACTGTAAACATTGTGAAACCTATCAAAGAAAAAAAAAAAACTAGCTAGACTATAAGCTTAAATATCCAAACAAAGAAAAAAAAGTTATACTAGTTTAAGACGCTGAAAATAAAAGAGAATAAAATAAAATAAAATGAGTGGCATGTCATTATTATTCAATACATCAACTAAAAAGGAGCAAAAGAACTGAAGCCAATGTTCAGGTGATTCTAAACTGGTCCAGTGGAGCTGCGTTTCACCTGGGAGGAACCAGAAGACTGATCAGACCCAGACGAACTTTAAAGGAACAGGTTTGGAAACTCCATTTTAAAAGCTGTGGTTATTAGAACAAGGATCAGTTGGAAGTTATGCCTTTCGTTTGGCAAATGCATATTAAAGGCGCTCTACACAAAATGAACTGTAAGATCAACCCTCTACCGTCACACTGACGATAAACAGGAGCAGCGATTTTTAAAAAAAGATTTGTATTCTTAAACAACTGCAACTCAAGAAAAATGATCACCATTAGCATCTTGGTGTACAAACAATTTGGTATAAACCGATTTAAGTCAAAAAAGACAACTGATTGATAGGAATAATTGTCACAAAATACATATACTGTTAAATACAGAATCTTTGGAACAGTAATTACAATAAAAACTCTAAATGTCAGAATGCTAAGTTAACAAAATTATCACCATTCTAGTAGCAGCAACTTTGAAGTGTTGTACAGATGAGTAGTCAAAAATTTTTATTTAAACATACAAAGTGAGCTAGAATCCCCACATAGCAGATTTTGGCTTAAAGGTAAATCAAAGCATGGCAAGCTAGCATGTTAAGCTAGGAAATGTTCCACTCTCCGTACAGTACCTGCAGTACAGATGTTTGAAACTCATCAAGGTCATAAATTTCCTCAAAGAGCCGGTTGTGGCATAATGCTTTGATAAAACTATATTCAACTTTTAAGATAATATATCTTTCTCTGCATTTATTGAGTACTTCTTAAAGTATATTTAAACATTTTTTTACACTGATGTTTGACAGTATAAAAAAAAAAACCTGATAAAATAATTAATCACATAACTGCTTTCTTTATGTTCTATTCTGGAGTCTAGTGGGCCACCAAAACAGCTACGCCCGGCTGGACTTGGCCCACGAACCTCAAGTTTGAAACACGCTGTGGTTTGAAAAAACTGTTAAGAACAACAAACAGTCCAGCTCAACCAAGAAGGTTTGGTGCTTGTGAATTAATCATAACCTAATAAATCTCAATGAAACGCTAACTGGCAAAATTATTACTGTTGTATCAGTAATAAACAAAACCTTTATTAGTTAATGGGAATATGTATATAACATCCAAAAATTAAGAAGGTCCAAAAAACATGATTGATCCAAACAGCTATTTTTTAAAAACTGACGAGACATTTATCTGATGCGTTAGGATATTAGCATGTTGAGCTAACAATAGTTTGAAACTAAGTGATGTAGGGTAGCAATCATTCTTCCAATGACTATTTGTATGTTAACTCAACACTTTCATGGAATACGAAAAATATGGTAAGCAGCTTAAAATGGGAGTCAGACATTGTTTCTAATGCTAACACCAAAGAGCATTATTTTATGTCAGTGCTGGTTGTTAGCTTCTGAACAGCAGCTTTGTGGAGGACCAATATTATTTTTACCCTTATTTCATTTTAAAATGTGATAAGCTCTTCAGTGAGCACCACTGGCCACATTATTTGTTCTACAAACGTGTTCCTTTAAAGCTCTCTGGGACCAATAAATACAGGTTTACTGATGTGAGGAAGCAGAGCCAGACAGTAGTTACAGTAGTTACCCTGTTGTGAAAAACATTACTGCGATAAAGAATATATGACATTTGTAGGTTTTTTTTGCCCAATAATTATTTTACAATAAAGAAGGAAAACAAATTAATGAAGTAAAATTGTAAAAATACTATCAATAGCAGAATTATACAGGAGTCTGGTGGAGCACTTTGGTGCATCTGCCCATATACTGAGTACACATTGTTTTTTCATGCAATCATTCACAAGTATTTTTGCTGAACATGGAACAGTCAAACAAATCTGATAAAAATAATTACTAATAAGCACATTTTTTCATCTTTTAAAATATTTCTTTAAAATATTTTCTCTGTGGATAAATCAATGTGAATTTTTCCACCTATTAAAAACTTTCTGACTTGCAGCGTGACAATATTCTGAGCCTTGAAACAAGTCAAAAAACAATGTGGCCATGAGCTACATAGCTAGGAATAAACAGCACCTATTAGTTTGAGTCAAATACAAACGGTGAGAAATGAGACAGTAAATTATAACTGGCTTAAATATGACAAAAAGCAAAAGGAGTACAGTAGGTGTGCAAATCTGAACCAGCATATGTGGTGTCAAAGCGAACAGGAAAGTGAGTTAAAGAGATACCTTGATGTTTGACAGCAAGAAAAGTGACATATTTTTTGATGCAAGATTCAATTTTAGTTTCCTGTTTCTAACAAAAGGTTTTAACCGACATGAAATTCCTGGAATCACAGGTGCATCTGAAGAAATTAAAATGAGAATTCAACTTAATAATTCAGTCCATAAAGTGAAACTACAGAAATTTCATGGATTCATTGCAGAAAGAGATTAATTTTAAGCATTTATTTCTGCTTTTGGTAGTTATAGCTCACAGGTAATTAAATGTTATGGAGGCAAGAAAAGCTCATTGCTACAGAACTTGTCTGTCCAGAGTGCTATAGCGAAGAATCCAAATGGAAAGTTTAGTGCAAAGAATATCTGCTAATCCTCAACCACGAGTTACGCTTTCTGAACCGAATTTATGGATCAAAACAAACTCTTTGGTGATTTTTTAAGTTATCGAGACACACCTGTACAGTGCATGAATCTCAATATGGAGGCAGGAGTTGCTCACTCTCAAGCTCCAGATACAAGATTGGCTTTGATTTCAAATTTACCGATTTGGCAAGTTTGAAAACAGCCTCTATCTGTTGAAGAAGGACGCTACAGATGTTGTGGACATCCTGAACATGCTTTCAACTCAAACACGTTGGGTAGTTTTATAATTCTCAAACAGGGTACAAAAAAAATGGGGCAAGGCGGAGAAATGAAGAACCTGAGGTAGATTAGACTGTCGGAGCTACATGTGGGATCTAAGAATCTGAACAGAGACAAAGGCGAGAGCAAGCCGACACGATAGTGAACCTGGTCGATGGATGTGTTGTAGAAACATCAAGGTATCTCGGTCTGAGTGGATGCAGATGAAGCCGGGAATGGCGAGAGTCGCCGGCCCTTTAAGGCACGTTTGTGTACGTTTACATCAGCTAACGAGCAGGACTGAAATGCTTCACTTTCACTGGATACATTGTGAAGACAGCTTTTCATTTTGAGCCCTAGATTACATTTAAACACTATCAGAAAATAAGTCTCTCCCTACGGACGTAGAGAACAATTTAAAAACGTTGACTAGCGGACGACACCAGGGATGCTGTAGGAGGAGTCATGATGCATAGCATTACCCAAACATGATATCTTGTTCTAACTGTTGTGGATCCATTTCAGTTTCATCGGAACGTAGAGGAGAGACGTGTATAGTGTTTCCCAGGGTTATGGCAGTGTTCAGGAACAAAAAGAAAATCATCTCCCGTTTTTGTTTTAACGGAAATTCATCTGTGATTGTCATGATTCTGTTTGATGGCGTTCCTCCAGAGAAAATGGAAATGTAGCGAAATAAATGTCATTAAAGAAGCAAACGCCCGGCGCAGACGAGTCTCTGAGGTGATCCTGATTTATGGAAATAAACGCTAAAAACAGTGTGTGTCCGTGTCGGAAGGGCCGGCTCCTTTCAGCTCCGCGGGACCAGGACACAGGGTCGGATCTCGCTCCGGTTGCTCCTTCCCCATCAACTCCTCCTGCTTCTTTGCCTCCGTCTTCGCACTTCCATCTCCAACTTCGGTCCTTTTGGTTTCGGTCGGAGGAGGAATTTTCACAAACCTCGTCCCGTTCATGTCTTCCTCCAGTTTCACCTGGAAGGGTGGAAGTCCCAGCAGGAAGGCCCTTATGCGGCTCGGGGAGCTCAGGTCTGCTGGCTCCTCCTGGCCCCTTGCCTCCACGCTCTGAACGCTGGACACCACCAGAGAGCTAGAGCGGCCCCTGAGGCTGAAATCCTGCGCTTGCTCCTGGGGGCCACTGCGCGGTCTCTTGGAGGACGACGGATCCGAGTTTCTGTTGACGGCCTGTGGACTCTGCTCGGGGCCCTCGGTGCTGGGCCGTTTGGGTGGTAAGCGTTTGCTGAGGTTGAGGGGCAGCGCCTGCTCCGGCGGCGGGGTGATGGGGGAGCAGGGTGGCTTGGCGCTCAAGTCCTGCGACAGCGCCTCCGACAGCCGGCGGGTGAAGGTCTGCAACTGAGACGAGTCCAGGTGAGCTCGCATCACCTTCCTCACCTGGACGCTGCAGTCCAGGTTGAGAGGCAGGACGCGGAGTGGAGGCGGCGGGGGCCGGCTCCTGGATGTGCCGCGCTGACCCCCTTCGTCTGAGCCGCAGCCGGAGCAGTGGTGCTGGTGGAGCTGGTGCAGCTGAGGCTGCAGCTGCTCTGAGCTGGGGTGCGGCGTGTCCGGGTTCCCTCCTTTGGGCTGGAGGGTGAAGATGGCCGGGTGGAGCTGTGCCGGGTCCTGAGGGGTCAGGGCGGGGCTGTCGGGGCCCCTCTGCCGGCTAATTTGGCTCCTGAAGACATCCAGAGGGCACACGCCTTTGATGGGGCTGAAACCACTCAGCGAGCTGGTGACGAAGTGAGGGAGAGCAGGGATGAGAACACTGGGAGGGGGAGGAGGCCCCGAGTCGCCGCGTTCCGACTTCAGCTCCGTCGTTTTGAAGGGGAGGAAGGAAGGAGACAAGGGTGAGAGGTCAGGGGTCAGGGGCATGCTGAGCGGGAGGATGGCCGGCTGGATGGGCTGCAGGGACGAAAACAAGGATGGATTACAACATAAAACTGATCTTTCAAAGCTTTCTTTACAGAGTTTGGGAACTTAACAAGCATTTTCAAGGTACGTTTTCACATTTTACCAGCACCACCTGAACATCAAAACAATACAAATGAACACAAGATGAGTTTCAAATATAACTGATTTTTGAAATAACTGATTTAGTAATCGATCAACCATTAAACTAAAAAATAGGCCATTTTCTGAAAGAACAACACTTAGAGCAGCAATAAAGCCAAAACTGTTTTATATATATATATATATATATATATATATATATATATTGCATTTAACACTACAAACACCTTTTTTGTCCGTAAATATGACCTACCAAAAACTCAAGTGGCAGTTTTAGCTTCTCCTACTTCAAATTATGTTAAAAATAAATAAATAAAAAAATTCTATTAAGCTCCTTTTTCTGTGCAATTATTAGTTGGTTTATCTGAAAAACCAGCAGATCTGTTCTATGCTGTATTGATGTTACTTTAAGCAGAAAAGGTTGATCTTTTCATGTGATGTTTTACCTGTAGATGCATTCTTTGCCATAAATGATCAAGCGTTGAAAGTAATGCTAAGTTAATGCATTTTAGGCAATAACATATATTTTTTCATCTAAAAAAGGAACTGAACTGTTTGTTTATCTGCTTCCTTTAACATAGTTCTAAGATTGTATAATAAAAGTTTAAAAGAAAAATCAGCAAAATGTGCCAATTTATTTTATTTGATTATTGGATAGAGTATTTGACAGATTAATAGATTACTAAAATAATTGTTAGTTGCAGCCCTACTTTTTCACTATTAACTTTCATGAGATCATTTATTATTATTACTGTCTTGTGATAATATTCTACATTCTACAGTAGGAACAAGGTAAACTAAAATCTAAAACTTTTATCTTTTGAAATGTCACACACACCACATGCACCTAAGTTACAAAAAAATGTTCTGTTTTCTGGCATTTAGTAAAAAGAAATAATTTAGGTACTTTAACAGACCTGAAACAAGAGAAGTTTGATCTGATTTCACTTCAGACAACGAGAAGAAATGTGTCTGTTTTATTATCTTTATATATTTGGTGTCAACACTCTCCAAATTTAGGCTTTTAATCAAACGTTAGATTGCAACTTTATTATAAAACTGTACAGTTTGAATATTGAACACTATCCAAAATACCTAAAGGATCATAAAGTCTGGCTTTGCAAAAGGAAACAGAAATGAGAGCAGCATCAGGACTTTTACCCGGTGTGTGCTGCTGGGTGTCGGTCCTCCTCTGCCTACAGGGGGCAGCAGAAGACTGTGCTGCTTCAGCTCCACCACTGCTGCTGGTTTGGTTGCTGTTTGCTGCTGAGCCAGCAGTTTGGCCTGAGCAATTAGCGTGGATTTGTTACGAGTTCCTGGCGGTCGGCCTCTGCCTCGTTTCACCACCATGGAGCCGTTTGGACTCAGAATCTGTTCAAGGACAAGAAAGGAAAAAGTCGGTTCTCAGGTGGGTTTAAAAAATTTTTTCAGCAAACAGGAATGCTAAAATGATTACAAACTAAGAAAAAAGTATGTTGTATATTCAGAAGAGTTCTTCAAAAGGATTCTGAAAATCTGCCATGTTTGTCTGAAGTGGGCGTGGTTATTAAACAAAATACCTTTGATGAGAGAAAAACTTTGCCAGTTTCAGTCACTCTACTTTTAACAAGAAATGAACAACACAACTTTTATCTATTTTTCTACAGAAAAACTTGTTGACACTGTAGATTTTTAATGTAGCAACTTAAAAATGTCTTTTAATCAATAAAACTTATTCAAACGAAGCTACATGCTGCTTCCATTAATTGCGTTTCTGATAGAATGGAAACAACACTATTGCGAAATTGAGTTTTTCCAATATCAGCAGAAAATCAAAAATGCTTTGAGCATATTTGTAATGGAAATGCAGCAACATCTTGCTGTATTTACTAATTAATAACAGTTGTTATAATTAATAAGAACTAAATCAGGTTTTGATTTGATCAGCTGTGCTATCAGCTTTTGAAAAGAACAGAAATAGGATAAAAATGACAGCAGAACCTGAGACTGGGTGAATCGACCCTTCAGTGTGACTTACAGGAGAAGGCGGAGCAGCAGGCGACAACGTTCCTGTCCTCCTGTCCTTGGGTTTTGGTCCGGGTTTCCTGCCTCTGGGCAGAGGTTTCCGTCCTCGTATTCCTCTGGGTTTGGAAGGCAGCGGCACATCGGGGATTTTAAACTCTGCTCCTCCTCCAGCTCTCAAGTGCTCCTCGTATGGAAGCATCAGTCTGAAAACACACACGACAGTTAGAGGTTTTAGTGGACAAGTTCCCGGTTTTGGATCCTGATGAAGGCGGTCGGGATGAGGGGGGTTTGTTCGTCCGACCTTTCGTAGTGTCTCCTGGTGCAGGTAGCTGCGCTGGTGCTGCCTGGACATCCGCCCAGCTCATTGTACACCACCTTCCACAGGCGGTCCGAAGTCACCTGACATACAAACACACAGAACAATAACCAGAGATCCTCCAGGGATCTGTCATCTTTGACTTTGGTTTTTGTTGACTCAAATGTTGCTGCACCATGTTGGAAGCTAAATATTTGTGATGTTTTTCCTCTGATCCAGACATTTCTGTAATATTTTTAAGTTTTTTGGATGTTTTGAAAGTCTATCAGAGATTCACTTTTGAATCTTCTCAGCTTTTTCAACAAAATCTCAACAAAGGTAGATCATGCTCACCTTCTTGTAGCCACCAAGCCGTTTGACCACCGAATACATGAGGAACAGGTCGACTGCAGAAATAGATCAAAAATGCAAACCAGGTTCAGCTCAGTAAGTCTGTAAGTTTCCTGATGAAGTAAAACTATGAAACTACTGAATCCACATTGATCAAAGTTTTTTTAAGCTCTCTGATCGATACAAATGTTTCCAAATCAAAATTCTGTTGGTTGAACATTTAATACTGAAAGGAAAGTTTATATTCACAGGTAGAGACTCCAGTGGTTTTTAGATAGACGACACCAGCAATTAAATAACGGAGAGAAATGAGTAAGAGTTGAAAAGGAAAACTAAAGTCAGAAGAAAATGTCCTATTATATCAATAAAAGGACAACACTGAGGAAAAGAAGGAAAATTTGAAAGATGAAAAAGGAGATAAAATTACCACAAAAAAAAAGTTAAAAACAAATAATGCATGGAAGGAAAATCAAAACAAAGCTAACAATTCTTAGTTTTTGGTAGTTGACTACTTTATGAATTAAACATTTAAAAAACACTAAGAACTCAAATCTTTGTTAATTCTTTGCACATTACTGTGTGAAGACTTTTGTACCAGGAAAAAAAAGTTGGTAAAACTTTATTTGGCCGAGTGTGGATAAGCCTCACATAACACTATCATAAACATGACTTAATGAAGTGTCAATCGGTACATAATAATACCTTTAATGCAAAAGTTGATATTTTTATTGGACTTTTAATACACGTCTTAATGCAACTCTGCATTCAAAGTATCATTATTTACCGAATGACACTTCATGACAACAGTCAAAGACATTCATAAAGACTCCTCCATGTTCATGACAACTATTACGTCATGTTTATGATAGTGCTATGTCAGTCAAAGTGTTACCAAAATGTTATTAAAAACAATAGACTGCAAAATGGTGATGGGATGAATTGACCAGACGTAGAGAAAAAAAATGTTTTAGTTCTAAGACTAGAAGAGAAAAGCTGAAAAGTAAAAGATAAGGAACTCGTAAAAGAAAAAGACGAATCAAATGGAAAGCTTCACAAAGAAAATACATAAAAAAAACTTAAAAAGTATTAACAACACAAAAAAGGATTAAATAAACTATTCCAGAGTAACAACAGAAGATTATTTTTATTGAAGGAGTGAAGGAAAACTGAACAACAGAGAGAGGAGGGAAAACGGAGGACTCACTCTTCTTGAAACCTAGGTTGGGAACTTTGTGGATGGGCGATCCGTGGCGCTCCATGAAAACAAAGAGCTGATCCAGGAACAGCTGCTCCTCTGGATGGGGGAGCCAGCTGCCCTCACATCCGACCTCCACACTGCCCATCACGTTCTCCTGCAGGAGGAAGAGAAGAAAAAGGAGGACTGTTTGAGTCAGTCCACTTTTCAACAGTTTTTTGTTAAAGTCCTGCTTCGTCAAACTTTCCTGAATAACTTTCCATATTTTCAGAGAAACGTAGTGAAAGTGGAATTGGTTCAGTATCAAACACTGTGAGGATCAGGTTCACCCACATCTTCAGATCTTCTCTGTTAACATTTTGTGAGCAACAACAACAGTAAGGATCACTGGAGATGATCTGCTTTGACTTCTGAAACTAATTCTTGGTCTAACTTCTCCCTGGACTCCTGTGTCTTTATCAAGGTTTGGAAGGGAAGAAGGAGCAGAAGATGTTTATTCAATCAGAGTTGGGCTCAATGAAGGCTTTGGCTTTCGATAGCAGAGAATAAAAACACACCGACCTTCATCTTTTCGATCCAGGACTCTGGTTGGCCAGAGGTCGGAGAGTCTTTGCTGTCGCGACCTTTCCTCTTACGAGGTCGTCCTCGAAGACTCAGAGATGGACACCCTGGGGGAAAGGGACACGATGAGGACAAACTTTTAAAAACAATAACAATGTACTGCAGAATCTAAAAGAAAACATTAATCAAGACGTCCAGCAGGGGGCAGCGTTTCACAAGCAGGCTGTGAAACGCTTGCTTGTGAAGCCACGGAAGTGACGTTTTTGAGTCTGTTAGTGGCAGACAACAGAATTGAAATTATTTCTGAGGCTGACAGAGAACAACAACTCGGGGTGGAAGATCATTTCAAATCTTGAACAGAAAAACCACAGAAACCAGTTTAATTTGTCAATTAACAGCAACAGATTAACCGCCGTAGTGGACAAACAGGACTGTGTGTATGTGTGTGTGAAAATTATTTACCCTGAGCAACTAAAAGTCAGAGTGATATGAATAATCATTAACATGGTGGTGAGGTTAAGCTGGTTAAACAGGGCTGAAATTATTAATCCAATTAATTGACTGTTGAAATAATTGTCAACTAATTTAATAACAAACCCGACAAAATATTAATACATTTTGAATTCAAGATAAAAACAAATTTGCATGTGAATATATTTAACCCCAAATTCCACAAAAGGCATAGTCATAACTTCACCCGGCTCATATTCACTGAAGGAATCTTATATGATTCCTTTTTAGGCAATAAAATGTTTATTTTAAAAATGAAAAAAATAATTTCCTTGCATCCTTTAATGCATTTCCAATATTGTATAAAAAAGCTATTAGGGGTCAAAAGAAAAATTTGTAATATATGGCAATTTTTAAAATCTGATTAATAGCCAGAATAATCAATTACAAAAATAGTTGTTGATTGCAGCCCTGTTATTAAATATTGTTGAAATGGTAATTTTCAAACATTTATTCATGCAAATTTTATTTTAAATGTTTCTCAGAATATTACATAAGAACAATAATAGTATATTTAACACAGGATATGTACAACTTTTCCTCACTCTTCTACCTTCTTCTCCTGCGACTCTCCAACCTGCATTATTCAGTTACTTTAACTGTGAACTTGATGTTTTCTTTGTTATTTGCTCTCCATAGAAGCTACTTCTGGTCTTGTGTTCTGTTTTAACTGCTGTACCTTCCTGGAGGAGGCCATCCGCTGATATATTGCTGCCATCAAATAAATGTTCTCCCTCTCCTGCTATTAACTTTTGGTTTTTATAAACATAGAAAGTTCTCCTACATCAGTTCATGCATTTATTTTTTTGTGTCTGAAACCTCCAGTTGGTCATGGCAAGAGGCAGCTTGATCTGAGCCGTGTTCTGCTGGAAGTTTCTTCTCGTTAAAGGTGAATTTTCCTCTCCATTGTTGCTATATGAATACTCAGTGGAACATTCAGCATGTAGCGATTGCTGGTCCAGGAGGAGTGAATGTTGCAAATCAGTGATTCAATGCAATCTGCTGGATTTCTTTCGATAGAAACTTCTTATACTAATTTGAACAATAAATTTAGATCAATGTGCTGTCTGATAAGTAGGATCAACTGGAATGATTGTGTTACTGAATCGAAATGAGTTGCTAATTGCCGTTATACAAACAAAATTAATTGAAAAAAGAATCTAAGCAGTAGAAAAAAAAACTGCTTATGCTTCTTCAAGCTGTGGCACTTCTGAATGTTTCCAGTTTCACTCACTGAACTGCCAGGAGAAACAGGCGCTGCTCTCCAGTGTCGGGTGGTTGAAGGTGTCCCTGCAGTACATCACCCTGACGTTGGGCAGAACATTGATGGCCCCAAGGGCCAACAGGTATGGATCCTGCAGCGCGGGGTCCCTGGCTCCATCCTGGATGCGTCTCTGCAGGGAGCGGAAGCGGCAGTACTGTGGGTAACTGAGAACCTTGACAGTCTGCTGCTGCGACGGCTCTTCTGCGGGGAGACAGCAGAAAAAAAAATAGCCGCTCAGAATCCGCATGGTGACCTCTGACCTGGCCTTGAGGAAAATACAAGCTGCAGAATAGTGAAGCAACATTTCTGCTGACAGGTCAGAACTTTGATTGATTGACGTCTCATTCTAAAAACTCTTTGTTTTTTACTTTTTATAAAATCACATCCAGGATTTCTCCAAGGAGAAACACCAGCATTTAACACTAAATAATTATTACTCCTCTGGAGAGAGGCTAATTTTTTTTTTTATAAAAAAGAATTATGGTCATATTTGATTTTGTTTTCTACAACAAGATTACAAATATGAGCAAAACTAACTTTTATGCTGATATAAAACTATTTCTGTACACTTAAATGTCAATATATATCTTGAAGATTGGGGAGAATTGTCAATATCGGTAGGTTTTTGTAAACAAAAATATACACACATCCAAAACAAAGATAAAAAAAATAAAACAACTAACCTAAGCATGATTTTGTAGGCAGAGACAAAAAAAAACAATTAAATCAGAAATTTAGATAAAAAAAATTTCAGTTAGAATTTTTTTTCAAGCTTCTAAATCTTTTAAGATCAATGCACCAATCAGGAATTTTCTATATCAACGCTTCAGCTGAAAAGTCAAAAAACAAACTGCGCCACAAGATGACAAGATGTCAGCTGATTGGTTTACAGAACAGTTATACTGTTGCTTCATTCTTCTGTGGGAACAGCTGAAATGCTTTCATACAAGGCATTTACACCCCGTGAATGTTTCTATTTGTTTTATATTTCAACACCACCACTGAAAAGTTTGGACACAACTCCCCACTGAACAGGTCAAAACAAAACGTCCTGTTCATGACGGGAAAAATGAGACCAACAGACAGGAGAACAACATTACTGTCAATAACAAAAAAGTAAAAAGTTACTTTGCTGTTGAGAGTTAAAACAACAAATTTAGTTCTTTATGAACTTTACATTTATACCTCTTGACCCTTTTTATGTTCTCTGGTGTTTTTAAATGAGATTTTACGTTTGCAAGTGCTGAATAATTTAAGAATAAAAATAAAAAATAAAAAAAGGGACTTCAACAGTTTTTGCAGATAAAAATGTGAAAATTGTAGAAAGAATTTGCTTTCCGTCATCCCGGGTCAATACGTTACAGAAGCAGCTTTTACTGCAGTGATAGCTGGTAGTCTTTAGTCTCCATCTGCTACACGTACATGGGGAATTAAAACATTTGGTAAACTCTTTAGGAAAACGGCTCAGCATCAGTCACACTGGATGAACAGAAATTATTCTCCATTTTAAAACAGATTTTCTTCCAGGATTACCATTTGCAAAACAAACCAGCTTCTTTGTTTTTGCATAAGAAAATCATTCTTACAGCATGATACTGCCATCACTATGTCTCATAATGGAAATGAATTGCTAAGAGTGAGTCACAGTTTTAGTTTTCTGCTACAAAACATTTTAGCCATAAATCAAAAAGTTATATTTATGCTTCTGATCAGATCTTTGAATTTTTTTTTTACAGAGGTTTTATTTAACAAGTCAAGAAGGACATATGGACTGTTAAAATCAAGATGTGATTTGGCAAATCAAGGACATATTTAATAAAGTAAACACTCAAAACAGGAAATGGAGGAAAAAACATCAGGAAAAGTTTGACATTTTTCCAGACTTTTTATAAAGGTGGAAAATAATAGAAGCAGATTCCAGATTTTTCAAGACTGCAAAGGAACGCCAAAAATCACGCATAGATTGGTTTCATTTACCAATGAGCTGATTTCTAAAGGAGGCAACAGATTTTACTTTGGGATACCAGAACAAAAGGGCCAAATGCAACAAACTCACTTTGAAAAGTGATGTATCATGGTTCTTTCACTTCATCATTTGTCTCTATTTTGCATCAATCTATTAAAATACCAACAAAATACTTGGAAGTTTGTAGTTGCTATATATAGCAATGTGGAAAAACAGATGGGTGTGAACACTTTTTCAATTCACTCCAACATCTCTGCTTTGCAGCGAGATTTGCAGCTGCTACACGTTAAAGCTAGCATGACTCAGTTTTTCCTCCAGCTCTTAAACCTCAGGGTTATCTCTGAGCCTGAGATGTGCTGGTGAAAAGCAGGAACAGGGAGAAACATGGAACTATAAACTGCTACATTTCTGTAACTCCTGCATAAGAAACAGAAAGTTAGAGGGCAGAAAATTCCCAGGGAGAAACATGTCTGGCTGCCCGCAGCAGCTCCAAACATCCTGTATCATTTTAGAAAAAGATAGAAAACGAATGAAGTGGGTTTGACTGAAAACACTTTCCGTCTGCTCATATATTTACAGAAATTCATTGCATGTTTGGTTGCGTTTTCTTTACCCTCAGCTTTGACTTCCAGGAGCTCATTGTTATTGCTTGGCATGACGCTGCCGCCGCCGTCTCCGCTGTTCTGTGGAGGTTCGTGGACACCATTTGTCTTGACCACTGGAGGCATTGAGCCACCGCTCCACCCGACTAGGTGGGCACGTGACCATTTCACCAGGTCCTCCACCCGTACCACCATCTTCCTGGACACGGCCAGGACCTCGTCCTGATGAAACGGAACAGAAATTTGCTACAGAATTGCTGGAACAGAAATGAACGTTTCAAATATGCAGGATTAGTCTTTATCCACTAGTAGGTAAGAAATATACAGTGCCTGTAAACGTATTCACCCCTTTTAGGTATTTTATAATTTGGAGTCTGTGACTGACTTAAAGGGGTGAATTTTTATGCAATCATATGTTCAATGTTACTTTTTTTTTTTCTTAAATGTCATTTCATAGAACTCAATTTCACTTTGATGTTAAAGGGCGTTTTCATAATTTTCTTGATAAAAAAAAAAAGCTCAATTTGTGATGGATTTTTCAATAAAAAGAGTGAAACATCCAAGTGGGTGAAAACTTTTTATTGGCACTGCGAAGAGTGAAACTGCATTTATATTTCTTTTTATTAAGGTAATCAGGTTAAGCCTTACTGCTGATTTAAATGTTTATGATGATGGAGATTTCTGCTTTGTAAGCTGGCTTCAGAGACATCTTATGTCCTCTGAATTTAAGTGCCTCCGTTCAGAAATGAAACTGGATATATTTGAAGGTCATGTGACCTTTAGATCAAATCAGGTGTGTGGAATGTAACATTAGATTGTGATGGATTAGAATATCTGCCAAAGCACAGCATAAGTTGTAGTTCTTTGCTTTTAGACATTTTCTCAGCTTTCTTTAATCTTTATTGATCTTCCTTCAGGATGGATGAATCTGTTACTGGTTTTGATTACTGGGGAGAAGCATACTGCTCTGTTTGTCTCTGCAGCTGCAAGCAGAAAGCAGTGAAAGTGCTGCTGGCCAATTTCAACCACCACAGAGCAGCAGGTGTTAAATTCAGCTGTCCTTTGGCTTTTATAATGCTACAAGAAAGACTTCCGAAGATGTTTAGTACTCACTACCTGCGGACTGAGGTTTACTGCACATAGAGTGAAAATTAACATAATTACCGCTAACAGGTGTAAGAGCATAGACTAAGGGCATAAAAATTAACATAATTAATGTTAATAAGTTAGCATTTCTACTAACTGATTAATTTAGGCATAAAAATTACGAAACAAAATTCTCCTACTGCTACAAACCTGCATGAGGAAACTTTTCTGAGTTATGCCACTTATTAAAATAAATACATATTGTTTGAGACACAAAGTGCTTCAAGTCTCAAGTATGCTGACCTATTTATGTGGTTCACACAAGTTGCAAGGTGATTAAAATATGTTGAGAAGGGCATTTTTCTTTAAGAACAGTTTATGGAGTTAAATCATCACAGACATTTTGATTTTACTGTGCAAAAAATATGTCTAATTTTCACCACGTCAAATTTCTCCATATTGAGAGGCTTTTCACTCTGGAACCCACACATTAAGGGTGATTTCATATCCGGTAGTCTGATAGACTTTTTAATTGGGTAACAAAATTGCAACACTTGTTATTTTCAGCTCATGCGGCTGTTTTCCCCTTTGCCTGTGGTGGCACTGCAACAAGAATCAATGAAGGAAATGGCATGAAACCCTCTGAAAAAGTCAACTTCCTTCTTTACAAAATGTAAACAAAAATGGAGTAATGTCAGATTTTAGCAGCTGTAGAATTTCTCTTTGGCAAAAAATTAAAAGCCATTTCCCCCACTATTGCTAGACACTCGTGTTTGTTTTGGTTGCATTTACCCAGAATGTTTTGCGCTATAGTTGTCTTCTTGTTGTTGGAGCAGGCTCCGGTCCACTTGAATCCACATATACATTCGAACTGCATTAGAGTTCACATCAACCAAACAAGGACCTAAGTTTCTAAGTGGACCAAGGTTAATTTTTTCGGTCCACATCAGGGTTTGATTACATGTTCATAGCTCCGCAAATGAACTGGATTAAACAGTCTAAACTTTAAAAATCGTTTAAGGTTCTTCAAAAGAAGTCTCCAAGTGAACGTGGGTCGAAAATTCAATAGGAAAATTAAGAATAAAATGCAGCTCACATTCTCAGAAGCCTGGACAAGTCAAAGTTTCCTGTTTTAGAAATCTTCTTGTAGAAAAATACCTAGAGGCCTTGAATAAACCAGCTCTGTTCAGCTCCTCCTCCATCCCACCTGAGCAGGTGAAGACATTGAGCTGAACGTGTTCCAACAGAAGAAAACACGAGGACACAAAGGAATCTACAGAGAGCAGGATAAGATACGTCCAAACTGCTTAAGAAAGGTTTTGTGATAAAATATGACTGCAAAGTAGATGTTTTCAGCATTTCCCCACACTTTAGGATTTCATGTTCCAGTCCCTTTCCTCCAGGAATATTACGACAACTGATCTGAAAACAGCTGTTTGAACAGCTACGCTTTAAAAATTTTTAATAAAGAGATGTGGCCCCTTTGCTCAGCGACAGATGATGTCAAACAAACATACTAACTCGTTGCAAAACACTCCAATATGAAACAGGAAGTTTATGAGAGGGTTTCTTCTCTTTCTGTTCCGTTGAGTCATTCTAGAGAAACATTATGAGCTCGACAGATTATGGAGGATTCACAGTCAAACCCGTCGTCTTAGTACAAGATTGAAACTGACGCTATACCCAAATTAAAGACTAAAAAACTTTTTAAAAGCTTGAATCTATGAAATATTTAACAACAAAATATTTCTGAACACTTATTTACATAAAGCCATTCCTGAATTGTTCTCTTCTCCTTTGATCCAATCATCTACATGACTTTATTGTGTGACACAACTACTAAAATTCAATGTTTCTGCCAATAGAGGTATGAAGGTCTGATTCATTTCAGGGTTTTCATTTTAGTCTTTTTTTCTTTTCCAGAGTGGAATGGTTACCCAAAAATAAGACAATGATTTCTGCGCATTCTCTTTAATCTACATGGGATCAGCACTAAATATACACGGTTACGTAAACCCTGACTAATATTTTGATATGCAGAAAGACCCTATATTCAGATTACTGAAGTGAATAACAGAATTATGTATGGATATTTGACCACTTAATATCGTGATATTTGTCACGATAGCAAATTTTGCTGAGCGATTAATTGTCCCAAAAATTATTGCGATAAACGATAATATTGTTTGAAGATCTTTTTACACTGATTTAATGGAAATGATGTAATAATGCATGTGATTTCCTGCCAAAGATAAATACACTTTATTTTCAAAAGAACACTTAACGCTGGGACTGGTAAAACAAAGAAAACAACCAAAAACAAAAATAAAATGGATTCCCAGTTTCCATTAACAAAAATGTACTTGAATAAAAACACCAAAGTGGAAATAAATACTGTATTCAACCAAAAGAATGCAGATTATGAAGTCTGTATATCAGTAATCATTAGATTTAAATAGAGAAGATGGGCACATCCGACTACCTGATGCAATAGTTCACTGCAGAAGATGAAAATGTGTCTGAAACATTTAGGAAGTCTGTGAAAAAGATGAGATTGTTGCCTTTTCAGACGTCTGCAGGATGACAAAGTCAAACGAGTCGAGCTGCAGCTAGACGGCTGAACATTTAGAAACAATTGTGTGATCATCTCCACCTGCGCTTGTACTTCCTAAGTGAAATATTTTGAACAGCCAATGAGAGCAGACCAGGAAACGTTTTAAAAAAAACAAACAAAAAAAAAAAAACTATTTAAACAAGTCTAACTGCAACTTTTGCACATGAAGTCCTTCAGGTGTTCCTGAATAAACAATCAGGAGTCATGAATAAGTTTACAGTAAAGGTGGAGTTGCAGCCGACTCCTCCTGTTTGGTTTGTTGGTCGGGGGTTTGGCACTCCTCCAGTGACCTCCACCTCCTCTCAGCTGCAGCCAGCAGAGAGCTGCTCAAATTCCTGCTGCTGCAGCTCACAATGAGCTCATCCCAGGGAAAAATATGGCCAAACTCAACCTCTGGCCTCTATTTGAGTCTAAAATAAGCTAAGAAAAAATGCTTAAACTATATAAAAACATTTTAATGTGCTATCTAAGTTTTGAAGTCAATTTAAATCAGAACTTCAAATGTTAAGAAATGGGAATAAAAAAAGACAATAGATGCTAAAAAGGCAGAAAGCAATATTTGTCTTTTATTCTGTCCTAAATTTGGCCACAGACTCTATACAACCTACATTTACTTCCTGTGTGTAACTCAAACAGGAACCGGAGATAGTCTAACATGTTTTCAAACGCACCAGAAAGTGCAGATGAAACAGCTGATTTGGATCTGTGAGGATCCACAGATATCAGATCACTCTGATCAGAACCAGAGAGATCCTGGGACACAAATGAACCCTGGAGGATCTACTGACAGACCAGTGAGCTATTCAGAGAACAGAAATTCAGTTTAAACACATCCTGTCTTTCCTTATTCCTGGTGAAGAAAACCACTAAATTAACAACTCAAACAATGTACTGCACTAAGGAATGGGCGGAACTGATGCAGTATCACACCTGACATTCATGCATCAAATATCGGACTGAGGAAATGGAACATATTTTGACTTCTTTTATTCTGTACATTTAGGCTTGCATAAAAAAAATGCCACACTCAATTAAAAAATAAACATAATGTCATTGTACATAAACAGATGTTTTAAATATAAGAGTGGACAAATATTTTAGGTTTATTAAATATTTTTGGATCTAGACTGATTTATAAAACATTAAGAAACCACACAAGAACTATCTGCCAAAGCAACTCCTTTAACATTTGTGGCTTCAGAAAATGAATTAGGGCAACTCAGAGACATACCCACTTTAACAACAGATTATGACTCCAATAAATAAAATCTACCAACATTGTGTCTTTTGGTTTGACCAAAGAATGTGATCTTTCTTATTTCATGAATCAACTGCTACAAATGGTGATTAGAACCATGATAAACTGAAGTAGGATGTAATGAAACATCCACAGAAAATACACAATTAAATGAAACTATACCAAACATTTAAGCATTTTAACAACTATGTATCTCCAAATAAAGATTGAAATACCAAGCTAGTAAATGCAATTAAAAAGTAGGCTAAGAAAGGAAAAAAAATATTTTTATGCACTGCAATGTTGTAGTTCTGAATCGTGGAAATCTGAGTGATTGGACTCCAGCCAGAATGCTAGTGCAACAATGGAGAACGTTTGGTGGAATCCACAATCATTTTCTGGCTCTTGGAGAAACATTAGAGTGAAAAATGACGGTGACACGGTTAGAACTGCTCTGTTTTTCAATTACAAATGTGATGATCCTCCAGCTGCTGCCAATCAAACGCGTCTTCAGCTGAGAAGGTTCAGTGGAGATCAAAGGCTGCTCTTTATGAAACAAGTCACTTAAAAAAACACATTTTTACAGCTAAAACACAGGATGTGGCAGCTGTCAGCTGAAGCTTAAAACCACGAAGAAAACTACTGATCATTTTTTTGGAAATGAATGAACGCTGGTGCAAATTGAGCTGAAAACATTTAACTGTGGTTATATAGAATCAGTTTTATAAAATTTCAGAAGATAAGAGATGAAGACAGACCATCTGTCTTCATATTGATAGTAGGATCAGATGTAACTACATATTAATACTGAATTCACAAATTAATAAGTGTAATTTCAAAATCAGAGACTATTTTAGTCCTGCTAACTTAAAACAAAAACACCCCAGATCTATTTTCGAGTTCAGTGTTAAGACTTAATTTTTTTTCCCACTGTTAATGTTATACTTAATTTTTCTGACTTTTTCTGACAAAAAAGCGACTGCTGATGTATCTATTCCAATGTAAATCACTTTCACTTTGTCAATGAACCGCTAATTAAAGTTAGTTGCGATAACCCTAAGGTGCTAATCATTAACATTAGCAATGCTAAAGTGCCAATCATAATATTTTCACTGACACTAAACACAACGACAAAATGGAAGCTAATGTTACAGAGCATAATTCATCCATACTGTTACCCATCATGTGTCAACATCATGTTGCAATAGCATATCGCCCACAATAAGGTGAAATTTGTTACTGCACACCTCCTGTACAGCTTCAGGGATTGATTCTTTGGAACAAACTTTTCACTCGTGGTCTCAGTTTTATAGTTGCTAACTCTGTTGACGATTTTACCTAATTGACCTTGGTCAGAAAGAATGCAGGACATCATCAACAAGGCATTCTGGGTACAGAGTAATTGTCATTTGCAGCACTGCATCACAGGTGGAAAATGCGAGGAGACGAAACACAATGTCTGCGTAAACAGTCTTCATCCACTTCCAAATAAGAGCATGAATATGAAGGTCTAACTACTTGAAAAGTCGAAAACAAAAACTTCAACAGAGAAGTGAAACTTTTTCAACAGAGTTAACAAATCACAAAGTAAATTATCCTGAAACATTTATTTAGGGGAAGTTAAGTGCACAAAAAATTTTCAAAGTTATCAAAAATGCTAAAACACTAAATAAAAACATCTCTGCTATTAACGCATTGGTGGAAGTGTGTCCAACACTGTATTTTGTTGTTCATGTATTTATGGAAGGCTGGTTGCAGGATGAGTTTTAGATATATAATTTAAACTCATTTTATAATCAGAAGAAATTAAGAATCAACCTTATTGACCAAGGTTGTGTTTACAAACATGATCTTATTCAATTTAAAACTGTTGTTTCAAATTAAATAAAGAATCCATATTACTGCCTTTATACCTCAGATTTTTAGTTCAGAAGTTCAAGAAAATAGGGCTGCACAGTGGCGCAGATGGTAGATCTGTTGCCTTGCAGCAAGAAGGACCTGGGTTCGATTCACGGCCTGGGGTCTTTCCGTATGGAGTTTGCATGTTCTCTCTGAGTTCCACGGCTTCCTCCCACAGTCCAAGAACATGACTGTCAGGTTAATTGGTCTCTCTAAATTCTCCCTAGGTGTGAGTGTGAGTGTGTGTGTGAATGGTTGTTTGTCCTGTCTGTCTCTGTGTTGCCCTGCGACAGACCGGTGACCTGTCCAGGGTGAACCCCGCCTCTCACCCGGAACGTAGCTGGAGATAGACACCAGCAACCCTCCGGACCCCATTAGGGACGAAGGGTGAACAGAAAATGGATGGATGGAAGTTCAAGAAAATATAACTAATATGGATATGAATCCTTCATGATATTTAGTATAACAACTATTGATAAAAAGTGTTACAAATTCCCCTTTTGGCTATAAATCTACCAATGTGTACAGTCAGAGGTCTCCAATGAGTATAAAATTGGCTATTTCAGAACACCAGTGACATTAAAAAGTGCAGTAGCACAGCTTAACAGCACACACTAATTGCATTTAAATATGCTCATGTTAACCAATGCTGTTATGAGCCTCTTAATATTTTTTTTGAGAAAAAATAAATAGTATTTTGGGGAGATGAATGAGAACATCACATCTTCCTTGGAGGGCCATAACTCAACCTTACAGTAGAAACACCATGTACAATTTAAATGAGTCAAGGGAGTTGGACTTCGCTTGACTGAAATTACATGTTGATTCACGTATAGGTTTTTAAGAAAATTCCTGTTTAATTTAACATATCTGCTTCACAAAATCATTCCGATGTGAGACCACAGAAAAGTACTGCCACTCGCAGTTTGACATTGTTTTGATGCGATCGATTTAAAGTTTTTGCACAGCAGCTTAAATTCCCACCCATTTCTGTCTGCCTGTAGTGGGAATTACCATAGCAACCAGTGACTATGAAAATCTCTATTAATAAAGCACTGTTCTTGAAATTCTGTTTTTAAAAGTGTCGATTAAGGGCCTTATACCACTTAAGCTGCTTAAGAAAAAAATGACAAAAATTGTGTCAAGATGACCATAGAAACATCTTGTTTCTGTGAGACATTTTATGTGAGATGAAATGTGGAAAATTTGGTTTCAGACAAGTCATAAGATTTACATTAGCTTCATTTCTACAGCAGACGTTCACATGGGAGCTGAGCATCGGACAGCATGTGATGAAAAACACTCCATCTCATCAGATAATACTTTTCATTAACAACATGGCTGACTGTTGGAGCTTTGCTGCAGATTAAGCCAAATAAATAACATCTGAGCAAAGATGCTGAGTGAGTTAGAATTTATTTTTTCCAGGAGGAAATATAGTCTGGATTTTAACCTGTTTAGATTTCTGTGCAGAGATGTTTGGTTCTAAAAAGGAGCCAGTGATCTGGTGGAGACGATATTATTAGATGTTCTTTAAGTGCAGCTCAGGCTATATTAAGGAGACATTTATTCTCAGTGTTAGTCTACAGCTGCAAGATTAGATTTCACATCGGCTACATTTCATTTATTTTCGCAGTATTTCTCTATTCTAAATGCATGTTCTTCTTAAAATTTATTTTTAGGAAATACAGAAGGAACATTTAGTCTCCTGGTTGTCTTCGTGGCCTGATCTGCTGATTCTGATTATTTAGAATTTTTATTTAATGAATCAAAATATACCAGATGCAGAAACATTCAGGTTCATTCCTAAGAGTAGTTTGAATCTAACAATAAAAAAGGGAATTAACTAAACTGGATTTTTATAATTTAGCAAAAAGGAAGAAAGCGTGTGATTCTCGGAAATAAGAAGCCAATTTCTCAAAAAAGTGTTTTGTTGACCTGCAAAGTGTTATGTTTCCTTTCTGATTACCTAAAACCATCTGCAATACAGTCAGATCTGAGACAAATTAATAGATCATGAAGATTGGCCATTTTATTTTATTGTTAATATTCAGAAGCAGTCCTGACTTATTCTGGGAGCTACAGATGATGGTGATGGCAAGGAGGCCTTTCAAACGCAAACATTTGGAGTTCATAGCTATTAACAAAAAATTTCCTCAAAGAGCTCTGAGAAATTATTTTAAAAATGGCATTTTTCCATAAAACGTAAATATTTCTATAATTTTTTTCCAAAACTGACAATACCTGTCATTGTTTGACATTAAGGGATTAATTGAAACTTTCCCTATAAAACTACATGTGTGAAGTAACGGCAATATGAAAAGAATTTATGCAAATGAATCCTTGCATTAAAATAAGTTTCTTTTTGAGTTTGAGGCCAAACCTCAAAGACACCGCCTGTTTTGTTTTATTAACCTATCAGGCTTACTTCATTAAAATCTCTTTTGTTTGAGTTCTTCGACAACAAGTGGAAAACATTTGATATTTTTATTTTTCAATCTTTGATAAACTCAGTTTAATTATTTGATTCAATAAATATAAACCCAGACATAAAATAAAATTTGTATCCTTTAAAAATGCAGCTTTTAACTCACAGGAAAGGACAAGAAGTCCTCTTCAGATTCACTTACTATGAATCTGATTGGATTTTGATAACCAATAATAACGGGTTGATTAATGGACAATAAAAATCAGAATTAGGTTGATGAAAAAGAGATTGAGGAGAAAACCTTAAATGATAGCAATTATCTCTAAATACCTAAAACAACAAAACCTTAAACGTGCTACCTCTCCATGCTCCCTGGTTCGGCCTTTTGGAGTGTCCTCAGGCAGGAAGTAGAGTCTGGCGCTAGCCAGCAGGTGGCGCCGAGCCTGATCTTCCCACAGCAAGGTCACCTGTACAACAACAAAAACAGACCACAGCTATTTTTCCAACCATCTGAAAAACCGTCAGTTAGGCAGCATCTGTTTAAATCACTTCAGATTCTGGTGAAGTTTTACTTTCAGTTTCATTGTAATGAATTCTGCTTTCTAACATCTGGTTGAATGAGCACAAGGCCGGAAACTCAGATGGCTTCTCTGGCTAAAACTCAAGTTCTAAATCGATGTGAACAAGCAGAAAAGGCAAACAGAGGTGAGTGAGGAAGATGACGATTTAAATGTCAAACAGATCAGAATTAAAGATGACATACGTGAACTACAGGAGGACAGACAGGACTCTCCAATGGCTTTTATTGGAAACTCACACTGAACCACCGGCGTCGCTTGTTGGAGGGCTACTGGAACTTTGTTATCTATTCAAATGTATTTGAATAAAAGCTGCTCGTGGTGGAGCAGCGCCTCAGGAAGCTACTATAGACACATTCTTTGAGATCAAAAAATATTTGAAAACCCCCCGAAAAAATGTATTGGATTAAGAAAATATTGAAATAATCATCAACTCATTTAGTAATAGAATAATCGCTAACTGGAGTATACAGACTGAAAAAAGGCCATTTGCTGAAAAAAAATATATATTCAGAGCAATTAAGCAAAAACTGTTTTATAAATTGCATTTCATGTAAAAAAAGAAGCAAAAAACAAACAAATAAAAAAAAAACTATTTGCTACATTATTTTGCAACCCATTTATTCCCATAACAGATAAATACAGCTATGGTGAAATATTCCGTTGTGCGATTCATCGAGCCAATTGACATAAGGTATAATAATCTGTCGCCATCTGTATTTTTTGTGGACAGAATCTTCAGGACAGTTTTTTAAAGAAAAAGAGCTGCAATAGAAAGTAAGTACCGATAGTTTTCCTCCAAAATGTTGCATCTTGATATTGTCAAACAAATCAGGTAATAGTATTTTTTTTATGGTTTTACAGGCTGAGGTGACCTAAAATATCAAAACTATTTCAAAACAGGAGAGGATAAACTAAGATTTTGATGCACTGTATGGTTTTGTTACAGAGAAGAACGATGCAATCCCAATCCCAATCCATTGAGCTATCTATTGGTTTTAGTTAAGAGACAAATATGAGCTGCAGATTAATTTATGATGGACAACAAATCAATCTCATCAATAAATCACTCATTTATGAAGATTTCATTTTTGGAAAATCTAAATTATTTTTCTCACCAATCCCCTCCTTGGGCCTCCATAGTTCAGAGTGATGTCAGAGGCCGCCATCTTGTTTCACAGCTTTTAATTGTTTGGGCTCTGAATTTAGGTAAACTATATGAAAATAAACAAATCTATCAATGTGAAATGCTTAGCACTCTGTCCCAACAGAAAGCCTCTGCATCCAAGAACCTTCTCCATTGTGTTCTACTACTCTTCTATTCCTGGCCCATTCACTCTATTATTAATGTATCTATAATAGTGGCATATTAACACCTGTAGAACAGAACAAAATGTCCACAGATTGGGAACACTTTTTTTTTTTTAACAAGCCTGAGTAGATGGGAATAATGGTGAGTTTACTGCACTCAGTATTTTAGAATTGTTACAAACAATAAGCTGCTTCAAGTAACTTTTTAGGTGACTGATTAAAAAAACTGTTTGAACTGGGGTTTTGAGTTCAACGTAGCATCTTTGTTCTTCAGTCTGATGGGAGTCGGACAAGACAAAGTTTCAGAACTTTTTCCAACACCAATTAGCTGTCATGAATAATGCACTCTCCCATCCAAAGGGAAACGCCTCAATATGTGAAGCAGCTTCAATAAAGGAGAGAGTCTGAATTAATAAGGATTGTCACCTCGGCTATGCAGATGGGATCCTCCGGCCCACATTGGATGAAGTAGAACTCGCCGAGCTTCCACACCTGGAGCGGCCCGTCAGGCTGAGCTCTGCTGCTCACCGACTTGTAGAAGGCATAGCTGCCTCTCTGGCAGGAGGGAGCACCCACCCACTGAGGAGGAGGAAGACGACAAAGAGTTAACATGGAGCTCCACTCTTCATCACTTACCAATGTGAACAGCTGTAGAACAAACCAGAATGCAGGGGTTCTTATGGTTTAAAACAATCTGCAGGTTTCCAACAATGTTTTGGTTCTTTTCCCGTTTAACGTGTGACAACCATAACTCCTTGTTTTATCACAAAATAAGTAAAACGATCAGAAGCGTATGACAGTTGATTTTTGTTTGGATTTCAAACATTTGTTTGGCAAACCTGGAACCTCAGTGACATTTGAAAATGTAAAAAAAAACACTAACTCCACAGACTAAACATGAGCAGAGCAAGACAAAATTCATGTGTCAACTGTATCCTTAGAAACTGAAAGGAGGCAAAAACATCCTGGATTAAAAAACAATGTTTAAATCTTAAAACTTTGACTCAAATATATCTAAAACTTAAAAATTTTCTACATAGTAAAGTTAGAATGTTTACATACTTACAGCTTCAAATTTTCTGTTTCACAGTTCTTACATTTTAAACTTATTTTAAAGAAACGTCACGGACACTACAGAAGGCAGCAGAGCAGTTCCTCTACCCCACCTATTGCTGTACACTGCTGGTGTTTGTTTGGTTGCAAGGAAGTCTTGGCTGGTTAGAAATATTTCTGGTATTAATAAACAGAGCTATGTGAAGGAAATGAAACTAAATGGGGCAAACAATTAGCAGCAAGTATATTGAACTCTTATTTTTATGTATGAAATTGTATGAATGTTTGTATCTTGAATGTTTTAAGGGACTTTGGGTGGAAATTAGAATTTTGCTAACTCTTGCATATTGACGACAACAACGTACATTCATTAATATGGGTCTTGTCTTATTTAAATAAAATCAATTAAATAAATCAACTAATAAAATAAAATAAATGAAATGAAATCAATTAATTGATGAGCTGCTCATTGATTAGTTAGTAAAATTAATAGATAACTTTACTAACTTGTCAGCTAATAGCTCGTTCCAGTTTTATTACTCTATGAAATTTGGAACCTTTTGATAATAACATTCTGCAGAATGAAATAACACAAATGATTCAAAGAACATACATTTATTTATTCTATTATTTCAGATGCAGTAGGAATCATTTTTGATTTTTTTTTTTGCTACAAACTGAAACAAGAATACACATCACAGTCCAGTTCACACAAGAAAGAGTGCTAATGTGATATGGGCCATGACAGATACCATCTAAAGAACTCCACACTAAAGTAATGCAGGAAAAGTTACCAGAAATAAAACACCATAACTTTAAGATCTGCTTGCATACTTTTAGTCAGCAGCTAAAAAAAATTTAATGTTTCTTGTAATCTCCTAGAGCATTGGAAAGCAGAAATCAATAAATAAATAAAATAAAAGCACTGTGATCTGTGATCCTACAGATACATCTCACTACCTGAAGGCTTCCTCTCTAATGCTCTCTCAGTGGTTTGTTTATCCATGTCTGTAATTAATTGGATCACTTTCTGATTAGATAAGTGAAAAGAACCTAAAAATGTGAAATTTGGTTATTTTTCCTGATGTACAGAACCCTAGCCTAAAACCTGGAATTGGTACTTAAGCAGAATTCAGAACAGAGAAATGGGTAATTAAAAACTATTTTTCACTTCACAGGGCAGAATCTCAACCATTTCAAAACAAAAAAAGCCAATCGGTCTAAAAAGTTATCAGTATTTCAAACTGCTGAAGAAGCAACCCCAATGTAGCTGGGGAACAATGACATTAACCTTTTGCTGTGACCCCTTCAAATATTTTGTAGGGTATGTTCAAACTGAAATTTTGCAAAGTACATGCAGTGAGGCAGCAGTTGCACATTTTATCAACAACTTTCTGAACAGGAAATTGTAATATATTAAACAACTCAGGGAAGAAATGTTAAACATTAACCCCTTACAATATTAAAGCTGACGAGGCAGCTCCACATCCTTTCACACTCACTCTGAATCTGTGTGTTTCAACCTTTTATTCGAACTGCCTGAACGCCATGACATGCAGAAGCCTGTTCTATCTGAATCACCAGCATAGGCTTTTCCACAGAATTTCTTAATGTGGGGGATTTAAAGAAAAGAAAAACATAGGACAACAACTCGGAAAAACATTTAAGCCCTAGAATGAAAATCAAACCAATAAAATGTTAAATATAATATTCAGATGTTTTTGGGGTTTTTTCATCTGGAATAACAACTAAAAAGCAACAGGCAGCTTTCCAGAAACATGTCATAAACTTATGAAATTAAGTTAATCATTCAGAGTGTGTATTGAGGACGATCCAACCTGCAAATTCAGGGACTTAGTCTGAACCTCCTCTTAATGACACTCCAACCATGTGACAAAAGAATTTACAAGCCTTTATAGTGTTGGTTCAATCAAACACTAGAGCTATGTTTTCACCTTCACAATATTCCAATAAGTTTTGTTTAAATGACACTTTATATGAAGAGAAGCACTTCCAATCACATCCAAATAATTTCAGTCCTGACAATCATTCACATTCAATCCAATATCAAAGCATAAAATACAATTTGATGATAAATGCATTTCAACCACAAGCTTAACTAATGTAAACACAACATATTTTCATGTTCATGGCTTTCAAATTTATGTTGTAGGCTGCGGAAGTTGTCAGAGAAAAAGGCAAGGCAAGGCAATTGTATTTATATAGCAACTTTCAGCCAAAGACAATTCAAAGTGCTTCTACAAGAAAGTAAAAAAACCCCGAAAGGTTGCAGTGTAAGCTGCCGGATTGTACGTCAAAGCCTGTGTCACACTGAGTGATATTTTTGTTGAAATCTGATAAACACTGTGCAAAACACTGTGGTTAATAGCAGAACCAGGGACTTTTCATATTAAACAGCAATGAATTGCTGGATAAAATACATGACAAATGGATGGAAGGTTTAAAAAAAGAGCTTTTTAAATAATTTTCTTATTGAATGGGTCTGTAAATCTGTTTTATTATTAGACATTTACTCATAAGTGCAACACATTATACAGATTGATTACCCACAAATGGAGGTTTGAACGCCTTAATTTCTGTTAATTATGATGATTTTCCACTTACAGTTTATGGAACATGATATTTAAAATTAGAAAATTACAATTATACCAATCAAAAATCTTTTTTAAAAAACAGAAATCAAATCAAATCAAATCAAACTTTATTTGTATAGCACATTTCAGCAGCAAGGCATTTCAAAGTGCTTTACATCAAATCAAACACAAAATACAATGCAACATAGAATCAACAATAAAAACACAACATCAATAAGTTTGCAATTGATTACGTTTCGAATACAACTCTAAACAAGTGGGTTTTTAGTTGAGATTTAAAGGAAGTCAGTGTTTCAGCTGTTTTACAGTTTTCTGGAAGTTTGTTCCAGATTTTTGGTGCATAGATGCTAAATGCTGCTTCTCCTCGTTTGGTTCTGGTTCTGGGGATGCAGAGCAGACCAGAACCAGAAGACCTGAGAGTTCTGGAAGGTTGATACAACAGCAGCAGATCTTTAATGTATTGTGGTGCCAAACCATTCAGTGATTTATAAACTAACAACAGTATTTTAAAGTCTGTTTGAGCTACAGGGAGCCAGTGGAGAGACTTTAAAACTGGTGTTATGTGCTCTATCTTCCTGGTTTTAGTGAGAACACGAGCAGCAGCATTCTGGATCAGCTGCAGCTGTTTGATTGATTTGTTGGACAGACCTGTGAAGACGCCGTTACAATAATCAATACGACTGAAGAATGTTCAGTTCATTCCTGAACGCATGGATGAGTTTCTCTAGATCTGGCTGAGACATTAGTCCTTTAATCCTGGAAATGTTCTTCAGGTGATAGAAGGCCGTCTTTGTGACAGAAATGTGGGCTAAAAGAAAAGAGAAAAGTAGGCTTACTACCTGCTTAAAGGCTGCTATTTTTAAAAGGCACTTTTGATGTGACAAACGAGAGTCATCTGGACATATATTGTAATTGGGGCCTGCCCATAGCAATGCATAAGGAGCAATGCCTGCCATGCAATGCCTCCATGCATTGCATGGCAGGCACCTATTGTTCTACACCCAATAGAATGTTTTTTTTATTATTGGGGCCTGCCCATAGCAATGCATAAGGAGAGGCTCATCAAAATCACTAACGAGCTCACCAGGTGCAACTCTGGTCGTCAAGGGGACGAGGCAACCACTAAATCCTGAAAATACCCTATTTTTGAGGATTTTCTGTGTCGTCATAACTTCATGTAGAAACGCCATTCAAACTTCATTTTGTAGATACGTCCGTGATCTCTTTTAAAGTGAAGACAGCACATCGATATGAATTATGGTTTGTCCACAACTTCTTTCTGTTTAACCCAAAGTTTTTGATTTTTTGAAAAATCACAGTGTAAATGCTGCTCCGCTAGAGTGAGAGTCAGAGTGACATTTTGACCCCAAATCATTTTTTAACTCGCCCTCACGCTCACAAATATTGCATGATTGGTATGAAACTCGGTCATGACATTGATACGCATGCCTGCTCCGGTCAAATGTTTTCAAAAATTATCTAGCGCTTACGGTTTTCTCTCCAGGTGCTTCAGAGCAAAGTCATGTGCCAGGGTATCTGACAGATCTCACTGATTCACTTCCATGTATTTCTGAATAATTTCAGACCTTGGCACACACTTTTTTTATCTCATCACTGTTAATACTGTGAGTGAGGTAGAGATATGAATCGCAGGACTATCGGAGATGACAAATAGCCCTCTCATACGCTTCAAACGGTTTTCGAATATGTATTACGGTTCCCGAACAGGAAAGAGTTGTTTGCAATGCTTTTTTTAGTCAAACTGGCTGGCTCAAACAGAGAATTGTCTCCCCCTGGATGTCTCACTCACAGCTGGCAGAGAGGATTATTTACCATAGCAACGGAACCCAGAGCAGGGAGAGCTGCTTAGGACTACAAATACGCATCACTGTAGTTCTAACTAGTAGTTCAGTTAAAACAGAGGACTGAGCTGGCCTTTAGAACTACTTGCTGCTATGGGCTGTATATAACTCATTTAACTCAGTCACTGTTACACATGGGATGAGCTTGGCCCTTTGAAATGAAGCTTACTGAAAATTTCAAAATAAAAGCCCTTGAAAATTTTTACATCAGGTAATTGCTTTTTTGAGCTTCATATGACTGATTTAATCCAATGACTGTTACACATGGGATGACTTTGACCTTTTCAAATGAAGCTTAACAAAAATTTCTAAATAAAAGCCTTGGCAATTTTTACATCATGTAATTGCTCTTTTCGGCTTTATGTGACTGGTTTATCCAAAGCACTCTTACACATTGGATTAGTGTGGGCATTTAATATGAAGCTTACTGCAAATTTCAAAATAAAAGCCTCAATATGCCCCGGCGGTGCAATGATATCATTCTGCATTATCTGTTTCTCTCAGATTAGCCTTTTAGCTTAAATAAGCTATTACCTATTTTTCAGACTTATTAGCCATGTTTAGTATACTTAATGGAGTAAGTAAATGACAGTAAACATTCTAATGATACCCCACATGCTACTGAAAGTATTTATGCTTACATTAGCATATTTGCTCATTTTTTTTAGCTAATACACTTACTTTGTTCTGTGTATTAGCGAAACGGTCTCAATTTATTACATACTTTATCATACTGAATGTTGCATGTCTAGCTTACTTAACATTCTTGTGATTCTCCACATGCTATTGATTACATTGCAGCTTTCTTTAGCATTGATGCTAATTTTTAGCATCAGAATGTTGGGTCCAAACCGACGGGCACACTTTGGCAGGCCCCAGTTAAATTTCTTCAGGAATTTTCTAGTTTATTGAATATGACTGTATGTTAGTATCTCGCCTCTCCCCTGGAACATTAGCTGGAGATAGGCACCAGAAAATTAATAGATGGATGGACTGTATATTAACAGTTTAACAGAAAGTTTTGTTTGCTACTAAGCAACAAAGCAAAAACATTCTCTACTCCTCTATGTTTAGGATGCAAGAAATAAATAAATGAATATCCCTCTAACACAAAATAGTAGAAGTACCTTTTATTAGTAAATAAATTTATCAGAAATAAATTGCATGTTCAGTTCTATGCAAGAAGGAAATACAAGCTATGTTTGGTTGTTATGTCTAACAAGGTTGAGGATGAGTCTGGTTCAACTGCCAAACTCTCTACCCACTTCTCCAAAACAAACACAAAGGGATCCTGTGGCAACTAATAAAACTGACATTCATTTTCCTCTTTGCTCTACTAGAACAAATTATTACATCTCAAAATATGCAAGTTTAACAAACTCTTTTGCTGCTGAAAAAAATAAAGATCTCCCAAAACAGAGTTTTAGCACTTTAAAATCAAAGCCAAGAACAGGTTTCATTAACCTTTTCTGGAATCCTTATTTCATAACTGCTTTCTGTATTTACTAAAGTCTTGCAAAAAAAGTGCAACAAAAACAGGAGGAAATTTGTAAAAAGAAATTGAAACCTCTTGTGCATGTTACATGCATAAAAAACTAACGTTTTTAAAATAAATGTTATTCTGATAGTGAAGAAAACCTTTGACTAATTCTACATCACAGATAACATCCAACATCTTGGGTAAATCTTGATACATCTGCAAATGAACTTGTTTCTAAACACATTTGAGGGCTACTTAAATTCCCCTTTCATCTGTCACACTTTTTGATACCAATGATACAATGGAAATTCAAATATTTCATTGGTTTCTCTAAAATTAGAAGAACATACAATAATAACTATTAAAAGCATATTTTGGAGGAGCTTGTTCTAAATATTTATTAAATCTACAGCTCAGCTTTCATAATTAACTTGTCTCATTTCACAAGCAGCAGCTGATCACTTTTTGAATTGGCCGATGTGGAACAATAAGTCAGGAACACCTCTGATGTATTCATACATCTGAAAGCTGGTATCTTGCTGCTGCTAGTGAATAAACCTGCAGCTCTGATTTCTCTGCTTTATATCAGGAAGCAAAATGAAATGCCAACACCTGAGAAATGAAAGAGCTCGGCCTTTTCAGTAAACTGGATCCTCTGAATACATTTTAAGACAAAATCTTACAAATAAACAACCTGAAGGATAATCTGCGTCTTTCAAACCGGTGAGAAGCCACCATTTTGGATCCACAGCTTCACTTAGGAAACTACGCTTTTGTGTGACTTCTTACACATTTTTTTTGAATATTCATACATTCATACATACAAAGAACATGTGATAAAGCTGCTACCACGCTGGAAATTATGCACAGTGAACCAAAAATTAGGTTGCTTAGTTGAAAGAAAATATTTTGTAAAATTATTTTTGAGGATTATCTTTTGGAATATTGTCTGCTACTTTGATTTCTTAAGGCTTTTATAAGCAGAATATCACATTTAAATTAATCTCCATATACAACAGTAAATGGCTGTCATGTGAATTATACAGTTTTTTTCTATCGAAAAACCTTCTTCACCTTTTTCATTGTTGGCTTAAAGAAAAAGTTTACATTTGCTTTATTTAATCTCACAACATGTAATATGGTGTTTTTCCATAAAATATGTGTTCCATTACAAAAATAGTTGGAGATTTCTTCTGTCTGTATTCATTACAGACAGAAGATTCTTTACAGATTTTACTTATTTGGAGATCATTACATTCCTCCAAACTACAAATATTTTCTGGAATAATACTTTTAAACTCAAATTTTAAAATGGAATCATGCAAAAGAAGGTTTTCATCCCGTCAGAAAAAAATGGTTCAAAATCAAGTATTTTTTGAAGAGAAAACCATAAAAAAAACAATATTGTTTGGTACTAATGAGGAGTGGTTGATATTAAATGTATTTTTTAGCTGCAGATGCATTATTTGCTACAATGTATTAGACATTCACTAAAGGAATTCCATATTGTTTCATTTCAGGCAATAAAATGTTACATTTTCTTCTTTAAAAAATAAACTAACATATGTTTGTTTTGTTTAACCTATTTCTAATATTGAACAAAAAAAGTGGTTAAAGGAAAAAAATCAGCAGAATGTGCCAATATTTTTTAATCCGATTAATTGATTGTCAGAATAATCAATAGAATTATTGATTGCTAAAATAATTGTCAGTTGCACACTAGTTGGTACAGGATAATGAAGAGAGATCTGCTGATGGCGTAAATTAGACAACTATACATAAATGCTCAACTCTGTAGTAGTCTCAAAATATTAGAGAAATCATGCATAAGTTTATGACTTTTCTAAATAAGACTTTACACAGGAAAAATACTGTGGAACACAGACTGCTCTTTCCCATAGTGTGCCATAATATATTGTCAGAAAGATTTTTAAACGGTCCTTTACAGTTATAACCTGCTTTTTTATTTTTAAATAATCTTGTATAAAAATTTTTAAAACACTTGTTATATAGCACATGAATCACATCAACATTCCAATAAATAAAATACATCATACATCAGGCAGCTGCATTTTGTTATTACTCTAACATTGACAAGTCTGATTCAGCGGAGCTGAATTTTTATGGTAAGTGTTAGGCAACAACTTCTGATTAGTCTAATCATACGTACTAAGAGACAAAATACGGCAAAAGTCAGCAACACAGCTGATTACAGGCTTGGCAGCAGGCTACTGGAGAAAAGTGGATTCAAGCAGAATGCTTTTTTGTTTCACTCAACAATGTTGTCTGTCCATTTCAATTATGAAAATTTGTTTTTCTACATTAACATTTGGCTCAATAAAAGGTCAATTAGAAATTGTTGCAGCACACAATTTTACTAATATTTGACTGTAGGTCAAAATATTTTGTGATCACAAGATAAACTGAGGACCACATTTAGTCAAAATCATACAATTTTTTAAGGGTCTTAGGTTCTAACCTATCTACATCCGAAACCAGAAGAAATATGTTGGTGTCATTTACACATTACTTTAAATCCAAATCCCACCGGGGTATGAATAATTTTGGTCTTATCAGTATGTTGTTATTCAGTAGGGGAAAAAAAAGTCACAAATCTCTGCTCAGACTTTATGACGCAGCTGTAATCAAAACCAATGTAAGAATCTGCACACAATTTGTCCTGACAGTTGATAATTTAAATCATTTACTTCCATCAGAGTCTCCTGTCTGATCATGTTTTATTTAAATAAAAACTGATAACCAGGTAACCATGGAAGCAGGCACAGGCAATACAGCTCTCATGTTGTCATGCAACATGATGTTACATCTCTTTACACTTTAATATTTTTTGTCAAAAACAGAAACCAGGGGGCAACAACACAACATTTTATTATTTGGCAGTTTTGACCCTTTATTTAATACTGAAGACTGAGATCTTTTAAAGATAATCAAGCTGATCCACAAAGAAAGCAGCACACATGCTATACAGAACACGGCTGACAGGATGGGCTCAGTTTTTACAGCTCCACACTGCAGCAGCCGCAGAAACGCTGCTGTGGCTTAAACTGAAATCCATCATGTCGCCTCAGCTGCTCTGATCTCCTGTTTGCAGCTAAAAAAATAGCAAAAAATGTGAGTCACAGCAGCTTCACAGTAAACATAAAGCATGGACCAACAGTTGGATCTAAAATATTAAACTGATATTTGAAAAAGACAAATATAACTGATTGCATGATCCTTTTTGATTTATGGTTATTATTAAACTATCTTCATGCTGCATAAATATAAGCACTGACCTTCTACAGGGGCTATGAGGTTTTTAAATGAGTGGTTCCGTCTAACAAAAAGCAGAAATATCCAATTTAGCTCATTTCATTGTACAATAAATTATTTAATTTCCCAAAGTGTATTTGATTCCGCTGTGACCTATTAAAATTATTACTGGTTATATACTGTTTCCAGTATAGATCAATACAAATTGAGGCATAAATAAATTATTCTATATAGAAATAAAAATGTAATTTTGAAGAGAGCTTTCTAAGATTGGATTTTACAAACAGCAGAATTTAGTATTTTCTTTATATCAAAATGAAAGTATCTTTAATCTTTTTGGAATCTTGGACTGATCCCAAAGAACAATAACTTGAGTTTGTCTACTTTGGCCTAATGAAGTTCTGACTATTTCAAATACCAAATACATATTCAAATTAATCCTTATACCATGAACTCCTGGTATTTACAGGGATCAGGGAAATAACTAAATACTTGAGACACCCTCTAAAACATATATTAAAAGTTCAAACACCTAAAATACATTAATAAGTATTAAATGTGTGTCAATTTGCAATAGGCCAAGGAATTTTCTTTTGAATATGTTTTAAGGGGAAAATTTTTTATAAAAATATAAATAACTTACAAATTTATTCACATTTGAATAGGCGAGTTATGTTCCACAGAATTACATTGCATTAGATGCTTAGCAAACAGTAGATTAAGGTATGTGACGTGCCTGGAGGCTTCAATGGGGACAAGTCTCAAATACTTTCATTTTCTGTTTTATTAAAAACTACTTCCTCCATCACAAAATCTGAGGTGCATTTTCATGATTAATGTTTGCTGCATTTACTTGAAAAGTTTAGTGAAAATAAATTTGCATGTGGTGAAGTTAGACCTGTGTGAATTTATTGTATATTAAAACAAATTCAATTTCCATCTGCAAAGTTTATTGTTTTTCTCTTTTCTCTCTTGCTTTCTTCTAAAAACTAGATGACAAAAGTTTTCAGTCTTGTGCATTGATCTCAACTAGACCTTTTTTCTAAAGGACAATTTTGTTTACAGAGCCATTATAATTCATTTTATTTCTATTTTTTTGTTCCTTTGTTTATTTATTTTGGATATTTAAAATGTGTTCCAGTTCCACTGTTAAATCTTCATCAGAATTCTAAGTTTATTGATCTTTGAGAAGGCATTCGTACATTATTATTGTAATATCATTATATTATTTGAAAACAACAATATTATCTTTTATTGCAATAACTTCTGGGACAATTTATCAGACAGCAACAATTTATCAGGTGTAGTTGTAGTAGTAAAAATTAGAATTGTAGAAATGATAAGATCCCAAAGAAAACTTGAAATCACCAATAAAAGCCTGATTTAAAAGCTTCCATCCATTTTCTTCTGCTTTATAGGGCTGATTGAAACCTCTTTGTGTAAATATTAGGATGTTAAGACTAAATTCAGGATCTGTTCGTTTCTAGATGCTTCTTGTTTTCAGCTTAATGTAGAAAAAAAAAATCAACAAATCAACTAAACTGCTCGCAAAACTTTAATATTTCATTCACAGGTTAAGTTACTTTAAATAGAAAAAGGTGTCAATTCTTACATTTGAGAAGATCAATGCAAAAATACAGGGAAAATTTACTTAAATGTAAAATTAAAATAGATTCAAAATAGAAATATTGTAGAAGTTCAAGGACCTGTGGGAAAAATCAAGAGCACAAAGAAATCATGTAAGCTTGTATGAACTGTGATCAAAAAGAACAAATATTTATATTTTATTGATAATATATGTCTTTTCCATTGATCAGCCCATGCCTGCAACTCTGAATTTAGGCTTCCTCTCAGGGGCCGCACAGTTTTAACTGAGTATTTTTCCATATTAAATGTACAGCTATAAATCAGGCAGATGTCTTTTTCCCCTAGCTTATTATCCACATGAAATAAAAGATCCGATGTATAAATTGAGGGTGTGGTCTACATTGGAGAAGATTTACCAAACAAAATGCATATAATTTATTTTCTCTGCTTTCCAGCCCAGTTATAGTCAGCAGGGGCGTGTGTTTCCAAACTGCAGCTTCTCACCAGCAACCAGTCGTTCCTGTTCTGCTAGCAGTTGTCGTGACGTGAGCTTTCACCTCCTCTCTGCTGTTTAAAGGCTGAATATTCTCAAATTTTCACTCCCCTTTCTCCTCCTCCAGCACACCCTCCCCCTATTGTACCCACCACAGGCTGCCCTCCCCCCCAGCTCACATCAGCCCTCGGAGCGCTGTGAACCAGCTGTGGCAGGCCCTGGATCAGTTTTACCAAGATAAGAATAAAATGCCACAGCAGCGCAGACTCTATGTAAATCAACCTCCATTGATTTATTTGTTTTTTTGTTCAAATAAATGAACTTCTAATAAATGACATCACTGTGATGCATTCAAGGACCTGTGGGAAAAATCAAAAGCACAAAGAACTAAATGACTATGGTAAAAGATCTCAGTGTCGTTTTTCTATATTCAAACTAAACATTACTCTTGCACACAACTGTAGAAGAAATATTAGTAAAGGTCAAACAGTAAAAAGTAAAATTACAGAGCTGCAGTAGATTAAATTAACACAAGGTCTCTATGAAAACTTTATGGCTCCATCGTAGAGACATGCTGACGAAGAAACAAATACCAGACCAAGACAAACACCAAACACCCACGGAACAATTACAGCAACATTAACAGGATGAAGTCAGAAAACATGAGAAAAACCACACCAAAATGACTTTAAAGGATTTAGGTTCAAATCCTGCTTTAAGAAATTTAAATTGTAAATATCTAATTTAAAAATGTGACTAAATAACTTGAACTTGAGAGAATCCCAGAAATACTTTGATTCAAGATTAGTCAAAGTTTATGTTTTATTTGAGATGCACCAGACATTAGAGTTGGCCAATTGTTCCTTTATTAATTGCAGTTGTTGTTTTCTATATTTTCTATCTATATTTTTCAGTATTAAAAAATATAGATTTTTAATTCCCCAGTCATTCATTAAAAACATCAAAAGTAAGCAAAAAATAGTAATCAAAATTTTCAGTGCAGAACCCTTATGTGATTTCTGTTTTTTAAAAACAGAAATCACATAAAGGTTGGAGTTAGACTAATATCAAAATTTGGGACAAAACAGATGATACATAATTATTACATATATTTTCCTATCATTTCAACACTCAGGAAAAAAATAACCTTCGCACTGCTGACATTGCTTCATTTTAGGGCTGTTGTAAACAAATATTTTAGTAATCAAGTAATCCATCGATTATTCTTACAATTAACTAAGTAATCGGATTAAAAAAAAGATAAAATAAAATATTGGTAAATCTGGCATAACAGTTACGTTTTGGAGTTTAGAAAACTAACCTGTAAGAATAACAGCTCAGTTAACCTGAAGAAAAGTTATACAAAGATCTGAAATTATATTCAAATCAATAATAAAGAGGCAGGCTCACAAATACGCTTATAAAAATGTCTATAATCCAGCTTTTAATTTCTGTATTCATCTTCAGCAAGTTTAATAGATGAACTCTCACTTTGCCCCATACCTGTCAAACTTTGGGTTTGAGAATACGGGGAAATGTCACGAACGAACAAAGTAAGATGGGGCGGTGGAGGGGAGGAAATAGACCAGGTTCCAGGTGAACTTAAGTCCGCGGGGGAAAGACGACGAACTTAAGAACAGGAGGTTAAAAATATCAACATCTAGCGTTATTGATGTTAATGCCAAAATATTAGGGGTACTGGACCAATTTTAATATCTGAGATCAGCATTGCTGTTATGGGCGATTGCCAATATTATTTATGCTTTACATATTTCCCTACCCTTTAAGAACTATTTAAAATGAACATCACCCCCATGGTTGCTTCTCTGCTTCAGTTAAACACCCCACAATCTTGCGCTGAATCACTATTAGTTCCACATGAACAAAACAAATACCCCATGGCCATCTCAAAAAACCTACACAAATGACCACAACACAGAAATAAATATCAGTTGTTAATATCAGCCCAGTTTTACTTATTGGGCTAATATTGATGTTAATGCACCCCTGTTAAAGATGCATCCTTTTATGTATAAATGGGTGTAATAATAACTTTATGCTGAGACAGAATTCTAGCAAACTATTTTCAGAACATATCCAAAATTGATGACCCAAGACAATCCTACCAAACAGTAACAAAATGTATTTAAACACATTTAAAAAAATGTTCATCCATCTCGCAAATAAAGTGTCACCAAGAAAATTTGGTGACACTTTATTTGGTGGAGCGTGAATAAGGCTGACATGACACTGTCATAAACATAACATCCGTCATGAACACGAAGGAGCCTCTATGAATGGACCTTACCAAGCTCCGCCCACAACCGACCCACGTGACCGCAAGTCTCACAAGCAAAGCCTCGTAGCGCATTATTTCTATGTAAACATGACTCCATTAGTGCATCATTTCTACCGGATTTTCACGATATATCAGCTACTACAATAGACAGAGGAAATAACAAGTTCATGTCATCATCTGGTAGGAGGTTACTGGTTTTTCAGTCACAAGCTGGTTGCAAACCTGAAGCCAGCAGGTGTCAGTCAGTCAGTTATGGTAGATCTGAAATTTGGTTTGATGACCTCAATATGAGAAGCTACAGACTGATAAGAGGAACCAAAGAGCTCTGTTAAGGTAAAGAAGCCATTTGTTTGTTAAAAGTTTATGAAATCTATTTTTTCTATTTGATGTTTGTTATGAATGACGTATAGTCACAAACGAACAGGGTAATTAGTCCAACGTTTAGAAACTACAACAGCTGTAATGAGCCACAGCAAAGGTAAACAAAAGTAAAATAACCCGAACAGGTGATCAACTCAAAACCACTAGTACCTTTTTACTCTGTCTCTCTCTTTGTGGTTTAAGCACACCTGTTACCGTGGCAACCGCCTGCGCCCCCGCAAGACGAGCAAAGATTACGTTAAAAACAAAACCTTCAGTCCGTTACGATATCAAGTTTCCAGGCTTGATATTTATTTCTGGATTATTAAACAGCGCTTCCCTGAACACAGCGATGGTTGATTGACCAGCTGTACTTGGTGCTAGAGTGGCTAACACGAGTAACAGTTTAGTCCAAAGCCTTTTCTGCTAAAATAAAATCTTTAGTGTGTGTCAGATACAGTACACATTGCATATTGATCAGTTTAGCTAAAGTAAGACTGTGTAGCAGACAGGCTTCAAGGTGTAGAAGTTGTATCAGAACTACTATTATGCTGTACTTAGCTAACGAGAAGCGTGTGTTTGTGAGACGGCCACCCACGTGACCACGTAGAATGTGCATCAGCCAATGAAAAGCGGCCCCTCTGGTAAGGTCCATGTATGTGACCGTTGTCATGAAGTGTCATTCGGCAAATAATGACGCTTTAAATGCAAAATTGCTTTTAAAAGTTGCATTTAAAGTCCATTAAAATTGCCAACTTTGCATTATTTTGTAAACAATGACAATGTAATACAAAGTTGGCACTATGAATGGACTTTCAATGCAACTTTTAGAGCAACTTTGCATTAAAAGTGTCATTACTTACCAAATGACACTTCATGACAACAGTCAGACATTCATAAAAACTCCTTTGGTGTTTGTGATAGATGTTATGTTTATGATAGTGTCATGTCAGCCTTCTACAAAGTGTTACGAATAATCCTAATCTAAAATATCTACAAGAAGGTCTTCTTTTCATACAGTGCAAAAATATGTATATCTTACATTTTCTGTTAAAAATGACACTCTTTATAAAATCCAATTGATACCTCTAGCGACAGTCAGAACTATACCTTATGGCAACCCTGCTGTTAAATTGGATGTTACAAAGTAACAAAGTTAGTTTTGTTGAGAGAGTTATTGCTATAATACTTTATTTTAAAAAATGTAAAAAGAAATTTGAATCAGCATGTACAGATTTGATTTAGTGAAGGATTTAGAACTAATAATATAATTAAATAACTTTTTTCCTTCTATAGTTGTCATGATTTATTGAAGAAAAAACATTAAATTGGAACCTCAGGCCTCAAAGAAAGTTGAAAATTGGCCAGGAAAGCCTGAACACAAACCTAATTGCTTTAGGCATCAATAAACAATTTTTTGCACAAAAATAGAAATAGACAAAATTATTGTGTATGTCACATGACTTTACTCAATATGCTGTCAATAGTCCATTATTGAAACATTCCTTCACAAAATCAAATTTGGACATGCTGTCTAAAATGGAGGATCCTATACATGTTCTAAATAAACAACAATAATTTACTCTGAGCGATACTAACATTGTCACTTTGTTGCATCTCTGACGACAGTCAGACATCAATTGGGTTTTATAAAAAGGGTTATTTTTAGAAGAAATTGTATGACATACATATTTGATGCCCTGCATTAAAAGAAAACTGTTCAATTTTAAGTCAGAATTACCTAAATTACTTTCCATTTTCCAAATGCATGAATAATGACACAAGAATTTCTTAGAACATAATAATTCTACATATATTGTGTAATTATTTGGTGGGATTCTGTTGGGTCAACATTTGGGCCAACTTAGCTTTTAAGTTGGTTAGCTGATATGAAGCAATATTATATATTGCATGAAGTCCACCAGTCGGTGCCTGGTTTGATGCACCCGGATCAAACAATGGCTCGTTAGAAGGCCCAAGAGAAACACTGACATGCTGAAAAGATTGTTGGTACTACCGAGGAGAGAACTAAAACATGCAGGATGCCGGTCCTAGAGAACCGGCTTTGGGCACTCATGGTTTAAATGTGTTATTTCTGCTCCCATTAGAGGAGCAGAAATAACTTGATTCTTGATTTAACCACTACTGCTTTGTTTATATGTTAGAAAAAATTCTAAAGACATAAATGAACATAATTCAATTCCCTTTTTCTAGTAAGTAAAAACAAATGCTATTGCCTTATATGCAATAGCTTTCCCTAAATAAATTTAAACTGGCTGAAGCTAAAACTATGCCATGTGAGAAGCTTTGGCTAAAACATGTTTCCTATACAGGTGTAATTGTCCTAAACATGTGTACAGGAATGGCTTAATTACTGCTCTAAATACGTTTCTTTCTTCACAAATTGCCTTTTTTGAGTCTGTATGCTCCTGTCAACAGTTAATCAATTACTAAATTAGTTGACAAATATTTCAATAATCTATTGATCACAGTTAATTATTTTGACCTTAATCTGGTTAAAACAAACATCCAAGTCCTCTCATCAAACTTCTTTCAACAGCCAACCCAAAATCGTGGACTGGCATGTGTCAACACTGCTCACATCTAAGGCTGTGCAATACATCACAAGTATATCATCTTTGCAATATCAGTGTGAAATATTTATATTGCAAAGGAATGTTTGAAGTGAAGGAATTGTGCTATGAATTTGTATTTTTTATGTGCGATATTTAACCAATTGGACAGCAGATTCTCACAACAGACACAAAAGGCTTTGCTCAAAACTCTAAAGGTCACTATGCAGATGAGAAGGAAAGAAAATAGACAAACTGATCATCATTGCAATATTTACCCATCATTATCATCACTGCGTTATTTTCTAGTAGTTTTGGAGGATTAAGATATAAATTTTATAGTTATATATTTTTATTGTATTTTATCTATCCATACACCATGGTCCCTAGTGGCTTCAGGAGGGGTGCTGGTTTCTATCTCCAGCTAATATTCTGGGTGAGAGGTGGGGTACACCCTAGACAGGTTGCCAGTCTGTAACAGGGCAACACAGAGACAGACAGGACAAACAACCATGCACACACACTCTCACACATAGGGAGAGTTTAGAGAGACCAATTAACCTAACAGTCATGTTTGTGGACTCGAGTACCTGGAGAGAACCCACACAAGCACAAGGAGAACACGCAAACTCCATGCTGAAAGACCCCGAGCCGGGAATCAAACCCAGGACCTTCTTGCTGCAAGGCAACAGTGCTACCAACTGTGCCATTGAGCCTCCCTATTGTATTATATTTCACTTAACTTTCAATATTTCTCTATGTTTTCCAAAACTTTGAAGCACTTTGTTTTGTTTTTTTCAACATTAAAAGCCGTCAGACTGCTGCACAGCTTTCTGTCACGTGCAGATAAAACAATGTACTTACACATATTTTATGTGTTTTAACCATTTAATGATTTTGGAATTTGGACATCAATATGTTGTGAATTCCAGATAAATGGAGTCTCATTTTTTGCATAATCCAGAAATCGGAATCAGTAGTAACCGCTTTGACTGTTCCATGTACTGGGAGTGGCATAAAAGAGATTACTTTAATAATAGCCTTTATTAAAGCCACAAAAAGCTCAGAGAACAGTTTCCACATTTCAGGATTTTAATTTTAAACTGATATTTTAAAAACCAAGGCCAGATGTTCCCATTATCTTTTAAGAGACAAACACCCTTTTTGTGCAATATTTTCATACAGGTAACCTAGGTCCGTATATTATGTGCCATCATAAATACATGAGAACTAAATGAAATACATCAATGTCAAACTGACTCTGGACAGCTCTCCATTTTAAGGCTACTTGTTCTCATTCTGAATACTCACTTTACAAAAATACCATGCTGTACTGAAACAGTTTCTGCCTTGTTTTCACTGAAATATAACAACCCTCATTTAAATCTAGGTTATTTTGCAGTTGAATGTATATTTTTTAAATCAGTGAAATAATGGGACACATTATAGAAAATTTAAACATTTGCATGAAAATAATGCAGCCAGTTGAGGCATTACGTGGATACACCTTTCCCTAAAAGAAACACAACAAAAAAGAAAACTCTACTTCAGATTCTTAGAGGTTTTTGATGAATTTGCTTACAGTAACAACAAACAATAGAAAATCACATTTTCTCTAGTACATGATGAAAAATGAAAAACTAGTTCTGGCCTAGTATGGATCTATTGGCCCATATTAGGCCAATAGACAGAAACATCTCAAGCCCTATATGAATTGCATCATTCACCAAGAACTGGCGAAAAAACACTGTAACATAATTTTGATAATATTAAACACTCCTAAAAGAGTAGAAAGAAGTCCTGTCTATTAAGTCTAAAACTCCAACACTGAACATTGTAGTTGTTTTTGTACTTTTTTTTGGTTTTTTTACCCTCCAGGGGGTCTTTTTGTGGACTCTAGTGTCCCTTATATGACAGTAGGCTGACAGGAAAGGGGGAAGAAGAGGGGAGGAGACATGCGGCAAATGTCAGTCGGGTCCGGGAATCGAACCCGCGACGGCCACGTCGAGGATTCAAGGCCTCCAAATGCGGGTTGCGCTATCCCCTACGCCACCACAGCACGCCCGTTTTTGTACTTTTAAACTTCGGTTACCATAAAATGTTAACACAATATTTGAACTGTGCGCACTTGGAAGTATGGGTGTAGCAATACAATAATCTCACGATACGATATATATCGCGATATTTGGCAAACAATACAATTCAATACACTTTCACAATTTTCTGAAAGATTTTAGTGACATTTTGTTTTCCATAGACTTGGATTTAATTAACTGAAAACTGATTAAAAGCATCAACTACACAATATCTGACTGATTGGACAGAGTCTAACAGTCTACAGCTGGACAAAATAAATCAAAGATGCAGTGAGAAAATTAGTTTCTGTCATTTAATTCATGTGGATTTGACATGAAACTCAAAGTTTCAACAGTGATCCAGGAGCTGAGTCAGGAGATTATCAGCATCTGTAGACTCTCAATATGCAAATGATTGCATTTATGTTTTTCTTTTGGACATACTGTGGCTGCATTCTGGAGTTAAAAAAGTATTTTGGACTATAGGGAGATGGATTTTCTACTTTGGCTCACGGAGTTAGCCGTGGCTGTAAGCTGTTAACTACTAGCTGCTGGGGGAGTGGCTCTGCCTCACCCCGCAGTGATCAACTCCTTGCAGCTGAGTAGCGCCGCCATTCCCCTGCTTGGATCTCTGAGTAACTGCCTCTCAAACTGCCAGGATCTCATCGTACTCTCAGTCTCTGATATTCTTTGTCAGTTGCTAATAAGAATGATCGATCGCCATCGTCATCGTGGTAATCCTCACTGCGCTTAAGCAAGAAACACTCCAAAGGTTATAAATTTAAGCTTAATGCCCCAACAGCAAAATGACAGCCTGAAATTGTAAACTGCTCAAAATAATAAACTATAGAATGATAGGATTAGATAAAATGGCTATTCCTAGAAACTAAAAATCACATTTAAAAAAATGTTTTTTGGGAGGAGGGTTAATATACAACAGATATTTAATGATTGGACTTATTTATTTCAAAAGTACTTCAAAAGTCCCAAATATTTGTCTAAGTGTCATGTTACTAAATCTTTGAAGAACTACAGAGAAAGAAACAAAAATATTTTTAATTTTTTAAATTATTAATATTCCATCACAATGAACAGGTGAAGAGGTTAATATGTCTACTTTAGCTTAAAAGATAAAAAAAATATTAAATTATTAATAAACAGTGAGTCTTAGTTATAAAATGTTGCCAGAAAGATATTTTCTGTCCAAAATGTTACATCTGATTCAAAAAACTTTAAATTGGTCACTTTTAGCTTGATTGATTATTTTTGTCATTTTAACGCTGACACATTATTTTTTAAAGAAAAACAGATCAGATATAATACACATCTACCAAAACTAAAGCAATCATAAACATATTTAGTGTAATTACTGTCCACTGACTAAACATACAGGGAAAGGGAAAGGTAGTATTTATTTATTATTTTGCATTTATAGGATATGTGTGGGACTAAATTTCAGTCCATGTATTTACCAGTTAATCATTTCAGTTTCAGGATAGTTGCAGGAAAATGACCATAAAGTATGAAAATAAAAACATAGTTTTTAAATGTACTTTATGGTGATTGGTATTCTAGAGTCTTGCTTTTTTTTATATAATAAACTGTCAGTGTCAAATTTTATGCATAATTAGACCATTTAAACTTTATTTAATTATTAATGTTTTTTTAATTCTAAAAAATATTAATGGCAAGCCCATTGACTTAATTAAAATGTATATCATTACTTTTTCATTTTATTTGTTTTTTATGCTTTGTTCGCTCATTTATTATTGCTTTCTGATTATAATATTTTCTTTTTGGGCTCAAAATTCAAAGAATTTTTCCCTCTATACTGACTGAATTTTTTTTTTTTTATGAAACCGTCAATTCCTTTTTTCAAGATGCCATGCACTTAATTACAAACTCTAAACGTTAAATACCATTTAAATAAAGCCTCATCTAAACCCAATGTTCTCATGGTTCATCAGATTTGCATACTAAACATTTCTAAAAACTGGTCAGAGTTAACAACTACTTTTTTGTGTTGCCTAAATGAATAACTAATTTTTCCAGCTTTACCAGTAATATTATTCATTTCAATTTTGACTTGCTTTACATTTTCTTTTTTGCAACACTGCAACATAAAATGGCTGCCAGTTATTTTGTGTGCACAGAATAACCTTTATAATAACTTCTGAATATTGTAGAAGCAACCAATTTTAGCCATCAGCTGGATTTTAAAAAATATTTTTGGCCCAGATCACCATCAGGCATGTTGCCAATTTATTCTCTGATGGTTGAGCTGTAATTATGAGCAGTGAAACAAAGAAAAAGACTACAAGAAAGCAATTTATGTGTTGTTCAACCCCCTAAATCTGCAGTGTGCATGTATTTAACTTGATTACAGTGACGATGCATGATAAATACCATCATAAAGTGAGCAGGCTGGGTAATAAACATACTATTATGCAGTGTTGTATGGATATCACAGAGCTCCGGTCTTTTTTTTTGTGGGCCTGGGGGAGGGCCAGCTGAAGCATTGCTCCAGCCTAGCGGCAGGCAGGAAAATAAAAGCCACATAATATAATCTGAGCAGTGAACACACACACACACACACACAAGAATTTAAGATGGAAACCCTTAATCTGCACCATGCCTGCGTCAGTTCTCGTGATATTTCTCAATTTTTTTTTAAGTACAGTTTTCAGAACAAGAGTGAAAGAGGAAGGAGGGATTTATACATGAATATTAAGAATAAAATGTCCCCTGCTTTGCACAATGAATAAATAGACCAACAAATGAAATCCAGCCAGCAGTACTGACCTTGGCTATATCCTGTTATTGAAAAAAACTGACAACTTCACCTCTGGGGAAAACAATACCTATAAGATCTCAATTTCTCTCCTGAATTAATATTTATACAAGGATATTATTAAAAACACACAGCCAAACTAAAATAAATAGATTTCTATCAAAATAAATTACTTGTATATCAAATAACCACACACATATATTCATTGCCCTATCTGAGTGTCCTCTGCATGTTTCTTGGCTTTTTAAGGCAGGACTATACACCAGTTATTTCAAGTACAGAAACGTACACAATATTAACATTCCTCCTTAAAAACTGCTGGAGACAAAATGTCGGGGTGGATTTGGTGATAATAATATCAATATGCTGCTTCCTATTATTATTATTTCAACGAACTGCTCCTCCACCTACTAGTCAATGTCGAGTGAAAAAATATATATATTTGAATGTGCAATATTGCGTCGGTAAAAATATATTTTTATAAAAAAAAATAAAAATGGCGACGCGGCGGTTAGCTAAAAATGTGACCGAGCTGAAAAAGTTTCCTGATATTTTCAGGCAGGGGGAGAAAAAAAAAGGAGGGCAGAAATTTTTATTTTTATTTCAAGCTAATGCGGGTGGGGGTTGGTAGCCGGGAGACTAATGTCGACACGACACTCACACACAAAGAAATTAATCATTAACACGGAGAAAATATCTGCGATATTAAACTGAAATTTAACGGCTGTCTTCCAGGCGACAGCCCTGAAGAAATAACCAGTCTGTTTCGGCCTGAAAAGCACAAATATCAGCCGTTTATCTGCCACCTCCGGAGGTGGAAGAGGGGGGTTGAAAAAAAAAAGTTGAGGCTAGCTGAATAAAGTTGTAATTGCAGTCAGACCAACTCTCGGTGGCTGATATGGGAAAACAATCAATACGACACGGCTAAATTCGGCTAAAATAAAGGCGGAAATTGACTCGATTTTACACAGACGTATGGTTAAAATATCCCCGGGTCAATGTATGATAAAATCTCCGTTCAAAATTTGATAAAAACGACATTTATTTAGAAATTATATCGGCGTTACCTGTATTGCATTGTGCTCCATTGCAGTCCTGCATTCCCTCTCAGTGAGGCCCCTCTCTCCGGTTACACCGCCGGGACACGCCGACACGCAAACAAACGCACCACAGAGGAGGAGGGAAAAAAATAAAAAAGAAAAGCTTTTCTTCTAGTCTACTTTTTCTCTTTTTTTAAATGGGTGGAAATGGCACGGGATCTAGGTGTGGCCAAAGTTTGCCACAGAGTACAACTCCATGCGAAAATCACATTTAAAGGGGGGCATTTTTACTTCACTAACATGACGTATTTCCGACTGAAACGGAATACGAGGGCGGGGTTAAGATTAAAAAAAAAAATCTAAAATCGAATAAAAATCCATTACATTGTCCTTGCATTTACCAACAAGTTCTCGCTAATATTCTGAAATTGTCAAACAGCTCATCTCTGTGCAATCACGTAACCTATATTAACTTATAGTGTTAATAAAGTGCATTCACACATAACTTTCTTTAAAGTTAGCACCCTTAACACTTGGTTTATCAGCCTAGATCGTTAAAAGTATAAAGCACAACAAATACTGGCTTAGAGTAAAGTTGAACATACTTATCTAGTCCCCCCGTTATTGTTTTTCTGTTTACAAAAAAGTTTCCTGCTTACAGTTGGCAGAAGAAAAAGAATAATAGTCATTAATAATTGAATTAAATCCATCTTATTTTACATTCTGCTTGATGTTTTTAATATATAGTTACAAAATAATTTATACTCATTGAACGTTTTCACATGTTACCCTGTTACAGTCACAAGCATCATATTAATCCATGACAATAAACTTGAAGGGAAATTATGCATTTAAAAAAAAAGAACTAAAAATTTAAATCATCCAATCATATTCAACCGCTGACAGACCAAAATCATACAGTACAACTAACTGCTTTCAGAAGGTTCCTTGTGTAATTTATAGTTAGTATAAATATACTAGTTCTCTAAAGAATTTAGTGAATATGCAGCATCACAAACACCAAGGAACAACAGACCACTAATGGGTACATTTGTAAAGAAAGTTATTTCAAGTTATAATATAATATCACTCTCCATGGTGACACATGGTTTTGGCAGTATTATGCTTCTCGTCAGCAGGGATAATAAGAAAGTTGGTCATAGTTGATGGAAGGTTGGATGGAACAGTCCTGGAAGGAAATAGTAAACAAACCTAAACAAAGAGCCCCTACCATGGATGATTCAGATCAAAGCATGTTCATTTGTTAGAGAGGCCTAGTCAAAGTCTATACCTAAATCCAACTGTTGTCGCAATATAATATTAATATTTCAAATAACTGATTGAAATGTATTATTTTTGCCAATAAATTGTCCGATTAAAGTTGACATTCACAGAACAAAGTGTCCAAGGTGTAACAAGTTTCAGAGAGGGCTGAAGGCACACATGGAGAAGGAGAAAGAGCAAGGAGAAAGCAAGGAGAAAGACGAGTTATTATAACTGACATTGTCATCACAATATTTTCCAATATCATCCCCACAATGTTTTTTGAATATTGTGCAGCTCTACTCCATGTTCAAAACTAGTACCACAAAAAAGCCTTGAGGTGCAAGGTTCACACTCTTTATGTTTTGATTTGTAAAAACATTTGAAAACAAAGCAATGTTTTCCTTCAGTTTCACACAAATGGAAGATGTTAGCAACGGCTTTAAAGTAGCAACCTCTACTGCTCATTTTATGAAGAATTACTGTACATTGTTTTCAGGATATTTGAAATCCATCATTCTACGGTGCAAGAAGAGTTTTCCGTCCACCCATTCATCCATCCATCCATCCATCCATCCATCCATCCATCCATCCATCCATCCATCCATCCATCCATCCATCCATTCATCCATCCATTCATCCATCCATCCATCCATCCATCCATCCATCCATCCATCCATCCATCCATCCATCCATCCATCCATCCATCCATCCATCCATCCATCCATCATTTCCATTATAGTCCTTCCAGCATGTCTTGGTTCTTCCTCTTGGTCTACTCCTAGTGGGATGTGCCCTGAACACTTCACCAGGAGACAACCTAACCAGATGCTGGAGCCGCTTCAATTGGCTCCTCTCAATGTGCTTAAATATTTTTCAGAACTGGAAAACATGTAACAACAGTGGAAATATTCCAGACCTTTCAGTGCTTGATTAGGAAGTTAGATGTTAAAATTCTCATTAGGAAAAGGTTGATTATAAACTGAAAGTGTATGGCTTGGATGTTTGGAAGACTGAAGGAAAAGGTTTCTTCTCTTTAAGGAAGGTGTGGCAGCACAACTCAGGTTTGCAAAGTTGGATCTAAACGAATCACAAGACTTCTGGAACAAAATCCTTTGATCAGATGAGGCCAGAGATGTTTGACCTTAATGCACAGGACCATGTTTGGAAAAACAATCGGGTGTGAGTGCACATACCAGATTTGTGGGCTCATTTACAGGTATGAACTTTGGCTCCATGTTGTCATTGAGTTTCCCAGTGTCTTGTGTGTTTACCAAGGTTTTTTAGACTCAAATGTTATTATGCTATTTGTCAGCTTAAACCTGATCCGAACAATGTCATCAACAGAAAAATAGTCCATCTTAAATGCAACTATTGGACATTAGCAGAGATACGAAGAAATTAATGTTTGCAAATATCAATGAACTGTAACAAAGTGAGAAAGAAAAGTGGGCCAAAGTTTATCCATAATAAGAGACTGAAGAAGTTAGAGAGAAAGACTATCAACAGTTACTGCTGCTAAAGGTAGTTTGCATATGCTAATTCTTATTATTGAGAGTGTGCTTCATTCTTATCATTAGTGTGAACATAAAGATGCCACATTTGCCTTTAGTTGGAGCCAGTTGGTACCATACATATTGTGTTGTAAAGAGTCTGTCCACATGTTGAGCAATTTCGTCTGGCCTATTAAACTCCACCAGATGCAGACACTGTCTAATGCCTTCTAAGGCTGACTTACTGGATACTCAGGTAAATTCACCACTTCTCCATGCGTGATGTCTGCTCTGATACCCTCTGGTGGCCACTCTCGACAATGACACCTCCTTGCAAATCAAATCTTTGCAACAGGGGTCCTTGACAACTATTATCCTGCAACTTTTTGACACATCCCTGCTCCAAAGCCCCTGAATCATATCAATAGTTTGTTACCAAGCCTCTGCAGAGCTGAATGACTGAATGCTGAGGAGGAAATTCAGCCATTTCCTTCAAATGTCTTGGCACAGGGAGTTGCAGAATAGTATTTTGAAACCTTTGATGTAAATGATCATCTGTCCTCCTGGTGCTTCAATGATTCTGTCAGTGTAATTAGTTATATTAGTTATGTCATCTGCCGTCACTGCTGTTTTTAGGGTCATTTTATGTTTACTTTTGACCAGATACAGCTGCTTCCACTTCAGACTGACTTTAGTCTTATTTTGCAATATGAGTGCAAATTCAGGTCATGTTTGCCATTTTTCACATTTAATCTTTGTTTGTGATGTTTATTAATTACAAATGCTGATAAACAATTTTGCTCAATTTTAAATTCTTATTCCAGCCAGTCAGCAAAGGATCCCTCATTTCACAAAAGCAGCTGTAACTAAATGGTCTTTTTTATTACGGGCGTTATATGAAGCTTGTGCTCAGACGGGTTTGTAACAGTACACCCTTGCCCTGAATTGCAACTGGTGACATGTTAAACATGCAGGAAATACATTCTGTTGTTGACTCAAACTAAAGTTGCAGGAGCTTGTCCACTTCAAATATTTTGAATTGACAATTCTGTGGAAATGTTATGTCAGCCACAGACTTTTTAACAATCATTCATCAGGAAACGTCAGTGAATGAAGAAAAGACAAAACTCCATCAGATGCATTAGAGGCAGACACGTCTACAGTTTAAGTTAAAGTGAAACTTGTTTGTTATACTGACGTTTTGCTAAACATGCTGCAGCATTTTGCACTGCTTTTGCCTGTTCTATCATGCATTGTATTTGCATTTCTGGCTATATTACTTTCCAAGGTTTTGTTTTTCTAGAAGAAAAATTGATTTGGAAAAAATATTTCTTATGCCTGAGTCTGTAATTTTGTAATCATGCTATTTGCTTTTATAATACTTTTCATGTTAGTTTTTAAAATAACAGAATTTGTACATGATTTTACAGTTTCTGTCAGCTTTATGACATCTTTTAAAAAAACAAATCGGATAAAATGATTAGTACTTGAGAAACCTTTTTGCAAAATACTCTTTCACTCTTGAGTAATTTCTTGGACTGTTAGCAAAATTTTTTCTTGAGTAAAAAACTACTGAAGTAATTGTACTCTTACTTAGTTACAATTTTATGGTATTCTACCCACCTCTGACTAACAGTTTCTGAAAAGAAGAGAACTTGAAAAGAACCCACCAGGAGCACTGTAAGATTAGTACACTCCTTGCAGAAAGACCCCTGGCTGGGATTTGAATCCAAGATCTTCTTGCAACAGTATAATACCAAATCAAAAATTAACAATGGATCTCAGAAATAATAAGAAAAGAAAAACAGGTAGAAAATAGAATATTGAACACAAAGGAATCATTGGGGGAAAGGTGGTGGAAGACCTTGGGAGTGGGACTATTCTTTCACACACAGACTAGGGATGGAGCAATGTACTTTTTCTGATACTGAGCTTAAGGTTTTGGTACTGCTACTGATACTGAGCTTAAGGTTTTGGTCGACACAGAAAAACAGTCCTGAATTGATTTAAAACAGGTTTTCTTAAACGCAGATATGAATGGGCTGAATAATACATTTATTTGATAAACTTGCACCAGCACAGCACAAGTTTGGTCAAACAAGTGCTGTGCTTTAAGTTGCTCAGTCAGGGCATTTAGGTGTTAAACAGCCAGTAGTCATGTGTCCATTATAATGGGCCCAAAACTTGGTCAATATTCTGCCAATGTCATTAAAACACAATTTTGCAGCAGCAGTGTTTCCATTAAATAAAAAACACAATTATTATTATATATAAATACATTTCTTCACAAGATGAAAAACGTGTCACACCATGAAACCTCCAACTGCTTCCAGTCATCTTCTTATTTGTGGTTTGCAGCACTGGCAGAGGCAATATTTATTAACAAAAATAATAAAGAAACAGACAAAAACAATAGTCAGTTTTTCTCTAAACTGACTATTGTCAAACATGTAAAAATACACTGCAACAAACCTTCTTCTAAATGGGTCATAAACTGCAATGAGGAATTGCAAGGCAACAGTGCTAACAACTTTTGTCATTGTGTCCAAACACCTAGGACCTTGTTTTGTTTGAGAAACAAACTTTTCTTCTAACAGAAAAAGTTGATTCCACCTGGGAAGCTGGTGAATTCAATCAATCTGGTAGGTGTCCATAAAAGGGGTAAAACTGGCCATATTGTGGACAGTGACAGCAGCTTTCCAGGTTCTGTGAGACAGATTTAGACAAAAACACAGAAAATACTGACGAACCTTATTAAAATAAAATAGCTTATGTATTGTATATTGAGGTAATAAGACAAAACTGAAACAACTGGCATTTCCGAACATAACATTTTCCAACACTAAATAAATTCAGCAGAAATTCTAAATGTTTAATTCTGCAATGCAATCCAAGCATTGAATTGTTGTATGTTAAGATGAAAATAACATTTTTAGATAAAAATCAACACTAAAAATCATTCAAAAACTCAGAAACAACCAATAAAATACAGTCAGCATTATACAAATGATATACTCTTGTGGGTTAAGTATCTCGAATTGCTTCTCGTTCATATTTCAGGTGACTAGAAATATCGGCATTTTAGCATATAATCTACTACCGCCACCTGCTGGCAAGATTGTTCTGTCAAACTATTGCTCTTGCGAGAGTTTCTGTGAGAGACTGATGCACTCATCTGATGCGCTCGCTGAGGGAGCACAGCGTATTCTGTGCTCCCTCAGCAGACGCAGTTAACCTTCGGTTGTGAAATAAAATCTGCTGAGACCTGTCTCTAACGAGAGGTCAGTCATTTATGAAATCTGTGAAGGTGGTGAATTGTGCCAGCAGTTTGCAGTTTCCATTTTCTAAAGCATCTTTTTAAAGATAAGAATGTGAGATTTAAGTGTCATGTAATGTGGAAAAAATTGTAGTTTATCAAACAGATAATGTAAAATTGCATGTCAATTTTGCATAATAATTTGTTTTAATTTATTCTTCTTGCTTGATTTTACTTTTGTCTGTTTGAAATAAATAAATATATAAATAAAAACACTGCGATGGAGTGGCGACCTGTCCAGGGTGACCCCGCCTTTTGCCCGAAATGTCTTGCTGGAGATAGACACAAGCACCACTCCCGATCCACCAGGAAATGGATGGATGGATGGATGGATGGATGGATGGATGGAAGGATGAATGGATGGATGGATGGATGGATGGATGGATGGATGGATAGAATGATAGATGGATAAATAAAATACATAAAGTCATTATTAGAGCCACTTCAGTGCAGTCTTCTCACTCATTTTCAGGACTCTTTACTTTCTACTTTGTTTTCAATAAAACAAAATGGATGCAATAGATTGATTATTTCTGTAGCCATTAAAATTACTGCCCCCTCCAAAACAAGGCAGTTATAGACAAACTGTCTTGACATACCAAAACCTCACACTCCAATACAACAAACCACCACTAGGTGGAAGTACAACATGGATTTTCAGGACAAGACACTCAGGGCAAATTTAGACAACACATATCAAGCCATAAAGAAGTTTATCTATATTCAATCTGACCTTTAAATTTTTGTATTAGCAATTTGTGATGTGAAATAACACCATGGATCTGTGTGTAAATTTAGAAGTTAGTCAACTTTCACAAGGATTTATACTATTAAGAAGGATCAACGCTTAAGACTTGAAATTTTGACTCTTTAAACAAAATAACAAAATATTAAGAAAATGGTATAAAAAACCGCAAAGCTAAACCATAACTCTGAAAGCCTGCATTCCGACTTTAAAATGCTTTATCACAATAAAAGATTGTGATAAAGCATTTTCACAAACAAATGTAAGAAGGAAAATGTAAAAACTAAATCAAAACTGAGTAATAGTACAGATGTGTCAGCTTATGAAGTCTCTTATCATAAAAGGCTGTCTTCAACCTTTATTACCAATTTTCTGTCAACTTTAGATCTGGACTCTACATAAGGCACCAGTTAGAAACCTTCAGCTGTGGAGCCATAATGACTCTTACTAACTAAAATGACAAAGAATGAACTGTTTTTAAATATACATACAACAAATGTGGGCCGATATTCTAATGAGTTGGCAAATACAAAATTTCAATTTGTTTCAAAGTAAATATATAATGAAGTTAGCAACTATTTCATAGGAATGTACAGTAATAAAAAAAAAAATCATAATTCACTAAGTATTTGTAATTTTTTTAACAGAAAAATATTAATTTAACTTTTGTTGAAGCAATTTAAATGATTCTTCGTTTAAAAACCAGTAGAGGAGAGCACAATAAACCATGTCCTCACAGTTCCCTCTACAATGTCTCACCTGTGTCCGAATATTTCAAACGAGTGAACTTTATCGACAAAATGCTGGCAGTATGTGCAGTGTGTGCAATAAAATAACACATTTAGCCATCCTCGACTTCAAGACATTTTCTCAACAGTACAGTTACAATTTATATCCTTTTTAATCAACTTATTACCAATGGAACATATTTTCAGTTGCAGCACAAACCTTAAAGTATGGAGGACCAAAACTAACATAATAAGAAATAAAAGCATAATTATATATTTAGTTTTTCTTTGTCCTTACACATGAGTTTCCATCAAGAAATGTATATATTTTCTTTTTCATTTCCCCATAACATGTGTTTTTGTCAAGAAAAGTAGATATTTTGTTTTGTCTTTTCTTTATACAAGCATTCCTTCATTTGTCATTGCCTCCTCTCCTTTTTTGTTTGTCCTTTTTCTATTTGTCCTTTTTCTGCTTCTTGCACTTGGTGACATGGTAATGTAGAGCTGTGTATTGACAGGGAATAAGAATGAGTGTAAAAATGAGTGTACCTCATCTGTACAGACTGGTAGAACAATTTCACACAGATTTTGACTCAATAGGTCACATGACCTAGAAGCTACTGAAGAGAAATACTACATTTGAACTAAAAAAATAGGTAACAAAAATAAAAAATGAGTTAAAATGGAATAAAAATGTGTGTGCCTGAAATATAAGGTTTAGTACAACAATTACACACTGATTTCTAGTCAATGTGGCACACAATATGGAAGTTATTGACAAAAACATTATTTAATACTAAAATTATGTAAAATATTCAATATGACTTCACATTTTAATAGAGGGTAGTGTGTCTCACGTAAAAGCATGAATTACCACTTTTTTGTATCAGTTGGTCACAAGGCAAGGCATTTATTAACATTTGTTTGACAAGGGTGTTTGGTTTAGAAATTTGTTGACAGTCCCTAAGTGAACCTCCAAGCGCTTGAGGAGGGAAACGCCGCTTGCTTGGTGGATATTGGAATATCCAATATCTAAATTGAAACTAACTTCACTGCAGCCGGTAACGCAATAAAAACACCGGGCTAAAGTATGTTTTGGTCAGTGACCTGTAAAGATGGCATCAAGCAGTGATGTTGGTTCCAAAGCTCTATTGGCCAATAGTAGAGTAGCTGGACATAGAAGGCAGCTTTCCTCATTAACATAAAGATGCACACAGAGAAGCAGAAAAAGGGGAAGCAGACAAAGTACAAGCAGAAAAAGGAGAGGAGGCAATGACAAAAGAAGGAGGGCTTGTACAAAAAGTTAGTTTTGGTCCTCCATATTACAGATGGGCTTTTGGCTTAATGAATGAAAATTAATCCTCACATTGATTATAACAAACAAGAAATCACAACATCCCCCGCATGCTCACACACACATTGAAATGCCGCGGAGTTCTAATAAGAACAGAACCACGTGTGGTTTGCAACCAAACCAGATTACAGAGATGATCACTTAATTCAATATTCACATATAGAATGTTTCTTGTTCAGATATGAGCCTCGCCCAGCTGCTTTTACTGGAAAAACAGGATTTGAATAGCTGTGCTGCACTTCAGTATAAACTGCCGTGAGTAGCTGTAACCACCAGGAGAAGCTGGTAAACATGACTAACAGTCAAACTCCCTCTAACTTGCCAATTTAACTTAATTTAGTTTAACTTAATTTAATTTTAATTAGGTTTCATTTAGCTTAATATACTTTAATGCAGTTTCAAATCAGCCTAATTTAATTTTCATTTTGTAAAATTTGATTTAATTGAGAGTTGGTTCCAACCCATGTATGAATGTAATGTAATTGAATGTAATTTTATTTTATTTTATTTAGTTTATGTATAAAGCACAAATTCACAACAAATAATTTGAAGACAGGTCAAGTTTACAGTAATACATAAATACAATAAAATAAATTCACACCAATATGATACAGTCATAGTGACAAATTATAATTGTTTAATTTGATCATAAATGTAATTCAAGGCATTCTGTTATGAATTGCGGTGGAGAGGTGGTAAGGAAGACGCTGTGGACACAGGCTGAAATGAAAGAAGTGATGATTTTAATGATGAAGTCAGGAATATAAAGTCCAAAATCCAGGCAGCACAGAATGAACAAAAGGCTAAGGCTCAAACTGGTAGCGACTGGAGACAATGGACATCTGACAAAAGACTAGACAGCTTGACACAACAGATAAGACAAAGACCCAACAAGGAACACAGGTGGAATTAAATACACAGAGGGTAATCAGGGAAACACAACTGGGAACAATCAAAGGGTAGTCAGGACAACACGGAGACTATATTAACTGAAAGCGACACAGAAACCTAAATTAACACAGAGAAAAACCCAAATCCTCACACAATCTAATTCTGTTCTTTGTATGATTATATAATAAGCTGATTCAATTCGTACACTCATTTTGCAAATAATGGAAACAAATGACTCAGTTTCAAGAGGAAGAAACATGCAGAAGAAACATCTACAGGCACCTGAGGTGAAAACGCAGCTGGTCCTAGCTTCAGTAGCTCAGTTCAGGAGCGATCAAAGATCAAAAGCATAATTTCTGCGGTCATTAAAATCCTTTATGTGAAAAGAGCAGGAGGACATGAAGTCCAAAGCAAACAAGGAACATCTGTCACTGATGTAGCTGCAAGGCACAAAACTAAATGTTTGGGACTTTGTCTTCATGTCCTTGTCCTGTGACTCTATGCAAACAAAATGAGAGATGATTGGTTCAGCCAAATAAACAAAAATGTATTCAGAGAACAGGATGAACAAACAACAAAGTCTGCAATGAACCACAAAACACAATGAATATAGAAATGCAGTTCCAAAGACAAAGACCCAATCATAAAACATGTAAGTAAATAAGTCCCTTTTAAATATTTCAAAAGTAGGATTATTTTTTACCAGAAATTTCTTTATATTAATACATAATTTCACCAGATGTTTCTTAATATTTCCTTTTAAATATGTTACATATTATCTCTCTTTCCCTAAATGCCCTTGTGTACTCAGTTTATTCAAATGTTTCACTTGTCCATTAGAGATGCCAGACCGCCTGTATTTCAGTGACAAATGAAAATGCAACCTGAAACGAAAATATTAGTCTCCTAACTCATGTATTGTTCTTTTCTTTGTTCATCTTATGAGAAGAGTGGTGCTGTTTGGTAAATGTGACTGGCGCAGCAAAGCCATGACCATGTCTACTTGGGCATTTTGAGTTATTTACAAGTTCTGAAAGTCTAAGCTTTCCAATGATGTCAAACACATGTAAATAAAAGAAGTTGTTCTTTACTACCAAGAGTGCATTAATAACTTTTAGGGCTATTTGTGATTAAGAAGCACAAAGAAAGAAAAATAGACTTGAGTTGCTATAGCAGAAAAAAAAAAAAATCCATTTCTGCATGATTAAATATAAAGTTACACACTGTTGGCACTGTTTTCATTTTCATTTTTGTCACGTCTCTTTATTCCTTAAGAGATGTGATAGGCATCTCGTAAGATATAAAATGTTGTTAAAAGATTTTGTGTTAAAAATAATTTAGCAATATTTTATGCTTAATTTATTTTAAAATGGCATATTGCAGATAGTTTATGTCCTTTTCAATAACAAATGAATGTCATTATTGGAATTACAAGCAACCTGATGAAGCCATCAGCACTACGTGATTTGCAAAAAGCAGACGTGATCCCTTCAATCTGTGCCCTGAAGGCACAGATAAAAGTTTTGAACTGAGTCAGTGACAAAGGGTGCTTTGGCAGAGTCCAACTCTTACAGTAAATTCACTCAACTTACTGCCAGTAATGCAGACCAAGCTCTGACACCAGTCATACAGGGAACTAACAGCAAATTTTAAAGAGGAGTTACCCAAAGTACTCCAATGTCCTGGAGTATGAGATACCAGTATACCAATTGCTGGAATTGACTGGAAAACATGGTAGAAAAACAAAACTAGGTCTAGGATAAGTTTCTATGGGAAAAGAGTTCATGGCAGCAGTTAGGGGTACTGTCAAGGAAAGAAACAGTTGAACAGTTAAAATTGAGCTAGTAGACCTGTGGGATAAAAAATAGTGAACACACAGATGATCCCAACACTAGCAGCTCCTTCAGTAGCTCAGTTCAGGAGAGATCAAAGATGAAAAGCATAATTATTGTGGTCATTAAAATCCTTTATCTGAAAAGAGCAGTGAGGACGTGAAGTCCAAAGCACACAAAGAACATTTATCTCTGACGTAGTTTCAAGGCACGAAACTAAACGTTTAGGACTGTCTTCATGTCCTGGGCCTGTGAATCTATGCAAACAAAATCAGAGAAGATGGCTGATAGGTTGGTGGTTCAGCCAAGTAAACAAAAATTTATTCAGAAAGCAGCATCCTGTATGAGCAAACAACAATGTCACTGGAAAAAGAAAAAGACCCAATCATAAAACACGTAAATATTTTTTGAACAAGGAATTTCTTTTATATACAGTACAGACCAAAAGTTTGGACACACTTTCTAATTCAATTCAGTGAGAAGGTGTGTCCAAACATTTGGTGTGTACTGTAAGTTACATTTTCACCACATTTTCTTATTTCTATTTAAATATGTCACATGTTGTCTCTCTCCAAGTGCCCTTGTGCACTCAGTTTATTCAAATGTTTCAGTGCTCTATTAGAGATATCAGACCGCCTGTATTTCAGTGATAAATGAGAATAAACAGCTGTCATCTAAAATTAATGATAAAGAACAAATTTTATTACTTATAAAATTACTTACAATGAAGGCCAAAAATCATTCATACAGTTGGCACTGTTTTCTTTCAACCAAAACCTTTATGTTCAGACCTGTGACAGACATTTCTCGAGAAATAAAACAATGTAAAGGACTTTGGAATAAGAAAGAAGAATTTATCATCTGGTCAGGATGCCTCCTGGACGCCTCCTTGGTGAGGTGTTCTGGGCATATTCCACCGGGAGGAGGCCCTGGGGAAGACCCAGGACACGCTGAAGGGACTATGTCTCTCGGCTTGCCTGGGAACGCCTTGGAATTCCCCTAGAGGAGCTGGAACAAGTGGCTGGGGAGGGAAGTCTGGGCCTCCCTACTGAAGCTGCTATCCCCACGACCCGACCCCGGATAAGCGGAAGAATTTCATGTCTTTTTTTCTCAAAACGTTTAATACTTTTGCTTGCATTCTCATTTTGAAAGCAGGACTTCATGTCTTTCTGCTCAAAATTTGTGACCCTTGTACTCAAAACTTCTCCTTGCGCTCACACTTAGTCTCTGCTCAGACTCTGCTTGCTTTTGAAAACGCCTTTTGGCACAGTTGCCTGCCAACAGAATTAAAGTGTAGTACTAGGTGCATTTGTTGTTTGTAGCGGGTGTGCCTGTGTGGCTACTATCGATTGTAGCAACCTTTGCCACCCACTGGATGTAGGGAGTTGGTTGGGTGAACAAACTCCTGCCTAAGATCAGTAACTTTTATCGATCAATAGCACACTGCTGGCGGATATTTAGTGTACTACTGAGCAGAAAGCTGATGTCATTGTTTCTCCCTACATCAAAGTTTTTATTTGATAAATGACTGTCTTCCCGTTAGGCTGAATTTGAATAAATGACTGTAAATCTACCTTCCAACTGTATACTTTGTACATTTCAGTTGGGTCGGGGGTTTGTTGAATGGATGGTTTTAAATTAAATGAACTGAATGAAATATAGCAGGTACCCAACATGATTGTTAAATAGCATCTAATATCTGCATGAATAGCATCTAATTCAAGTAAAATGTAATTTTCACATGCAAAGTTTTCAATATGGACCAAATGGAATATACTTAAAATGCCAATTTAATTAAAAATTCAAGACTTAAAATATTTTTTATTGTAAAAGAAACCAATGACACACAACTAAAACTAAATAGTTCACAAGGAAATTATAAATTTAATATATTAAATTAGATCATTTTATTAAATAGTAATTTAAATGTAAAATAAAGTTACACCGTTTGTTTCATTTTCTTCAGTGGTAAATACCAAGTTTTCAAAAAACATTGGCTTTACATTTTGTTTACTTCGCTTCAGATGGGACAACAATGATTTATCTTGTAGTTGCTAAATGATAAAGATGAAAAATCCAAGTATCAGGTGGAGAAGACCAAGTCTGAAGCTAGATGCATCACTGGTTGTTGATGTGGTGGTGCCTGCAACAGTTGCATATGCAGTGGTTGTAGTAGTTGTACTGACTTGTGTGGTTGTAGTGGTGGTAGTAGTTTGTGCTAGAGTAGTGGTTGTAGTAGTTGGTTCTGGGGTAGTGGTTGTAGTAGTTGGGGCAGATGTAGTGGTTGTAGTAGTTGGTGCTGGAGCAGTGGTGGTAGTAGTTGGGGCAGATGTAGTGGTTGTAGTAGTTGGTGCTGGAGTAGTGGTGGTAGTAGTTGGTGCTGGGGAAGTGGTTGTAGTAGTTGGTCCTGGGGTAGTGGTTGTAGTAGTTGTTGCTGGGGTAGTGGTTGTAGTAGTTGGGGCAGATGTAGTGGTTGTAGTAGTTGGTGCTGGGGAAGTGGTGGTAGTGGTTGGTGCTGGAGTAGCGGTTGTAGTAGTTGGTGCTGGGGTAGTGGTTGGGGCAGATGTAGTGGTTGTAGTAGTTGGTGCTGGGGTAGTGGTTGGGGCAGATGTAGTGGTTGTAGTAGTTGGTGCTGGGGTAGTGGTTGTAGTAGTTGGGGCAGATGTAGTGGTTGTAGTAGTTGGTGCTGGAGCAGTGGTGGTAGTAGTTGGGGCAGATGTAGTGGTTGTAGTAGTTGGTGCTGGAGTAGTGGTGGTAGTAGTTGGTACTGGAGAAGTGGTTGTTGTAGTTGTTGCTGGGGTAGTGGTTGTTGTAGTTGTTGCTGGGGTAGTGGTTGTAGTAGTTGGGGCAGATGTAGTGGTTGTAGTAGTTGGTGCTGGGGAAGTGGTGGTAGTGGTTGGTGCTGGAGTAGCGGTTGTAGTAGTTGGTGCTGGGGTAGTGGTTGCAGTAGTTGGTGCTGGGGAAGTGGTGGTAGTAGTTGGTGCTGGAGTAGTGATTGTTGTAGTTGGTGCTGGGGTAGTGGTTGGGGCAGATGTAGTGGTTGTAGTAGTTGGTGCTGGGGTAGTGGTTGCAGTAGTTGGTGCTGGGGAAGTGGTGGTAGTAGTTGGTGCTGGAGTAGTGATTGTTGTAGTTGGTGCTGGGGTAGTGGTTGGGGCAGATGTAGTGGTTGTAGTAGTTGGTGCTGGGGTAGTGGTTAGGGCAGATGTAGTGGTTGTAGTAGTTAGTGCTGGGGTAGTGGTTGTAGTAGTCGGTGCTGGGGTAGTGGTGGTAGTGGTTGGTGCTGGAGTAGCGGTTGTAGTAGTTGGTGCTGGGGAAGTGGTGGTAGTGGTTGGTGCTGGAGTAGTGGTTGTTGTAGTTGGTGCTGGGGTAGTGGTTGGGGCAGATGTAGTAGTTGTTGCAGTTGGTGCTGGAGTAGCGGTTGTAGTAGTTGGTGCTGGGGAAGTGGTGGTAGTAGTTGGTGCTGGGGTAGTGGTGGTAGTGGTTGGTGCTGGAGTAGTGGTTGTTGTAGTTGGTGCTGGAGTAGTGGTGGTAGTAGTTGGTGCTGGGGAAGTGGTGGTAGTGGTTGGTGCTGGAGTAGTGGTTGTTGTAGTTGGTGCTGGGGTAGTGGTTGGGGCAGATGTAGTAGTTGTTGCAGTTGGTGCTGGAGTAGCGGTTGTAGTAGTTGGTGCTGGGGAAGTGGTGGTAGTAGTTGGTGCTGGGGTAGTGGTGGTAGTGGTTGGTGCTGGGGTAGTGGTGGTAGTGGTTGGTGCTGGAGTAGCGGTTGTAGTAGTTGGTGCTGGGGAAGTGGTGGTAGTGGTTGGTGCTGGATTAGTGGTTGTTGTAGTTGGTGCTGGGGTAGTGGTTGGGGCAGATGTAGTAGTTGTTGCAGTTGGTGCTGGAGTAGCGGTTGTAGTAGTTGGTGCTGGGGAAGTGGTGGTAGTAGTTGGTGCTGGGGTAGTGGTGGTAGTGGTTGGTGCTGGAGTAGTGGTGGTAGTAGTTGGTGCTGGGGTAGTGGTGGTAGTGGTTGGTGCTGGAGTAGTGGTTGTTGTAGTTGGTGCTGGGGTAGTGATTGGGGCAGATGTAGTGGTTGTTGCAGTTGGTGCTGGGGTAGTGGTTGTAGTAGTTGGTTCAGCTGTGGTGGTTGTTGTTGCACTCGGATTATTGCACAAACTAGTTGTACAGCAGGTTGGTCCACTGGTGATTGAACCAACACTCTGCATGAACGGCAAGCTTCCCAGACCTGATGCAGCTATACATGTGTTTGGTGATGCACAACCCAGTGCAGGAATTGTGTTTTTTCCATCGTTCACTGTTGATGTAAAAAGCAGTGTAAAGTTACATTATTTGTTTAAAATGTAATATAGTTGTATTTTCCTAAGATGTAGTATTGATATAAAATTGGGATTAGTCTTCAATTTGCCAAGCTACTAAATATGAAAACTTACAAGTTGCTGAGAAGCAGTTGGTCTCATCTCCTGAACAGGTAATTGTAGTGCTGCACTGAGAAGTTGTGGGGTCACAAACAAGGCACTGAAGGGAGTTAGTGGGCTGAGAACTGGAGGCTGAATCAAAGAAAGACGGTGGAAGAGAAATTGATTAAATATCAGCAAAAAAGGAGGATCAGATCTTCTTTTTAACTCTTGATGAAACCTACTAGACATAATCTCTGAGTTGCAGTTGTCTGTGTTGCAGCACTGAGCAGATGCAATTGCACTTTGGGAACCCAAGTTGACTGAAAAAGTCGAGTTGCCTGTAGCCGGACACAGAGAGGACACTGCACAGGCTTTGTAGAGCTGTGTTACTGAAGTTCCAGATTGAGTAGCTGTAGAGGAAAGGAGAAGTTTGGTGGTGTTGGAAAATACAACAACCTCAATGCAGACAGCATCATAAAGTAAAAGAAAACATAAGCACAACAATACCTAGGATGGTAGCTGTTATACACATCATCTCCGAGTTACATGTCAGTGGTTCTGTGCTTGAACACGTCTGGTCAGTGCAGGTTATACACGTCAGGGCTCCGGCTGCATCCAGGTAAAAGAAGCAAGACTTTTTAAATTCTCAGAAAGTTTGAACACAAAAAGTTTTTTCAGTACTATACATTTACACATTACATATTTTAAGCAGATTTTTAAGTGGCAAAACATGAAACCAAATGTTTAAACAGCAACGAAGTGTCAGTAGTTTGTGAGTGTTAGTGGTATGCAATTCTTCATATTTTGGTATCAATCTCATACCGAATAAATACATGTCTGTCTTGCAGATACCAATGATGATATATTTTATTATTTAAGTTTGATATGGTATTTAACCAAATTATATTGCTACAACCATAGAATTTTAAAAAACTACTATTTTACTAATATATTAAGATAAACAGAAACAATAAAACAACACAACAAACTTGTGTGTGTTTTTTTCTTAAATGGTGCAAAATATTATTTGAGAGAAAATCAAAACTACAACACAAAAATGCAATAACATTTTGCAAGGGAAGCCAATTTTGATCAATATTATAAATATGTTGGATAGCTTTACATACCTCTACTAAGTACCACTCTTGATTTTATATTTTTTCATAGTCAATGTAATGTTTAAAGGAGTTAACTACCTCAATACATTTTCATTGTGCAATGTTGGCAGAATTTAAGACGTAAAATATGGGAACAGGACAAAAAATTCTTTGTAGACATAAGTGTCAGCAATCCTCTTAAACAATAACATCTAAAAAACCTAATCACATACAAGTGTCTAAAATTGTATCGGTAATTCAACATTACAATTCATCAGTGCAAAAGAATAGCATTGTTAATGATGAGAGCACAGGATTCAATGATGCATAGAGAATCAATTTAAACTCCAAACATTAGACAACACATAACAACCTTGACTTGCGTGATAATTAGTCTGCTGGTGGAAAAAAATAACTGTTTGGATCCAATTTCTGTAAATTCTAATACACTAATAAAATCAAGAAATATCTGAAAACTATTTTGTCTGTTTCTTGAGCAACAATGTTAACAAAAAAGATGAAAAATGTAATTTGGAGGGGTTCTAATTAATGAACAAATAAAAAAAAATTACATACACAATAGATAATGTTACCTGTATTGTACATTGCCCAGATAAACGTTAGGGAAACGATCAGCTTCATGGTGATGTTCAGGTGGACTCTACAGGTTAGTTCCTCTGGATTCTGATACTAAGCACTCGGAGTTCTTCTGAACTTTATATGCTGGACAGATGACCTCACTGATTGGGTGTGTTTCCATTTTCAAGGCACCACAACCCAAAAACGCATTTTTGCATTCGTCAAAGCATCCTGAAAAACACACCTCAACACACCTAACATACCTTGTAAAACAGGAGAGCATGAAATTGAAAATGTCAATTCACTACAATGAAACCTGTCATTAAATTACTCACACATAGCACCACCAAAAAAAGACGTTCCAAAAATAAGTCCTGAACATTTTGCACTTTTGTTTCCACTGTTATGGACATGAAGTAGCCCTTGCTGTTTGACCAGGTATGAAACCAGCCTGGTTAAGTTTAAACTTATGTATCTTATTTAGTAAATTTTTAAACAAGTAAAAATTTAATACTTATAAAAAATAGTCAAAACCAAGTTTCAAAATGTGATTTGATTTGTTTTAGTTTAGTGTATGCAGGAAAATCATACTCCTGACATAGTTTAATTTTAAGATACACTTACTAAACCAATACATTCTTAATATAAACCGAAACATGCAACAGGGAAGTCAAATTTTTAAAAATGGCTGTTTTTACTACACTTTACTAAATAATATTTGATATAAAACATCTTTTTTGTTATTTTTAACATTTCTAATTTTCTGGAAATAAATATTACATTTTTGCTAGGAATTTCAGAGACATTGTGTCATGTTTCCAGTGATATTTCATACAATTTATCTCTGATTATGTGCTCCAATCCAATTTTGAAGATCATTTTTGCAAATAGCCTATTCTTTAGCTCTGTATGTACATTCTGCATATGATTCCATATTCTACCTACAGTAAAAAAGAACAATATTTCTTATATTAAAATAATACTTTCAATGTATTGTCGAGGAACTCAAGGAGTTTAAGTAACTTTCAGTTCATAATCAGAGTGTGAGAAATATTAACATACTACCTTACAACCAACAAAAAAACAATTATTTGGTAGGGCATGTGAGTGGTGCCAACATTTTTGTTCAAAAACCATTAATGTGAAAATGAATATTTCAGGAGATCCTTTTGTTCTATAATCTTATTTTTTTTTTAAAGATTATAAAAGTTTCAAAGTAGTCTAAAATCCCAAGCCACATGTTTCTTGTCAAAATTGTCATTATTTATCAATGAAAATATGAGCTATGGAGTTAAAGTTTCCATAGACGTATGATAATGTAAGATACAACAGGTATAATAGGCAATTAAAAGCAGTGTCTTAACAAATGATGCATGTCTATTCATGATTAGTGGCTAAAATATTTGATGAAATAAAGCACATTGTTCTCGGGAGCAATGAGGCATCAACAGTTTCATCAGAGCCACAAATTTAATAAAATCATAGTGAGGAATATAGCTTGAATTATAAAAAAATATTTTATTTCTCCCGCTCTTCTTTTCTTATCTCTGATGCCGTCTTTTCACTGTTCTTTTTAACATTAAATACATGACACAGTTATTATTCATTAATGCATTACTGATGTGAGACGAACAACAAAAAGGTGTTCTTGGTGCTAAAACTTTTCACAAAACAGTTTGTAAGTTTATGTAAAACTGCTCTGTAAAAGATGCTCTGTAAAATTAAGAGGCAATAATAGCAATGAATACATACATTTAAAGCTGTTTATTTCTCTTTAAAATATGCAACAATACTGTGTTTGAAGGGATGATTGGGAAGCCTAGCTACTCTAGTGACAGAGCCAATATTGCGTATGGTATTGTGTATATGTACTTGGAGTGGACATGGAGTGGTGCAAGTCAAAGAGAACTGCGCATTTTGAATAATTGGTTGACAGTAAAACAATGGTTGTAGGTCCATTTCAAATAGCTATGTCATGATTCACATTTTTTCTAGTCATGCCTGCATCATTCTCACGTTTTCACGTCATCTCTGGTTTTCTGTTAAGCCTCAACCTGCTAATTAGATTTAATCTGTTGACCTATGCCTTATTGTCTCCTTGCCTCACCTGTGTTTTGTATTATTTAAACTCACCTGGTTTCCTGCCTCTCTGCCTCCCTGCTTGCGTCAGTGTGCATTCAGTGGTTTCTTCTTTGACTAAGTTTACATCTCTGGATAATTTCTGCCTTTACTTTGATAGACCTCTGCTGTGGTTCTCTTTTATGGTCAGAGTTTGATGCAGACTCTGACCATCATTCTTTCTGATGAGTATTTTGACATTGACCTCTTTGTGTCTGACCATTTCCTCCTTTTTGACCACAACACTGGATTACACATTGTGGATCTTGATTGTCAAGTTTATTTGTATAAAATATCTAAGCAAGTAGGGAAATTAAAGTGTTTTACTGATACAAACATAACACTATCAATATCTAAAATTAATATTACATTATAGTGGAAAATTAAGAGAAGAAATATGTTGTAATCCAGACTAGAATTAGTCATGTTTCCTCTTCGGGCTGAGCCCAGCCAGGCTCCATGGGTAAGCCCGGCCACCAGGCGCTCACCATCGTGCCCCCCCCTCCAGGCCTGGCTTCAGAGTGGGGCCCCAGTGACCCGTGTCCGGGAGAGGGAACACCAAGTCCAAAGTTGTTTCTCGTCATTGGGGTCTTCAGGCTGCACTTTGTCTGGTCCCTCACCTAGGACTTGTCTGCCTTGGGTGACCCTACCAGGGGCATAAAGCCCCGGACAGCATAGCTCCTAGGATCATTGGGCACTCAAACCCCTCCACCATGATAAGGTGGCAGCCCAAGGAGAGGCAAAGTCATTCAGTGACTTGTAAACTAACAAAAGTATTTTAAATAATAATAATAATCAATTTTATTTTTCAGCACCTTTCAAAACACCCAAGGACATTTTACAACATTAAAAACACAAATTAAACAATAAAAAAATGGCTAAAAAAACACAAAGCCACAAAATAACTTAAAACTTAAAGTGAGAAGGCGAACTTGAGCAGATGAGTTTTGAGTTGTGCTTTGAAGGTCAGAACAGAGTCAATATTGTGGATATCAGGGGGAAGAGCTTTCCAGAGCCTGGGAGCAGAGTAAGAGAAGGTTCCTCTCTGCATGGTGCTGAGATGGACAAGAGGCATAGTAAGGTAGATGGAAGAGGAAGAACAAAGGGAAAATGAATGGGTGGTGATATGCAGGAGATCAGACAAGTAAGTCATTTTACAGTCCATTGTCTGAGCTATGGTACCTGTGAAGATCATGCATGTAATCCTGCTTTCAAAATGAAAATTCAAGCAAAAGTATTAAAAGTTTTGAGATCTCAAGACATGTAATCCTGCTTTCAAACTAAAAATGCTTGCTGTTGAATTATGGCTGAAAAATTCCCCCATACTCTTCACCACAAAGGGGTGCAGTGCAATGACTGGTGGTAATTTTCTAATCCACATGCAGAAAGGACACAAATAAAGGTTTAGGAGGGTTATTAACAAAGATTAATGTTGAGATGTGGGTTCTGGAGGATGGCATCTGGGACAGGAGAAGAAACGTTAGCAGGTGTAAGGTATTATTTTGAATAGAATAGTTCTGAACACAACAGGCATGGGAGTGGCTCATATTGATCCTCAGGCCTGAGCGGCTGGGTGATCTGCAGTGAGATAAAGAAAACTTGTCGCTAAGGTCTGTGAGAGCAAGAGTGGGCAGGCAATGACCGAACGGAGGAGAAACTTCATCTGAAGGCAAGTTAAGTAGAAAAGGTAATCTGAAAACAAACAAATCTGGAAGTATGAAATTAAAGGAAAGAACAGTAACTGTGGGAGGTACTGGCTCGACGTTAGCAAAAATATTGGACAATCAGGTGGAGAGGAGTTGTCTGGAAACACCCAATTGCCGTGACTATAGCAGGAGTGAACCACACAAACAAGCACACAGGGCCTCAGGGTATGACTTATGTGACTCAAAGGGATGAATAATATAAGTAGAACCTGTTATACACGTCCTTAATAGAACATGTCCTTTTGTTGTGGTAGCTAATCTTTGCAGATCAAACACTGCAGGGCTCCATTCAGCTGCAATTAAAAATGAATTGCTATGTAACAATTTAAAGTGTTTTATGACTCCTGAAAGCAACTTTCCCCCAAAATATTCTTGGGGTATTACATGCCTTTGAAAAAGGAAAAAATGTTGGAATGAAATTGAGCAACTATAGTATAGGGACACAAAGCCCTAGACACAAATAGGAAACCAAAACAACACACATGCAGGATGTGTGGAAAGTCTCATCACCCAAACCAGTGTCCTGCATATCAAGTTTCATGTCATAGATGTGGAAAGATGAACCATTATGCAAAGACCTGTGAGTCAAGAAAAATGGCAAACAAGACAACTATGCATAATTTTAGCACAAAAATTAATTCACTTTTCATTGGAACTGTGGACCTTTGCTATTTGAACACTAAAACGGACAATGCCTGGCGTGATATCACACATGTAGGATACATGTCTGTTGAGGTTAAGCTTGATGTAGGGGCAGAAGCTGATATTATACTAATGTTAAAGTTCAAAGGACCGCAAAGGTCAGAAAGAAAATGAAAAGCAATTGAACTAGCAATTACAACTAACAACCAGCGTTAACTGCCTATGGAGGAGTCAGGCTGTTTGCTACCTTTAACAAATAAGTTTAAGTCTACGAAAGCAGTGTAGCAGTTTGCTAATAAGACAGTCAAAGTAATAAAATAACAAACTGCAGTCGGATTTTTATTGTTAATGTGTTTTTTCCCCACTGAGCAGTGAAAGTAAATAAAATGTTTGAACACTAAAGAAAATTTGCTGTAAGTATTTATTTACTGGAGGGGTTTTTATTTGTGATGCAGAGCCACAGCTAACAGTTAGCTCCTTTGGCAGCTCTAACGGAGCCTGTTGCTCCTCCTACACTTTGGAGTGAGGTTTTCCTATCTTTCTACTTTTATTGTGTGTGCGTGTGTGTGCGTGCGTGTGTTTTATGTTACCGTCTGAAGTTAAATGTGGTTTAGTTAATCGCATATGTTTAAACAATAAAAAATTTAAATCTTGAAAAAACATCAGGTTTGATGCTTCTTGGTCAAAATAGCATTGAATGAAGTCAAGTTTCAGTGTATTTAAGTGAGTCTTGGCACTTTGTAGTTAGTTATTGTTTACAAAAAATTATTTGCTTATATTCACATGCCCACTTGTGCGTAAATTACACTGCCGCACATTATTTGTGCACATGAGCGCATGAATACATGGGGCTAGAAATACAGTGAGTGTTTTCTCGGTTAAGAACTCTAGTTTTGGTCTTAGAGTCTTTTATTAAATGGTCTTGACCTACCTGAAAGTTATGGATATTTGTTTTTTTATAAATGTCTGAATTAAAACAGATTAATGTAAATTATGAATTAAATACCGTGTGTGAAAAGTTCAAATAGTTTAGGTAAATTACCTTTGGCTTCAGAGGACAATATGCCCCAAAAAGGGATTACACTTATGTACAGGTGATTTTGATTAGGTTTTTCCTGTAGGCAAATGTGAGAACACATTTTACAACATCAAGAATAGAATTTTTTAAAACAGATTTATTTTGAAGAGTCACAAAAATGCACAACTTAGATATCTTATGAGCAAAAATTCAATGGTCAGAATCTTAGGCAGGTTTAAATAAAATAATAGAAGATAGTGAGAAACAACTGCAAAGCCTTAAATTAAATAAAGATAACTACAAATAAGCAACAAATACAGCCCAAAAAACGTCAAAGAGAAACCTTGTTAATACATATATAAATAATATTAAAACATTAACAACAAAAAATCTATAAATATCACATACAAAAATGCATTATTAGCTATACAAATGTCTTTTTTGTGAGCAATCTATATTTTCTGAATGAATTTGTTTGATTTTAAATACTTACTAAATACTTAACGCCCATGACAAATGAGACTTTGAGAATCCTTGAATTTACTCTTGATGCTTCTGAGTCATGATTTTCACATAATAACAACAAAAAGTAAAACTAAGAAATGAAGCATGCCCATTCTGACACTAGAAGCACTACTGGTTGTTGATGTTGTGGTGGCTGACTGTGCTCCTGATGTTGTTTTGGTTGTGGCTGCAGAAGTCGTTGTTGATGTGCTTGAGGTGGTTGTGGAAAAATGTGTTGGTGCATTTGTGAATGACTGTGCTGCCGAAGTTGTTTTGGTTGTGATTCTAGCTGTACTAGTCATTGTTGATGTGGATGTTGTTGTGGCACCTGCTACTGCACCTGTGGGTGGCTCTGTTGCCGAGCTTGATGTGTCAGTGGCTGCAGTTGACATTGTTGAGGTGGTTGTTGTGGTTGTTCTGGCACTACTAGCTGGAATTGCAGTGAATGGTGTTGTGGTTGTTTTTGCAGTACTGGTGAATGATGCAACAGGTGTGGTGGTTGATCCTACACTGGTGGTGGTTGGTGTTGCAGTTGGAGCTGCTGTTGTAGCAGTTGACGTGATTGGCGCTGTGGAGGTTGGAGATTTTGTAGTGGTGGTTGGTGATGAAGATGTGGTGGTTGGTGCTGCACTTGTGGTTGCTGCTGCTGGAGTTGTAGTGGTTGGTGATGGAGTTGTAGCTGTTGTTGCTCCACTTGTGATGTTTGGTGCTGCAGGTGTGGTTGGTGATGCTGGAGATGTGGTTAGTAATGAAGTTGTGGGGGATGGTGCAGCAGGTGTGGTGGTTGGTGCTGTGGTTGTGGAGGTTGGTGCTGCAGTTGTGGTGGCTGGTGCTGCTGTTGTATTGGATGGAGCTGCTGTTGTGGTGGTTTCTGCTGCAGCTGTGGTGGTTGGGGCTGTTGTGGTTGATGGTGCAGCAATTGTGGTTGTTAATGTTGAGTTTGTTGGTGCTGTAGTTGTGGTTGTTGCAGTATATGTTGTTGTTTGTGCTGCAGTTGTGGTTATTGGTGCAGTAGATATGATTGGTGCTGCGGTTGTGGTGGTTGGTGCTACAGTTGTTGTGGTTGGTGCTGTGGTTGTTGGTACTTCAGTTGTGGTTGGTGTTGCGGTTGTGGTGGTTTGTGCTACAGTTGTTGTGGTTGGTGCTGTGGTTGTTGGTACTTCAGTTGTGGTTGGTGCTGCGGCTGTGGTGGTTGGTGCTGTAGTTGTGGGGGTTGGTGCTGTGGTTGTTGGTACTTCAGTTGTGGTTTGTGTTGTAGTTGTGGTTGTTGGTTTTGTAGTTGTGGTTGTTGCACTAGATGTTGTTAGTTCTGCAGTTGTGGTGGTTGGTGTAGCAGTTATGATTGGTGCTGCGGTTGTGGTGATTGGTGCTGTGGTTGTTGGTACTTCAGTTGTGGTTGGTGCTGCATTTGTGGTGGTTTGTACAGCAGTCGTGGTGGTTGATGCTGTGGTTGTTGGTATTTGAGTTGTGGTTGGTGCTACGTTTGTGGTGGTTTGTGCAGCAGATGTGGTAGTTGGTGCTGCAGGTGTTGTGGTTGGTGCTGTGGTTGTGGTGGTTGGTGCTGTAGTTGGTTCCATAGTTGTTGTTGTTAGTGCTGCAGTTGTGGTGGTTGGTGCTGTGGTTGTTGGTATTTGAGTTGTGGTTGGTGCTACGTTTGTGGTGGTTTGTGCAGCAGATGTGGTAGTTGGTGCCGCAGGTGTTGTGGTTGGTGCTGTGGTTGTGGTGGTTGGTACTGTGGTTGTTGGTACTTCAGTTGTGGTTGGTGCTGTGGTTGTTGGTACTTCAGTTGTGGTTGGTGCTGGGTTTGTGGTGGTTTGTGCAGCAGTTGTGGTGATTGGTGCTGCAGTTGTTGTGGTTGTTGGTGCTGTAGTTGTGGTTTTTGCAGTAGATGTTGTTGTTAGTGCTGCAGTTGTGGTTATTGGTGCAGCAGTTATGACTGGTGCAGCAGTTGTTGCGGTTGGTGCTGTGGTTGTGGTAGTTGGTGCTGCAGTTGGTTCCATAGTTGTAGTTGTTGGTGCTGTAGTTGTGGTTGTTGCAGTAGATGTTGTTGTTAGTGCTGAAGTTGTGGTTGGTGCTGGGTTTGTGGTGGTTTGTGCAGCAGTTGTGGTGGTTGGTGCTGTGGTTGTGGTGGTTGGTGCTGTGGTTGTGGTGGTTGGTGCTGTGGTTGTTGGTACTTCAGTTGTAGTTAGTGCTGCATTTGTGGTGGTTTGTGCAGCAGTTGTGGTGGTTGATGCTGCAGTTGTTGTGGTTGGTGCTGCGTTTGTGGTGGTTGGTGCTGTGGTTGTAGGTACTTCAGTTGTAGTTGGTGCTCCGTTTATGGTGGTTTGTGCAGCAGTTATGGTGGTTGGTGCTGCAGTTGCTGTGGTTGGTGCTGTGGTTGTGGTGGTTGGTTCTGTGGTTGTAGGTACTTCAGTTGTAGTTGGTGCTGTGGTTGTTGGTACTTCATTTGTGGTTGGTGCTGTGGTTGTTGGTACTTCATTTGTGGTTGGTGCTGGGTTTGTGGTGGTTTGTGCAGCAGTTGTGGTGGTTGGTTCTGCAGTTGTTGTGGTTGGTGCTGTGGTTGTGGTGGCTGGTGCTGTGGTTGTAGGTACTTCAGTTGTGGTTGGTGCTGCGTTTGTGGTGGTTTGTGCAGCAGATGTGGTAGTTGGTGCTGCAGGTGTTGTAGTTGGTGCTGTGGTTGTGGTGGTTGGTACTGTGGTTGTTGGTACTTCAGTTGTGGTTGGTGCTGTGGTTGTTGGTACTTCAGTTGTGGTTGGTGCTGGGTTTGTGGTGGATTGTGCAGCAGTTGTGGTGATTGTTGCTGCAGTAGTTGTGGTTGTTGGTGCTGTAGTTGTGGTTTTTGCAGTAGATGTTGTTGTTAGTGCTGCAGTTGTGGTTATTGGTGCAGCAGTTATGACTGGTGCAGCAGTTGTGGTGGTTGATGCTGCAGTTGTTGCGGTTGGTGCTGTGGTTGTGGTAGTTGGTGCTGTAGTTGGTTCCATAGTTGTAGTTGTTGGTGCTGTAGTTGTGGTTGTTGCAGTAGATGTTGTTGTTAGTGCTGAAGTTGTGGTTGGTGCTGGGTTTGTGGTGGTTTGTGCAGCAGTTGTGGTGGTTGGTGCTGTGGTTGTGGTGGTTGGTGCTGTGGTTGTTGGTACTTCAGTTGTAGTTGGTGCTGCATTTGTGGTGGTTTGTGCAGCAGTTGTGGTGGTTGATGCTGCAGTTGTTGTGGTTGGTGCTGTGGTTGTGGTTGTTGGTGCTGTAGTTGTAATTGTTGCAGTAGATGTTGTTCTTAGTGCTGCAGTTGTGGTGGTTGGTGCTGTGGTTGTTGGTACTTCATTTGTGGTTGGTGCTGCGTTTGTGGTGGTTGGTGCTGTGGTTGTTGGTACTTCAGTTGTGGTTGGTGCTGCGTTTGTGGTGGTTTGTACAGCAGATGTGGTGGTTGGTGCTGCAGTTGTGGTGGTTGTTGGTACTTGAGTTGTGGTTGGTGCTGAGGTTGTTGGTACTTCATTTGTGGTTGGTGCTGGGTTTGTGGTGATTTGTGCAGCAGTTGTGGTGGTTGGTTTTGCAGTTGTTGTGGTTGGTGCTGTGGTTGTTGGTACTTCAGTTGTAGTTGGTGCTGCGTTTGTGGTGGTTTGTGCAGCAGTTGTGGTGGTTGATGCTGCAGTTGTTGTGGTTGGTGCTGTGGTTGTTGGTACTTCAGTTGTGGTTGGTGCTGCGTTTGTGGTGGTTTGTACAGCAGATGTGGTGGTTGGTGCTGCAGTTGTGGTGGTTGTTGGTACTTGAGTTGTGGTTGGTGCTGAGGTTGTTGGTACTTCATTTGTGGTTGGTGCTGGGTTTGTGGCGATTTGTGCAGCAGTTGTGGTGGTTGGTTTTGCAGTTGTTGTGGTTGGTGCTGTGGTTGTTGGTTCTTCAGTTGTAGTTGGTGCTGCGTTTGTGGTAGTTTGTGCAGCAGTTGTGGTGGTTGATGCTGCAGTTGTTGTGGTTGGTGCTGTGGTTGTGGTGGTTGCAGTAGATGTTGTTAGTGCTGCAGTTGTGGTTATTTGTGCAGAAGTTATGATTGGTGCTGTGGTTGTGGTGGTTGGTGCTGTGGTTGTTGGTACTTCAGTTGTGGTTGGTGCTGTGGTTGTTGGTACTTCATTTGTGGTTGGTGCTGGGTGTGTGGTGGATTGTGCAGCAGTTGTGGTGGTTGGTTCTGCAGTTGTTGTGGTTGGTGCTGTGGTTGTGGTGGTTGGTGCTGTGGTTGTTGGTACTTCAGTTGTAGTTGGTGCTGCAGTTGTTGTGGTTGGTGCTGTGGTTGTGGTGGTTGGTGCAGTGGTTGTTGGTACTTCAGTTGTAGTTGGTGCTGAGTTTGTGGTGGTTTGTGCAGCAGTTGTGGTGGTTGGTGATGCAGTTGTTGTGGTTGGTGCTGTTGTTGTTGGTACTTCTGTTGTGGTTGGTGCTGCGTTTGTGGTGGTTTGTGCAGCAGTAGTGGTGGTAGATGCAGCAATTGTTGTGGTTGGTGCTGTGGTTGTGGTGGTTGGTGCTGTAGTTGGTTCCATAGTTGTGGTTGTTGTTGCTGTAGTTGTGGTTGTTGCAGCAGATGTTGTTGTTAGTGCTGCAGTTGTGGTGGTTGGTGCTGTGGTTGTTGGTACTTCAGTTGTGTTTGGTGGTGCGTTTGTGGTGGTTTGTACAGCAGTTGTTGTGGTTGGTGCTGCAGTTGTGGTGGTTGGTGCTGTGGTTGTTTGTACTTGAGTTGTGGTTGGTGCTGTGTTTGTTGGTACTTCAGTTGTGGTTGGTGCTGCGTTTGTGGTGGTTTGTACAGCAGTTGTGGTGGTTTGTGCTGCAGTTGTTGTGGTTGGTGCTGCAGTTGTGGTGGTTGGTGCTGTGGTTGTTTGTACTTGAGTTGTGGTTGGTGCTGTGGTTGTTGGTACTTCAGTTGTGGTTGGTGCTGTGGTTGTTGGTACTTCATTTGTGGTTGGTGCTGGGTTTGTGGTGGTTTGTGCAGCAGTTGTGGTGGTTGGTTCTGCAGTTGTTGTGGTTGGTGCTGTGGTTGTGGTGGTTGGTGCTGTGGTTGTAGGTACTTCAGTTGTAGTTGGTGCTGTGGTAGTTGGTACTTCATTTGTGGTTGGTGCTGTGGTTGTTGGTACTTCATTTGTGGTTGGTGCTGGGTTTGTGGTGGTTTGTGCAGCAGTTGTGGTGGTTGGTTCTGCAGTTGTTGTGGTTGGTGCTGTGGTTGTGATGGCTGGTGCTGTGGTTGTAGGTACTTCAGTTGTAGTTGGTGCTCCGTTTATGGTGGTTTGTGCAGCAGTTATGGTGGTTGGTGCTGCAGTTGCTGTGGTTGGCGCTGTGGTTGTGGTGGTTGGTTCTGTGGTTGTTGGTACTTCAGTTGTGGTTGATGTTTTAGCTGTGGTGGTTGGTGCTGTAGTTGTGGTGGTTGTTGGTGCTGTAGTTGTGGTCGTTGGTGCTGTAGTTGTGGTGGTTGCAGTAGATGTTGTTGTTAGTGCTGCAGTTGTGGTTATAGGTGCAGCAGTTATGATTGGTGCAGCAGTTGTGGTGGTTGGTGCTGTGGTTGTTGGTACTTCAGTTGTGGTTGGTGCTGTGTTTGTGGTGGTTTGTGCAGCAGTTGTGGTGGTTGGTTCTGCAGTAGTTGTGGTTGGTGCTGTGGTTGTGGTGGTTGGTGCTGTGGTTGTTGGTACTTCAGTTGTAGTTGGTGCTGCAGTTGTTGCGGTTGGTGCTGTGGTTGTGGTGGTTTGTGCTATAGTTGGTTCCATAGTTGTGGTTGTTGGTGCTGTAGTTGTGGTTGTTGCAGTAGATGTTGTTGTTAGTGCTGCAGTTGTGGTGGTTGGCAGCAGCGGTGGTTGGTGCTGCAGTTGTTGTGGTTGGTGCTGTGGTTGTTGGTACTTCAGTTGTGGTTGGTGCTGCGTTTGTGGTGGTTTGTGCAGCAGTTGTGGTGGTTGATGCTGTGGTTGTTGGTACTTCAGTTGTGGTTGGTGCTGCGTTTGTGGTGGTTTGTACAGCAGTTATGGTGGTTGGTGCTGCAGTTGTTGTGGTTGGTTCTGCAGTTGTTGTTGTTGGTGCTGTGGTTGTTGGTACTTCAGTTGTAGTTGGTGCCGCGTTTGTGGTGGTTTGTGCAGCAGTTGTGGTGGTTTGTGCTGCAGTTGTTGTGGTTGGTGCTGTGGTTGTGATGGCTGGTGCTGTGGTTGTAGGTACTTCAGTTGTAGTTGGTGCTCCGTTTATGGTGGTTTGTGCAGCAGTTATGGTGGTTGGTGCTGCAGTTGCTGTGGTTGGCGCTGTGGTTGTGGTGGTTGGTTCTGTGGTTGTAGGTACTTCAGTTGTAGTTGGTGCTGTGGTTGTTGGTACTTCATTTGTGGTTGGTGCTGTGGTTGTTGGTACTTCATTTGTGGTTGGTGCTGGGTTTGTGGTGGTTTGTGCAGCAGTTGTGGTGGTTGGTTCTGCAGTTGTTGTGGTTGGTGCTGTGGTTGTGGTGGCTGGTGCTGTGGTTGTAGGTACTTCAGTTGTGGTTGGTGCTGCGTTTGTGGTGGTTTGTGCAGCAGATGTGGTAGTTGGTGCTGCAGGTGTTGTAGTTGGTGCTGTGGTTGTGGTGGTTGGTACTGTGGTTGTTGGTACTTCAGTTGTGGTTGGTGCTGTGGTTGTTGGTACTTCAGTTGTGGTTGGTGCTGGGTTTGTGGTGGTTTGTGCAGCAGTTGTGGTGATTGTTGCTGCAGTAGTTGTGGTTGTTGGTGCTGTAGTTGTGGTTTTTGCAGTAGATGTTGTTGTTAGTGCTGCAGTTGTGGTTATTGGTGCAGCAGTTATGACTGGTGCAGCAGTTGTGGTGGTTGATGCTGCAGTTGTTGCGGTTGGTGCTGTGGTTGTGGTAGTTGGTGCTGTAGTTGGTTCCATAGTTGTAGTTGTTGGTGCTGTAGTTGTGGTTGTTGCAGTAGATGTTGTTGTTAGTGCTGAAGTTGTGGTTGGTGCTGGGTTTGTGGTGGTTTGTGCAGCAGTTGTGGTGGTTGGTGCTGTGGTTGTGGTGGTTGGTGCTGTGGTTGTTGGTACTTCAGTTGTAGTTGGTGCTGCATTTGTGGTGGTTTGTGCAGCAGTTGTGGTGGTTGATGCTGCAGTTGTTGTGGTTGGTGCTGTGGTTGTGGTTGTTGGTGCTGTAGTTGTGTTTGTTGCAGTAGATGTTGTTCTTAGTGCTGCAGTTGTGGTGGTTGGTGCTGTGGTTGTTGGTACTTCAGTTGTGGTTGGTGCTGCGTTTGTGGTGGTTGGTGCTGTGGTTGTTGGTACTTCAGTTGTGGTTGGTGCTGCGTTTGTGGTGGTTTGTACAGCAGATGTGGTGGTTGGTGCTGCAGTTGTGGTGGTTGTTGGTACTTGAGTTGTGGTGCTGAGGTTGTTGGTACTTCATTTGTGGTTGGTGCTGGGTTTGTGGTGATTTGTGCAGCAGTTGTGGTGGTTGGTTTTGCAGTTGTTGTGGTTGGTGCTGTGGTTGTTGGTACTTCAGTTGTAGTTGGTGCTGCGTTTGTGGTGGTTTGTGCAGCAGTTGTGGTGGTTGATGCTGCAGTTGTTGTGGTTGGTGCTGTGGTTGTTGGTACTTCAGTTGTGGTTGGTGCTGCGTTTGTGGTGGTTTGTACAGCAGATGTGGTGGTTGGTGCTGCAGTTGTGGTGGTTGTTGGTACTTGAGTTGTGGTTGGTGCTGAGGTTGTTGGTACTTCATTTGTGGTTGGTGCTGGGTTTGTGGCGATTTGTGCAGCAGTTGTGGTGGTTGGTTTTGCAGTTGTTGTGGTTGGTGCTGTGGTTGTTGGTTCTTCAGTTGTAGTTGGTGCTGCGTTTGTGGTAGTTTGTGCAGCAGTTGTGGTGGTTGATGCTGCAGTTGTTGTGGTTGGTGCTGTGGTTGTGGTGGTTGCAGTAGATGTTGTTAGTGCTGCAGTTGTGGTTATTGGTGCAGAAGTTATGATTGGTGCTGTGGTTGTGGTGGTTGGTGCTGTGGTTGTTGGTACTTCAGTTGTGGTTGGTGCTGTGGTTGTTGGTACTTCATTTGTGGTTGGTTCTGGGTGTGTGGTGGATTGTGCAGCAGTTGTGGTGGTTGGTTCTGCAGTTGTTGTGGTTGGTGCTGTGGTTGTGGTGGTTGGTGCTGTGGTTGTTGGTACTTCAGTTGTAGTTGGTGCTGCAGTTGTTGTGGTTGGTGCTGTGGTTGTGGTGGTTGGTGCAGTGGTTGTTGGTACTTCAGTTGTAGTTGGTGCTGAGTTTGTGGTGGTTTGCGCAGCAGTTGTGGTGGTTGGTGCTGCAGTTGTTGTGGTTGGTGCTGTTGTTGTTGGTACTTCTGTTGTGGTTGGTGCTGCGTTTGTGGTGGTTTGTGCAGCAGTAGTGGTGGTAGATGCAGCAATTGTTGTGGTTGGTGCTGTGGTTGTGGTGGTTGGTGCTGTAGTTGGTTCCATAGTTGTGGTTGTTGTTGCTGTAGTTGTGGTTGTTGCAGCAGATGTTGTTGTTAGTGCTGCAGTTGTGGTGGTTGGTGCTGTGGTTGTTGGTACTTCAGTTGTGTTTGGTGGTGCGTTTGTGGTGGTTTGTACAGCAGTTGTTGTGGTTGGTGCTGCAGTTGTGGTGGTTGGTGCTGTGGTTGTTTGTACTTGAGTTGTGGTTGGTGCTGTGTTTGTTGGTACTTCAGTTGTGGTTGGTGCTGCGTTTGTGGTGGTTTGTACAGCAGTTGTGGTGGTTTGTGCTGCAGTTGTTGTGGTTGGTGCTGCAGTTGTGGTGGTTGGTGCTGTGGTTGTTTGTACTTGAGTTGTGGTTGGTGCTGTGGTTGTTGGTACTTCAGTTGTGGTTGGTGCTGTGGTTGTTGGTACTTCATTTGTGGTTGGTGCTGGGTTTGTGGTGGTTTGTGCAGCAGTTGTGGTGGTTGGTTCTGCAGTTGTTGTGGTTGGTGCTGTGGTTGTGGTGGTTGGTGCTGTGGTTGTAGGTACTTCAGTTGTAGTTGGTGCTGTGGTAGTTGGTACTTCATTTGTGGTTGGTGCTGTGGTTGTTGGTACTTCATTTGTGGTTGGTGCTGGGTTTGTGGTGGTTTGTGCAGCAGTTGTGGTGGTTGGTTCTGCAGTTGTTGTGGTTGGTGCTGTGGTTGTGATGGCTGGTGCTGTGGTTGTAGGTACTTCAGTTGTAGTTGGTGCTCCGTTTATGGTGGTTTGTGCAGCAGTTATGGTGGTTGGTGCTGCAGTTGCTGTGGTTGGCGCTGTGGTTGTGGTGGTTGGTTCTGTGGTTGTTGGTACTTCAGTTGTGGTTGATGTTTTAGCTGTGGTGGTTGGTGCTGTAGTTGTGGTGGTTGTTGGTGCTGTAGTTGTGGTCGTTGGTGCTGTAGTTGTGGTGGTTGCAGTAGATGTTGTTGTTAGTGCTGCAGTTGTGGTTATAGGTGCAGCAGTTATGATTGGTGCAGCAGTTGTGGTGGTTGGTGCTGTGGTTGTTGGTACTTCAGTTGTGGTTGGTGCTGTGTTTGTGGTGGTTTGTGCAGCAGTTGTGGTGGTTGGTTCTGAAGTAGTTGTGCTGTGGTTGTGGTGGTTGGTGCTGTGGTTGTTGGTACTTCAGTTGTAGTTGGTGCTGCAGTTGTTGCGGTTGGTGCTGTGGTTGTGGTGGTTTGTGCTATAGTTGGTTCCATAGTTGTGGTTGTTGGTGCTGTAGTTGTGGTTGTTGCAGTAGATGTTGTTGTTAGTGCTGCAGTTGTGGTTATAGGTGCAGCAGTTATGATTGGTGCAGCAGTTGTGGTGGTTGGTGCTGTGGTTGTTGGTACTTCAGTTGTGGTTGGTGCTGTGTTTGTGGTGGTTTGTGCAGCAGTTGTGGTGGTTGGTTCTGCAGTAGTTGTGGTTGGTGCTGTGGTTGTGGTGGTTGGTGCTGTGGTTGTTGGTACTTCAGTTGTAGTTGGTGCTGCAGTTGTTGCGGTTGGTGCTGTGGTTGTGGTGGTTTGTGCTATAGTTGGTTCCATAGTTGTGGTTGTTGGTGCTGTAGTTGTGGTTGTTGCAGTAGATGTTGTTGTTAGTGCTGCAGTTGTGGTGGTTGGTGCAGCAGTTGTGGTGGTTGGTGCTGCAGTTGTTGTGGTTGGTGCTGTGGTTGTTGGTACTTCAGTTGTGGTTGGTGCTGCGTTTGTGGTGGTTTGTGCAGCAGTTGTGGTGGTTGATGCTGTGGTTGTTGGTACTTCAGTTGTGGTTGGTGCTGCGTTTGTGGTGGTTTGTACAGCAGTTATGGTGGTTGGTGCTGCAGTTGTTGTGGTTGGTTCTGCAGTTGTTGTTGTTGGTGCTGTGGTTGTTGGTACTTCAGTTGTAGTTGGTGCCGCGTTTGTGGTGGTTTGTGCAGCAGTTGTGGTGGTTTGTGCTGCAGTTGTTGTGGTTGGCGCTGTGGTTGTGGTGGTTGGTGCAGCAGTTGTGGTGGTTGATGCTGTGGTTGTTGGTACTTCAGTTGTGGTTGGTGCTGCGTTTGTGGTGGTTTGTACAGCAGTTATGGTGGTTGGTGCTGCAGTTGTTGTGGTTGGTTCTGCAGTTGTTGTTGTTGGTGCTGTGGTTGTTGGTACTTCAGTTGTAGTTGGTGCCGCGTTTGTGGTGGTTTGTGCAGCAGTTGTGGTGGTTTGTGCTGCAGTTGTTGTGGTTGGCGCTGTGGTTGTGGTGGTTGGTGCTGTGGTTGTTGGTACTTCTGTTGTGGTTGGTGTTTTAGTTGTGGTTGTTGGTGCTGTAGTTGTGGTGGTTGCAGTAGATGTTGTTGTTAGTGCTGCAGTTGTGGTTATTGGTGCAGCAGTTATGATTGGTGCTGCGGTTGTGGTGGTTGGTGCTGTGGTTGTTGGTACTTCAGTTGTGGTTGGTGCTGTGGTTGTTGGTACTTCATTTGTGGTTGGTGCTGGGTTTGTGGTGGTTTGTGCAGCAGTGGTGGTGGTTGGTTCTGTAGTTGTTGTGGTTGGTGCTGTGGTTGTGGTGGTTGGTGCTGTGGTTGTTGGTACTTCAGTTGTAGTTGGTGCTGCAGTTGTTGCGGTTGGTGCTGTGGTTGTGGTGGTTGGTGCTGCAGTGTTTGTGGTTTGTGCTGCGGTTGTGGTGGTTTGTGCAGCAGTTGTGGTGGTTGGTGCTGTGGTTGTGGTGGTTTGTGCTGTAGTTGTGGTGGTTGGTGCTGCAGTTGTTGTGGTTGGTGCTGTGCTTGTTGGTACTTCAGTTATGGTTTGTGCTGCGGTTGTGGTGGTTTGTGCAGCAGTTGTGGTTGTTGATGCTGTAGTTGTGGTTGGTGCAGTAGATGTTGTTGTTAGTGCTGCAGTTGTGGTGGTTGGTGCTGTGGTTGTTGGTACTTCAGTTGTTGTTGGTGCTGCGTTGGTGGTGGTTTGTACAGCAGTTGTGGTTGTTGGTACTGCAGTTGTGGTTGGTGCTGCGGCTGTGGTGGTTGGTGCTGTAGTTGTGGGGGTTGGTGCTGTGGTTGTTGGTACTTCAGTTGTGGTTGGTGTTGTAGTTGTTGTGGTTGTTGGTTTTGTAGTTGTGGTTGTTGCACTAGATGTTGTTTGTTCTGCAGTTGTGGATATTGGTGCAGCAGTTATGATTGGTGCTGTGGTTGTGGTGGTTGGTGCTGTGGTTGTTGGTACTTCAGTTGTGGTTGGTGCTGCATTTGTGGTGGTTTGTGCAGCAGTTGTGGTGGTTGGTTCTGCAGTTGTTCTGGTTGGTGCTGTGGTTGTTGGTACTTCATTTGTAGTTGGTCCTGCGTTTGTGGTGGTTGGTGCAGCAGTTGTGGTGGTTGGTGCAGCAGTGGTTGTTGCTGCGCTCGTTGGTGTTGTTGTGGTTGTTGGTGCAGCTGTTGTTGTGGTTGTTGGTGCAGTCGTTATTGTTGGTACAGCAGTTGTGGTTGTTGTTGCACTTGGATTATTGCACAAACTAGTTGTACAGCAGGTTGGTCCACTGGTGATTGAACCAACACTCTGCATGAACGGCAAACTTCCCAGACCTGATGCAGCTGTACATGTGTTTGGTGATGCACAACCCAGTGCAGGAATTATGTTTTTTCCGTCGTTCACTGTTGCCATAATAAATAGATAATAGTTACAATATTTTTAAATATTATAATTTAAATTCAATTCATATCAGTAGTTGTTTATTAAATTACCTAAGTTTAATTCAAATATGTTAAAGTATATTAACCAACTGAGGACCAATTTGTCTTTTCTTTGGAATTTTGTATGCTATTTTATTGATCCAGCTTTGATTAAATGCACACCTATCTAAACAGTTAAGCAGAAAAACTTACAAGTTGCCGAGAAGCAGTTGGTCTCATCTCCTGAACAGGTAATTGACGTGCTGCACTGAGAAGTTGTGGGGTCACAAATAAGGCATTGAAGGGAGTTAGTGGGCTGAGAACTGGGGGCTGAATCAAAGAAAGACGGTGGAAGAGAAATTCATTAAATATCAGCAAAAACGGAGGATTAGATCTTCTTTTTAACTTTAACTTGATGAAACCTACCAGGCATAATCTGTGAGTTGCAGTTGTCTGTGTTGCAGCACTGAGCAGATGCAATTGCACTTTGGGATCCCAAGTTGACTGAAAACGTTGAGTTGCCTGTAGCTGGACACAGAGAGGACACTGCACAGGCTTTGTAGAGCTGTGTTACTGAAGTTCCAGATTGAGTAGCTGTAGAGGCAAGGAGAAATTTGGTGGTGTTAGGAGAAATACAGCAACCTAAATTCTTACAGTGAATTCCATCATAAGTGAAATAAGAGACAAACAGAACAATACCTAGGATGGTAGCTGTTATACACATCGTCTCTGAGCTACATGTTACCGGTATTGTGTTTGAACACGTCTGGTTTGTGCAGGTCATACATGTCAGGGCTCCAACTGCAATCAAGGGGAAAAAGAAAATGACTTATTTAAATGTTCCACAAGTTTCAAATGCCCAAGCAGTTTTTTCTAATCCACAGATGGTAAGATTGCTTACATCCTTAATGAACTTAGGGATAAAAATTATCTTCCTGGGAGGTAGTTGTATTCCTGCTATCAAACTACAAAAATTGCCGAATGAAGCAACCCAGAAGTTGAATTAAATGTCTCATTGACATTAAAAAACATCACTGCAACATAAGTTGCTCTGAAACACGACAGAGATAAATTAGGAATCTGTGGAGCTGCAAATATGAGGAATTCTGACCAAAGCACTGCAGTTCTTATTTATGTAGTGCATAAGAGAATCATTCACAAAATGAAGGAGTTAAAAGCATGATATATCCACTTTAACAATTAATTCATGCTTCAAGTTTCTTACTGTTTAACAGAGAATATATTATGTTAATCTTGTTTGCAGAATTTCAGATTTTAAAAATTATTATAGGACAAAAACATAATTCCAGCTTGTCTTTTTAAAGGTTGCATTTTTATGAAACCAGTGTTCCCTGAAGCTAAGCAAAACAAATACATCTTAAATATTATTGTGCCTAAAATTATAATTTAAGGTCAGAGCTGCATCAGCAAAAAGGTGAAAAGAAGCTTATTAAAAATTATTACTTAAAATGTTTTCTACAGTCAGAAACAAACAGCTTAAAATAAAAAAAAAACTAAAAAAAAACACACCTAAAGGCTAGTGTTTTTGAAAATGTTAAATTTTATGAGAAATGCTTAAATAGAAGACATTATCAGTGTCTTCTATTTAAGCATGAGAGGCAAATATCCAATATTTTAAGTTCCTTATTTTGTCGTGGAGAGTCAAAAAGTCTTTTTGTTGTATTGTTCCTAGAAGAACAAGAAAATCAGAAACAGACCAATAATCAAATAATGTGTGTAATAACGTATTCCGTTGGATTTTATTTATTTGAACCACATGTCAAAGAGAAAGGCTTACATACTTTGAGGAAATAATAACATTGTTTTGAAAAGGGATCAGTGGCACAAAACAAGCCTGGCTTGCATCTTGTTTTATATAAAAGTAACAAATACGTCCTATGAAAATATACCTGCTCAGATGCATAAATTCTGAAATCATAAACATTTAATAAAACTTACAAAATAATATTATTACTTAGAATTTCACTCACTGGTGTCTGTTAAACAACATAATAAACAATTGCAGCGGTTGAAAAAAAATTATGTATAGTTTAATTCCAGTATTTTAATTAAGAAAAGAATGAAAATATATATGTATAAATTATTCTTACCCTTGCTGTAGAAAGCCCAGATGAGAGTCAGAGAAAAGATGAGCTTCATTGTGATGTTCAGGTGGATCCTGCAGGTTAGTTCTCCTGGTTCTGATACTGAATCTCTGAAACGCACATCTCTTTAAATACTGCTTAGATGACATCAATGAACAGGTGTTCCCAAGTTTTCAACGTCAATCATCAAAAGCAATGTCCAAATGTCACAGCGTCAACACCCTTACCACTCCTATTCCTGCATGCCAGTGTCTGAAAAGAATAATTTCTTGAAACCCAGCATGTAAATAACAATAAAGCATTATGGTAAAACAAAGTTCGGAGCTTCTGTTTTGATGTGTTACTTTTCTTAATTTTTCACACTCCATAACCGGAAAACAGACTTTTTTTTTCTATAAAAGTATTCAACATATTTTGGTTCCTATGAGCAAACAAATAGATTATGAGCATCTTCTTTGTAATAAACGTTTTGAAGATATTTTAACAATTGCTGTGTTCCTTTGTAAATTTAATTCTTTTATTTTCAGTTTGTGTCAACTTCAAAAGGAAGAAAACCTTAAAAAATAAACTTCAGCAATAATATTACAATTCAGAATTAGTAATGAAATAGGCTAAATCAGATGAGCTACAAATAAATGTTTCTGGGGAAATTTTAATTTGATCTCATCTCTAGCTCTTTCAAAATAATTTTTATTTTCTTTTGGATTATACTTTTGCTAAAAGAGTTGAAAACATAGAATATGCTAATTTTGACATCTGTGAGAAACATAATTTTTCAAACAATGACGACAAGCATTGCTAGTAAATAAAAACAGTGACCGGACACATGACTCAGTCAAATACATGATGTGTCACAAAGAATTTCAGTGCAGAAAGCCATTTGACTCTCCTTCCCTGTTGAAGTTGACTGATGCTCTCTGGTGTTTGGTATGTATATAACAACTTCTTACATAAGCATTATGTATCTATAAATTGCTTGTAGAAAAAGCATTTATTCAAATATAATATAATATTTTAATGTTCGGACTATTAAAAATCAGACTGAAGGAATACAAACATAAAATCCAATGTTAAAAATAACAGTTCTTAAATCGCACAAAACCCGCTAAATGATGGTCATAATTTAAGATAATCACAGTCAGTAGTACTCATCATAATCAAACTTTAAAATAGCAACTTCCGAACTATCCCTGAAAAACTTTGTTTTGTTGAAATCTTATTGTTAAAGTTACTTTTGCACTTTCTTCACCAATAGGCCTGACAGTTATTACTCTGGATGATCACAGCAGCAACTGTTTCTTCTCTTTTTCTATGCTACACAATTGTTTTTATAATGATCCATATAATATTACATATTCAAAGACAAATCTACATAAAAGGAAAAAAATACATCAAGGTATTGTTCTTCCTTCATCATCAGCACTGATGTTTTACTTGACTTGCACTCAAGAAAGTTCAGAATAAGCTTATTCCCAATACCGATAAAGGCAGAACTGATTCTCAAGAAGCATTACATGCTGCTCCAAAGCAGTATTTTCTAATTATTTTGTTTCTGTTTCTGTTTCTGTTCCATGGAGACATTAAATGCCTCTGATGTGTAGTTTGTTATAGCACTACATGCAACTTTACAATACATACATTTCACTTACATTGGCTTCAGATCAGGTGCCTCATGTTGTGCTTCCCTTTGTGCTCAACATAAAGAAGGTAAGTTGGTTTTTTGTACCTCAGTGGCCAACACGGGGCAACGACTTTACACTGATGCAACCAGGTATAGAAAATCCATTCTGGAAAGAACACAGATTGTATTTTTGTAACTGCGATTTGACTCCACTAGTTCTACTGTCAGTATGAGCAACTGCCCACAATATCCATATCAAAAAGTGCCAATGCAATTAAAGCAATTTTCTATACAAGGATTCAACTTATTAATCTACTCTGTTTTAAAAATCAGTAGAAACATAAGTGATCAATCAAAAAGAAAGATGAACTTAACTTCTTTAGGGATTTTTTTTTACAGTCAATTGAAACAAAAAATCCATTATTTGGCTTGAACCCAAACAGAGAAAGAGCTGTAACTCTGCTTAAAATCCATTCATTTCTGCCAGAACACACAGTCCGAACTAAGCACATAAGCCCAAGGTTATGTGCTTAGAAAGTCAATGAAAAGAATGTTAGAACGTGGTGCTCTTTTGTAACTTTCTGTGATGCGGGAAGTGAAGAAACAAAACAAAACACCTTAATCGCTGAACATCAATTCGTCTGTCTCAAAGTGAGTTGGGCAAAACATTCTTGATGTTTTTATGTAAGTTTCTGAACTCTGCTGAACTTCAGAGAGACAACACATCATGAGGGAATGATCATCTGTTCAGATAAGGAATTGGGGTAAAGTGAAAGGTGTACCCCATTATGCAAATGAAAAGTTGTTTTAGTGGAGAGCCTGAGAGACTTTAGAAAAATTTAGTGTTTAACTAAAACAGTCTAGAGTTGCTCTGTGCACTGAAAAGAGGAATTTCAATGGATGAAAGCATTTTCTGAACATTGGTAAAATTCTGAGCATTTGCTACTAAACCGTGTGTGGATAATTTTAAATAAAAGCAAAGGCTCTTTGGATTCTTGACTTAATGAGTGTGAATTTCAGACTTTTACTTGTAAATATTATGAAAACATAATATTGTTCTCCATCTGTGTTACCAATATGAGACATATTTTGTTGGTTATAAAAGTGCAAAAATGTGCTAAAGGTCCTGGGTTGTGAATAGTTCAGTAAGGCACTGAAATAGATTGCACTAATAGACTACCAGGAAATGTCTTGTCACAGGTAAAACATTTTAAATTCAAGCACTTCCAATGATTCTAGCTAGCTCAGCCAACAAGAAGGGAAACAGACTTTGAAATACTTCTGTTAGTTTATGTCACTTAATTGCTTAACATCAAAATACATTATAGATTTGTTGTCTTTGTATCAACCTTTCAGACCTCTCAAGTCTTCTGGTTCTAGTCTACTCTACAAAAATATCAGCTTCATTGTGATGCTCAGGTGGATCCTGCAGACTTGTTCTCCTGGTTTTGATACTGAATCTCTGGAGATTGTTACTCTTTGAATACTGCTCAGATGACCTCCATGAACAGGCGTGGTTCCATGTTGACACTGATTAAAGACAATGCTATCATGTCACAGCAGCGTAAGCAAGTCAACACTCTTTTAATACACGTAATCCAGCATTCCTGTGTGAAAAGTCACTTCTCCAGATGTATAATTAGCACTCTGACATGCAGCACTATCAAAGAAATGTTGCCAAAAAAGTTCTTAACCTTTGTGTCTTTGTTGCTGATTTTACGATGTCCTTGATTTCCCATAATCTATAAAACTAGTAAACAGCCTAACGTATTTAACATATTTTTCTTCTCACAAACAAAAACAAGTAGTAACAAATTGTTTAAAGATGTTTTATTATTGTTGTGTGCCTTTGTGAATTTCATATTATGTTTTTCAATCTGTGCCAACTGCAAAAGGAAATAAATCTGAAAAACATTAATCTTTAGTTTGAAAATTGAACAAAAACTCAGTACAACAACATAGCAACAACCCATATTAATCAAGAATCTAATTGGATCCTACTATATAATTGCCATCATGCAGGGAAATGCAAAGCAAATATAGTCTATATTTTCCCAAACAGGCATAAAGTTGCTGTTTCTGCTGCTAACAGTCCTGGAGGTCTGAGTTGATCTGAGACTGTAGCTGTTAAACAGACCAGAGGAGAGAAGGTCTCTGTTTATAAAGTTATGAAATAAGCTAATTTGCTGCCATTTCACTAATAAAACCATAATAATATCTATTTAACCTCTAGAACAACCTGGCAACAGACTGATTTATAGATCAAAAGCTCAAAGGAGTTAATTCTATATAATAGTTTGATGTTAAACCTCTAGATCTAGAATTATAAGACTGGAATGTCAAGGCAAAGAAAACTCAGTATCTGCTGGTAGGGACCATTCAGGGGCCTCCAGACACTCAGGGACCCCTAGTAATGGTTTAATTGTAACACAGACTATAGATCTAATCATGTAGCATCATTTATAGAGAATAACAATGTTATTACATTTTATTTAATGCATTCAGTTGAGAAAATCAAATAGTACATTTAGGATTTAATTAGGAAGTTTACTTTATAAAAGTTAAAGATTCATCTTGATAGTTTGATTGTTGTGTTACCATGGCTATAATATGGTGTAATCTTTGTGTTTGAATTGGGTTTGTTCACAAATACATCACAGCAAATAACCAATAATCAGTGATTGATTTTAAACTAGGCCAATAAACCTGGTCTCCCTCTCACAGATTCACCTTATTGTTGCACACTTTAATGATTAGACAGTGTGTTTTTCGCAGGTTCTTTATTTTCTTTACACTGTTAACACAGACAAGAGCGACAGTGAGCGCCTCCGCTGACCAGCCGTTACTGCACTAAATTGCCGTTGGCTCGCTGAGTCAATAAATATTTACAATATAGGTCAAAATGCTCATTCAAAACTTACACATAAACATTTAGTTACTTTACTCTAGCACACTTCCCCTCAACAAGACAATTTATGTAAATAGCAGCGCTAATTGATATTTACCTGTTAACACAGACAAGAGCGACAGTGAGCGCCTCCGCTGACCAGCCGTTACTGCACTAAATTGCCGTTGGCTCGCTGAGTCAGGAGTGCTCACCGTGCTCCATGTGCCAACTGGTGGCGAACTGCTGTAACTGCATCCCAGCTCAAGCAGGGGAAGTGCAGCCCAAAGGCACGGTCAAAAGAAGTCTTTAAATAAAGTAAAGTAAAAAAGGGAGGGGGGTGTAATACTTCTAATGTCCATTCTGTCACACTCTCCCCTCCAAAATGTAATGTCGTCCCGACATTCGGGTACCCTAGCGTTACAGCAAATAAATCAGCAAACATGTTTTAATGCTTTACAATTATGCAGAGTACTTCTAGGAAGGAGTCAGAATGAATGTTCAAAGAGATGCTATGCTGTGTCCAGTCCGACAATATGACATATATCTCCTATTAACGTCACATTGCTGCAGTCGACGTCATTGTGCACGATGACAATCCACCACTTGATCCGCCAGTAGCGTAAATATCTGCAATCTCTTCTGAGAGTAAGGTACTTTAACTTAAAAGTAAACTCTACCTTTAAAAACATGCTGAAATTGATACCATGGGTACTCATCTATCATTCTACCTAAGATACATCAAAAGTAGTTAATCATGCAAATCATTCTAACTTATTCACATTAGAGAAAAGGCTGTCCCAAATTATGGTAATTGAATCGTAACATAGGTTTTCTTGTTCAAAAGGATACCTTCCCACCCTGTGGGGTGATATGTCAGTCTCTTCTTGGTCACTGGCAGCTGACTGGTGAGACTCATCTCCACTGTTCATGTTCTCTGGATGAAAGTCGTCTTCTAGTGTTGCATCCATGTCCTCACCAAGAGTTGGTTGCTGCCCTGGTCCACCACCATCAGCTATGCAGTCCCTTTGCATGTCCTCGTTGATTGGGTGGAACTCTGGTGCCTCCGCTCTCAGCTGACTCTCGATGAGATGATCTGACTCCATTTTGTGATGCTGTAGAGGTGGATGAATGATGGCTTCCCAGTCGTCTTCATCATCAGAGCTGTCTGCATGTCTCTGCTTCTCTTTCTCTTTTCGGGGTCTTTTAGGTTGAGTGGTTACTTTTGGTTCTGTCGTTGAAAGGAAATCGCATGGAAGCAGCAGATTTCTGTGGATGGTCCTGATTCGCCCTTTTCCACTTTCTGGGTGACTTTCATAGACAGGACTGTCCTGATGTTTCCTTTCTTTAACAAGGTACACTTTATCTTCCCAGAATGCTCTCAATTTTCCTGGTCCTCCTTCTCATTCAGATTCCTAACAAGCACTCGGCAACCTGGATACAACTCCCTCCATGCAGTTTCCTATCATAGTGAGCCTTCCTCTCATCGCTTGCTTACTGGCTGTCCTGGATGCCAACTGATAGGCTTCACTCATCCTTGTCCTCCATTTTTCTGCATAATCCCGGTGGGAAGAGCTTTGGTTCTTTTCACTGAGACCAAACATAAGATCAATGGGGAGCCGGGGCTGACGACCAAATAAGAGGAAGTACGGAGCATAGCCAGTAGCTTCGCTGCGTGTGCAATTGTATGCATGAACCACTTTTGGTAGAGAAGATTTCCAATCTTTTTTTTCAATTTCTGGCAGACTCCTCAGCATGGCAAGTAGTGTCCTGTTGAACCTTTCAACCTGACCATTACCCTGCGGATGGTATGGCGTTGTTCTTGACCCCTTGACTCCACTGTACTTTTCGAGTGATGCAAATAGTTTGTTTTCAAACTCTTTACCCTGGTCATGATGCAGCTTTGTGGGAAAACCAAACTTCAAAATAAAATCCCCAAATATTTTCTCTGCAGCTGTTTTGGCAGCTTTGTTTTTGCAAGGATAAGCCTGGGCAAACCGTGTGAAATGATCCATCACTACAAGGATGTATTCATACCCACCACTGCATTTCTCCAGATGTAAGAAATCAATGGAGACTAACTCAAATGGGTATGTAGTGATGATGTTGGTAAGAGGGGCTCGAGCTGGTTTATTGGGCCGCTTTCGTTTCAAACAACTGCATACACGGGTGACATAGTGTTCAACATCACCTTGCATGTTAGGCCAATAGAAACGATCTCTGATGAGATGCAACACCCTCTCAACTCCAAGATGACCCATCTCCTCATGAAGCTCCTTAAAAACAAGTGCATGATATTTCTGTGGTAGAAGGAGTTGTGAGCGACTGGCTGTCTTGCGGTGGAGTAGTCCATCTTCATCCATATATAATCTGTGTTTTTGTCTCATCAGAGCAACAGCCAACCTGTTGCCCTTGTGCCAGCCATGCTTTGGTTTTTTCTGTGCAGTAACACATCTCAATACCTCACTAATCACTGGATCATCTTGTTGAGCTTGTCTAAGAGCTGCTCTACTGATGTCCTTTACTGATGTGTTAGCTGCATCACATTCCTCTGTGACCAGACTGTTGATGGTTGCTGGGCATAGCCATGGCTCAGAGTCTTGAAACTGAAGAGCAACTGCTTGAATAACACTGTTCATCACCTCTGGGTGTACTACCTGTGTGCAGGTTTGCATGTACTCCTCCATGCTGAGTGACATTCGGGAGAGACCATCTGCATCTCCATTTACTTTACCTGGGCGATACTTTATTGAGAACTGGAAATCAGCCAGTTCAGCAACCCATCGATGAGTGGTTGCATTCAGTTTAGCTGTGGAAAGCACATATGTAAGAGGGTTATTGTCAGTGTAAACTGTAAATGGTGGTGCATAATAGAGATAATCTCTAAACCTCTCACAGATGGCCCACTTCAGAGCCAGGAACTCCAGTTTTCCTGAATGAAGGTGATAGTTTTTTTCTGGGGGTGTTAGCGTTCTGGATCCATATGCTATGACTGCTAGAGTTCCCTGTTGTCTCTGGTAAAGTACAGCACCAAGCCCTTCTTGTGAAGCATCACAATGTAGAATGAACGGTTGTTCAAAGTCCGGATAACCCAATACTGGTGGCTTCACTAGAAAATCTAATAACTGGCCAAGCACTTCTTGATGTTTTGCTGACCATATAATTGGGTGTGATGATGGTAATTGTCCACTGTTCTGATTTTGTTTCCCTACTTCTCGCTTTTGTGTTTTCCTTTTCCCTTTTCTCAGGGCTTAAGGAGAGAAGATCATATAGAGGCTTAGCTATGCCGGAGAAGTTTGGGATGTAACTGCGATAGTAGGAGACAAATCCCAATAATTTTCTCAGTTCTCCCACTGTGGAGGGTTTTCTCTCTCAAAGCCTGTACAGGAGCAATATCTGCAGGATCCACTGTATATCCATCTTTTGTGACCAACTTTCCAAGAAATCTCACTTGGTTCTTAAAGATGTCACATTTCCTTGGTGTCAGCTTGACTCCTGTTTCCTGATAACGCTGCAATACACTTCTAAGATGATTCAAGTGGTCTTCAAATGTTTTAGAGTGCACCAAATTATCATCCAGGTAAGGCAAACACACCTCATCACGTAGTCCAGTCAGGCACTCCTCCATGGACCTCTGAAACTCTGCTGGTGCTGATGATAATCCAAATGGTATTCTCACCCATTCATACAGACCCCACGGTGTGATAAATGCAGTGAGCGGCGACTTGATTCTTCCAGAAAGCCCTGGTGATAGGCTTTTCCTGATCAAGGACAGAAAACCAAGAACTTCCAATCAGGCTATTTAGCATGTCCTGTATGCGGGGAATGGGATGACGATCTGGCAGAGACTTCTTATTCAACTCTCTGTAATCACAGCACAGTCTGAGGCTACCATCCCTTTACGGACACAGACTATTGGGCTAGAATAATTTGACCTAGACTTTGTGATCCATCCTCTATTTAACAAATCTTCAAGATATTCTTTTACCTCATTGTGCAGTGGTTTTGGAACAGATATATATGTTCTTGTCACTGGTGTGGGATCTTGCAGTCGGATTTTGAGCTGCAGTGAGGGGATGGTTCCAACATCATAATCATCATGAGAGAAGGCTTTACACTCATCTCGGAGTAGTTGTTTCACCAACTGCTGTTGTGCTGGGGAAAGGTGGCTGATGGGAACTGGTGGATCCCAAAGATCTTCACTTTCAGCCCTATTTTGGTTCTCCTTTTTTTCTCCTTTGCTCTCTGATCCTGTTGAAGTTCCCTTTTCACAATTGAAATTTGGTGTCTCTATTTCATTTATTTTTGTTGATTCTGTTGGTGCCACATACATTGCTTTTACTGCTTGGATTTGACCTTTTTGCTTTTGGAGGGTAAAATAATGTCATGAGCAGTATCATTGTTCACTGGGATTCTGAAGCAGGACCAGGAACTCTGATGTAGGCGCACTATTCCTTCTTTAACCCTTAGTCCTTCTGGTAGCTGCGACTGTGACAGAGGTTCAAACAGGACTCCTTGCTGACCTGCAAGTGGACCAGCTCGTGTACTGCACTTCACCATCTTCGTCTGGCCAGCTGGGATGATGAAGTTTTTTCTCGATGCTTTAACAGTACTTATGCCCTGTTCCTCCTTCATATTTCTCATGACTTTTAGAAATACCTCTGCCTTCTTACTTTCAATGGAAAATGCTGTACTAACAGCTTCTGTGATGATGGTGGGAGGATCTAGACCCCCTTTTAATAGGTACTCAATCACATTGTAACCAATGATTGGTTCTTCTCCCACTGCATCCTCTTCAGCAACTAGAACTGGCACCCAGAGCTCTAGTTGTGTTTGACTCACTGATGGTAATTTAAATTTGACCTCAACCCAGCCAATAAAAGGGATTGGTGTCTTATTCACTGCTCTTCCATCCAATATTCCAGGTCCAATAATCTCAGTGAGACTTCTGATAGTAACATGAGGGAGATTCTGCTTTCTCCATTTTTCACTCATGAGGCAGACCTGTGATCCGGTATCCCATAGAGCTCTGGTTTCCACTCCATCCAGCAGACAGATAATGGTACACTTCTTTCCAATCAAGTTAAGCAGTTTGTCTCTTTGTGATGGAGAGAGGAGGTTGATACCAACACTCTCATTCAACTCAGGTGCTGCATGTCTCACTCCTTCCATACACTTAAGTTCCGAATGATGTGTGATGTCAGTGGTCAGCTTGTGTCCATTTCCTGTTTGGTCATTTTCCTTTTTATCATATTCTGTTGCTGGTACAGATGTCACACTGCTCACAGACATATCTGCTTCTCCGGGCCTGTCTGATGTGTTTTTAACAAATCTACACCCACGTGATAGATGCCCACCTTGTCCACATTTGAAGCAATGGTCACAAAACTCTCCTCTATTGTTTTCCTGGCAATGTTTACATCCACGTCTCCGACTTGGTTTTGATTTGGAAATAGATAAATGAGAGTCATTAACCAGTCTCCTGATGTCTTGCATCTCACTTTGAAGTTGTCGGATGGCATCTAGGAGCTCAGTTTCTGTGTGAGAAGCAGATGATTGCACTTTTCCAGTTCTATTTTTTTTTTCGATGGAAGATGGCTGTTCTTGCTCCCAAACTGCTCCAACTGTTGTTTTGGGAACTGCCTGTGCTTCTGCTCTAACCTCACTCACTTTCAGATCTTTATTATTCCTTCTGAACTTCTGTTGCCTTTCCCATTCAATACTAGCTGCCTCATTAGTCTTTGCTATCAGTACATCATCTGCAACTGTCAGATCATCCAGGAAGTTCTTGAGCTGGTGTTTAACATTATCATTAATAAGTCCTGTTCCTACTGCTCTCAGAAACTTCTTTTGAATCAGTTCTGGGCCGTAATCTTCCTCAGAGCCAGGTTCTCTAGATGCCGCAAGCAATCTTTCTTTTAACTCTATTGCTCTAAACAAGAAATTTTGTGGTGACTCATTACTGTCCTGTGTGATGTTAATTAACCGATGGTACAGGTCAGTGGAGCTGTCTTCTTTGTAATGACCCTTTAGTATTGTTCGCAGCTGTGCAATAGTGAGGTCTGTTTTGATCTCTAGCATGTCGCGGAGGGGTAGACCTGGGCTAATAGCCCTGACCACAGCCTCTATGATCTCCACTTCACTGTGATTTCTTTTTAGGCCCATTTCAATCTGATGGATCAAGTTTGAATAGGACAGTTTGTCTCTCTGACCTCTTTCTCCAATTTGGCCATTAATTTTAAATTCTCTTCTTATTGTAACTTCTGGTGGATGTGCTACAATGGGGTTGGTAGGTTGTTTTTCACTTTGTTTTCCAATTTTGCCATTTCTCCCTGTAATTTCTTTGTTGCAGCCTGAAACTTAACTGTAATGCTGCATATTGTTCTTGCAAACTTATAAGAGCAGCATTATCCTGATTCACAGCATCATCGACCATCTGTGACATCTCATTTTCGCTCACTTCTTTAGCTTTTGATATTAATCTGCTGAGGAATTCACAAGCCACATCCTCTTCCTCACAATCTATAGCTGTATCTACAGCTGTATTTATTAGACTGATCAGCTTGTGCTTCCTGGTTTGGTTTTCTGCTGAGACTTTTCCATATAAACACACCTCTTGTAGCTGGTCCACTTTCAACTGCACTAGGGCCTTACTTAGCTGGTCCTGCAGTTGCTCCAACTCCATCGCTGGTGTGCCACGATCTCTCTTTCTCTTTACTGAAGCACCGCTGATCCCCGTACGGGCCACCAATTTTTGTTGCACACTTTAATGATTAGACAGTGTGTTTTTCGCAGGTTCTTTATTTTCTTTACACTGTTAACACAGACAAGAGCGACAGTGAGCGCCTCCGCTGACCAGCCGTTACTGCACTAAATTGCCGTTGGCTCGCTGAGTCAATAAATATTTACAATATAGGTCAAAATGCTCATTCAAAACTTACACATAAACATTTAGTTACTTTACTCTAGCACACTTCCCCTCAACAAGACAATTTATGTAAATAGCAGCGCTAATTGATATTTACCTGTTAACACAGACAAGAGCGACAGTGAGCGCCTCCGCTGACCAGCCGTTACTGCACTAAATTGCCGTTGGCTCGCTGAGTCAGGAGTGCTCACCGTGCTCCATGTGCCAACTGGTGGCGAACTGCTATAACTGCATCCCAGCTCAAGCAGGGGAAGTGCAGCCCAAAGGCACGGTCAAAAGAAGTCTTTAAATAAAGTAAAGTAAAAAAAGGGAGGGGGGTGTAATACTTCTAATGTCCATTCTGTCACATTATTAATATTTAAACATGTTAGTGATGCTGAGGTTCTTAGTAGGACGGGTTCCGGGGGCAGGAGGGTACTGTCTAAGGCCCCATTTTACCTTGGAACGGCCCTGCATGAACAGCTGCTGCGATGCTCATCTCTGGAATCTACCTGGAATCTACCTGGAATCTACCTGGAATCTATCTGGTCTCCCTATGTCAGTCCGTGCTTTGGAGACATTTTGATTCATTTAACTGTGGCATGTTTTGCTTTTTGCTGGGGTTCTAATTACTACATTTTTTTCTTTGATGTTCATTTTGTGAACTCTAAATGCTCTGGGCCGAATCTTCCTTTAACACTTGAGGTTCTGCAATAATTTCTATTTACAGCCACGAACCTCCAGCCCAGATCCCGTCAGCAGCGGCTTGAACTCTCCTGGTATTGACGTTAAGGAGAAGCAGAGCGAACAGTTAGTGGGTGGTATCAAAGCCCCAGTACCACCAGGTACCATGTGGGGCTTTGAGCTGCGTTGCGACAGTCGGTAGCGTGTCTTATATCAGGATGTTTGATATAAAGACAGATAGCCTATTCTATATATCGGACTGCCTGTAGCGAACCAGCCTGTAGTGATGATTATAGCAGAATGATTAAGTTAAAGTCAGAAGTTTTCTCTGCAGCTGAAGCATTTCTGTGTTTAGGGGTGAGGCGGGTTTTATCCCGCTATTGCAAGGATGATTATAAAAATATAAATAGAAACAATTTTTCTAACATCAATATCAGACCTATGTTTTTATTCACAAACCAGTGTATGAAAAAATATTCTTGCCCATAATTTGATAGAGGACACAGATCCGCCCCCTCCTCCTCCTCCTCACCATGGTCCTAACAACATGGTGGCTCTGAGAGTCATTATTAGACTGAGGGCAGCCAGACTAGTTTATTTTTACTAAATTATTTAAAGGCCCAGGCTTTAAAAACAGCGGTTATTAAAGGAGTGATAAGAAGAACAATCTGGACAAATCACTCCTGCAGAAATACAGGCCGATATCCAACCTCCAATTCATCAGCAAAATTACTGAAAAAGCTATTATAGCTTCCTCAACAACGGCTTTGACGTCTTTCAGTGGTTTCTGGTCTCACCACAATTCTGACACTGCCCTCATCAAAGTGTTCGATGATATCCATAGAAACACGGACTGTGGAAGAACAACAGTGCTGGTTCTGTTGGACCTCAGCGCAGCTTTGGACACTGTTGACCAGGACATATTATTGAAATGACTGAAGAGTCTCTGGTCCAGTGCTCCACTGGTTCAAACCTTCCATAAAGAATAGAGATTTCTTTGTTTCAGTGGGAAACTTCTCATCGAAGCAGACAGAAGTTTCTAGAGGGCGTCCCAAGGTTCAATCAGAGAATAGTCTTTCAAATACTGCATGTGCACACGAAAGAAAAAAAGAGAAAGGGGAAAAAAAAAGTCAACTAATGAAAACAGAGAATCTGGCAGTGAACAGTGAAAATTAAGTGCTTGAGTTGAAGAGCAGCTGAATAACATGAAAATGATGAGGCACTGCAGGTGAATAACAAAGATTTACTGGAGCGCACAAATGCAATAAGAATAAGAAACTAAAGAGGACATAATAAGCCAAGAAATACACTGTTAGCCTTTGCTGTATTTTCTACAGCTAAATACCGCAAAATGCCCAGTAAAACTAACATAAAACATCTTTACAATTAGTTACTGTAATTTGCATTGCATTATGGGTAAAGGACATAGTATTACAGTAACTTACTGTATGTTTTGAAGTTGCAGTAATTTACTGTTTACACATTGCAGTAGTGGTACTGTATTTATAATATCTTGCACTGTTAGCCTTTACTGTATTTTTACAGCTAAATACATAAAATGCCCAGTAAACTAACATAAAACATCTTTACAATTAGTTACTGTAATTTGCATTGCATTATGGGTATAGTACATAGCATTACAGTAACTTACTGTATGTTTTGAAGTTGCCGTAATTTACTGTTTACACATTGCAGTAGTGGTACTGTACTAATAATGTCTTTGCGCTGGCCATGTAAGAATTCTATTTGATTTCCAACGGTCATCATAGATGTTTCATCGTGGTTCCCTGTTTCTGTATTTTTACTCCTTTAGTGGTTAACATATTTTAAGGCAGAAAGAGAGCATGTACTTTTGTTTTTTTCACATCCTAGCTAACATTAATATGCAGTTTATCTAGCTACGTCATCAAGGGTGGCTTCGCTTCCAACGTTTTTCTGATGACGTTTGTTTTAAACTCCGAAGCTTTTTCCGTCCAAGTGCAAGTGCAGCTCTGTCGCTGTGGGCTCACACTGCTTCAGCTCTTCGCAAGACAGGTAAAAAAAAACACTTAGAAAACTGTTTGAAGCCAATGTATATTTTAGATGGAGCTAACGTAACTTATAGCATCATGCTATAATGCTATCACTTAGCATGAGGTGAAAGATAGAAAAATATGATGGTGTTATTTTTTGAGCTGGTTCGGAATTAACGTTAGCTAAGGTGCTAATTTTACCGAAGGTTTTAGCTTGGCTTTTGCCGCTAAATCTTCCTCGAGCGACTAGCTTTGGGTTGAGATAAGCTCAGTGCTGAGTGTCTGTTAGCATTGTTGTTACATCATTTGTCGAACAATATAACGTTAACTGATAATTGATCCCCCCGCCCCCTTTTTAAAAAAAATACATCTAATAACTGTTCATTTGTTTAAACCATGACCTTGCAAATGTTAAGAGTGCAGATTAGCTAGGTCAACAAGGATGAATTCTAACGTTGTTCTTTTTTTTCTTTTTGTCAGATGACTTTTTTTAACTCCCAAGCTTTTTCCCTCCAAGTGGCTGTGCAGTTCTGTCCTGCTGAGTGCTAACATAGCTTCAACTCTTGAAAAGACAAGACAACAGGTAAAAAGACAGCTCTTCAAACATATTTGAAGCCACAAAATAATCTGGAAATTTAGAGGAGCAGCTAACCTAATCTATAACTTTGAGCTTGCTACAGCTAGTTAGCCTGCTAAAGTATCATTACATCTCCAACATAGTGTACAAGAGTCTGTAAATGAGGACAAAGGTGGAAAACATTCAAGTGGTTTCTGTTATTTTTTGAGTTGGTTCAGCCACAGTGGCAGGTGGACAAAAAAGTTAATTTCCAACCCTGGTTCCATATAAGGACTGTTCACCTGTTTAAACCATGCTCTTGCAAATTTAAAGTTAAGTCAGTACTAACAGGTGCAACTATGTACAGGTGTAAATTCTGAAGAATTTGTACTTCAGAATTTAGAGAATTTTGTACTGTGTGTTGATGTTATGTGAAGAAACATCAACACACAGCTAATTATCGGTTTCGTTGTGGAATAGAGCAATGTCCTACTTCCGTCAGAGAAAAATAAAACATTTAGAAGAAAAAGAGGACTCAATCTTCATCTTGGTTGATGTAATTTTATATCGACTCTTAACTTAAAACACACATCTTAAATCAGAATTGTTCAATTAATTTGTTAAAGGGATCAATTCACCCAAATTACAAACATTTTGTTAACCCATATTGTACTTAGCCATTCAGATACTGTATTTGTGGAATGTAATGCTTTCAAAAATCCGTTTAGCCTCACAAACTGTCATTCACATCCGCTGTTTCAGAGTGGTAGCAGGATGTAGGGGTAAAGTCTAGTCTAGTCTCCGGGGTGAGGTTCTCAAAAACCTGTTGTAATCTGGGTGAACTGGCCCTTTAAATATAAATTACTACCAGTAATTCATATTTAAGAGTTTTCCTTTTATGTTTCAAAGGTATCTTCCACCAAGATGTCTGTTGAGATGGAAATGACCTTACCTACAACACCAAGGGTAATCATGCTTGGTAAGAGGAATATTTTCTATCACTATAATTTTTTGTAGCAATGTATGTAATAGTTATGGTAGTCTGTACTTTTACTCACTAGCGGATGGTATATGGAGGAGAAGGTATTTTTCGAACCTGAGCAACTACATGACTTTGCCAGCGTCCTTGCTGTCTTTTTTGGGTCATATTATGACTTCAATCTGGAGTATCAGGAGTCAGCATCCACCATGCTGGAGATGATACAACGGTAAGTACTTTACACCAAGCCATTTATGAATTAAATTTAATGACAGTTTGACTGATGATGAAGAACCATAGCTGATTGCTGTATTGTATGTCTTCATTTTAAAAAATACAATTAATATATTTTATTTCTGTTAAAAGATTTTTTTGAGGATCAATCCAGATGTTGGTACCAAATGCACAGCCAAAGTCAGTACAAGCTGCAAGACGGGAAGTCTTGTCAAGAGGAAAGTAGTCAGTGTCAACTCCTGGATCAACACCTTCCTCAAATGACTCGCTGAATTTGAATGGAGGACTTCCAACTAGGTAAGCATTTTACCAAATGTTTATTATTTTATTGTCTTTTCCTCCTATCTTGCATGTTCTGACTTTACTTTAGGCTTTTTAATATGATTTTAATGATTATTTATAAATGGCATGTGATTCCTACACAATAGCCCTTTAGAGTAGCCTGCATCTTTTCTGTGTCCGTGGTAAAAAGTGGATGTCGCTGCATCTCTTACTAAATCACAGAAATGTATAAGTGTGTATTCGTTTAATTGAGGTGTTTTTTTTATATTATGCAGTTTTCAGTTTATTAGGCACACCTTTGCAGTAATCTGTCAGCACCAACAAAATGACTTGTTATTGTTATGACATGTTGTATTTCATCGTCTCCTTGGGCACATTTGCAGGGTCTCAATACAGTACGCAATCGTTTGAATTAGTGAAGACTGACTGACTGCTTTTGCCATAAACAATCCAAAAACCTGAAGTGAAGCCAGTCCTGCTCATTCTTTATGCAACTTCTATTATCACTTCAGTGTAATTGATTTTTTTTTTAAAGAAATTATCAACTTAATGCTGCTTTATGCCAATGATTTTATGCATTTGGACATTGTCAGTCAGTTTAATTTGTCAGCCTTCCTGTCGATTTGAAAATGTAGATAACTTCCTGACCATCTCATGACCTCCCACATTGTCTGTCTTATTCTTTACAGTTCAGCTTCCACAAGATGGATCCCACTGATTTTGTTTGACAAATGGAATAAAAGTTCTTCTGATGTAGGAAATGCATCTGATATAACAATATTTATTGATATGAATGCCTACCATATAGTACATTATCGCACTTGCACTGTTATTGTGATGTATTGTGTAACAGAGCACATTTAAGCTACTGTTAACTGTTTTCTGACAATGCAGCCTCTGCTGGTTTTTTAAATGAAGTATATTCTATATATTTTTTAAAGTCAGTCTTTAAATAGTTTATGGCTGGTACTTGATGCACACACGTTCATGTTGCTACATACATGTGCCATAAAAAATATTGATATGACCTGTAGTGTGTTCTATGGTTTTGTTGTTTTATAGCACATTATATTGTATTGTGACATTGTTCTTTATGACATTGCGAATATATAAATGGATTTTATTTCAACAAATCTGCTGAAAATAAATACCTGTTTTTATTCACAGTACTTGGACTAAAATTTCTTTTGTGAAACTTTTCGGTTTATGGTAAAATATTCTTGTATTAAAAAATGTAAACTTTAATTTACAGTAAAACTGACATTATGTTGTGAAACAAGTTTACAGTAGACCAGCTTTACTATAAAATACATTTACAGTTTTATGCTATAAACTACATTTACAGTAAAGCAGTTATAACTGCACACTCACAGTAAAAATTAACTGTGAAATATCATGACAGTAAAGGTACTGTGGAATGGTAATTACAGTAACCTACTGGCAACACTGTTGCCAGTAAGGTACTGTAGAATGTCAATTACAGTAACTTACAGGCAACACTGTTGCCAGTAAGTTGCCAGTAAGTTACTGTAGAATGGTGATTACAGTAACTTACTGGCAACACTGTTGCCAGTAAGTTGCCAGTAAGTTACTGTAGAATGGTGATTACAGTAACTTACTGGCAACACTGTTGCCAGTAAGGTACTGTAGAATGGTAATTACAGTACCTTGCTGGCAACTTACTGGCAACACTGTTGCCAGTAAGTTACTGTAATTACCATTCTACAGTAACTTACTGGCAACAGTGTTGCCAGTAAGTTACTGTAAAATTACAATAAAAAGTCTAACAGTGTACTAACTAAACAAAATGCAAGAATAAATAAAGAAACTCAACACAAGGGAACAAACCAGTATCGTGAGACCTTTTGAGAAATAATTAATTCAAAGGAAGAACAACATATGACAAGACCTGAACAAAACAAAAACACAGCAGATCATTATAGAGAAAATATTCAGTGAGAACACAATAGAACTATGAAAGTAGACCTCAGGGTGGCAACACACTCAGATGATTGGCTGTCTGCAAACCCTTGTATTGTGAGTGTGGGTTTGTCTGTGTCTGCAGTTAACAAGATTTTTTTTTTGTTTCTCTTCATTACTCCAGGACTGCTATGCTCACTACATTTGATTTGGAGAACTGTTGGCTGCCCCATTTTTTGACCTTGTTAACAGTTACTATCAAAGGCTGTGACAACCCTTACAAAAAAATCCCATAAAAATCACATGTGGTCACATGTGATCACATAATCCACCAAAAAATCACGTTTTCACATGTGATTTTCATGTGATCACATGTGATCACATGTGGAAATGTGTGAATCACATGTGATTTTACCACGAAACGTTCCAAAATCACACGTATTCATGTGCTTTCACATGTGATTCACGTCATTCACATGTAAAATTTTTGTGAACCACATGTGATCACATGTGAAAGTCACATGTGATTTTCATGGGATTTTTTGTAAGGGAAGTGCATTCTGGAACGCTATGAGGCATTCTGTGTTGCATTAGTGACTATAGAATAAAGACTATTCTGTTTAAGACATAATCATATCGATCACAGAACACATGGTTAGATTGTCAGCTCTGTTCTGAACCTGGACCAAATGAGGTTCTCCTCACTTTCATTGACATAAATGAAGACAGGATGTGCTCCCTCAACTTCTAGCTTTATCATTCTCCAAATTGCTAAGCGTTTTGGGTTCTATAAAGAATACTTATAAAATATAAAGGGAGTAAGAAAGCACTACATAAAGCAAATCACTGAAGATATGTCTGTATATTATTTTTGTGACCTCTTCTACAGTCAAATCCTTTCACCACACATTTACTCTGTTCCAGAACCGCAGCTGGTTGAACTGCATGTTTACTGAGTTCATCACAGGAACTATGTCCTAGTCCAATGTTCCTAAGAAGGGAAGTGACCAAGAATAACCATGAATGCAATGTAAACATGACTTCAACAACTTATGAAAGAAACACAATAAACTTCTCTGATGTTGCAAAATATAATGAAATAATTAGAGACTGTCAATTATCAAGCACACAATGTAAAAATTCATAAACTTCCTACTTCCCCTGATGTCACTGTTTGACTATTTACAAGTTACTTATGTGTGCTATAAACTGGCCTGATGCACCTAAAATATACAAAATATCCCTTCAAGCATTTCAACACAATCAAGAACAATTGTTATTGAACAAAAAACATTTACCACTAGTTTCACTGAAAGTTGGGGGCTGAGGGGGGATTAAGGGCTCCACAGCAGAATCCAGGGCCATAAAAGTTTGGTTAATTGAAAAAATGAAGTAAAATTTCAAACTCATCTGGTGCAAAAACGTCCATTAATTTTTATTCCCATTTATTCATATTTATTGTGATTCATTTAATATGAGATATTAAAAAACACAAGAAAAACATTTAAAGAATTTAAAAGAATAGATTATTGAGAAATTATATATTTTCTTTTGTTAGATTTAAATACAAGAGTCACATAAATCTAAAATCAAGTCATACATTATTATTCATTTTAATAAATGAATAAATATGCCACTATCCTACATATAATATACCAATAAATACCTAATATCCAGGTCCAAGCCAGAAGCAATATATACATATTCTTCTAATTTTGGTTCAAATGTAATATCTCAGACGTATTTTTAGACACTTAAAAGGTAAAGACAAGCAAACAGCAAGTGAAGAAAGCCAAGTCTGAAGCTAGAGGCATTACTGGTTGTGGTGGTTGTAGTGGTTGTAGTGGTTGTTGCAGCTGTGGTTGTTGCAGCTGTAGTTGTTGCAGCTGTGGTTGTTGCAGCTGTGGTTGTTGCAGCTGTGGTTGTTGCAGCTGTAGTTGTTGCAGCTGTGGTTGTTGCAGCTGTGGTTGTTGCAGCTGTGGTTGTTGCAGCTGTGGTTGTAGTAGTTGGATTATTGCACAAACTAGTTGTACAGCAGGTTGGTCCACTGGTGATTGAACCAACACTCTGCATGAACGGCAAACTTCCCAGACCTGATGCAGCTGTACATGTGTTTGGTGATGCGCAACCCAGTGCAGGAATTGTGTTTTTTCCATCGTTCACTGTTGATGTAAAAAGCATGACATAGTTACATTAATTATTTGTTAAGGCATTTTAAATGAAGCTCAGTACAACTACTAAGTGAATAAATTGTTTTGTATAATCAACTTCTAACTGTCCAGCATACAGTACAGATTAAGCAATAATATTTGCTCTCACTGATATTAAGAAAAATGTATGCAAGATTAGTCAGTATTTTGCTAAGCTTACAAGTTGCTGAGAAGCAGCTGGTCTCATCTCCTGAACAAGTTATTGTAGTGCTGCACTGAGAAGTTGTGGAGTCACAAACAAGGCACTTCAGGGAGTTTGCAGCTGGAGTAGTGGGGGCTGGAATTAAAACACAACATTGAAAGAAAAATCTCAGTAAACACAAAATAATAAAATAAAATAACAAAAATAAAATAAAATGAAATAAAATAAAATAAACAAAATATTATAATTTTTAAAAGTTTGTAATGAAACCTACCAGGCAGAGTCTGTGAGTTGCAGTTGTCTGTGTTGCAGCACTGAGCAGATGCAATTGCACTTTGGGATCCCAAGTTGACTGAAAAAGTCGAGTTGCCTGTAGCTGGACACAGAGAGGACACTGCACAGGCTTTGTAGAGCTGTGTTACTGAAGTTCCAGATTGAGTAGCTGTAGAGTCAAGGAGAAGTTTTGGTGGTTTTTATATAACACATGTAAAACATGCATCCAGTTTATTCCCAAAAAGTTAAATGAGACATAAGCAGAACAATACCTCGGATGGTTGCTGTTATGCACATCGTTTCTGAGCTGCATGTTAGTGGCATTGTGTTTGAACACGTCTGGTCTGTGCAGCTCACACATTTCAGGGCTCCAGCTGCAATCAAGGGGAAAAGAATCAATGTAAAATAGTTGTTTGAAATACGTTTAACAAGTTGGAAAGTGATAGATGTACTTTACAAAAATAAAGCACATACCAAATACCTCAACAAAAAGATTGCAGAAATAATTTGTAACTTCAACTATAAATATAAGTACCCAATATGTCAGAAGGTTTCAAGTTTGCTTAGGCTTTATGGAAGCTAACAAGTTTTAAATTAATTTGTTTATCTATTGGGATGCACAGAATTATAGTGAACATTAGAATATTATGAACATCCCAGTTTGTCAAAGGAACTGATAAGTGTTCCCAGCTGACACAATTAAGTTTCTAAACATCTGTTTGTGTTATCGAATGACCTCCAGAAAAAGAAAATACATATTCAACAATATAGTCTGACAAAAGAAAATATTTTAATACATTGGAGAGAAAAAACCTTATCAACTTGAACAAAGAAAATAATTGCTTTTGATAACATTCAATTATTTGAAAACCAGTTTAAGCTAGAAACATACAACAACCATATCAAACTACCAACAATAACCTTGACTTCTACAATAACCATTAAAAAAAGTGTCATGAGTCTGCTGCTAAAACGTTTCTGTCCTATATCTGAAAAAAATAAAATAATAATAATTAGAAATATCAAAATGTTTTGTCTGTTAGTCGAACAACAAGATTAATTATAGCTGAAAAAAACTGGAGTGTCTAATTGTGATGTTTTCTAACTTAAATAAAAGTTACACATATAGCTAATGTTACCTGTGCTGTAGAGCGCCCAGATGAGAGTCAAAGAAAAAATCAGCTTCATGGTGACGTTCAGATGGATCCTGCTGGATTCCGATACTAAACTTCAAAGTTGTGCTGCACTTTATATACTGGACAGATGACCTCACGGGTCAGGTGTCTCTGTTTTCATAGCGCCACAACCCAAAAACTCCTTTTTTATTCGTCAAAGCATCCTGAAAACATGTCAACACACCTTAACACACCTTCAATACAAGGAAAATGGTCATTCACTACAATGAAGCAAATCATTAAGTTACTCACCACCAAAACAGGCTTTCCTTAAATAAGTCCTAAATATTTTGTGTCTTTGTTTTCATTGTTCTAGATGTGGCATTGCCCTTGTTGTTTGACAAGTCAAGAAACATGGAACCAGTCTGGTAATTTTTTACTTCTAATTATGTCTTGTAGATTTAATCAATAAAAATGTGTATTTCCTTCTCAGTGATCCACGAATCAGTATGACATCAATGAAATTCTTCTGAAATTGCTGACCAGCTGTTTGCATGGATCCTCTACATTTTGACTTCAAACAGTAATTTGGAAGAAACGAGTAATTGTTACATTAAGAAAAACAATCCACATATGAAAATATATTCAACAAAATGTCAAAAAAATGTCTTTAAAATTTTAAAGACATTTTACAAATGTTTTAATTCAAAATCTATTTTAGTATGTAATGTGAGCTGTACAGACATTTCGTGCCTTTATTGAAACATTAAAACAAAATTAAATGTTTAAGAGGACTTTTATTCTCTTTACCCTTTATTCCTAATTTTTCCATATTTTGAATTGTCTAGAAGAAACTCTGCGTTTAATAATATCTTTCTTAAAGAGATGGAGAGATGAGATCCTTTAGTTCCTCCCAGGGAGAAAGAAAGAAATAACATCATAGTATAAAAATGTCAACAGGCCAGAATAAATAGTGACATAACAGATGACGCAGTTCCACACATGAATAGTCACTAAACTATTTCAGTAATGGACGTAGTTTAATATGATATAATTTCCCAACTGTTTTGAATTCATCATTGAATTTTCAACCTTTCTCAGTGAGCTAAAAATGGAAATAAGCCTTATGTTCAGAGCTCTTGTATGCTGCTTGTTGTGTTTTTTTGAATAGTTTATTTTCAAAGTAAAGGGCTGCACAGTGGTGCAGTTGGTAGAGCTGCTGCCTTGCAGCAAGAAGGTCCTGGGTTCGATTCCCTGCCCGGGGTCTTTCTGCATGGAGTTTGCATGTTCTCCCTGTGCATGGTGGGTTCTCTCTGGGTTCTCCGGCTTCCTCCCACAGTCCAAAAACATGACTGTCAGGTTAATTGGTCTCTCTAAATTCTCCCAAGGTGTGAGTGTGTGTGTGTGTGTGTGTGAATGGTTGTGTGTCCTGTCTGTCTCTGTGTTGCCCTGCGAGAGACTGGTGACCTGTCCAGGGTGAACCCCGCCTCTCGCCCTAAAAGTTCACTGGAGATAGACACCTGCACCCCTCCTGAAAGGTGTACAGAGAATGGATGTTTGAAGTAAACACTTGATATTTTATGCTGTTTCGCACATGATTCTAATTTCTCTGGAACCTTTGCAATGTTGTGTGATCTTTGTATATTAAAATATTCTGCATTGGGCATGCCGTGGTGGTGAAGGGTATAGCACGACCCACGTTTGAAGGCCTTGAGTCCTCAACACTGCCGTTGTGGGTTCGATTCCCGGACCCGGCGACATTTGCCGCATGTCTTCCCCCCTCTCCTGCTGCCTTTCCTGTCAGCCTGCTTTCGAATAAGGGACACTAGAGCCCAGAAAAGACCCCGTATAGGAGTAAAAAAAATAACATTCTGCATCTCCAGGTGTGGCTGTTGATCAGGTAAATGCAGTTATGTAAAGAATTTAGTCCTTGTCATGTCCTCAAGTGAACCTACTACAACTTCTTACAAATAAAATATGTTACTAATTTTAATAGAAGCAAGATTATGAGGAATTTTCCAAATTGTTCATAAATAAATGGTTCTAAGCCTGGTCACATTGATTTCTGTGGCATTGGCAACTACGGCAAACCTGAATGCTCACAAAAAAACACACCTAAGCTTTCCAACTGAGTTCATTTATTTCCAAAGCCAACTCACAACAAAAGCTAATCCATGACTCCTCAAAGCATTCAAATCAATCTAAAACCCTCCATGACAGGTTAGGAAGAAAGTTGTAGAGACCTCTAAATCAGGTTTAGATTATAAAACCATATCTCTGGCTTTGAACTTTTCACCCCGTTTCAGACATTAATTGGTCTGGAACATCTAAATTAAGTAGCAGAATTTCCTCCTTACCATGTAGCTAGGAGTCCTGTTAAAACCTGGAGGAAATCCATCCACAAGTTGCTGGACTTAAGAGGACTGAAGTCTGACACAATCAGACTGTAAACCGCATATATTCACAGCAGGGAGAATTAGGATTATAATTTCATTTCCACTTGCGAACACCTTGAATTTCCCCTTGGGGATTAATAAAGTATTCATCATCATCATCATCATCAGTAAGCATGTGGACGTAGGCCGTTTAGTCAGATGGGAACAAAATGTAATTTTTTGATGATGACAAACCTCTAGTGCTACACTTAAAGCTGATCAGTCATTCTGCACTGTGAAACATAGTGGTGGCACCATCATGCAGTGGGGATGTGTCTTCAGCATGGGTAGGGAACTGGATTGTAACTGATGGGAGATGAATGGAGCTAAATATCAAACATTTCTGACCAAAAGACTACAGCAAGGGCAATAATGCAATGTTCTTATTAAAAACATGTGAATGTGTTAAGAATGGAACAGTCAGAGTCCAAACATAAGTCCTTATTTTTAACTTTCCAGCAATCTCTCACAGTGAGCATGAAAGTGCCTAAAATGGAAGGAAAACCTTTTTTTTACCATATAGGAACACCATCAGAACTTGACTCAGCCTGTTTAGAAATTAGTGGGAAAAACTTAAAATATGGAACAACCCGGTCACAAAACTGTGCACAACCTTAAACGCATAAAATTGTAATAATTTTCAGCAGATTTTCTTCAGACTGAACAGAAGCTTTTTCAAAGGTGGAAAGTGAAAAGTTACAAATATCTGGTAGTTTTATCCGTAAACTATCAGCAGTTTGCTTGAAACCTGAAGGGGAAAAAGGGTCCTATTTTTTTTTTTTTTTTTTTTTTTTTTTACCATCACAGTGAGTCTAAGGGTTCATTAAAGTCAAGAAAACAATGGAGTCCAGTACTAAGTTATACAGGAAACCTGCAGATGTGACTCAACATGGCTGTGGACAAGTGGTGTCCTCCCAATCTGATAGACTTGGAAAACATTCGTAAGGTCAAGCATTGTAAATATAATTAAGATGTGGATAGACCTGACCAAAGATGATTTATTGCTGAAATTCAAATAAAAGATGATTCAACAAGGTATATGTTTAAGAATGTGCACACTATGGGTATGGCTATTTTTCATACTTTACTCCGTTATATATCTATATGGATTCATGTTGGTTGAAGTTGGAAAGAGGTTAATGAGTCATCACGGTTTCCCAATTTTCTGTGACAGTTTTGGTTATTCAGTCATCCATTTGGTTTTAGTTATATTTTGTTTAATACAATCAGTCATTTGCAGGCTGAAAATAAATCCTGTTGCACAACTTACGAAAACTCAGTCAATTTCAATTACAAGGTATATCTGGGACAGTGTGTCAATTTCACACCTATCTTAGGAAGATGATCCAGGCCATTATCACATAGCTCTCTTAATGCTAGGTTACTGACATGCTGTTCTCGTCCCAGAGCCTACAGCAGTGTCACACCCTTACTTAATACCATGGGGAATATCTGGAACCAGATTACCAAGGTTCACCTCAATTGACTGTTTGAAGATCATCTAAAATTTTGCCAAGTGATTCAAAGTCAAATCATTCTGTAAAGTCAAAATACATGCATTCATCACTTTAATTTGGACTAAACAGACTAATCAGTCTGAGACCTTTTCATTTTTTAGTTTTTATACAGTTCTAGTTGGATTCTGTATGAAAGTTTTTTTTGAGGGGATCTCCAAAGCCTTGAAGTGGAGGGAACCAGAGCAAAACAGAAACAAAGATTTAAACTCATCAAGTTTTAAAGGTTAGAGTAGAAACTGCAATGCCCTCTGCCCAAAGATGCCCAAAAATTTCAAGCGCAGATTTCCATCTTCCAAACACATTATTGGATCAACATTTATTGGTATAGTTAATGTGCATCTTTATTTTTGGTATAAAATTTGAAGCAAAAATAAATCAGCCTGTCAATTTCTTACTGAAGTATCACAATTTACATAAGTTGATAAAAGTACAGCTGGGTTTTTACAAGTTCTCAGATACCAGATAACATTGAAAATGTCTTAAATTGTGCTCAGTTAGCTTCTCACTTTTTCCTCTTCATCTTCCTCACTATCGCTCTCCTCCAACAGCCGTGACTGGAGAGCTAGCCGCTGAGCCACAGCGGTAACCATGGCAGCACCTTTCCCACTGCCGTCCTCAGAGACAAGAAACTTGACGTCGCAATGGGGGGCAAGGCTGCGCACCATTTCCTGGAGCTTGTCACTGTAACTGAGATATTTAGAGAGTCAACATAGCTGCATCTTTTAGAGATGCTGACAGAGAGCAATAAAACGAAAGTCACTTATGAAATAAACCACTTTTTTCTGAACATAACTTTTTATAAACGCAGAAAGTCACTATATTGAGACACATTTTAGGTAGTTAGTCACACCTGTCCAGGGTGGCCCTGCCTCTCACCCATCGACCGCTGGAGATGGGCACCAGAACCCTTTGTGAACCCACTAGGGATAAGCGTAGATGATATTTGATGGACTGTGACATATTGTGGAACTTAGTTTTGGTAATTATAACTGACCCAAAACAAGAGAGATTTGATCTGATTTAACATCAGACTATAAGAAAAAAAAGATGTGTCTTCATTCAATGTTTGTAAGCATCTGGTTTCACCTGTTACGAATCCTTCACTATCTGATCAAACCAGAGACATTTCAAGTAGAAAAGATGGCAAAATATTAATCTGAAAAGTGGGTATGTTTGACATATGTGTCACAATACTGGGTCAGATGGTCACACAAACAGATGCAACAATCCCTTAACTCATGAAGCTGGCTTATCCCTATCCAAGTCAGCAGATGTATGTTTTGGGAAAAAAAAAGAATAAACACTAATGGAGGTTTCTGTTAGAATTTTAAGCTGATGTACCGTATTAGAAAATTGTCATTACTTTTTATTTAGTGCACTGAAAGACATATTTACATTATTAAGAATCAGTGTTTGTGAAGAAGCTTCAGGATTATAAACATTTCAGAATTGTCTGACACAAACTTTAAAATAGAACATTTGACCAACGTTCCAAGTCAAATACCCTGACTTGGAAAAAAAAACAATGCTTAAAAACACAAAACTTTTGTTTGTTGACAATTGGCAAAACACTTTTTTTCAGTGAGGCATAAGAGATTATCACTGATTGGTTGGCATTCTCACGAGCATTTTAAATGGTCCAAGCACTGGAACCATTAGTTATTTAGCTATTTAATAACCAAAGTGTCTTAGTATTTCAGAGTATTTTCTGATGTTACATGATAATTGCTAATAAATTGATGAAATATGAAAATAATTTTCTGGCCGTTTCTGATAAATTTGATCAGTTTCTGATATTTTTCCTGAGCAGAAAAAAAACAGAGCATTGCCTATAAGAAAGAAACACCGTCACTGCCAACACCAGTTGGAAGACAGGAAGTCAAACAAACGAAGGGCTACTAGCTTGAAACATAAGTGACTTTTAATTACATGATTTAATGATTAATGAATTCCTATTTTTGGAACAGCACATATGAACAGAAGTTATCTTGCTGGTGACTTTTATTCTATGCCAAATGACTAGGCAGGAAATTTTAAAAACTGAAGTTGAAAGATTTTCAAAGGGCCAGGAGAGCTGTTGTTGAGAGTTTATGATAGATCAAGCACTTCGTCTTGTGTCTTACTTAGGATGTTTTTTGTAGACGGTCCCATCCACTCCCACTGTAGTCTTCAGATGAGGCAGCGCTCGGTTGGCACGAATACGGTTGACAATGGTTGCCAAGGCAGCACCACAGAGACGAGCAGAACGTGAGGAGATGGTCTCACAGACAAGTCGCACCACGTGGGGGTCACCCGAATCACACATTAGATCCAATTTAGTCAGAATCTTTATGGCATTTTCTAGACCACTGTCCGGCCTGAACCAACGACACACAAAGAAAAAAAAACATAAAGAAGTTAATAGTCAACTTGTCTGGTTAATAAGGACTCTGAATATATTTGTACCGACACTTACTCCTCAATCATAGAGATGAACTTTGTCTCAAACATGTCTTTAGTATCCAGGGCACGCAGGGCCTCAGACTCTTTCCCTTTAAACAGCAGCTTCTTCTCTGTCAGCTTCCTCAGCACCAGCCGAACGATTTCCCCCAAATACATCCCACTGATCATCTTCTCGAAGCTGCAGGACAACGCATCATCAGGACAGGAACAGAAACAGATTAGCCAGTTTTTGTGATTTGTTGCCCTCTGGTGGTTAAGTAATTTATATTGAAACTTTATGTTTTACATTATTCTAACTCAAACTACGGTCTGAGTTGGGATGCTATTAGTGATACTCAGAAGTATTACTGTATTTTGGAGATTAAAAGTCACTTCAGAGTATTAGTTGCATCAGTCAAAAAATGCATCATGAAGAGAAAAAAAACCATATTTAAGACACACCTGAATATAAATCAGAGTCAAGCTACTAAAAAAAATGATACTTAGAGTCTGAAAAATACAGTACTTTATTTTAAGGATTTATACAACCAGTTGTGATATTGGATGACGGAACCAGGAACAAGTAATTGTGTTCCATTTAGCAAAGCTGAAATTTGTATCTGGAAATGATTTTGAATTCAACTTAATTGTCCTTCAGTTATGTTGAATTCAACTCAACTTCAGTTCCAAACTGGATGCTTTGTTTTGTTATTGGTCATTTTAAATTAGCCTTGCTACTTAAAATTTGACAATTCTGATTTCTGTGTAAGATAACAATGCCTGTTAATCAGTGTGCTAAAAAATTATGTTAATTTGTCTTTTTTTCTCCCCATTTTTGAAATTTGATTTAATGATGTACAAGTCAGCTACTCTTATTTGCAAGAATTGTGCCATGTAGAAAACGTGAAACTTATGTTCATGTTTAGGGGCTGCATCCTTCATAGGATCTGTCCAGGCCATTCATTGACTGCAAAGTACAGAAGCAAGTGGCTATGCAATTAGATGGTCCATCAGTCAGATTTCACAATACCATAAACATTTAATTTTTCAACTACCAGATTTGAATGTACTTGTATTTAAAAGTATTTATCTCCTCCTTTGTCTGCCATCTCCTGCTTGGCCAATGCAAGGAATCTTGGGATAGTTTGGACTGCAAGGAATACACTAGAGCCATCTTTAAAATCTGGGACAAAAATTCTGCAGCAGATGATTGTCAGTCCCCTTGTTGATAGGACCAAGTCTATCTGTTGTTGATAATGAACAATGAAAAATAAAACTGTTTCTGTGCATCCTTAAAATCTCCTCCCAGCTACTAAACATGCTGCTTTGGTGTTACATAAGAAATGCATCAGAACATTTTTGAGAAAAACAAAAAAAGAAAAATCTTGTTTGACTACTCATACCTCAGTGTTCAACAATATTCCTTAAGCGTTCCACATATGAACAGCCATTTTATAGGAAGGTGAAGAAGAAAAAGACTGTCACTGGGGTAAAAGAAAATTGTAAATATTTTTATTTGACTGAAATAGAATAGCTAAAACCTACGTGTGAACTCCAGGGTTGATCGAAGTCCTGTCTACCGTCTTGTCAAACTCCGTCAAGATGTCTTCAAGGGAGCCGTCGTCTCCGAAGCCGCCCCACTCTGTGTTGATACACATCCGTCCATCCTCTCCCTCCACACGCTTCACGTTCTTCATCTCCTCCATGTAGCAGGCGTTGGTTCCCGTTCCTGTTGAGGAAGAGAAGTCATGCACAGGACACAGCACCTAAAATTAATAAATTCATTTCGGCTTGTTTAATTTTTGCCTGTAGTCATTATTTTATAATTTGTGATCAATATATGTCATTTTTAGGTCTTTCTGTAAAGATGCATCTGTAACTCAATGTACAGTTATATCTTTGGAAAGATGCATCTGTACATGCATCTTTGCTTTTGTCTTGCATGATTTGTTTTGAGGGTTATAGGCGAACGTCTTCATTGATAAAACTGAAGAGGCCAATTTTAGATTACTAAATCTAAAGCTATTTTAGATTAGACCAGTAAATTCCCTTAATGTGTTGAGAATTGTTACATTTTTTTGTTACCCCAGGTTAAGAGTTTACAATACCAAGAGGAGGGTACGGTAGTAATTAACACTTACTTGAGTAACTTTTGAAGTGAAACGCTTTGAAAACGCTGGCTATACAAAGTAGAGCCACAAAGAAACACAAGCCACAGATTTTCAGTTATAAAAAATTAAAAACCATGAAATGTTCCCCCTCCATTTCACAATTATGCAATTCTTTCTTGTTTGTATTGACCACATTATATTTTTACTATTATTATAGTTTATTTTCTTTTGGTTTCAGTTTTACTTTCTTCACTGATCATAGTGTTTATTTGAGGACAGATGATTTCTTTACCAATGATCATCCCAATCTCGCAGGTCTGATCCCGGTATCCACAACTCATCATCGTACCCACTGTGTCGTTCACCATGGCAACTGAACTGATGTCAAAGTCCTGTATAGGAAATGACATACATTGTGTTAGACTGGGATCTGTCTCACGAGGAAAAGTTTCTAAATCACATCAAGAAGAGGACAAAAGCAGCAAAATTATTTTGAAGAAAGTCAGAATATTTAGAGATTAGTAAGCATTATGTGCTGACCCCTCTCCTGTGGATGGCCTCTTTCAGTAGCTTCACCACATCCTCTCCTTCCACCCCAGAGCAGTTGAAGCCTTTTGTCCAGCGGATCAGGATGCTCTGCTCACATAAACACAAAAATATCATACATCATCAGTGGAACCAGTCTTCAACTGTGAGAAGGGACAAATCAACAAGTTTTAGGAGTGTGAGATTAAAGACCTTGTCGATTTCTTTCTGTTCACAGGGAAAAGAGAAGGTGAAACCCAGTGGAAGAGTTTGTCCTTTCAGGTTCTGAGAGTCGAGGAACTCACTAAGACAGGCTGCGATGTGATCAAACAGCTGGAAGGCCATAAGCACACATAAACATTTGGTTTAAAGCCATTTCATACCCACAAAAACAGAGAAATGTGTTCTTTCTTCAGTCCTGCAAGAAAAAAATTGACATTCTGTTCTTGCAGCCACTTATGATGTTCCACAGAGTTCCAGCCTAAATCCTGTTTTATTTTCCTTTCACATTAGATCAGGTGTTTTGAACTAGAGACACTTGAATTTTGAGTCCCAAATGAACCATATTACCATTGCAATTTCTTTTCGTTTGTTTATAAGTCTTGCTTTTGCCTTACTCCATACTTTCCCTTTTAGTTGCATTCAAAAAGTCAGATATTAATAAAGCTGGATATGTAGATTACCTGTTCTCCAGTTCCCATCATGATTTCTTGAGGGATGGCACAGATCTGACTGTCCATCTTCAGCATTTTCTGCTCCTCCTCCATCACTCTGACGTGAAGCACCCGAAAGTTTGTTCCACCCAAATCTAGTGCCAGGAAGTCTCCTTTCTCTGCATACAAGAAACAAAGTACAGGTGATGGTTTGGCTTTAAACCTATGTAGATTCAAATGTAATGGAATATGCGTCCAGGGTCTTCCAGGTCTGGATAACTGCAGAAAAAGAAAATAAAACATGGAAAGATGTCTGCGTTCCGGGTTTTGTTCCCTTGTTAAAATTTTGTGCCCTTCACTGCCCTCCTTTCTTCCTTGTGTCCTACCTTCTTTAATTTCTTTCTCAATGTTTTTCTGTCTTCTTTGTGCTTTGACTTCCATTCATTGTTGTATTTCTTTCTTTGGTCCTTCATTCTTTTTGTTCTATCTTCATCCTGTCATCCTTACTTTCTTGTGTCCTACTTCTCTCTTTGTGGTTTTCTGTTGCCTTGCTCCCAGCCTTTTCTAGTGTCCTTCCGTCTATCTTTCCTTCCTAGTGTGCTACCTCCCCATTTTCCTTCCATCCTTTTTGCTGTATGTTCCACTTTCCTTGTGTTTTTTCCTCTTTTTATCATTCCGTCCTTCTTTTCTTCCTAGTGTTCTAACTTCCAAATTTCCCTTCCTTCTTTCTTTTTTCCTTCATTGTGTCTCCTTTTGTTACTTTGCCTTTCCTTTCTAGTGTTTTTTTCTTTCCTAGTATCCCAACTTCCCATTTTCTTCCATCCTTCCTTATATTAAACATTACATGTGTCTTTCTTTTAGTCTTTCCTATCTACTCACCATTTTTCTTTCTTTCCTTTTTTCGTCCTATCAATCCATTTTTCTTCCGTCATCCCTTCCTTTCTGCCTTATTTGTATTCTATATATTTTCTTTCTTTACCCACATCCTTATGTCATGTCTATGCCTTTTCCCCCTTCCTTTCTTGTACCCTATCTGCCATCTTTCTTCCTTCCTTCCTGCTTTCTTTCTTTTGCCGACATATTTAAAGTCAATTCGCTGTATTATACTGTATACAGTAATAATAAGAAACAGTATAAAGTAATAAACTTAGAAATCAAATGGTTCTGACTGAAAGTAAAACTCGTACCAGTCCCGTCCGGTGTTGCTCTTACAAAGGTGGGCAGCATCTTGACGGCCGCTCTGTGATGCGCGTGTTTCCCCAGACCTCGGATCATGTCTTTCCGAAGTCGGGCAGAAACTTCCTTCAGCTTGTCCAGCGAAAGACGGAAAGGCTTCAAGAGATCCTTTACCTGCACAGAGATACAAACAAACTATCAGACGCTGTTTCACACACTTTACTAAATATAAATTCGAATATAGTGCAAGCGGAAAAATCAGTTACTGTTCAGATCAAGTGTTCATTTCTCCCCCAGATGGCAGCAACGCACTGCTTTAGAGATTAGCCCAGCATGGTGAGTTGGCGGGAATTTAGTTTGTTCACGTTAAAGCCGCAATAAACTAGTTAGATCAAAAGAAGTCTAACTGGACTCAGACAGAGACTTCTCTCAGGAGGGGGTCTTAAATTGATACACCTTAAGAAAATCCAGACCAACTGCCTCCAGATTTGTCATTCTCAAATCTCAGCTCAGCTGGTCTGTGAAGGCCTCATATGTTTTGATAAAGAATGTAAGAGAACAAACAACATCACCAAATACAGCATTATTCAGAGAGGCAGCCATGATGCTCTTGGTAACTAAGAAGAAGGCTGTGTCCCTTTAAATAATGATGGGACACAGTAAACATCTGAAAGACGGTGCTCTGATCACGTGACAGCAAATCTGAACTTTTTGGCTGTTGTGTGGAAAACTAATAACTTGAACACACCTTTCCCACAGTGACATGTGGTGGTAGCATTATGATATGGGAAGCTAATCACAGTTTCTGAGAAGATGGAAGGAACTACAAGCAGGACAAGTCTGTGAGAAAACCTTTCAGAGGCTGAAATGAACTTGGAGAGAGTTAGGGTTAAAATTTAATCTGGACAGTAACATCAAACACACATCCAGAACATCCAGTGCTTGATTTCAATCTAGCACATTCACATGTTAGAATGTTTTGGTCTAAATCTCAAATCCAAATCTAGACCAAAATCAAATTGATAATATTTATTTATACATTACAGACCAAAAGTTTGGATACACTTTCTAATTGAATTCAATGAGAAGGTGTGTCCAAACTTCTCACTGAAAAGTGATCCTGACAGATGTTCTCCAGGCCAAGCTTGAGGTGTTTTGCAAAAAAAAACATGTTCAAACTAAGCCTTCACCCCAGGGAATACCACATGCCTTTAAGCAAATTTTCAGGTATTTGTATAAAGTGGCAGGTTTTAGAATTGCAGTCTGCCTGTAGTTTTAGCAGTAGCAGCAGAGGAGGTGAAGGAAGCTGTTCTGTGTTGCCAGTGCTTCCAAATATTAAATTATCATAAACAGTCGGCTCATTTGTATCAGCAGTTCTCTCTTCACAGTGAAGGATGGTTGTTCACAGCGAAGGCAATTTCCGGCAAGCTTCTTAGCATCGGACTGGTGCATTATAGACCATGGGCAAACCTAAACAATTGGGTAAAATTTAAAACCTTAATGCAGTTCACACCTCTATGAAGTCATTGTTTTTCAATAGCTGAGAGCCCAGACTCTGTACAAAGCAAGGTGTCGTTCAAGGGGCTGAATTTACCAGGCTGCAGTTGAGGCCCTTTCTGAGCAGAGTATTTAAAACAGAATGTTGCAAACCTCACATGCAGACATACAGCTTTTATCTTCTAAAGACAGATAACAGTAACCAGCACACTGCTGTACAGGAATGCATGAAGAGGTTATCATGACATGAACTAGAAAATATTTAGATTTTTACACATATTAGGAAACACTGTATCCTCTGAGAGTTTTGCCTGTTTTAAAGTACAGTGATGCAAAAGAACAAAACCAGAGAAAACAACAAAAACTTATGCGTTTTATGTTAAGTTAAGTCACTGAACGCTCTACCAATCCTTTATCCTTTAAATGCCACAAACTCTTGATCTTGTATTTCCCATAATAAGGACCATTTTCTAATGGGTATTTTCTGCAGGATAATGCAGAGGCTTAAATCATCTCCAGTGGCCTCCCCAGTCTCCAGAATTCAAGCCATCAGGGAACCTTTGCGTGTGGTGGAACAGGAACTTTTTTCTTTGTAAATTAAATGACTTTCTTCCATTTTTCTTATTTGTATTTGCTATTTTTGCGGCTATATTAGTATGTACTGTGTAACTCGTGTATTTTTTGGAAAACGTTTTGTGTTATGTTTTATGTCCTTTTGGAACAGTTTGCTTGTTCCCCTGCTGCCTTTGTCCATTTGAAGTTCAATTGTCGGAACTTTTTGTGAAATACTTAAGAGATGCCGTATGCAGGAAGAAGGCCCGGCTGGTTCAGTCAGGTAACGATCCTCTGGAGATGGCAGCAACAATTCAGTCCTCTCTTCCTGTTTTTATCATATCCGTCAGAGCTGGAAAATGATATAGCTCAATTCTATTAAACTCTGTTTACAAAAAAAATGCATTTATGAGCAGTAAAAGCATTAATGACGATAGTACTAAGGTAAAACAAGATAGCATAAGCTTACTTATGATAATCATCTGCTTTTGCTGCTGTCAGACTGCACAGGTGTCTCCACAGATGATTTGGAAACATAATGGAACCTTTTTCTACTTTAATGATTTATAAGTCAGAGTGACGTCAGTTAGAATTAATTCAAAAGCAGAAGAAAATACTTGTCAGATGTCACAAGTATTTTTAAAAAGAAATATCAGCATCAGGACAAATCATGCAATGGAAAAACACAAATATCTTACATTTAAAATAAGACAAAACAATAACTCAGCAAAATATATTACTCTGTTTTAAAGTCAATAATACATTAATACTGATGAAAAGGTACTACTTTCAGTGGCAAATTATATTGTTTCACAAAAACATTACATTCTTACCATATTTTTAATGAAATAAATAATGTGCCAGTGGTACTAGTACTTTATCATCAATATTAAGACGTTATTAACCTAAAACAAGGTCCTATGTCTTGGTTAGAAGTTACTTGTAAGTTAGTTTTGTCTTTTTCCAAGTGTACTGAGATCTGTGCAGCTCCTGCAGAGTTAGCATGGACCTTCTGGTTGCTTTTCTCAATAATGTTGTTTTTCCTGACCTCTCAGTCCAAATTGAACTGAGATCTTTGAGGGTTTGATATTGTTTGAAAACCTTAGTCTCCTGAAATGTTGCCAGAGCTCAGTGTGTTGTGTTCCTTGGTCTCCATAATGCTGTTTGTTCCTTTTTCCTCCATTTGAAAATGACCTTCTCCTTGAAATCTCAATAAAACACACTGAAGTTAAGAAGTGTAATGTAACTACCAGTAAATATTTCAAGTTTTAAGAGGAAATTAGACAATATGTTTGCATTTTAAATGTAGGTGTCAGTGTAGATGCACCAGGTCTCAGTTATTGTTGTTAAAAGCATCAAACTTTGAGGTTTGAACAGCAGAAATGATTTTGTGTCCTCAGTGAGGCACAGCTCCAAATCCAACCTGAGGATCATGTTGCGAAACAAACTTCCAGGTTTCAACACAGCAACAACGTTTCATGTGAAAGTATAAAGGTGAGTGTTTTAGCTGGAATCTGAAGCCCTGACATCATAAGACAAGTTTCAACAGCTCTGCCGCTGCTGCACAGGTCGAAAAACTGTCCAGAATTAAGCTGAGGGCAGATTATAACATGCATGAAGAAAGAATGTGTTGTCATGACAACAAAAGGAGGAAACAACAGCTGGCAGCAGACATAAAGTTTAAAGTCAGGTTGTGTAATATTTGTGGAGGCCTAAACTGGAGCCTTATAAACAAAATAACCCTGAAATAAACACATTGATGATATTCAAACAGCATACAACTTTAAGGAGTCTCACATTTTGAACTTTTCCTGTCTTTGCGTTGAGCTGTGTGAGCTCTGGTAATTTTCCAGAGGTGTGTTTCATCAGAACATGTTTCTACATGCTGGATTCAAATTTAAATGCAAAGGACACAAGGCAAGGTGAGGTTAACTCTAGAGCCACTAGCTGCCATTATTAAAAGATGATTTCATAAGTGACCAAGAAAATCATTTGGAAGGAGAGTGAAACTGTTCAGCTTTATTATTAGTTTTACATATTTTACATGCTTCAGTATTTTCAGTTTAATATTTTCCATGTGATTATGTTGAGATGAATTAGGAAAGAATTGTGCTACAGAAGCTTCTGTTTGATCATTTTATCTCCTGAGTATTTAATTTGTGCTTCAATAAAATATTCTCACATGTTTTAGTTTGTTCATAGTTTATAGTGAATTTATACAATTGTGAAAAAAAGTTATTACAAAAAACAACTTTTTAGTGGCTCTGCAGAATATGCAACTTGATCTATAAAAAGAAATTGAACTGGCATGTTAATCTATAAAACTAAATATTTATTATATTAATGTCTTAGGCTTACCTATTTTTCTGGACTGTCTGTAGTCCTACTTGGCCTCCAATGACATTTAGCTTTCATGAACATTTTTACAATTTGTTTATTTCTTATTTTTAATTTAGACAAGGTATTTTTATACAAATAAATTACATAAACAAGCAAATAAAATAGAGACTTCTTAGCTACTTTTCTATTTATTTTATACACAAATACATAAAAAATATTTAAGTAAAAGACTAACAAGACTAAATTTGACATAATTTAGGATGTCTCATGATGTCTGTGACTCTTAGATATTTCTGAGAATAAAGAGGAGTGCTGCTGATACTGCCTTCTGATCAGAAAAATGGAAGTGACCTCCTCTCAAATAAAGGAAATGAAGGCAAGGTTGAAATGAAGCAGCTGATCTTCCTCTGTATGAATCAGACTCTAAGGTTTCTTAATCCAAGGTTCCCCCGACAGAAACACTCAGTTCCCAAAACAGTCAGAGAGACTCTATTCCCACAACGTGACCTCAGTCACAGAGAGCAGAATGAAAATATGACCAGGCCAAAATACTTTTGCATGATTTCTTCTTTCAGTTCACTTTGGTACAGCAGTACATGTGCTGCACAAGCTTAAGTTTAAGCTTATAAATATGCTAATACTTGTTGTGACAGTTGTTTGTAACTGAAAGGAAAACAGTAACATTTATCATTAGCAAACAAAATCTGAACTACAAGCCATATCATTTGATGTCGACACAATGGCTTCCATCCAGTTTGGCATAAAAACTGAAGCAAAGGGACTTCTGTAATTTCTCCAAATTTTTTTTTACATCAACATCATTAGAAAACACTTTAAAAATTACCGGTAGGTACTCTGTTTAGTTAGTAAATGTCAAAATGATTTTACAACCAACTTTCTCATGACCTAAAGACAAGTTGGCAAACTTTGGGTACATTCTTATTCTTGTGTTCTGTAACATAGCTAACTAATCTTAGCAAAATAATCTAATTAATTTGTCTGTATCTGCAATATAGTTTCAAGCTTTGCAGGAACGCATTCACAGCCAAAGATTGAATCATATTGTGTCTATAATTTGATGAGATAAAAATATGTTTTATGTACTTTTAGTGAGGTACATAAATCACAATAGTAATCTATTACATTCTAAACACAGTTTAATCATATTAAGAAGTTTGGTGCTTAGGAATCCTCCAGCTTTGGTGTTGGTACTCCAAAGGTGTTTGCAAATATTAGCAAAGCTCCATAAAGCTGTTGCAGTTTACAAAAAAAAAAACAGACTGTTAGCATACTGCTATGCTAATAGAAGGGGCTCATGGTGAACAGCGTTATTTTTAGCAATAAGTCTCATAAATTATTTGTTTTTAACTGATGATAATATCCTTTTTCAAGCAACACATACCTCATTGTGCCTGGCTTCATCCAGGTGAAGAGTAGCAGTGTCACCACTGATGCCATTCATGTTTGCTTCAGTGCTGCTCATCTGGACAGAGAAGATTAAAGTTAACCCCAAATTAGCTTTATTTGAGATCTGTTTGAGAGCAGTTAGTTACATGTAAAATTATATTGTGGTTACTTATTCCAGTGTTTTATTATTTAGGTTAGTTAGAGTACCTAATGGTAGCAGTACTTAATTTGTCACAGAAATTTGTTTTTCATGAAAGTTCTACCATTTATCATTACTTTAAAGTGTGAGGTATGCATACCTACTCTGTTTTTACATTTTCATACTGCCAACACAGTGTTATCCTATTTTTTGGAAGGCGCAAGAAAATTTTTAGATGATCCAGCTGTCAAAAGTCATGTCTGATTCTGAGTTACATCTTAACCACTTGGTTTGTCTTCAGGTTGATGCTGAAGACATCAGCTTTAGTATTGCAGTCTTATAGCCATAGAAGTGCTTTAAACCTCTTGTCCACAATACCCTTTAGTATATTATTAACTAATGAATATGAAAGTGTAGATCTAACAAAGCTTTGAGGCATTTTGGTTTTGTTAGCATTTTTATTCAGACAAGAACAAACCTTTAAGAGTAATGACAATAAACTAGCAGAAAAGGTTTTTTCACTTCTTAGAGCTTAAACTGATCAATAAAACAGAGATGGGAGTCTATTTAAAACAAAAATTTAAAATAAGAGGATTCTATGAGTCGTGCTAAAATGGAAAATCCCACAACATAATTTTTTGTTCCTAACTTGATACTGGGCTTTAAATTCTGCTTCTAAATTAAGGAAGATGCAGCTTTACATAAGAAAGGGAACAAGCATGACCTTCAGTCGAAGGATTATAATAAAAACTAATAAAACCAGTCGAAACACAAACATACCAACATGGAGTGAATTTAAACAAGCTGAATGCTACCGGATGAAGTGTGTCAATAAAACACACCTTTCAGGTATGAAAAGTTATAACCTGAACATCTGAGGTAATAATTTAAAGGACATTTGATGAGAGTAGTGTCTTTTTGTTGGAGACTTTCCTTCATCTAATTTATTAAGAAGATTGGTAACAATCAGTAAAACCTATTAGCTCTTCACATGTTCTATTAGTGCTTCTTGTTTTATGTTGTTTTTTTTTTTTTTTTTTTTTTTTTTTTTTTAGAAAACACCTGTATTCTCATACAAAGCAGCAAACTTTCTAAATGTTTAGAATTTTTTTCCCCCATGACCACAATGAATTACAAAGTCCTTCGAAAAATAGTAGAGACAGGCAAAAACTGAAAAACAAAGAACAGAGGCGTATTTGCCTAACCGTGCTTTCAATTAACTCTTCCTCACTGTTTATTGAAGAATAATCTAGTTGAGGTCTGACCAGTCTGAATATATACAATTTTGAAATAGAGAAGTACAAAGGCAGGTCAGGTTTTATTGAAAGTTGTTTAATTTAGTGAATAATTAGCTACGGAGTCAATACCGACTTTAGCATCATAAAGCATCTGGTGTGTACAGCAATACCTAAAGTACTGGTCCAATCATTCCCATTGATTGGACATGCAAAGAAAATAATACTAGTGTAAAGGAGCAAGTGAATATAACGCTTCTTTTTTTAACTATTGAATTCAGCTATGATTTCTCTTGTCTTAATCACAATTCATATCCAACATTTGGTAGCAATGTTAAAACTAAATTAAACAAATGTGGTTTGATTTAATTGCTTTAAATCACAGTAAAACATTTAAGGGGCGATAATCATGCCCATTCACAGTTCCTGGAACATGGGCATGGACACCAGTAAAACCTTAACAGGGATAGTGAAAATATCAAGTCAAACCATTATTCTCTACTGACTCCTGCCAGTAGAGAAGTTCATTTGGCAAGATCTAGAATTACTAAAAATTCTGAATTTAAGAATGATGATCTGTGGTGGTGCAGAGGCAAAGCACAACCCTCATAAGGAGATATTAGTCCTTGCGGCGGACGTTACAGGTTTGAATCCCAGCCTAATGACCTTTGTGCATGTCTTCCCCTTCGTTACTCACTTTCCTGTCTAACTACTCTCAAAGGAAGGCTGCTAGAGCCAGTGGAACCTTCTCTTTTTGAAAAATAATTTGCATATCTGCAGATCAATTGGAGTTGGTCGGCAGAAAACTTTAACCTACAGATCACTGGAAACATGACCCGTTGACAAGGTTCACAATGATTAAAAATAACAGCCTGTTATTATTATTTTTTTCATAAGAGTATAGCAAAATTGGAAAACAAGATTCTCATAACATAATATCTGGACTACAGGTACTTCCACCATAGTTTAGTGACAAGAAACTGTGTATGAAGAGGTTTTGGGTTAAGGTCTAGATTAGAATAAGGTTTATTACAACTAAGAACAAACGTCAAGAGAGCATAAAACAAGGAAATAATAAAATAGAGATAAAAATTGGAAATTAAAAAAATATGAGAAAAAAAAATATTCAGGGATGTGCAACAGTACACAGAGAAGGGAAGAGTGTGCAGTTGTATAATTATGGCGGTTTATGCTAATATCTGTCTTCATCTGTCACTGCATTATCCTCAAAACTATCAAATGTTGATTGTCGTATAAAATTTCAAGTTAAATTTCAAGTTAAGTTAAGAACTCTTGGTGTACAACTCGTAGTTTTTTTTTTTAAAAATTAAGAACAAATTGTAATAGTCAATTTCACTGAAATCTCTGGATCTCCAGGTGAGCTGAGCACTTGTCAAATATCAAAACACTGAAACAAGCACTAATTACGCAAATAGACAACTTGAGAGTTTACATAAAGTTTTTACAATAGGACAGAGTTATTTTCAGCAACAAGAAGGAATCTAATAAAATCCAACAGAGTTTAAGCAGATCATTTTTCATCTGAACCGCTGATCTTTTTTAAGCATTAAAGTTTAAACTACACTATTTCTAAGGACAGGTTTAGAAATAAAACCATAACTTTATCTTTACTTGAAGTACAAAATAAACAATGTTACAAAACTTAGTTTTTGTTACTCTATATTTGTTAACAGTGACATAAAATATGCTTCAATAACGTACCATTTGTCAACTGCTATAATCCCCATTTAATATTAAGACATCCCTATTTAACTGACTATAAGAGTCTGTGAACACATCATTTGCATGTTGTGAAAGACCGGACATTAAATAGTGAAGTAAAAACACAAAAGTCTGTAAAAAGTCACAGCCATTTCAAAAGCGTAATGAATGTAATTTAGAGAAGTAAGCATTCTATCAGTATCACAGTCTTAGCACAAAGGTTTGTTTGACTTCAACAATCTGACAAAACTGAAAATAGCTCCAGAGGATGGAGTTAAAAATCCCAAACTTTGACATCAAAGAAGAAGCTTAGGCTGGAGTTTACTGTTAAAGTTTCTACATTTGACTCAGAAACAGAGGAAATGTGCAGCAAATTATTCCAATTCAAAGTATGTAATAAAGATGTTCATTTTAATTAATACATATTTTAGATTTATCAGAATGGGAATAGTCAAGGGAAATGTTATGCTATTCAGGAAAGTCTGACAGAGTCACTCCAAGTAGAGAACCTTTATTCTCTTCCTTTATCAAAATATTGTTTTGCTGATTTCCAAACAGGAACAGCGAGTTGGAAACTAAAATGTTGCAAGCTTTCAATTACACATACAGGACCTTGCACATATTTTCACATAAAAAACTAATGTTGATGAATTTTAATGGGATTGATGTGACATACCAACACAGTAGTGCATTCAAACCAACAAGACAAGTCCTTCCACCTAACAACACTAGAATTTCCCCAAAGAGGGACAATTAATTTCTACACTATTTCACCCAAAACTGACCAACCAGGAAAAGAGAACATTAATCCAAATAGCAGCCAAGAGGCCCTCAGTTACCCTGGAGGAGCTGCAAAGATCTGCAAATCAGGTGAGAGAATCTGTGAACAGAATCTGTATTGACTCTGAACTCCAAAAAGCTGATCTTTGTGGAAAACAGTTGAAGGAAAGTTATAAGAATTCCAGTTTTATGTTTGTCATGTAAGAGACACTGTGGACATATAGATGAAGGCAGTTCATTCGAGTGAAACCACAACAAAGAATTTCTTGCTTACATGCAAGATACTGTATGTGGCAGATAGAAAACCCTAATGAACCTTATCCTGAATACATGATGCTTTTCCTCAGCTGAGGATAGAGTGGATAATGATTCTTTCTCTATTTAGGGTCTTGATGTATGAGGCTGAAGAAGAGTCAGTGAGTTGTATTCATGAATTCCATTTATTAAGACTCAAATCCATTGTCCATTTGTCAGGCTATCCTTATGGGCTCACATAGCAAAATGGCACCTAACAATAGTTTCTATTTCCTTTTGTTGGCCTCTATCAAAGCAACGCCCTGTAGATGGCGTTACCTAACGTGTCATTTCCTTTAACCTTACCTTTGTGCTCAGAGTTGACCGGGAGACAGAGGGAGCAAAACAACAGGACAATCCGGGATGTAAACCTGTGAGGAGCGCAAAATATCTGAATGAAGATCTTCATAGAAGCTCTTCATTCTGACTGAACTTGAGCTATTTTGCAAAGAGGAATGGACAAGATTTTCAAACTGTACATGTGCAATAAAGATGGTATTTAGAAAACAGAAATGATGAAGAATGGCTCCATAATGTAGTGTAGAAATGCACACCAAACCTCTGAAATTTCAGGTGTGAAATTAGTAAAAATCTTTTCATAACCTCACATCCACTTCACAATTATTGGCTCAAAACATTTTTGTTCTGACGTAACAGTCCAATAAAGTATTCTGATTTTTGAGGCAGACAGATTATTTAGTGTACAACAACATAAAACGTCTTAAGCTAAAGCAAAATTATTCTGCTTGTGCTTTTTCCAAAAACATGTGTAAGTTGTAGTTCCTTATTAAAGTGAACTCTGACTTGTTTCTTCTTCATCCCAGTCATAAACCTCCATGTTTCTGGAACCGGTGAGAAAGTTAGCAGTAAATCCATGACTTTTTGCTGTTTTTCTTTTTGGCCTTTCTGAGTTTTTGCCTGACTTTGAGGATTTTGTACTATTTATTTATATGAGACTCCTTAAAATTGAAGAATTTGTGTTCTACCTTCCAGTAAATCTGAAGGGGGGAAAATTATTCCACAGGAATTTCTGAAAACAAAAATTTTTGCTGTTCTGCTCGGTAGTATCCTGAAATTCCCATTCAGAATTTAACAGATCAGCAAAATCTGATATTTGACAGCCTTTAACAAATTCGTCTTGGGCATTCTTGAATTCCGGCTGAATTCAGGAATATCCCGAACGCATGGAGTTCATTGATGCGTGAGGAGAGATGCATGCTCCACCCACCAACACCTCAGCCAAAGCACATCTTGTTCGACAGGTTTTCTAGTTCTACTTGATGAGTGGAATTATTTCTAGCTCCAGTCATTAACCCGGAGAAACACCATCAATCTCGCGTGAAAAGTGAAGGTCCAGCTCAAACGTTTTACATAAATGTCACCCGGATCAAGACATACTAAAGCAGTGGGTGAACAGCTGACACAAGACAGTCCAAAACATTCAGCAACACTCAGAAAACGCAGTTTTGAATGTGTTTCAGATTTCTTTTCATAATTGAGGACACATCTCATTCTTTGTGTTGTAGTTGACACTTTAAAACAAACCCTTTAAAAAAAAAAATTTAAGTAAAAAAAACTAAGCCCACCATCTACCTACACCGCTCATCTGATGTGCCAAACGAATTTTTTTGAAGGAGAAAGACCAGCGAAGAAAGAGAAACTCACCTTTGCGTTTTGTGCTGCGCCGCTCCAACTCTGACGATCTGACTTCCTCAGTGAATGAAAGGCTGAGGTAAGCGCAGAGTGCAGGATAGCGTTACACCCACCTCATCACCACTAGTAGCAGTATATACTACTACTAGTGGCAGTATATCGCAACTGGATTGAGGAGTCGCTCAATGAGGCGCAGCAGGGAGCCGATGGAGACGCCGTGCCAGGGATCCAAACTGCTAATTTATTCTAGAATACTGACCTAAAGACTTGGAATCTGAAAGAAATATAATCACTGGGATCTGGTTGTTGTGGGGATGAAATTGAGTCTGTACCAACTTCCACAGTTTATTTGCAGAAGTTGGTACATTTGCGCGTAAAAACGCGTCAAGATTCAAGGGATTTGGGGAAATAATAAATTATCTTCAGTTATTGCGCCACTTCTGGTGAGTCAGAGTAATACTACATGCAAGATGTCATCATAAACCCCCTTAATTTTATTTTATGTTTTAAGCAACCATCCCCTCCCAATCTACTTGGTGTCACGTTATTTTTCACAATCAGTGATGATTTGGAGAGCCATGTCATCTGCTGATGTTGGTGTTATGTATTTTATGAAGTCCAAAGTCAAAGCAATTTTAGAGTTAATGGTTTCTCTGCTGACAAGGTTTATGAAGATGCAAGTTTAATTTTCCAGTAGGACTTGGCAGCTGCTCACATTGCCTGAGGAACCAGAATCTGCTTTAACAAGGGCTTGCTGTACCAGCAGACCTTCTCTGACCTTACAAATACCTCGTAGAAAACTTATGAAGCATCAATAGGAAGATGAGGCACCAACCATGTAGATGAGCTGAAGGTCTATTACAGTAAATAAAGGGTGGAAAACCCAGTTTCTTGTGTCATTGCTCTGTATAATGTGTTTTACGTAATGATAAAGTTCCTGAAATAATTTGACTTTCTAATTACAGTTCAATTACAGAAATACAATTTTTTAAATATATATTTCTGTAATTGCATTTGTTCTTTTCTTTGCAATTTTTCTAAACCACAAATTCCCCCTTAGAGAAAATTAAAACTTTATCTAGATTTTGAAATTCTCAAAGTTTTCTGAAGGTGTTTTCTTTAATCTTTGCCTGCTTTCCTGACAATTGTAGAGTATTTCATAAGTCCTGCCTGTGAATCACTCTGGCATCAAAAGGCCTAATAACTCAGAAATATTTAAGTCTAGTTTTCAAAGATTTCCTCACCTCACCAGAATGAAGACACAGTTACTCTGGTCTAATTGGCACAACAGATTGTTGTGACACTAGTCTTACAAAACAGAATTTTAACTTCATGAAGTGTCTTAGCAGAATGACAAACCTCATGGGAATGAAAAACACAAACATAAAAAGGAGGAAGACAAATTCAAAGGGACTAAAAATCCAAATCATTCACAAAAGGTTCAGTTTGCCTTGTGCTAGTCACAACATTCCCTTTAAGAAGTTTGAAAAAGAGAGCAAACTATTCTTATGGGTCATCCGTGCAAAATATCCTTAATGCAACTATTTTCTTGCAGTGCATTCCCATGATAAGGGCTTGTGGAGTAAAAATAATCAAAATGCTTATTTGAAGTTGTTTTAGTCTTTTTTAATCTTTTATTAAGTACATGCAAAAGTGTTATATATGATTGCATGAGGAAAAGAGCTTTTTCTGTTGAAGCTGCATGTCACAGCTAGGAGCAGAAATCAGCCTGATAAGATGCAGTTAACCACAGTGTGCAGCTCAGACTGCCTCCAGAAGCGATAGTTCCATCCACAGCTCTTCTCTGCACGTTAGGCATCTGGCAACAGACAAAGACAAATAGTATTCGCACCCTGTGGGTTCAACTGTTGAACCCAGGGCTCAAGGAAATAAGATGTTATCAAAGCAGTTATTGGAATCTAAGTCTCTGCTGACCTGTGCACAGACTAAGTTGTGGTTGCCGAGTATGTAAAGATGTTCTGTCTAATCACCTTTTTGAAAGATACTAAGTGTTTTTCTTTTCTTTGAATGTTTATATCTCTTAAGTTTCTTAGAATTGTTGACACCTCCCAGGTTGTGCGTGAAGAGGTGTGTAAAGATAGAGTGTGCCTCTGTTAGAGTTTAGAGCTCTACTAACAGTGTCACTGTATGTTTGCCTTCATCTGCAGATGTAAAAAAGCTGTTTTTGTTCTCTAATTTTGATTTTGGTCTCAGAATTTTTCACCAACTCCACAGAAGTTAAACTGCTGACCTTCACCTTAAAGTTTGGCACCTAAACATGGAGTGATTTTCTTCCACTTCCTGTTTCTGATGAGCTGATTGGGTTACGGTCATTTTCAGAAGAGGATTATGTCTGTAATCTTCACAAGTTGTTTGAAGTCTCCTCACTTTTTCAGACCCTGTGATATTTTGCAGAATAAAATAGGTTTTTACCCTGAACAGCAGCCCTACTAACAAATTATGTTCATTAAATGCAAAGACTTATTCTCAAGACGAATTTCACATTGCTCAAAGTTAACAAAAACATCAAATTTGTAAAAACACAAGCCAGCATCTATCTATGAAGAATCACCTATTGACCGTGTTGATTTTGATGTAAGTCCTCAGATTTGAGCATGTTTCTTTAAAATCAGTCACAGCAACCTGAATGAGATGCAGAAACACAGTAGACCTCTGCTTTTCAACTTTCAGTATTTGTGAATCTTTCTGACAAATTTAATTAAAATTATTCTAGGAAACTTTTTCTTATATGCTACTGGCTGACATTCGTAAACTGACACAGTTTTCACTGTGTGTATTATTGCACATGAAGGTATTCTTGTTGTTTGAACTATTGAAATAGAACATTTTCAAGTATTTTAGAGGGGATCTGAAGTATTTATATGTTAGCTGTGCAACTAGCAGCTATGTTCCCTAAGCCACCACAAACACTAATACTGCACTGAAAATAAACTGAAAATACTGCCATTTTCAACTGATGTGACAATTTATACAAGTTTAATTCAGTTAATTGTATTTAAAATGCACACACAAGACCCAGGTGTTGTTATGGACTCAGAACTGAACTCAAACACATTTAGTATCTTACTAAATTAGCCCTTTACGTCTCCATCACTGGCTGTCTGTGTGTATTGACAGTCATTAAGGCTCCTGAGTTTCTATTCAGGGGTGAATTATATAGGTCTGTATGTTAATCAGAAACCTGTTTAACCAGTGTTCCCAGCACCAGCTTCTATGGAGCTGGTTTCTAGATTCTATGTAAATCAACTCAGCTCTGTACAACTTGGTTTGTATCAAGCTGTACAGAGCTGAAAACATGTTTCGTTGCAGCAGTTTTTAATCGGTTTATTTAATTAACCGATTAAAACAAAATACCATTTCATTTTGTTTTATGTGTCCATTAAAACACTAATTATTTTTAATGTATTTGATATCAACAAACAGTTTTCAAATCTTTCTAAGCACTTAGAGAGAAGTGTTCTTACACTTTTGCTGTATGTCAAAAGTACATCTTTGACTTAAATGTCATGCATCCAGATCTTTGGAACAGGTGTTTATTTGAGGCTCAATTCAAAACTACATGCAGAACTTTATTATAAATACCGGTAAGAACAGCCAGAATGTGGTTGGTGTTTGCAAGATCTTGTTGAGATCTTTAAAGAGATGTTGCAAAAACTGAAGGTTAAATTAAATAACCTATTTTCTCCCAACATTGGGTCCTTTGTTGGAAAATACAATACATTTAATACTTTAGGATAACGGGAGTTGTGTAGAGTTATTCTGTGGAAGGATACAAATTTTAAATAAGTGTACATTTTTAAAGTGAATCATCAGTTTTGGTTCCTTCTTCATCTCCATCTTTGACTTGGCTTCTCGGGTCGCTGCTGATTCCTGAAGTTGATGAGGCAACCATGGTCTAAGAAATGGGTGTGAAGGATTTGATGGGAAGGTTACTGATCTTGTACGCTGAAACATCAACATCATCATCATCATCATCATCATCATCATCATCATCATCATCATCATCATCATCATCATCATCATCATCATCATCATCATCATCATCATCATCAATCAATCAATATAATTTTATTTGTATAGCCCATTTCAGCAGCAAGGCATTTCAAAGTGCTTTACATTATCAGACACATCATTATCATCTTCCCGGCGAACCATAACAGATCTGAAAGTCAGACACAGACACACATGACTAAAAATTATTCTGGCAGAAAAAAATGCAAGATGGACAATTCAAAGGTCAGTTCAGAGGAGGTCAGAAAAAGGTCCAGTAGTTCTGTGAAATAAATCTTATTCTGGTTGGGGTTTGGATCCTGGTGGGGTAGCACATAAGAAAACAGGAAAAAGAAAAAAATCCATCTTAAAGTTGAAGATTGAGAAGATCCCAAATCAAAGAGAATCACGGATGTTTCAACTCATCTTTTAGAGGAAGTTATGAATTTTGTTCCTTGGTTTCCTGCAAATAACTTAGTCATATTTAATTTCTAAGTTCCAGAAAATTTTCAACATCTGTGTCAGAAGATTCTGAAACTGATGTTTTGTGCTTTAAAATGTGTCAGTGGAACAAGTATCAAAGGGTTTTTAGCTTCTCTCTTTTTTTCTTTTTTTTTTTTTTTAAATCAAGCACCCAGGTTGTAATTTAGAGAACAGACAGAAAAACAGTGACAACATCAGAAACCTGCAAAACGTTCTGCAAGTTTTCCTAGAAATGAGCAGATTTCTGTTTTGAAGGCGAGGTCATACCTGCTCTGTGGTCTGGATAACAGATTCCATGAAGGAGACACAACAACCAGCCTGAAGACGATACAGGGACCAGTTTAAATGCTTTACTGGTTTTCCAGGCTAAGTTCTGTCACTTCCAACACAGCAAGTTTGTCTTTGTCCTTTCTAAGAATGACGTTAAAGTAAAAACATAAAAATTTCACAAATGTTAATAACACTAATGTTTGTCCAAAATGTTCAGAGGTTCTCAGTGAAAATAAAACTGTGCTCTTCCTTTTGCTTTGCTTCTTCTAAATATTTCCCTTTTCTTTAAGGACATTCAAACTAAGTAATTTGTTTGTGCCATTTATATACGAATGACTTATAAAAAAATGTTTTTACTAGATGTTTTGACCCTAATTATGTAGGTGTTGAAGAGGAAGAGGAAATTGCTTGGCTTCAGCCCTCTAGTGATCTAATTAAGGAACTACACCAGTTTTTTTCAACTTCCACCTGTTGAGGGAAAACTAAAAATAACGAATCTTCATCACGTTTTGACAGCTGAGGTTAGAAACCGTAACAGCAAAAAGAAAATACGTCAGCACAACATGCCTGGAAATAGTAAATCTCAAAATCCTTTAAATTATGCTCTACTGATCAGAAAGTTTTATGTTGTAACTGCCACAATTTCATTTGACCTCACGGTGGCAGTGTTGTCTCAGGATTATAAGAGAACGTATCGTTTTATTTATTTATTTATTCCTTTAGTTATGCACTTTTTCTGCTTTATACCCCAAGTAATAGTTTTGTCTCCAGTAACAACACAATCAACCAATCACAGCCTATGCTTATCCAGTTCATATTTTTGTTCATACAAAAGGACTAACTACAAGAGACCAACAACCACTGACTTACCGGTGTTGGGTAGGATAAAAAAAGAACCACTGATCCTAAACAAAAACACAGCAGAACTGGATCAGAATTTCTTTGTATGCAAAAGAAAATAATAAATATGCTGATGTTAGCGCTGAAGAAAGTGAGAGTGCTTCCTACGAGAAGCACTCCATTATACAGAAACAGGAAACACTGTGGCCAAGTTGTTTTTTTAATGGGATGGAAACAAATAATCACCAAGAGTAGTTTATATCGGGAGAAAAAACGCAAAAGTACATTACCAGGAGTACTTTCTATGAGACAGACACAATTGTGTGATTTATAGCAGAGGTGCTTAAGTCCAGTCCTTGAGAACTACCCTCCTGTAACTCTTAGATGCATCTCTACTCCAACAGACCTGAATCCATTCATCCATTTGGTAACACTTATCCCTGGTGGGATAAGAGGGGTACTGGTGCTTATCTCCAGCAGTCAATAGGTGAGAGGCAACATATACCCTGGACAGGTCGCCAGTCCATCGCAGGGCAACAGAGACAACAGTAGTGATGGGCCGTCTGAAGCCAGGCCTTTTATTCGGCGTGTGCCGAATAAAAAGGGGACGTGCTACATGTCGTCTTGCTGAAAACTACGTGACTGGCAACAAACGATGCCTCATTGGTCACGTGACAACTTCATTTTGCGTGTCGGTTTTCAAAGTAAAATCGTGATGAGCCGTGTCGCTTCATGGGTTATTGTATTCGATCGCGCATCGGAGGAGTGTTTGTCTTCAGCAGTGGCCGAAATAAAAGGAACCTTTTACAGTCCTTAATGATTGATTATGGTATAGTTATTGACTTTATATTTGTGTGTTTTTTTATGATGTAAAGCACTTTGAAACTGCATTATTGTTGAAATGTGCTACACAAATAAACTTGATTGAAAAAGAGCCAACAAGAAGAAAAATCTGACATCTGGGAATACTTCGAGATGATCACTCACAAGATTCTTAAATAAAAATAATTAACCCCTTCACATCCAAAATTCTCACCTTCTTGCAATTTCCACTATTTGTTCTGCAAAAATATATCAGTCTTGCACAATAGAAACAGACTTAAAACTGTTGGAAGAGTAAAATTCTGGCCAGATGAGTAAAAATATAAAGGATCAGATCAGAGAGCCAACTAGGAATCCAAGAAAAAGAGATTTTTTGAAGAATTGTAGTTTTTCAGTGGGAAAATCAAATCTCTGCCCCAACAGGCACCACACTCTGAATACACTAAAACAAATGTTTTAGTGTATTCACTTTTGTCACTCAATGACAAAAGAAAACAGCCACTGACAGTCAGCATATACCAGGATTGGCTACAAATCATTTTAATAACTAAAAAAGATTAGTTAAATAAAATTTTTATAGGATTTCTGTTACTAAACATGAGTTTCACAAAAACATTTTGACAATATTGCATTTACACATTTTTTGAGTATGTCTGTCTGAGTGACAAGACTGCCACAGTTTCAACAGCAAATGTCTCTAGTGAGAAATGAACCGAGTAATGAACCTTTGGGCAAAGCAATGGGTTGGGAAGCTTCATTGCTTCACGAGGCTTCATTTGGCCATTACTAACAGACAGGACAAACAATCATCCACACACACACACACACACACCCACACACACACTCACACCTAAGGAGAATCTGGAGAGACCAATTAACCTGACATATGTTTGGAGTGTGGTAGGAAGCCAGAGTACCCAGAGAGTCATTCAGCAGTACAAGCAGTCATTCATCTCTGAATAGGCCCGATGACAAGGCATTTCTATGATTCAGGTGTTGGACAGGGATGCCTCTGAAAATTGCAGGATGGTAGTTCTCGAGGACTGGACTTGAGTACACCTGATTTATAGGTTACTTATCAGTATTCAGTATTATTCTTTGTCAGTCAAGTTTTTGCAGTTAGTTTGTTAGTTGTTATTTACCTTTGTGTGTAAACTGGACATTTCCCTCAGTTTGTGTTCAAGTTTCTTGTGTTATTTGAGTGAAAGCCTGTTATCTTGACCTCTGTTTTGTGCCCAACTTATCATTTCTGGAACATTTTTGACATTTTTGTAAGCAAATTGAGAATTCTTTTTGAAAACTTCCAGTGTCTCTCCAGTTACTCTGTGTAATTCCTGACGTGGTGTTGAGAAAACCTCCCCAGGCCTCTGATGACCTCCATCCATTAGTCAGGATGAGTCCTGCAGTAAACTAGAATTCACAGACCACACCTGTTGACATTTGTTCCTTCATCTAAGGGAGATACAAATGTTAAAGGAAGGAACATTCCTTAGAACGTTCCTCTCGCCATGCAATCCACTGTGAGGACTGTATGGTGACTTGAATGGAACCCCAGGGTGATATTTTACCACAGTGTAAAAATGCAAAGTCTTAGTTTAGCTTAGTTTCTAGTGCAAATATCTTACTACACTTGAAATAACACTAAACTAACCTACAATTAATTTAAAGTAACTTTTCATCAAGATATAGGAGTTTATTTTTAAGTCAATAATTTCTTAATATTGATTAAATTAGTCTAGCTCCACTAACAGATTATTTCCCGAATAACAAGACATCTTTCCCATGTTTTAAGAAACAATAATCTCAGTAGAACGCATACTTTTTTAATCAATGTTAAGAATTATTGACTTAGAAAAGCTTATATATCTTGCTGAAAAAAGTTACTTATGAGTTAGTTTCGTCTTATTTCAAGTGTACAAAGGTATTTGGACCAGAAACTATAAAAACAAATTTTACAATCTTAATTGAAGAACTTAAAACCAAAAATGACTCAAATAATTGAATTCCACAACTCCTCTACCATTGTATGAACTTATTTAATTAGCAATGTTTTGCAAGAGTCAGTAACAGCATAATTCAGCAGCACAAATTACTCAGAAAATAAAAATAGCCAATGGAATCTAGCCTAGCTTTCCCTAATGCTGATACTAAAGGATTTTAAGTGAAAGCTTTTACACATGGAATGACATTCATATTCCTCTGTTTGAATATTCTAAAACAGACTTGTAGACTTCTTGGGTAAAGAGCAAACTGAAATACACAATCTCCTTCTTTGAGTAGGTTGATCAAACTTCACTGACCAATTTCTTTATTGTCTTTGGTGCTCAAACAGCAGCTGATGAGAGATGCACAATCAGTAGCCCCAATATTTAAGGCATACTGATTGATACTCTTTGAAAGGCAGAGTTTTCAAACTATCTGTACTCCCAGATCTTTTTCCGTCTACAGTGTTTCTTCCATTTTTTTTTTAATTTCTGATTTTTTACAAAACAATGAGCACCATACATAGATATTCAAGTCAAACTTGAGACAGTACTTTGGAGAATAAGCATAAACCAGTTGTTGTGGCCATTTATGCTAAGTTTTTGTAGTTTATAATTTCTACCAATTTAGCTTGTTCTTTGGGTTGTTAGAATATGTTTAAATTAATTTAGAACCAAAATTTGTAATTAATTTTTATATTTGGAATTGTTTAGATTACGTGGCTAATTGTTAGACCCTCCCATTAATTTGTGTAATTAAGAACACACCGGGTGCTTTGTGTAGGAGGTTTGTTTGGCAAATGTCTGGTGTGGACGGGAGGGTTTGTAGAATGATTTTTTGACCACTTTTTCCTACAAAAAAAACTTTTTCCATATATTCAAACCACTTTGTTGTATCGTCAAACATTAAAGTGAGATTATTTTTCGTTTTGACTAAGCTACAAGATGTTTTTAGTTATTATTTTGTCTATACTTTTGCATTAAATAAATCAATACAAAAGTGCGTTCAAATCCGAAAACTTTCCTGTTACCCACCACGGCCTTTATTGGAAATTTTGGTTTTTTGGAACAAAAGGCTGCGACATTTAAGTCAAAAAATCACTCTTTGGACGGGCTTGGAACGTTTGGATGATCGAACTTGGATTACTGAAACTTCACATAATGGACTTGGAGAAGACGCACAAAGTTCGTGAGTAAAATGCGGTGCTTTGTTGGAAAGAGCAGAAATTGAACTGCAATGTGAAAAGTTTTTTTTGGACAATTTATTGTTGGATTTGGAAAAACGAAATTTGTGTTGAAAATGGATGAACAAGATGAAGGACTTCAAAAGGAAAGAGAACTCTTTAATTTAATTAAAAGGCGCAGAGCCAAACTCGGCGTGCTGACAAGAAAAAGAAATGACATTCATGCTTTAATTGATGCTGGAGAATCAAAACCCTCCATAGAAGAGCATATGAAAACTTTTAATAATTATTTAGCGGAGTTTATGGACTTGCAATCTTCAGTTCAAAGACTGCTTAGTGATGATGAAAAAGACATCGATCACAGCGATTGGTACGAACCAAAGCTGATCAGTTTTAAAGAGTTCTTGGATGAAATCGAAAATTGGATGGATGGCGATCCAGATGCACAGAAGAGCGAAGTGCGTTCAGCATTTGACGTTGAATCAAAGACGGCATCTCGCGACCGTGACGTGGAGCCGGATGACAGCGTCTCACAGGCTGCGCAACAAGCGATCGGCAAAGACCCTGAAAGGCTATTTGGGTCCGCAGCTAAACCAACCAGCACGGCGTCCAGTATAGTGAGTAAAGCTTCTAGTGCGCGGAGTAAGAGTTCCCGGGCGGCTTCAATGGCGCTAATGGAAGTCGAGGTGGAAAGAGCCGCTCTGAAAGCGGAGGTGGATGCGCTGCAAGAAAAGCATGCGCTCGAGCTGGAAGAACTTCAGCTAAAAACAAGAAAAGAAGCATTGGCTTTGAAAACCAAGCTGGTGAAGGCGGATGCAAAGATGAAAATCTACAACTCTACCCAAGACCAGAAAAGTAATGTTTCCAGCGCTGGTGTCACAAACCAGGATACATCAGTTTCTGCGACGTCTACGGAGTTCATACCTGCTGCTACAGCTCAAAAGGCTCCAAGAACACAGAAACGATTGTCTACTCTCTCACCCTTGCCAATGCCCCAAGAGACACTTGTTAATGAAACATTAAAAGTGAAACCAGAAGGGGGAAGCCCAAGACAAATATATGTTCATAGTAGTGCATTAACAGAGGTTATGAAGAAGCAGAATGAAATCACTGAGATGCTTGTAAAACAACAAAGACTGTCACTCCTGCCATCTATAGAAATACCTGTTTTTAGTGGAGATCCTTTGCATTTTAGGTCCTTTCTTAAGGCATTTGAGCAAGGAATAGAAACTAAGACGGATAACATGCAGGACAGGCTTTATTACTTGGAACAGTTTACCACGGGTCAGCCTAGAGCTTTAGTGAGAAGTTGTATGCACATGAGTCCACAAACTGCTTATTTGGAAGCAAAAAGACAGCTTGAGTGGAACTTTGGTAGCAGAGCAAAAATAACATCTGCATTTATAGACAAAGCTCTGAATTGGTCAGTTTTAAAGTCTGATGATGCTGCAGCTTTAAGAGCTTATACATTCTTTTTAAGAAGTTGTTTTAACACAATGGATGAAGCTGGGTTTATTGATGAGCTAGAAAACTCAACCAATATGAGAATTCTTGTTTCAAAGTTGCCTTTTAGACTTCGTGACAAATGGCGACTAATTGTGGTTGACATAGCAGAAAACTATAATCGTAGAGCAAAGTTTAAAGATCTTCTTGATTTTCTGGAAAAACAAACAAAAGCTGCATTAGATCCTGTTTATGGAGAAGGTCAAACTACAAAAGAAAAGATGACTTTAAAACCATCAAAGGTTCCTTTTAAAACTAAAAGCAGCAGCTTTGCCACTTCTGTTGCTGTAGTTTCTAAACAGAACAATGACAAAAAGGTCCAGTTTAGCAAAGAGGTTACAAAAGTAGTTCAAGCTCAGTGCTTATTTTGTGAAAGAAATCATTGCATGGAAAAATGTGACTCATTCAAGCAGAAAGCCAACAAAGAAAAGGTGACTTTTCTTAAAAGTAAAGGTTTATGCTTTGGTTGCTTACAGAAGGGACATATGAGTAAGAACTGTCCACAACGTCTAACATGCCTCACCTGTAATAAAAGTCACCCTACTGTTCTGCATATTGAATCAATAGAGCAGCAGTACCAAGCAGTTAAGGCTGAGGGTAAAGAGTCACCAATCTCAAATGCTCTTGTATCCTTGAATGTTGGTAGCTACACTGGGGCCGGGTCTAATGAGTGTGTTCTGTCAGTCGTCCCAGTAAAAGTAAAATTGGAAAACGGGACAAAGATTGTGGAGACTTATGCCTTTCTAGATCCAGGCAGCTCTGCAACGTTTTGTACAGAGGCTTTGATGATGCAGTTAAATGCACCTGGAAAGAAAGTGGAAATCATGCTAAAAACCATGGGTCAGGAAAAACCTGTGAGTAGCTATAGATTATCTGGTTTGGAAGTAGCTGCTTTAAAAGAAAATGAGTACTTGAAGTTGCCTGATGTTTATACTCAACAGTCCATTCCTGTTACTAAGGAAAACATCCCTAAAGAGGAAGACTTAAGAAAATGGTCTTATCTAAAAGTTGTTGAGCTGACACCAATAGATGCTGGCATTGGGCTGCTCATTGGTGTAAATTCTCCCAAAGCATTGGAACCTTGGAAAATAGTTAACAGTGAAGGTAATGGGCCTTATGCTGTGCTAACACGCCTTGGTTGGGTTGTTAATGGTCCACTCAATCAGGGTAGTGAAGAAAATGGACATGTTGCTGGTTCTATTCAGGTGAACCGTATCTCTATAAGCAGTTTGGAAGAAATGCTGATCAGTCAGTATAATCAAGATTTTGTAGAGCACAAATGCAATGAGCATACTGAAATGTCTGTAGAAGACAAACAGTTCATGGACATTATGTCAAAGTCAGTGGTGCTTAAAGATGGTCATTATCACCTGAAGTTACCCTTTCGTAATCCTGAAGTAAAAATGCCCAACAACAAGCAGGTGGCCCAGCAGAGGGCGCAATGTCTGTTAAAAAGATTTCAGAAGGATAAGCTATTCTTTGAAGAGTACAAAGAATTTATGCATAATGTTGGTTTGGAAGGGCATTCAGAAATTATACCAAAAGATCAAATAGAACATGAGGAAGGACAAGTGTGGTATGTACCTCATCATGGGGTCTACCACCCCCATAAGAAAACACTGCGGGTTGTTTATGATTGTGCTGCAATGTTTGCTGGAACATCACTGAACAAAGAGCTGTTACAGGGACCAGATTTGACTAGCACCTTATTAGGTGTTCTCATTCGTTTTCGGCAAGGTCCAATAGCCCTTATGACAGACATTAAAGGGATGTTCCACCAAGTCAGAGTTGCTCAGGAACATGTAAATTATCTACGTTTTCTTTGGTGGCCCCATGGTGACATCACAAAAGAGCTTGTGGAGCATAGAATGTTGGTCCATATTTTTGGCGCAGTCTTTTCTCCTAGTTGTGCCACATATGCACTTTTAAAGACTGCTGATGACAACCAACATCTGTACCCAGAAGAGGTTATTAATACAATCAGACACAGCTTTTATGTAGATGACTGTCTCAGGTCTGTACAGACGGTTGAGCAGGCCATTTCTCTTTATCAACAGCTCACTGAGGTGTGTGCCAAGGGGGGATTTAGGCTCAATAAATGGGTGTGTAGTGAGCGCTCTGTCCTCTCGCAGATCCCTGAGGAAAACAGAGCAACAGGTGTAAGGATGCTAGATCTTAGCCGGGACCAGCTTCCCACTGAAAGAGCCCTAGGGGTGCAATGGGATATTGACCAGGATGTTTTCACCTTTAGCATTGTAAACAAGCACAAACCACTAACAAGACGTGGTATTTTGTCCATTGTCAGCTCTATTTATGACCCTTTGGGTTTCTTAGCTCCAGTTATTCTCCCTGCTAAACAGATTCTGCAACATTTATGTAAACTGAAGTTTGGCTGGGATGAGACAATTCCACCAGAAATGGCACAAGTTTGGAAAAATTAACAGATTTAGTTCTTCTTGACAACTTTAGTGTCAGAAGATGCATCACACCCAAAGGATTTGGGGAAATAGAGAGTGCACAACTGCATCACTTCTGTGATGCTAGTGAAACTGGGTTTGGTGCTGTGTCTTATCTTAGGCTATCTAATAGCAAACAGGAAGTATGTGTTTCCTTTGTTATTGGTAAAGCAAGGGTAGTACCATTGAAACAAATCACTATACCACGACTTGAACTTGCTGCTGCAGTTTTAGCTGTGCGTCTGGACAAAATGCTGTCAGTTCAACTTGGACTCAATTTGAGTGAGTCAATCTTTTGGTCCGATAGCACAACTGTCCTACAGTACATTGCAAACACGACAACACGGTTCAAAACATATGTAGCTAATAGAGTATCCATCATTCGTGATCTTACAAAGGTCACTCAGTGGAGATACATCAGTTCAAAGTTGAATCCAGCGGATGCAGCCTCTCGAGGCATCAAGGTTGGCTCTTTTTTAAAGTCTTCCACCTGGATCAGTGGACCGGAATTTCTCACAAAACCTGAAATCCAATGGCCAGCAGTGAGTAAAGAATTACCTGTCCATTTTAAAGTTGATCCAGAGGTTAAAAATCAGATCCTGACATGTGCAGCGGTGCTGGAAGAAGTGTGTCCCACCACCAAGCTGCTAATGTACTTTTCCAGTTGGGCAAAGCTAAAAAGATGTGTAGCATGGATCCTGAAACTAAAAGAAATGCTACGAACAAAGAAGTTGCTAACTGCACACTGTGAAAATCAAATATGTGATAAACAGGACAATAAAACGGATGTTCAGCTCACAACTGACGATCTGTCCAAGGCTGAGGAAGCCATAATGAGCGTTGTACAAAGAAAACATTATGGCAATGAAATGGCTGCCCTGAGCTCTGGTGCAGTGAAGAAGTCAAGTCATCTATACAGGCTTGATCCTATTGTTACTGATGGTGTGTTGAGAGTGGGTGGCAGACTGAGCAAAGCAGCATTACCTGAAGAAACAAAACATCCTGCAATATTGCCTAAAGGAAGCCATGTTTCGAAGCTCATTCTTCAACATATCCATGAAAAGGTTGGACACAGAGGAAGAAATCACATGCTTTCTACCCTTCGACGACAGTACTGGGTCCCTCATGCTAATTCAGCAGCCAGAAAGATCATCAGAGACTGTATGGTGTGTCAAAGACAACGACAAAGGCCAGGTGAGCAAAAAATGTCAGATCTTCCTATTGACAGAATCTCAACTGACCTTCCACCATTTACTTATGTTGGTGCTGATTACTTTGGACCAATAGAAGTGAAAAGAGGGAGAACTATTGTCAAAAGGTATGGAGTTCTCTTCACATGCCTAACCTGTCGTGCAGTCCACCTTGAGGTGGCACATTCTCTCGACACAGATTCCTGCATAAATGCTATCAGGAGATTGATCTGCCGCAGAGGACAAGTCAAGGAAATCCGGTCGGACAACGGAACCAACTTTGTCAGCTCAAATCGTGAGTTGAAGCAAGCCATGTTGGAGCTAAAGCAAAGCAAAATTCAAAAATGCTTAACACAAGATGGCATAAAATGGACTTTTAACCCTCCTTATGGAGCCCATCATGGTGGTGTATGGGAGCGCCTGGTGCAAGAAATAAAGAGAGTACTGTGCTCCATTACAAACCAGCAAGTACTAGATGATGAAGGCTTGCACACAGTTTTATGTGAAGTGGAGGCTATATTAAATGATCGCCCGATTACACCTTCTTCTGAAGATCCCAATGATTTAGAGGCTCTTACTCCAAATCATTTGCTCCAGTTGAAAGGCAAGCCTGTGCTGCCGCCAGGTTTGTTCAAAAAGGAGGACCTGTACATTCGGAGACGTTGGAGGCAAGCCCAATACATTGTGGACCTGTTCTGGAAACGGTGGGTGAAAGAATATCTCCCTATGTTGCAAGAGCGACGGAAATGGAACAAGACTCGCAGGAACTTTGCCACTGATGATGTGGTGCTTGTTGTCGACGAAGCTGCACCAAGAAATTCTTGGCCTATTGGACGCATCACAGAAACCATGGCAGATGCAAGTGGATTGGTTCGACGTGTTCGAGTCAAGACAAGAACAAATGAGCTGGAGAAGCCAATCAACAAGATATGTCTCCTGCTGGAGGCTGTGTAGAGGCAACAGCAAATGTTTGTCTCCAACTGAGCTAAGTTCTGGAACCTCTGGCTCTACATTTACACTGATACTCATTTACTGACATGCTGAACATCTCATTATACTACCTACACTTTTTATACACACACAGACCATGCACATGGACAAGAGAAGAAATTGGAAGTCATGGAACATTGACTGTTTTTTGCCTTTTTTAATTTTTTACTAAAAAAAAAAAAAAAAAAAAAAAAAAAAAGGGTACAACATGGACTACTGTATAAGTAAATATTTAAATGAAGTAATTGTTAATAGAAAGTATTGAACAGCTAAATATGCTAATGTTATTAATTTTGCATTTGTTAATGGCCACTTGTGCAGATATTGGATATAATTCTTGTACATGAATTAGGGGCCGGGATGTTGTGGCCATTTATGCTAAGTTTTTGTAGTTTATAATTTCTACCAATTTAGCTTGTTCTTTGGGTTGTTAGAATATGTTTAAATTAATTTAGAACCAAAATTTGTAATTAATTTTTATATTTGGAATTGTTTAGATTACGTGGCTAATTGTTAGACCCTCCCATTAATTTGTGTAATTAAGAACACACCGGGTGCTTTGTGTAGGAGGTTTGTTTGGCAAATGTCTGGTGTGGACGGGAGGGTTTGTAGAATGATTTTTTGACCACTTTTTCCTACAAAAAAAACTTTTTCCATATATTCAAACCACTTTGTTGTATCGTCAAACATTAAAGTGAGATTATTTTTCGTTTTGACTAAGCTACAAGATGTTTTTAGTTATTATTTTGTCTATACTTTTGCATTAAATAAATCAATACAAAAGTGCGTTCAAATCCGAAAACTTTCCTGTTACCCACCACGGCCTTTATTGGAAATTTTGGTTTTTTGGAACAAAAGGCTGCGACACCAGTAAATGGCAAAACAAGAACCAAAAATATAACAAGGCACACAAACAAAACCTAGCAATTATTTCCATAAGTGCGTGGATAAAAAGTAGGTAACTAAAAAAAAATAAAAATAAACAAACAGAGGTAACATAAAGTAAATAAAATATAAATTAGCCAGAAAACAACTAAAATGGGGCACCTAAGTGGCTTAATGTATTCTGTACTACTAAAATTGCTGTAAGACTTCTAAAAAAGGGTGTATGCTATTACAACTCGGAAGTAAGGGGAGCACCACTCATGGGGTCATGTCTTTGGTCATGTCTTTGGTCTTGGCTAAAAGTCTTCTGCAAGGAAGACTTCAAACATGATTTGTGTGTGCATCTACTTACTACTTGTGTAAAAATCATACGTATCTCATTTCTTGTCCTTAAAAGGGCATTGTTAACTGTGTGTTGTCATAAACAACACACTGATGATTGTGACAATCATTGATCTTTAATAATGTGTCTCTTGTATGGAAATTTAACTTGCTTCTGTTAGGATCTTAGGTAGTTTCAGTTTGGTGTGGAGTTTTGTCATTTTTTTTGTGTTCCTTAGTTTTTTCTATTAGTCCTGCATGTTTCCATTTCCACTTCAGTTCTTCCTTAGTGAGTCTAGTTTATTTCTTGTTTCTAGTTATTCTTTGTCTCTGTACTTTTGTTTCTGTAGTTTAGTTGTTTTTTATGTTTGATTTATTTCCTAGTCCAGTGTATTCTCCCTCACCACCTTATTCCACTTCCCTTTCCCTCTCCTCAGTCTGCCTCCTGCTCCCTTCACTTACACCTGGAATCCATTAGTAATCAGCCCAATTCCTTTGTTCCAACATTCAACCTCCCAGTACTTGATCACTTTATTGTCAATCACCAGTTGCTGGTTTGTCACATCACTTCTCCCTGGTTTCCCTGCTATCTCCTTGTGTTGCCTGGCTGGTTTTGTTTTTGAATTATCTTCATTCCATTTTGGCTGTTTGCATTTTTGTAAATTGTTCCTATTTTTTCATTAAATTTACTATGCTTCACTACGTCATGGCAGATTGCCCATTTTAACCTGACTTGAGGTCCTCTTTTTGTGTTCTGTGTCCTTCTGCCTGTCTGCCCACCTGTGCACCACATTAGAGCTGCTTTTGGCTTCTTGCTACTCTTAGGCACATGATCCCCAGTATTATAAGAGCTTCTACTTTCTTATGCCCAATATATATCACAATATGTTTTATCAACAAAGGGGAACTTAAAAAGTTCCCCTTTGTGCTTCCACTACAGCGATTCCACACCCTGTCCCCATCTTACTGATTGACATATTTTAACAATTTTATAAACAAAATCATCATTTAAATTGCAAAAACTTTAAGAATCACTTTATTTCTCTTATTACAATCATCTGGTATTTGTAACAATTAATTCCCCACAATTATCAAAAATCATCCTTGTATTTATTGCTTCTAGTTTCAACATATTGTTCTAATCAGCTTTCTAACATCACAATTATCCTGTGTTTATAACTTCATCTAATTAGGTACAGAAATTGGTTTACTTTAAACAAAACACATAGGCACAGCTTCACTGATTGTATCAAAGTCTTATCTTATTGTTACCTTCAAATATTATTTTGTATTAATTGTAAAATCTGACTTCTAAAAAGTTTAATCTAATCAACCATTGTTTGACAAATAATCATAGGTCAATTACTCGCATCTCTATTCATAAACCCCCCCCATTATTTTCATTTGTTATTGGTGTATTACAAAGATCTGATCACTTCTTTTTACAAAATACACTTTAAAGTTGATTAAAAATACATGGTTAAAAAAATTGGGTTTGTGTTTGACAATGAAAATCTCTTAAACGGTTGTCTTTCATTTATTTTGTGAATTCTCTTCTTCTTCATCCTTGCCGTCCTCTAACGAAGGCGTTGACCCACAGCTGCAACCATGGCAGCACCTATCCCACTGGCATTCTCTTTGGTTTTTATGTTGATGTTGCATTCGGGTGAGAGGCTGCGCAGTGCTTCCTTGAGCTTTACACTAAAACTGAAATGTTTAGAGATGTGCTTTTAGAGAAAATGACAGAGAGATTAAAAAAAAAACTTCAACAATTGTGTCATTAATGAAGGCAGGAAGTATCTCAGCTGAGAGACATTTTAGGTGGTTAAGTCAGCAGAGGATACTAACTGACTCGCTTTAGGCCTCTAATTGCTACCATTCACAATGTAAAACCCTTATCAAACTAAAAACATACTGCCTGTTGTTAAATCAGACCAAACTTATCTTGGTCAATAATGAGAGAAAAAATATGCCAAAGAGGTATTTGTTAATATCCTAAAAATCAAAAGTAGCAATACATTTTCTCAGTATTTGGTAGAATAACCTTTGAACTTTATGACTTCAGTCTAAGGTTTTTGGTTTTCTTCCACTGCCTAAGATAAAACACAAACAGATACCGTCTGATGCAGAGAAATTAAGTATTATAACATCAGAGTTGAATTCAACTGCTTTACTCTTTTTTCACTAAACCAAATTATCATTCCTTAACAATGCAGGACAACAGAATCTGATGATAATCATCAGATTAATGTAGGTTATGAGGAATTTCTGCAAAATTATTACCTACCATGTTTAAAGTACAGCATAAAAAATGTTTCTGCCAGGAGTCACTACAATACCAACTGTTAATAGAAACTAACTAGGGGTACATTGTTTACAAATGTGCTGCCTAAGACACTCTGATGTTCAAAAGTTTTCTCAAACACTGATAATAATTATCTATGTTTTAAAAAATATGATGATTGAAAATTTGACGTGAAACTAATGGATGGTGTAACTCTTCATACGGTCTTTGCTGGTATTGTCCTGTTTCTTAAACATTTGAATTTCATACTTTGTCTAGCAATGATAATTCTTTTTAAAAAACTTTTTTAAGAAAACATTAAATCACTTTCTGAACTAAATAATCAAGCAGTGGGTTTAATAACCTGCAGATAAAAGAAAAACTTTCAGATACTTTCAGAAAGGCCTGATGAGCTGTTGGTCATCATTTTAAGAGATTATGATATATCAAGCATGTTGCCTTGTGTCTTACGTGGGATGTAGGTTGTAGACACTTCCATCCATTCCCACTGTGATTTCCAGATGAGGCAGCCCTCGGTTGGCACGAATACGATTGGCCATAGTTGCTAAGGCAACGGCACAGAGATGAGCAGAACGTGACGAAATGGTCTTACAGACAAGTCGCACCACACTGGCGTCAACCAAATCATACATCAGACCCAATTTAGTCAGAATCTTTTTGGCATTTTCTAGACCACTGTCCGGCCTGAACCAACAACACACAAAGAAAAAAAAACATATAGAAGTTAATAGTCAACTTGTCTGGTTAATAAGGACTCTGAATATATTTGTACCGACACTTACTCCTCAATCATAGAGATGAACTTTGTCTCAAACATGTCTTTAGTATCCAGGGCACGCAGGGCCTCAGACTCTTTCCCTTTAAACAGCAGCTTCTTCTCTTTCAGCTCCTTCAGCACCAGCCGAACGATTTCTCCCAAATACTTCCCACTGATCATCTTCTCAACACTGCAGGACAACGCATCATCAGGACAGGAACAGAAACATCTATCCTAGTTAATGTGATCTGCTACCCTTTCAGATTGCAGCTTTATGCTTGACATTGTTTTCAATCTGTGGTTCAAGCTGTGATTCTCAAAAGTATTACTTTCCAGATTCTTGTTCAGTCCAGCTGCAGATAGAAATGAGCCTCTCTGCCACTGATATAACCATCAATTAAAAGTAAAACTGCTTCTCTTGTTGTGATGAATATGCCAGCAAAGAATATTCATGAACCTCTCCTAGTTATAACTACTAAACATGCAGCTTTGGTTTCACACAAGTTAGTCATCCGCTGATTTTTAAAAAGAGTAGAAAAAATAATCAGTTTGTTTTGCTGTTCAAACCTCAGTGTTTGAACTGAGGTATTGAACTTGTTAAATGTTAGCTGATTTAACAAAAAGTGGAGAAGAAAAATACTTTCATTACCATCAGCTTCAGTAATAAAAAAACTAGATATACAAAAATCATTAGCAAATATATTTACTCTTATTTGACTGGTAGCTTAGACCTACATGTGTTCTCCCTTATTCTCTGAGTTAATGTCCAAATCCTTGTCGAAATTCGTCCGGAATTTATCAAGGGAGCCGTCGTCTCCGAAGGCGCACCACTCTGTGTTGATACACGTCTGCCCTTCCTTTCCATCTTCTATGTTCTTCATCTCCTCCATGTAGCAGGCATTGGTTCCGGTTCCGGCCGAGGAAGAGGAATAGCTCTACCCAACTCTGACAAAACCTTGCAGTATCTTGCAAAAGAGTTCACACTCTATGAACTATTCACATTATAAAATTATAGCAACAAACTTCACAGTATTTCAATATTGGGATGTTATGAGATGATCCAACAAATGTTAAATAGTGGAACGTAGGGAAACATGCTAGCAGAGTTTCTTGGTCTGGAAAGTGCTGAAGTGATTTCAACTTATCTTGTTTCTTGAAGGCGTTTCAGCGCTCATCCAAATGGTCTTTTCAAAAATAAATGGTACGATGTTCAATAAACAACAGAAGAAATCCACTTGTCTTAGCACTTGGAAAATGACACATGAGTTTCAAATTTTGAAAAGTCTGAAAAGTGCTGTACTATATATTTAGAATGTAACTCTGATGATCCTGCATGAAATGCAGTTAATTTAATCTAAAGTCTCATTTAAAGTTTGTTACAGATCATAAAGGAGACACAGCAAACGTTTGACCAACAGATACTATACAACTCCAGATGGAGCACTGTGAGAGGCTGTAAAAGACCTGAGACTGTGGTAGAAATTCACTGTCCAGCAGAATGATATACCTAAACATGCAACTATGTCCAATTGAGAACTTTTGGCAAAACTTGCAAATGGACGTTTATAAATGCTCTCCAGCTAATGTGAAGACTGGATAAATAGTCTGGATCTGTAAAGTAGGTAGAGACACCCCAAAACAAGTCCAACAGTAATGAAAATACATTGTGGTTCGCCTACGTACAGGCACAAGGGGGCTGAAGACAAATACCAGCCACACTTTTCAGATTTTAAGTTATAAAAAATTTTTAAACCATTGTGAATCAATGGTTTCACCATTATGCACTCATGTTTATTATTATTATTATTATTATTATTATTATTATTATTATTATTATTATTATTATTATTATTATTATTATTATTATTATTTCTGTAGTTTTCTATGTTTTTAATGAAAGGTTCTTTTTCTTTGGTTTCTGACAGTTAGATCCATAATGTTTATTGGGGGACAGCTTGAAGGTTTTCTAAATGTTTCATTCACATGTTTTTTTTCTGTTTTTTTGTTTTTTGTTTTTACCAATAATCATCCCAATCTCGCAGTTCTGGTCCTCAAAACCCATCATTGTAGCCACTGCATCATTCACCATGAATATTGGGTCAATGTTGAGGCCCTGTATGTGGAAAATGATGTACATTATGTTAGACTGGAGTCTCTCTCATGAGAAGTTTTAAACCAGTGACATTCCGAAGAGAATAAAAGCAGCAAACTAGTTCTGAAGATCTTCTAAACAGAGTCAGGTTATTTATAGATTAGTGAGCGACATGCACCGACCCCTTTCCTTTTGATGGCCTGTTTCAGTAGCTCTGCTACATCCTTCCCTTCCACCCCAGAGCACTGGAAGCCTTTAGTCCACTTCTTCAGGATGCTCTGCTCACACAACCACAAAAATCTCAAAAATTATTAGTGGAACCAGTCTTCCACTGGGAGAATAGTGACAAACCAAGAAGGATTAAGAGTGTGAGATTAAAGACCTTTTCAAGGGTTTCCTGATTGCAGGGGAATGAGAAGCTGAAACCCAGTGGAAGAGTCTGTCCTGTCAGGTTTTGAGAGACAAGGAATTCACTAAGACATTCCACGATGTAGTCAAACAGCTGGAGGGATACAAGAACACACAAACGTGTTATTTATGGGCCAATACATTCACTACTTGAGTTCTTGAAGTATGAAATATCCTGCCCAGACAGTGTTGTTTCATTTTTGTTGTGGGAGGAATAGAAACATTAAATGAAAAAGTTTTTCTTTTTCCAGCTCGAAATCCAAGAACCAATATAAATTACTTCATACCAACACACACCCTACAAACACAGAGAATTTAGTTCTTTCTTTTTTGTGATGTATACTATTATTGATTTGTTCTAGCAAGACAAAAAAGAGAGCCCAGGTTTGGGATTATCTACAGCTTATTCTTGAGGCACACAACTTTTTTATAGTGTCCAAGAAATATACAAGATGTGTGTCACAGTAAAAGTGATAAGTTTTGTACACAGTTCTTGAAGTATGAAATATGCTGCTGTGAAGTAAAAATTGTTTATTATGTCTCTTAACCATTTTATTTAATTCTTTTACTCATTTACCCACATTAGTTTTGTTCAACCTGTTAGAGTATGAAGGCTAGAGAGTCTCTGCAGAACCAGTTAGACAAGGTTTCCTGCTGACCTCTCCCTGCAGCAATTGCAGCAGGATGATAGCGACAATGCCTCTCCATACATACCACAGCAAGGTGCCAGTATTTGTTAACAGAAAAGAACAGATAGTTTAGATAGATATAGTGTGATGCAATAAGCCCTGAGGCTTAAGAAGGGTCTCTATGGAAAATCACCAACACAGAGTTTTAAGAAATTGGTGCACCTGCTGGATATTCTGGTTTGACAATGTTCTTGTTATGCAAAATTGTTCCATTAGTAAACCTGATTTTTGGAAACTTACATATTTGAACAAGAAGATGTTTATCATCCAATGAGTTAACTGACCCTCCAGTGTGGTTACATGGCTTGTATATTGTTCAACTGAAACTGGAATGACCACATTGTGTAACATGAGTTCTATATATTGTGAGGACTTGCAGCTCCAAATCAGAACTCAGTGCAGCTCGCTGCTGTGGTTGTTCTCCATCTGCAGGCGAAATAAAGGTTTGCTCTTTGCTATTTGCCAGAGTTTCAGCCTGATCTGTAATCATACAGATTTCTGTCCACACTGCTCAAACTGAACTTTCTTCCTTTCTTTTTTTTTAATCTTGGATGAAAGAATACATTTCACTGTTCCTGAGGAATACTTATTAGTTATAAAACACTTCAATGGAACAGAGATATTCACTGGAAAAAAATTCTGTTTTGATAAGAGAAAAAACTAAAATATATGGAATTCACAGCATACATAACAAAATACAAACAATATATTTATTTAGAAATCACCCTATTTTATATGCAGCCAATCTTTTCTGCTTTGGAACAAATTCATCTCTTCTTCCAATCCTATATTAGGAGCCAAACCTAAAGCCAAAATCAGCTCAAGCTGAGTAAACTTAACTCATTTTGATCGTTTCTTGAACTTCCTTTGAATTCCTCTAGAATACTTCCTCCAATAATGTATCCCTTTTCTTGAGCACAGTCACTAGAATTATTTTGCTGTTGCTGAACATTGACCCTAAGCGACTCATTTTAATATGTTTCGTTGCAATTTCTGTTAAACCGTTTCCTTGTAAGTCTTGGTTTCGTAATTCTATGCTTTTGAGTTTTACTTGTGTTTAAAAAGTCAGATAATGAAGCTCGCCTGGGCATGTGGTTTACCTCTTCTCCGGATCCCTTCTTTTTTTCTTCAGGTATTTTCTCTTCTTTGTCTTTCAGCTTTCTCTTCCCCTCTGTCACTTTGACATGAAACACCCGCAATTTTGTTCCACCCAGATCCAGAGCCAAGAAGTCTCCTTCCTCTGCATGCAGGGAAAAATATACAGATACGGTTTGGTTTTAAAATATTTCCTACCACAGTGCTTATTGATATCAGGGAATTTGATTTCAGTATTTTTAAGGTCTGGATAAGTGCAGAAAAAGAAAATAAGAACATGGAAAGATATTTGCATTTCCAGTCTTGTTTCTCAATAGTTCAATTTCTCAGTATTACAGTTAGAAAAATTATCTATGTTCAGGTTATGTTTTCATATTATTATTTTGTTTGTTGTTTACTTGGCTCCTTTCTCTTGTGGTACATTATTAACTGTTTCTTGGGTGTTTGCTTGGGGGTTAGAAACATTTACACATTCCTGTGTCATCAGCTGCTTTGGTCATTAGTGCTAACAGCTTCCTGATGAAACTGATTGGTAACGGTGAGCCTCATGTCCTTGTAGGGGCAGCTCCACAGAAGGTTCCAGTGACCTCTAGCTGTAGTAGAGGTCACTGATTAATTGTTTGTGTGACTGTGTGAAAAAACCCAACCTCTTTCCTTGTAATCATAATAAAAGGCAATTGGGGACTAAGAGCCAGCAGAGTTGACCACAGACAGTGTTTGACGGTGGTTCTCCACGTCTGGCTCAGCTTCCCTCTTCTGCAGAAAAGCAATTTATGTTTTTGGTTGATTCCTTGCAGGTTAGGAACTATAATAGACCCAACAATTACACCCTTCACTGCCCATTCTTCCTTCTTCAATTGAATTTTTTCTTGTCTTTTCTTTCTTCTTTGTAATCTGAATTTTACTCCTCCTATTTCTGCTTCCTCCCTCTCCCATCCTTCTTTCCTTCCTTCCACCTTTTCTTCATTCCTTCCTTCCTTTCTTTCTGCCCTCCTTCCTTCTTTATGTCCCGTTTCCATGCCTTTTGTCCTATTTTTGCCCTGGTGTCTTTCCCTGCTTGTGTTCTACCTCTTTCTTCCATCTTTCTTGTTGCCTTGCCTCCAGTCCTTTCTTTTATCATTTCTTTCATTCTTTCTTTCCTTCCTAACGGCCTAGCTATCCTAACTTGTTCTTCAACTTGTTTTTCAACCCTTCTGGTCCACATTCCTTGTGTCCTTTTTTCAGTTCTTCCTTGAGTTCTGACTCCCCATTTTCCCCTCTTTCTTCATTCCTTTACTAGTACCATTTATCACTGCAGAGGCTTGTCTTAAATTAAATTCCAAAATGACTGGAATGAACTGAGAAAACTGTAAAATGATTCTAACTGAAAGTTATACTTGTACCTGTTCCGTTCGGTCTTTCCGTTACATGGGACTGAAACATCTTGACAGATGCACTGCCCTCCGAATTTTTGCTCAGACCTTTGATCATATCTCCCAGAAGTAGATTAGAAATCTCCTTCAGATTCTCATCGGAAAGACGGAAAGGCTCCAAGACCTCCTCTACCTACACAGAGACACAAACAAAAATGAGACCTTAGGTTACACACAACTTAACTACATTTATCATTGCATATATAATCATACTGTTTGTATTTGACAAATAATTCAAAATTCCCAGTGGTCACATGGACCTGAAAACTACAAAGACTGTGCAAAGTGAGAATTCATCTATTAACTAACTGAGGATGAGGATGGAAATTACAGACTGGAGCATGTGGGTCATGTGACCTCACAGAGAAGTTTAATTATTTCTTTTTAACCACTCAGTGAAGGCAGATGATAAATATGTCAGGTTCAAAAATCTTATTCAAGTAATCAAAGACTGACTGGAGTGTTTCAGGACTGTACCAAGAGTCCACGTTTCTGAAAATCAAATAATGCTCACACTAATATATTATGTTCTTACTAGCCCATCATCCATAATGCATAAGAAGGTTTGGCTGCTTAAGGATCCTCCAACTTTCCAGGTTGTTATTCCAAAACTGAGTGCAAATACCTTAGCAAAGCTCTGTAAACCCTCACCTTTTACACAAAAATACAATTAGTGAGAAAATATGCTAAGAGAAGAGACTTAAGGTCATCTATGTCCTTAGCATGTGTTATTTTCAGCAATACGTCTTTAACACATTAATTATTTGTTGCGCCCTGTAGGTCAGGGTGCCCAAGTTCAGTCCTGGAGAAGCAACATTCCACCACTTTTACTTAGATCTCTACTTCTACACCTAAATCAAACAGATACATTTCTTTATCAGGATTCATTCAGCTCTGCAGACGCCTGATAATAAGAAATTATTATCAGATTCATGGGTGGTGGGGAAGGGATGCATATAAAAGCTGCAGGAGGACTAGACTTTAACATTTTTAAGCAACACATACCCCAGCAGCCGTTTCAGAAGGGATGTCAGCAAAGTTAGACATGTCGTCGCTTTGTTTGGACTTCTCGGAAACCTGAATGCTGTCCTCGTTTGTTTCAGTGTTGCTCACCTGAAAGATAAAGTTAAAACCAAATGTCCTTTGGTTGTGATTAATCTGAGAGGTGGTAGTTACATGATAAACCGCGATGTGTGTGATTTTGTTATTTTGGTTAGCCAAAGTAACCACCTCCCACCTGCTAATGGAAGTAGGTGACAGTAAAATAATCATAAGGTATTAGCCATTACTGGATGAATTGCTCTAAAATGTGTCACAAAAATGTCCTTTTATGAATATATTTTTCATGAAAGTTGTACTTTTTACTATTTATTTCAGTCAGAGAAGTAACTCAATATCTATTCTATGTTTTCACTGTCAAACATCACGTCACATCCTCATTTACATCTTAATTACATGGTTTGTTTTTAGGTTAACACTGTAATTGATCCAGGATTTGCTTTATTATTGCTGTTTTACACTCATTGATGAGGAAATACTTTCCCCATTTTTTGCATGGTATATTTTAATATACTACTAACTAATAATGAATAAAGTGTTAGCTTTTATTTGCATTTTTATTAAGATTTTTAATGTGAAAAATCTGACAAATGATTTACATGATGATAACATGTATTCTGCTAATACAAAACCATACTGGTTCCTATATTTACTAAAACAACATCTTTATAGAGTTTGTAAATGTAATTATTTTATATCTAGTTTACAGCTAGTACACTTGACATATCGCAAATCTAACAAGTAACTTTTCAACACCACATAAGAGCTTGTTTTAAGTCAATCCCTTGTAATTGATTTTAAAAGGTATCAGTTTTTAAAAATTCAGTTTATAATAAGAGAATAATAAGAGATTTTCTGAAGTTCTGTTAAGTCTTTTTTGCTGTTCTGTAAAATCCTGAGATTTTGTAGCAGTTTCACACATAAATACATGTATTAAATGTTTCAAATTTTCCTTTATCATTAAAGACACATCTCACTTTTTATCCTGCAGTTGACACTTTAAAACAGGCCCAAAATAATAAAAATAATCTATCCTCTAAAAAAACCATCTAATGTGTCAAATGAATTTCTAAGGAAGAAGAAACAGCAAAGAGGAAAAACTCACCTTTGTGTCCTGCAATGCACTGCTCCAACTTTAAGGATGTGTCTTCCTTTATATAGTATAAGGTGAGCGCTGATTGACAGGTTTACACCAATTTCCTTTTCATCACTATGAGAGGCTGATGATGTTGCAATGTTAAGATCCAAATGTCTGATATTTGAAACCATTGGTGTAGATGTCTTCTACTATTCAAAATCACTTCCCAAAACATACATGACTAGTGATTCTCTATTTAAGTGACCTCTGACCTCCTTCTTGTTCATCCCAACCATAATTTCTTCTGATTTTGGAACCATTGATAAGTTTACCTGCAAACCCTTGAGTTTTTGCTAGTTTTTTGTTTTGGTTTTTTCAATTTAATTTGCATGATGCTCCTCAAAGCTGATGAATTTATTTGTCACCTGCTTTTAAAAGAAAAGGGGAAAAAATTATTCTGAATGTAAGGCAAAATATTGGACTTTCTTAAATTGTGTAAAAGTTTCTACTCTTATGCCCACTATAATTTGGAAATTGAGATTTAAAATTATAGATTAAAATTTAGATCATAAGATTATTTTCCTTAATAATAAAGGATTTATCTTACTCTTTCTGCTTAAAGTATTAAACAGCTGAAAACAACAAAGTCAAGGCAGTTGGTTGCAAGCCTTAGGCAATTCAGCAGATATCCATCGAAACAAAGTACAGATCCTTGTTTCGATTATCTTCAGTTAGAGAATGTCGACACACACATTCAGAAAGTGCTGTCAAAGTGCCAGATTTACCAGAGGGGCAAACATTCCCGAAATAATCATGCGTGATAGAAAGTTGAGAACATCGTTTCCGTGAGCACCACTCACTAACTGAATGTAAAGGTGAAAGGTGTGACTTCCTCACAATGATTCAAAAAACAAAAAACAACTCTACTACTTTACTATATATATATATATTATATATATATATTATATATATATATATATATATATATATATATATATATATATATATTACTCGTCAATGACTAGTTGTATATATATATATATATATATATATATATATATATATATATATATATATATATATATATATATATATATATATATATATATATATATATATATATATATATATATATATATATATATATATATATATATATATATATATATATATATATATATATATATATATATATATAATATATATATATATATATATATATATATATATATATATATATATATATATATATATATATATATATATATATATATATATATATATATATATATATATATATATATATATATATTCTGCAACAATACTTATGCTAATAATGTAATTAACAAAATAGCAATAAAATGACAACAGGCTCAGGTGTGAAAGAAGTAAATGAAAAATAAATATCTCGTTCTTTCGTTCACGACCCACATCTCATCACCATAGTTGATGTGTGTTGCAACAGGTAACCAGAGCTTCTGCTTTTGACCCAGTTCTCTGTTTGTTATGACAGACCCGTACAGCGCCAGCTTCACGGTACGTTGCACTAAATTCCCGAAAGGGGTGTCGTGACAAATGGTGCAAAAGTCAAGCACACAGTGTGTCTTGTAAGACAGGATTTGTGAGTCATATTAGTAGTTTCTTTCTTGCATTCACTGATGTCTCTGTGTTAAAGAATGAATATTTTTATTTAAAAAAAATGTATCTGTGTGACAGAGTTCATACAAGTTTATACAATAACTCTGGAATTAATGAAGCAAAAAATATCAAAGCAGTGCAGTGTACACAGCACTGCAGAATCTGTGGAGTGTAACAGGAGTTCTGTGTTTGTGAGTCATAAAGAAATATTCAACTTGTTTTTTTTCTCACATTGGTGTGGATTTGTTTTCACCTTGGCTCTTGGATCAGGCCACAATGTAAGATTTGCTAAAATTGTGACTCAAGAATAGTTTGTGTCAGAATTTGAAGAGGTATAATTGCTGGCCTGTAAATGTGAAAGACAAAAAAAATCAGTTTCACAGTTTCTCCTTGCTGGCTTTGATTATGGATTACTTTTGTTTGACTCTGGATTTTTGCATTTTTGTAAGTTTGCTTTTTTTCATCATCTTTTCATTAGATCTCCAAAATCACCTGCTGTCTCGTCATCTCTGCACTCGGGTCCACTTTCAAAACACGCAACACGGCAATAATGGACCAAGGCCTGTCCTTTAATAAGCATTACATTATAAGTGTTTTCAAGCTTGTAATCAGTTAGTTTGCCCTTTAAAGGACAAAACTGCCAATGACAGCTCACTCAGTAGGTCACCCAGTACCTAGCTTGGGCAGCATTAAGAACATGGAGGAAACCAGATGATGTCATCAGCGACTCTGGATCACAGATGCCATCTGGTATTGGTGTTTCTTCGTGGCATGTGCATTAACTGTGGTGGAAGTCAGAACAGGCAGCGACGATGAGAAATTATTACTTACTCCAAGTTTATTGCTGTAAGTATCGTTGTATTATATTTTGAAGAAATATGAAGTTTCTAACTCTTTCGAAACTTTTTGTTGTACGTGTTTTCATCCTTATTTTTATTCATCTTACCTTAGGAATAATTATTTTTAAGTTGTTTCAAGAAAAAAAAAAAGAGAGGAATTGTGGAATAAAATAATTATTCAGTGTGTTTACTTTTATCAGATAGTTGATTAAATCATTTAACGGTGTATATAGTCTTATATTTTACTTGTGTATTTTCCTGTTGAGCTGGCTGCGTCTCTCTGCAGGGAGCAGAACGGAAACTACATCTCTCTTCAAGAAGAGGTTGAAACAGTAAGCGGCGCTTAACCAAACTCCACAGAGACAGCCAGAGGTATTGCTTGCTCCACTTTGTCAGTGTTGGAGCTATTTATTCTTCATTTCTTTTTCCATTTGAATTTTGTTAGTTAATTCTTAAATTTATATTATTATTATTATTATTATTATTATATTATACTACAGTTCAACTGTTATTCACAGAAAATCAATCTTTATTTTGAAGCAGATGAGTTTGCTTGATTAAAAGACATTAAATGTAAATAAAAAGCAGAACTACAGCAACATAACAGGAATGTTTATACAAAGGAGGAGGTAGTTTGACAATAGTGGTTTCAACAGAGTCAAAGACAGCTTCCTCTCGAGTGCCCAGTTTGTTTGCTTTTTTAAATAAAACATCTTGAAGAAGGCTCCATCACAACCCTGGCAGCCTAGTGACAGTTAAGGGTTCTGACTCATTCTTCATGACGTCATCTCCGTCTTTGACTCGGCTTCTTGGGTCGCTGCTGTTTCCTGAAGTCAATAAGGCATCCAGTGGCCTCAGAGATGGGAGTGAAGGATCTGATGGGAGAGTTACTGATTCTGTACGCTGAAACCTCCTCATCCTCATCATCATCGTCCCGCAGATCGATAACTGCTCTGAAAATCAGGCACACACACACACACAGAGCTGTTGGACTCCAAACCAACCAGGCAGAAAAAAAGATGCAAAACCAGTTATGTCAAGATATGACAGACAATTAAAAATGTCAACAGAACACATGAATGAATTAATGTACAATATTGCAGGGCTGAAACTAATGATTATTTTAGTAATGGATCATTCTGATGATTAATTGGATTAAAAAATTGCTGCATTCTGCAGATTTTTCATTTCAGCAATTCAGACTTTTTAATACAATATTAGAAATACAGTAAGAGGTGCAAATGAACAATTCAATTCCTTTTTAAATAAGAAAATAAATATTTTATTGCCTAAAATATAATAACAGTTTCTTTAGTAAACTCTTGATCATTTGAAGCAAAGCTAAACATAAACGTGAAAAACTTGGCTCTTTCTGCTCGACTTAATGTCAAGACTGATATGTTGATTATTTTTTGGATTAACCGGTTAAAAATTGAATTGCAAAAGGAGCTTAGTAGGATTTATTTTACTAATTGGAACTAGGAGAAACTAAATCTGACACTTGCTGAGTTCTGGGTAGAACACGTTTAGAGAAAAAGAAAAGATTAATTGATTACCAGATTAGTTGATGATCATTTCAACAATTTTTTCATCACGATTAATCAGATTAATCGTTTCAGCCCTACAATACTGACACGTAAAAATATTACAAAATAGAAAATCTGTATGTGCTCTGCAAGAACTTCAAGACCCTACAAAGGCCTTGTGTTAAAACAAACAAAAAAAACCTCTGAGCTCAGCTAAAAAGCATGAGACAAAAAAGTAAAAAAAAAACAAACGAAAAACAACAACATCAAAACTTGAGAAATTAAGAACCCAAGCACATGTAATATGCAGAAGAAAGTTTAGTAGTTCTGTGAAATAAATCTTACTCAGGTTGGGGTTTGGATCCAGATGGTTCAGCACCTGAGAAAACAGTTAAACATCAAACCTGAGTTTGTTTCTGAGGAAAAAAAATCCATCATAACGGTGAAGATTGCAAGAAGACCCAAAATCAGAGATAATTAGAGATACTTCAACTCGTCTGACAGGGAGTTCTGAATATTGATTTTTGGTTTCCCTGCAGTAAACTTAAGACCAAAACCAGAGAAAGGTGTTACCAAACAGGATTCAAATGTAGTTTTGTTTACCACTGACCTGAATCCCCGCTTTCTGTTTTCTCCAGAGCCGACAACAAATTTTCCTTCTGATGTGTACAGACAAAGGAGCAAATTAAACAGTTGTTTTTCACCACAGGATTTAAATGTGTAAATAAAGCCGGTTTTTTCAGGTTACTCCTACCCTGCTCACTGTCCCACGCTGAAGGCAGAGCTCTGTATGTCGGCTGTAATCTCTTAGAGAAACAGATTTCTGACAGATGTAGCATTTCTCCTGGTTCCTGTGGAGCAAAGAACAAGATTTACTGAGCTTTTAAAAGGCAAAGTGATACTAATGAGACCAATTTCATATGGCTTGGATTATACAATCACAACATAGAGAAAAAAATGACAAGGTGTCAGATAATGTAGTTTGGAAAAGACTCTGCTAATCTGATTGTGGTTTCTAGAGACCTGAAAATATCAGAGGGTTGGGTGGTTTCCTCCGACACCACCTCTGTTCTCTTCATTCTTTTCCTACGAGGTTTCAGTAAATCTGTCAACAAGGAAAAAACGTCAGCACAACAAACCAGGAAAACAGGAAATCCTTTGCATTAGGTTCTGTGCTGGTCAAAGTTTATGTTGTAACTGTGATAATTTCCAATTGACTTTTAATCAAACAAACTAATTGTAAAATTAGTTAATGTTCCCAAGGACTAATCTCTACACTACCTTGAAAACCTTGACTTTCAGGTGTCCTCTGGTCGACCACGGCCACCTCTCCATCACAGTACGCCGCATGCATTTCAATCTCACTCACAGGAAACGATCCCTGACAGATGGGGCAGTCGACAGAGGCTTCAGGGCTGTGAGGAATGACGGCCGCTTCCAGTTCAGGACATTCTGATCTTTGAAGACTTCGGTCCTCCATCTTCTCCACCTCTGGATCATTTCTGCTCTTGACTTTCTTTACCCTGCGTGCAGTCTGTCCACCGGCATCTTCACCGCGGCCTGAGACGTTTTCCTCCATTTTTGAGTCTGTTGTGAATAAAACAAATCACACATAAACTAACCTACAGCAGTTAATTTATAGAATGACAATGAAACTCAAAAGGTTTAGTATGTTTGCTTTTCTGTTTTATTTTACTTTTCAAATTTGGCTCTGGCTCCTGAGACTCGTCTCTGATCGGAGAATCATCTCTGAGGATCATCTTGATCTCAGGCAGCTCAGGATCTTTCTGTGAAGGCTGTGAGGAGATAAAATAAATACATCGCAGGTTGCTTTTTTATCATTATGCATTAAGCCTTAAAAGGATTCCTGACCAGAACTTTGAAATAGAGTAATATTATTTACTTCCAGCAGGGGGCTGACCTGTGTTTCAGCATCAACATCCAAGCTCAGGTCTTTAGTGCTGTCGTCACTCAGTTGAGTTTCTGTTTGTTTCAAACAGGAGAAATTTGTTCAAGTCAGCAGCTCAGATATGAGAGGAAACCTGAGAGCTAAAGTCATAACAGTAAACTACTTCACCTGGACAAACCTCACAGTCATCAGTGTCCATCTGCACTTCATCACTCTCCTTGTTCCCCTCTTCCTCTTTTTCTTGCTGCTCCTCTTCTTCATCTTTTCTCTCCTCTGGAAGAAAATCAGCAGCTTCGCTCCTTTTGCTGCCTCTCAGTCTTAGACCTCTCCTGATAAACAGGAAACAACCAATCAGAGTGACAAAGATCCAGATTCTCAGATGACAATTAAAAATATTTTTTATAGTTTTGTTGTTGTTTTTTTGTCAGGTGAGAATTTTGGAGTGTGAAATTCACATGGGCTTGGATTGAATACATTTCATCGCTAGACGTTCTTTCTTAAAGAGTTTCAAGATTTTGTTTTACCTTCGAGAAACACAAGGCTGAGGTGATCCAGCTGATGCTTCAGGGGACATGGACCTCTGAGGAAAAAAAACATTAAAATAAGAGCAGACCAACATCCCCAACTACATTAATAACTGCTTTGACTTTTGTTTCTACATGGCAAATCATTCATTGTAGATGTAGCAGAGTAACAGAAAACTGATGACCGATTCTGTTTAACTGAGTCAAGGGAAATGAACAACAGCACTAAGGAGTTTAGTCAACATCATTATTTGATGATCTGCAGTACGCAACTTTTCTAAAAAATATATTTTTGACATATTTGTTGAAACTGTCACTATGTCACAGACATGGTTCAGAAAAATAAAAGTTTCAGTTCATTTCTTGTGATGATGTTGGGAATTTGTTTCATATTCAAGAAATCATGGCTCAGAATGATTGGAATAATTTGAAGGTTTTAGTTGTCATATGCTGAAGATGAAATACCCTTAAAGTGCTCTATTTCCAACAAGATGACGGCACTGAACACCACAAAGTGAGCAGTATCACCAGAGCAACAAATGGTCAAAGAGAAAAAATGCTGTTTCTCTGGCAACACTAAGAGACTCAGAGGATTTGTGAATATAGTTTTGAGCTGGAATGGCTGTTTACAGGCATCAGAAGCTGGTCGACAGGAAATAAACGGTTCAACAATTCCCAGATGCAGCTGAATAATTCATGTTCCTCAACCCCTGTGGAGTGAAAACAACTTTAATAAACTTCTGATTTGGAATAGAGCCGAGGTGTTTCTAATTTCTAATTTAAAAAAAAACCAAAAAAAAACAACAATGGAGTTATTATGAACAGTGTATATGAAAATAAATAACCAACTTAGATACTGTTTGGAGGAAGTGGGCATACAGGGATGTTTGATGTATATTTTATGATGTTAGGCTGTTTTAATTTGGCTGACCTGTGGCTCCGGCTGGATGGCCTCCCCCCACTCAGCCTTCCTCAGCAGACCCCTTTGAGCCTCTTTCAGACTCTTCTCATAAACCTCCATCTGAGCCACAATCACCTTAGGAAAACATGAGTTGTTCAGCATCTTTGAGATTTAACACTTATGCTAATATTAGAATTTTAAATATTATTCATTTTGATAATTAATGAGCTTATTATCTGGATATAAAAAATTAGGAATAATCAAGTAATTCAAATTTGTCTAAAATTTAAATACTGTGTTTGACCAACTGACAATCAGATTCACCTTGGTGTACGTGTCTGGGTCCAGGCCTCTTGGACAGAAAGGAACCCCCCAGTAGTAGTGGATGGTCCGTCTGTCTGAAGGCTCCCCACGCTGGGGCGACGCCCTGCAGACCTCCTCCTGCCCGCTCACAGGATGCAGCAGACAGGAGGTGGGAAGCTGTGATGAACATTTCTGGGGTTTCAGGCTGGAAACAGAAAGACCAGAGATGTTTGTGTTTCAATTATAAGCCAAATGGCTCCAGATTTTGGAAGTTTACAGGGAGAATCAATCAGTTATGAAGTTATGATAGAAAATATTATCTAAAATGGGCATCAATCATAAACCTAAAAGCTGCGGGCTTATTTATAGGGATATTTAAATGAAGCTGCTTGTTTATTTTCTTTCAAGTGACTTGAAATTTCAGGTATTAGCATGTCAGTATAAGCCCTCATCTATACCAATTCTATGCCATGAACCATCTCTATAAGATTGTTTTCATCTAAAAGGCTTTAAGTTTGCTGTAAACAATTTTCTCTAGATTATCAGAGAAAAAAAACTTGGGAAGATGACTAAAAATTACATAGCAAAAAGCTACGTTATTTTAGAAGATTGAGGAAACGCCATAAAGAAACTAATTTAGGTTAAACATTTTCAACAGTGAACGCTGAATGTGAATTATTCTGGATTTTTTTTTTCTTGGCAATCTTAAATTTAGAATAAATTTTGTAAAAAGGTGAAGTTGCATAATAGTTTCTATGAGTCAGCACTAGGTCAAGACGCCCTCTGCTGGACAGCAGGGGAGTAATACAGGATTACTGTGGGTTTAAAACTGAAACTCAAACTGTACTTTGTATATTTCTATACACAGTGTGCTGTCACAGATTATGTTTCAAGTTTATTAGTCATAAATTATTTATGCAAAATGATTTAATGTTTACTATTAAAAACATGGAGTACTATACATTTTTATTTATTTTCTGATCACCTGCATGCACAAAATAAAAAAATAAAATAAAAAATGTTTCTTACAGTTATTAGAAAACTTAAATTTATATGTAAAGTTGATGTACCTGCAGTCTGGCCCGGACTGTTCTTGGGAAGCCGCCAATACATGATTCGGGGATGATCTCAACTGGTTGTCTGCTGGAACAGCAGCTTTCTCCTCAGGGAAGACTGGGCTGGGAGAACCAACGGGCTGCAGCAGAACACACACACAAGGAGGAGGACAAAGGTTCAACACCGAAAACACAACATAACCATCAAAAACAGCTTTAATCTGAATGTTTACGCACCGTAAGGTCATCTTCCTCCTGTTCTGACCAGATTAGCGTCATGTCGCTTGTCAGCTCTGTCTCTGCAGAGGTCCAGCCTTCGCAGTTTTCATTCACCTCTTCTAATGGTTAATAGTTACCGAAACACTGCAAGTCAATTGCTGATCGCACATTTCATTTTTTAATGTGCGACCTTACTTCATACCTGACTTCGGCGAATGTCTGTTGCACTCGGCAGTTGGGCAGCCGCCAGACTTTATGTCCTTTAGATAAAAAAGGAAGGAAACCAGAAGCAGTTTAAGTGGAATAGGTTGTGACTGATGTGGAGTAATAACAAAAAATAATAAGCAACTGTTTCTTGCAGTCTAGTTGAAAAGAGTTTCACAATATTTGCTTAAATATTGTTGAGCATCCCAAAGCAGCTGCTCTAAACGTACAGAAACTATACATGGGGCATTGTGTTGGCCTCTTTACACCACACATCAGATTTGTTTGATTTAACTCCTGCAGCTGTTCCATTGACAAACATGTTAAATTTTCTATGGAGATCCTAGTAATAATCACAATTTCTTTAAAAAAGGAGACAGGAGAGAGTAATTAGACTATCAGGAATCTCAGCTCTGGCCCTTCCAGAAAAGGTTCATCCCATACAGGAAGATTAGGATTCAAATTCAATTCAAAAATACTTTATTGATCCCAAAGGGAAATGAAATGTTGCTGTAACTCAAATATCTTCAAAAAGAAAGATTTCCAATAGCGGTCAGTTAGGAACCACTCTGAAGAGGCCTCTGACTGAAGACTAAACAGGAAAAAGATGAGCATCTCTTATGTTACAATGTCACTGCATGATGGTAGTTTTAATACATATGTAAAAAAACATATTTTGTGAAAGATATATACATCATGCAACTTTTAGCAGTTTTATTTAACCTGGAATCATTGTAAAACCAGCTGACCTTCCTGCAGCCTGAAGGACTCTGGTCACGGTCAGAAGCTCGGAGCTGCTGGTCAGTCCTCAGCAGTTCATCGGGGCTTGTTGACCGTTCATCTCTCAGCTCCACCTGTCCTCGACGGGGGTCTTTACGGAATGAAGACTGTCCTGAAGGGTTTTTATGGAACACAGGGCTCTGGGGGGAGCCAGACCTCACAGTGGGACTTGAACTCTCCTGAGAGGAGAAGCTGAGCTCTGTATTTTCACAGGCAGGATGATGAGAGCAGTCAGCAGTCCTGCCAAAAACTGGACTTTTAACAAACGTGGGGCTCTGCTCCAGGTGTCTTTCACTGCCCATGTCATCTCCTGGGAACACAGGACTTTTGGGACAGAATATGGGGTTACTCTGGGGGAACACGGGGCTTCTGGGCTGAGCAGATTTTTGAGTGGAAATCAAACTGTCCTGAGAACACAAGACAAACCCAGAGCTCTTGCAGGTTTCCACTAGATTCAGGTTGAGGCGATTGACATGAACATCCAATCTGCAGCCGGTCAGCGGGAAGACTGGAGACATCTGGAGCTGGGAGTCTTCAATATCCATTGAGTCGGAGCTCTGCTTCCCGAACAGGAGAAAGCATGTAAATTATCACTTTTCTTTGGATTCTTTACTGATTCTAAAGTGTGAATGGAAAGAAAAAAAGATGGTGAAACTGTAATGGACCTGCGGAGAGTCCAGATGAGTGGAGAACGATTCTGTGATACTGGAGGAATTCTGAGAGGAAACTTTCTGAGTCTGTGACAAATCAGGCTTTTCCATTAGAGGACTCCCAGCTTGTTTTCTCCTCTTTTTTCTCCTGGTAATAATTTCATCTCCTGGTCTAACAGCTCCTGGAAAAAAACAACACAATTGACCAATCAGCAGCTTTTTTTATACAGAAGGAATAACTACAGGAGGAAGAAATCCTCAGACACACCTGAGTTCATGCCACCCTCCTCTGGCATCCTCTCCCCGTTAGAGTATGAGAGTTTTCGTCGAGAGCCGGTGCTCTGGGGGACGCCGTCAAGCAGATGCTTATTTGGAGACTTCAGACCAGGTTGTGTCTGGTTGACCATCTATGAGGGAGAAAAGCTTTTTTGATTAAAGCTGCAAATGTTAAGGTCTACTCTCCCGATGATTCCTCTCATTGGGATCATTTCTGGTTCTCTGTGCAGGTTTTGGTCTAAGTTCATACTTTTCAAGCTTCACCTCTGAACAGGAAGATATTTAAAAGTGAGGTGGAACATGTGAGATCCAATTAGGCCTGTCACGATAGCAAATTTTGCTGAGCGATTAATTGTCTCAGAAAACTATTGCGATAGACGATAGTATTGTTTGAAGACCTTTGTACACTGATTTAATGGAAATGACATAATAATGTATGCGATTTGGAAGATAGTGTATCAATCTGCCAAAGATAGATACACTTTATTTTCAAAAGAACAGTTCACACCTACATTTTCCCCTTATGACAATCTTAGAACTTTGGGCGTTCTAAGATTGTCGCTTGTGATTTTATAACCTATTATCCTGTAGTGTGTGGTGTGTTACGGTAGATCCTCGTCGATATAAATCAGGGGTTTCCCCGACTGGGAGCGTTAACGCAGCCTGTTGAATGTGACAGGTAGCCAATCAGAAAGCCGGATTCTCCTCCTGCTTTCTGAGGGGAAATTACATAAGGGAATCCCAAACAGCTGACACGGTGCAACCCGAATTCCAGCGGACATTGGAGATGATATGTGGAAACAACATTAACGTTTATAAAACATTTCATTCAAAGAATATAGAAATGACAAGAGGAGGAGTTGGAGCAAAATTGCTAGCAGTTGATGAACCCGGTAACCTTTCAGCTGTTCTACGTTAACATGACATAAATAGATTCTAATGATTTTCATTCAGTCAGGACATTATGCTGACACTAGAGCCACATGCATTGCAGGTAGATTGTAGTAAAGCATTGATTAATGCCTAGTTTTAAAATCAGTCAACTGGACTTGTAGCCATTAGTTTGTGTCTATTGTTGGACACCACACGGCACGATCTAACCTTATCGATCCATTATACCTAGGATTTCTGTCGGCTAATGTATGATCTCTCAGGTTTTGAAAATGGACCGACAATCGACTCTCTAAGATCATGTAGTGTGCGCTGGGCATTACACTAAGGAAATGAGGAAGGGAGGGTCAGTGGAGAGCAGCGGAGTTGAGCCTTTTTTCATTCAGTGTCCTCAACACTGAATGAAAAGGCTGGAAGAGACGATAAAGGCGATAATTAAAATGACGTTGATAGTTTTAATTTATTGTTCGATTAATTCATTTATCGTTTATCGTGACAGGCCTAGATCCAATGTGATGAAAGTATTTCAACAAGAGAGAACAGATTTCTCCCTGTATTTACAGTACAGACCAAAAGTTTGGACACACCTTCTCTTTGAATTCAATGAGAAAGTGTGTCCAAACTTTTGGTCTGTACTGTAAATATGAAAACACTGAGATTTACACAGAGAAAAGGTGGTTTAGTAAAAATCATGGATTATTTTCACTATTTGTCCAGGTATCAGAGGTTCTGCTGGTTTCACCAACTCAAATTTAAGACTTTTAAAGACCACTGTGAATGGTCACAGCAATTTATAAACTTTTCCCAGCTGATGATAAATTTGCACTTACCCATGATGCAAAAATGCTAGCTAGCAAGCATAAGTATATTAACCCACCTGCCTCACAGAACACAATGAAGATGTCTGAGTGCAATTCACTTTGCTTTGATAGAAAAATCCCGCGAGAAAAAAAATACATTGAATATACGAGACGAACTAGTCCTGTCAAGACAAAACAGACAACTTACTTTATTAAAATAAAGTTAAGACATTTCAAAACCTTATTCCAGATAAATTAATTTAAGGTTTTTTAGGGAAGTGTGGATACCCTGGATGTGCTAACTTTATTCTTCTCTTATCTTACCTGAATTAAAGCCCAGACAACTCATAAATCTGTTTCGACAGGTTTTCTGCAGAAAATAATGTCAAATCTGAACTCACGCTCTCCTGAATGGCCTTCATCACATTCTCATCCTCCTGCTGCTGTCTCAGTGCTGTGTTGCTGGCTTCCTGTTTGCTGAGTTGTAGCGCCAGGTCCATCTCCTCATCCTCAGTCATCTCTGAGCAGCAAACAGACAAAACCAACAGAATTGACCTAAACAAATCCGAAGCACTGGGCCAAGAGTGTTTGAGTACCAAGAGTACATAAAAACGTTTTCTATGGGTTAGAAAATACAGAAGCAGGAATGCATTTGAAAGAGCAAGCTTTTGAAAGAATAAGTTCCAATGTTTTGAAACATTCTCCAGTGATTAACAGCCTGCGACAGGAAACAATGACTATTCGTTTATCCACCTTTTTGTCTGGAGTGGTTCTTCCTCTCCCTTCGCCGTTTCTCTCGTGCTAATGATGTTGACCGAAGCAAAGACGAGAGGTCATCCTGAAAAACAGATTCCAAACCACAGATGGATTAAGCTGATTAAGCTGAACCTAAAACATGTTTTAGGTTCAGTTTTTAATTAAACTATAAGTTTTGATTTTAAACATATTTACCTTGCTTTCTGCGTCGGTAGAAGCTATGTCCTCCTGGGTGTTTTCATCCTGTTGGCTATCAGAGGAAATGCTCTGGGCCAGCTTCTTCCTCAGAGCCATCCTGCTCTGCTGCTGAGTCGCTGTGACAAGAAGAAAAATGACATTTGAGAGTTTCTACAAACTGAATATCAAAAGTATTCACCTTCTTGGAAGTTTTACCCTTTACAAATCAATCAAAACCAACAATGTGGCTTTTGACAAAGAAAATAGACAAAAACAACTCTTAAATGTGAAAACTGTTTTCAACTAAATAATGACTATAAAATATATTTAACATGGGTGCTGTGGTGACACAGGGGTAAGGCAAAACCCACAAACCCACTTCAGTCTTCAGCCTGATGACCTTTGCTGTCTGCCCCCCTCTCTCATTACGCACTTTATTGTTTAACCACTCTCAAATAAAGGTCACTGGAGCTAATAAAAACTTTAAAAAATAAATTACATAAAACAAGTGATCATAAAAATAAATAAAAAATAAAAAAATGCAACTCCTGTTCTAGTCAAAATTAAGAAAACAAGTATTTTTTTAAGCCTGTTGAAATAAGCAATTAATCAGATGATTAATTAAAATTAACTCAATAATTTCCATTCTGATGAATAATATTTTAGACTGCCTATAAAACCTCTAAAAAGAGGCAGACGTCGCATGCTGGCTGACTCAATCTAAAGGAGCAACATCTCTATTGGATAACTGTTCCTAATTTTCTTTCAGGCAAGAGACAACCACAATCTAGAGCAGGCATCCTCTTGCCTGAAATTAAAGATGTTTTTAGTATATTGTTCCTCTGCAATGTTTTGAAAATAACTACTTTTATTTTATTTCTTAGGATTCAGGACAAAGAAAACACATCAAGTCTTTCCAAGTTTAAAAGTATAAGTCTCTCAGTAGAAATACGCCAACTGAGGCTCTTCTATATTTAGATAAGATGACAAATCACATATTGTAGCAGTTTAATGACATCAAAGTACTAAAAAGCAAACATCTATTATGTACCATCAGTGATATTTTGTTGTTGAACTTCTAAGCAGATGTTTAGAGATGCTAAAAAATATTTCCTACTGACTTAATACATAAAATCTTTGCTAATTTTTTATCAAAGGTACTAAAAACTACTTGATCACAAAAGAGCTTTATGTATCCAGTATCTCTGTATTTGGGTCATGATCCACAACTGTGTAAGGATAGACAGATCAGTTAAACTGCAATCAAATGAGTTCAGGAGATGCTTGTACTAAAGCAGGGTGATGTTAGATTTATTTTACTTTCATACTTGAAAAATCATTGAAAATTAATTAACTCAAGCAATTTGCTTCAGCAACTACAACTCATTTTGTATAGATTCATCACACTCAGACATACCGTGATATCTTTTAAGTGTTTTGCTTTGTCATTAATTTTTATGATTAAGGCTTTCAGCCAATTAAACTCAAACTTTTGATTCCCAGTACTAAATAAGACAAGTAAAAAATATTGTAATTGAGAAATATTTTCATTACTGACTCATAAGAAGGAAAAAAAAAACTTGTTCAGATGTCCCCATGCTGACAAAATACCTGATTCAAATGAGTGGCTGATTTAAAGAGCATCTGCAACACTTGAAATACAGCCAGTGCTGAAATGGTCATTTAAATCAGTTGTGCTTGGAACCAGGATTGAAAACATTGGTTGAAACAAAGATGGCAGACTTCAGAAAAGCAAAGCAAATGAGGTGGATTAGCAGTGCTTGCATCATCCAGGTCATATTCCTGTGAAGTTTCATCTCCAATGTCCAGAAAGTGAGCTGTTGGCATGTCATGAAAGTCATAAGATTGTCATGCAGTCTTCAGTCAGAAGCCTGTTAAGATTTCCTACAAGATTAACTGCTACTGGATAACTTTCTTTCTCACACCATCTTTGAATGTACTTGGGTGATACGAGTTGCATTTTATTTCCCTTTCTAAAGTATTTTGAATTGAATTGAATCAGTTACTGTACAACAAATCTATATATTGGTTTTCATATTTTCAACTGAATCACTGGATTTAACTTTTCCCTAATGTTAAGATTTGTTGCAGTGGATAGGTATGTTGAAACGGTAAAGGTGAATCCAGACCAACCGCTTCTTTCCCTCGATTTTTTTTATGTTATATTGTCACAGCAGCTGTTACCTGACGACGGCGATGAAGAGTGTCTTCCTCTTCCTCTCATCTGCGTGTGGGATCATCCAACCCTGAGCGCTGACTGACAGGAAAGGCCTAAAGTAACCAAACAAACGTAATAAATTAATGTTTAAAAAGCACAGTCCCGTTAAGCAGAATAAGGCAGCTGAATGTTAAATGACAGCGCGCGAGGACGACGGATGGTATGGAAACAAACTGAACACACGACACACCAAAAAGCCTCAAATAAAGTTCGTTGGCTCAGTTTCCTGATCAGATAACTATCAAGTTACAGCACAAATTAACTTTTAATTTGTTTTTGTGTGTGTTTTTATTTCAATCTGAAATCTACCAAAGACGACAGCAAAGTACGACAATTTCAGTTTTAAAACACTCACCGCAGGTTTTTTTTATCACTTTCGCGGCGCCATGTTTGTTTCAGTTCACGCTACCACGTGATGTCCACGTAAGACGTATGTCACGCTCCAATCCAAAGTCTCATTTCGTCAAATAACTACTATACACAGCGAAAGACAACACAGTTCTATATTGCGCTTCTTTAGAATTGCATTAAATAATTTTATGTGTGAATACCTTTTTGACTACTTTTTTCTTTTATGGTTTTAGACTCATCTATGGCCAAAAGAGTATTTTAAAAATCCTTTCCTAAAAGAGCGTTTATGACTTTACCCTAAAAGGGGATTCCTTTTTGCAGTAAAGTCATAAGATTTATAAATAACTCTGATTCGAGTCCTACATTACCACAGTGATTTATAAATTTAATTGCAATCATGTTACTGTACTAAAGAACACTATCACGTTTAAATACTGAATCGTATTGTTTTAGAACTTCAGATATTAGAGTCTGTTTTTGTTTTGTTTTTTGTTCATTTTATTCCTAAGCCAGTGGTGGGTTTTGATGCAGACTATGTAGCTCAATGCCCAGAGCACAATTTTATCAAGGGCGGCACAAATACTTAATTAGAAAAAATAACAATAAATCATGGATGTATGTTGTTCCCTTTTTTGAGTTTTATTTTGCTTACTGTAATGTGTTAACACTTAGATTGACCAGGGCTGAAGATGATCATTCTGAACACAGATTCTCAAAATGTTTGGGAATTATTTTGAGAACAATCAATGGATCCACATGTAACAGTGTTTAGGTTTAAGTTGTAGAATCCCACTTGCTTTATATTTATCAGTGCAAAGGGGAAATAGCGCCCCCCTCTCTGTGTGGCTGGTTATATGTTGCTGGCCCCTGCACTCAGTGCCAGTCTGTGAAAGCTGCATGAGAGGTGAGTTGCATTCTTCAGCACACAGTAGAAAAGTGTTAGCAACATAATAAAACATAATTTTTACCAACTTAGACAAATAGTGTATAATGACTGTTTACTAGATGTGTGCCTGGCACCAATTTCTGTACTTTCAGTTTTGTTAATATTGTAAAACACTTCTTGTGCTAAGTAAAAAGCTAACATAACGCTCTGTTGTAGTGTGCTGAGTGAAGCTGAGACGTTGCACTGATGTGAACCCCCAATATGTTCTCATTCAGGTACATCATTTATTATTGTATTCTTCATTGTACATTGTAAATATGAATGTTTTACTGTAATTACGGCCAGTCTGTGAAAGCTGCACGAGAGTGTGCTGAATGAAGCTGAGCCGTTGCACTGATTCTAACCCCCAATATGTTCTCATTCAGGAAATAAACTGCCTGATCACCCAGAAACTCCTTGTCTTCATTAAAAATCTACACAACGCAAAGTTGAGGGGTTACTTGGGCCGGCCTGGTACAGTGGAGTGAAGCAGAACCTGGTTACATTCAGAATAAGAGACTCACCCTCAAGAACCACCAATGATGGTAACTTTGCCTGATGGCAAATTCTCAGCTTGCTCAGCATTTTAGCTGCATGACTGTTGGTCATGTCAATTTCAGCACTTTTTTTGTGTACTTACATTGGTTGGACAGTAGGTGGCAGTGAATGACGTGACACCGTAGACTCCACTTAAACAAATCATTTTCAAATCATTTACTCTTCTTTTTAAAATCACAGTTTCTCTGTTTATAGAATCTCACAGCTTTAAGTCTCAATGATAGAGACACACTCTTATTGGAACATGCTGCTGACCCTTTGGCCTCTAAATGTAGCAGAAACTTAAAGAAAAATAAAGTCTGTTTTTGTAATATTTTTATTTTGGGTTTTTTTTCACGCCCTGGGACATATCAGCTCTCTGTGTTACTGTAAAGCTATTCAGACCTCATTTTAAATTGTCTGGTAAAGAGAAAGCAGAACATGACTTTATTTTTTTATGAGAAAATATAATTTATTTACATAATTTACAATTTATGCATATAGTAAAGCTGTTTAAATAAATCAATCTCAAAGTTATAATCCTAATTCCATCACACCTAAACTTAATGATACATGATGCAATCTCAGAAATCAACTTTATGTAACATTTTACAGATCAAACAAACAAATGTAAGTAAGCTGGAATGTCAAAGGTGGCATTTCCGATCACATATTTTTTGTGATCGGAAATTACATAAAATTTCCAATCACATTCTTTGAAGACAGTTAATAAAGGTCACATTAAAATCTATATAATACTAAAACACTGAAAAAGAAATAAACACTCAAGGATACAAAAAGCTGCCCTGAGGCCCTGAGCAATGAAAACATTAAGCTCTAGTGTTACCTGTTTCTGGACTGTTTGGTGGTGCTGGAAGAACCAAGAGTTTTTAAACAAATTCACTAGACACAACACATATTACTGAAATAGAGAGAAAGAAATCTCAAAGTACAAAACCAGAGCAGTGTACCATCATACAAGCAAGCTGGAACAAAAAAGGATGTTATCTATAAGAGGCAGTTATATTGCTGTGTAACATATTTCCATTCAAGACGTCAACAATTCAACAGATATTTTAATAAGTTTCAATGATTCTCTGAAGAGATTTAAAAAAAAAATTTTATAGATCCAATGATATGTTTAAAAAAACATTTATTGTCGGTTATATTTCAGGCCAAAAAGAGGCTGCATTTGTCTTTGCCCGGTTCCTCTCAGCTCTGCAGAACTGGACTGGCGGGTTTTTTGACTGCATCAGCTGCGGGTTCTGGTGTGGAGACCTTTATGTTTTCAAGCTGCTCAGACGATGTGAATCTTTTGTCAGCTGAAACATGAAGCTGGCTGTTTTTCAAACTCTGCTGCTCCACAGGAACATATCGCCTGCTGAAGTGTCTCCACAACTTCTTCCACACAATGTAAAGGAGCTCTGAGAAGTTGAGAGCTATACACAAAATAGAGGTGCAGCCCATGATGTAGAGGAAAATCTTCTTCTCCATGGCTCGGGCTATGTAGCAGTCTACAGTGTTGGGGCAGGGTTTCTGTGTGCACTGCATGAGGATGGGCACCTCAAAACCACTGTACAAGTAGTAAAAAGCCAGTAAGAACCCCACTTCAAAGCCCGTCTTAAATATCAAACTGAGGACATAGGTACAGAAAAGACCACCATCAATGCTCCCTTTGTCCTTGTAGAACTTTCTCTTGTGCTTGGCCTCCCGGTGCTCCCTGTAGCCCACATGAAGGGCCACCATTAGGGATGGTGTGGACACCATGATGAGGCAGGGTCACCCTGGACAGGGCAACCAGTCTGTCGCAGGGCAACACAGAGACATACAGGACACACAACTATTCACACACACACTTACACCTAGGGAGAATTTAGAGTGACCAATTAACCTGACGGTCATGTTTTTCTTGGACTGTGGGAGGAAGCCGGAGAGAACTCACATATGCACAGGGAGAACATGCAAACTCCATACAGAAAGACCCCGGGCCGGGAATCGAACCAAGGACCTTCTTGCTGCAAGGCAACAGCTCTACCAACTGCGCCACTGTGCAGCCCCTGGTCACATTCAATTAAGCAGGCAATGATCAATTAATTACATATTCCAGAATAGTGGCAGCATGTTGGGTAGCTTGCAATAACATTTTTTGACCCAGGCATTGAATGTTTCATCTGTTTTGGATGCTGTCCAGTCAAAAATATTGTTTTGTCTCACTTTGTTACTTTTGCACAGTTGTTATGATGCACAACCAAGACAATAAGGTACTTTTAAAACTGGAAGCAGCTGATTAGTAACTCAAAAATTCAAGTAATAGCATGATGTTTGTGAAAAGGAGGCATCATGGATTAGAGCAGCCAGACTGTGACAGCTGTCCCTACTGTCACACCGAGACAGTAATGGTAATGGTTTTCAGTTCTTCCTTAATATTACTTTAAATATTAATTAGAGATTAATTTAGATTTTTATCTTTTAAATTGTTTTCATTAGTCAAATAGTTAACTTTCTAGTTAACTAAATTTAGTTAACTTTATTTGTCAGTTCTTTATACTTTTTGTTAAAGGCAACCAATTAATTTCTTCCTTTTGAATTACCAGTTTCCTCTGGACCTGCTCCTGAAAATTACACAAATGAGCTCCAGCTGACGGATATCCATAAATGGCTGTCAAACTTTCGTTCCATTTGTTTGTCAGGGGAAAGGGAAATTTGGTTCATAGTTTATTTTTACCATTTATTTAATGTTTCTTCTTTTTGAAAGTTAGTTCAGTTCTGATATTTATTTAATTTACAGATTTAGTAATATTCTGACCAGTATTTTTTAGTTTCTTGTGTGTTTAATTACCCCCTTGTGTGTTAGTGGTCTGATCAGCCACTATTCTAAGTTCCCCTCATGTCTTGTTTGGGAGGTCAGTTTGTGACCTCCCAAACTGAGGTCAACATACTTTGTTATGTTGAGCACAGTTTGGGCCCAATTTATCATTTTTGAATTATTTTTGGACTTTTTTTTGTAATAAATTAAGACTATATTTTGGAATTCTTCAATGTCTCTCTGGCCCAGGACCAAAGAGCAAAGGATCAAATCCCCTACTCTAACATCTCACCATAGCTCTCTAACCATACAACCAGACAGAGATTCAAAGTGGAGCAGCAAAAGCAAACCAGGTGGATTAGCAGTATTTGCTAACTACTGATGGTGTCATACAGGACATGATATTGTAAAATATTGTTTCTACTGCTTGACAACTGAGCTGTTAGCATCCCATGACTGTCATAAGACTGTTAGGCAGGAACAGTCTTCACTTAGATGCTTTGTCAGAATTGTTGCCAAATTAGCATGTTTAGACAAGCTAGAAGTAATCCAATGTCAGGCTCTCCAAACCTGAGGGAGCTTACTTTTATGAAATAAGCAGTATTTCTAAATTAATTTTTGAGTATATCCCAGTTTGTTTCAATGAAACATAGCGCTAAAACCCAATTTTAATGCTATATTTCTATATAGCACTATATTTTAGTCCTTCAACTTTTTGAGAAAAAAATATTGTTCTTCATTGCTGCCTAAAATGTAATGTCAGGGATGACAGTTTAATATATCAAATTGCTTCATAAAAATAATGTATAAAACCTATACCTCCAAAAACGTTTAGTTTCATGGCAGAAAATGACAAAACACCTGAACAAGTATGACTTTTTTGGTCTCATCTAAACTTTGATTTAGGTGAGACGTTTGACCATATTCCACAGTTTCCTGTCTGAAGAACAGCTAACACAGCACATAAGTAGTAACACATCATACTAACTGTAAAACACGGTAGTGGAAGAGTTAGGATTTAATCTCATTTTGTAGCTGAAGGAATTACAGTAATTACTCACCTTCACAAAACACTTAAGCCCAGGATTTTAGAATTCAGATTAAAGTGGTTGTTTATCTGAGCTCCCATGTGAGTCTCATTTCCAACTTGTGTAAGTGGGAGTCAGCCACTCAACACCATTTGTGATGGAGAAATATAAAAACGTTTGCGAGACCAAACTATGAAAAATACAGCTGGACTGGTGAGGTATAGCAATAATCAATTACCAATATGAGATGTGTTTGTCGTGTGGCAAAATTCCTTCTTCTGTGGAAGTTTAATATTTGAAAACTGAACGAATTTGTTAAACCCTTTAGAATGGGGGCTATTTACCTCTCATTTCCGGACAACACTGTTGTGACCCTGAAGAGTTTACCTCAATGCCTCTTGTTTTCATTCAGTTATGTCATCTTGATTTGAAATTCACAAATGGCCAGAAGAAGAAGAGGGCTTGTCTTTCTGGGTGCAAATGTATGTAGATCTTTATAAATGCAGATCTTTATAAATCGAAGCAGATTAGGGAGATGATAGATTATTAGTAAAGATCTTGCTGGATGAGGGTGTACATTGAGATCTTCCTTAACTCCATCAATAACTACCTGATCTCATTGAACAGAGTAAAATCTATGTGTTTATGTTATTTGGTTTTTACTCCAACGTACATTATATATAAGTTATTTGAGTTTGGGGATATGGATCTCTGTGGAATCAAATTTGCAAATAATCAAATGGCTTGACTTGCTGATCTGGTTATTCAGCCTGAGGCCAGATTTCCAGGCTACAAGTCACACAGATACAGACAGAAAACCATGCCCAGTGAAACAAAACAATAAAGTTACAGAAATTAACATCTTTGGAAAGTAATTTTTTATATCACATGATTTTCTGGTGTGTTGGAATTTCAGAATGTTCTACAAAATTAATAACATAATGCAAACTAGATTTCTTGTTGCTTCTTCTGTATCAGTCTGAAAGTCTAAAGCCATGTTATGAAGTAGACAGAGACTAGAACTTACCAGTTATGTCCAAAGGGAGAGGTTTATCCTTAGACCCAGATGGTTTGGGTTTCTTCTGCAAGCCACACCTGATCCAAGCAGACTCCTGTATGCAGCAGCTTTATATCAGACTCACATCAGTCTGCTTTCTGTTCTGTTTTCTTTACAGCACTCTGCCTTTCCTGTAAAATGTGGCCAGCAGTCCCCTCACAGCATATCACCTGAGCGCTTCACCTGCTGGAAATTCTGTGGGTGTGAACAAAGACAACATCAGTAATGCAAATAAAATTCATTCATGGCCACACCAGTCCAGGTGGGTTGTGCTTTCATTCCTCCTTTACCTACCTGCTGCTGGTTGATGACACAGGGATCGTGTTTCTCTGCTGATGAGTAAATTATACATGTCACCTCCTCGGGTCAGAGTCGTCCTGTTGCTCATCTGTTGGAGTTTGGCTGTAAACTGATAAAAAATATGGACATCGTATCTGAGGCAATAATGCACTGTCCATGGGTCCTCTATGGTCCTGCACACTTGATTTTTTTTTGTTTTGTTTTTTTTTTTGCTTCTTTTAATGGAAGTGTATTGTGTTCTGTATAGTGAGGCGTTAAGTTTTTTGTGCTTACTTGTCCTGGAACAAAGGATGAAATTTAACTATTGTGCCAAGTCCTGCATATTTACACTGCCACAAATTGTGGTGATGTTGATTAATGGGCACTGTCCTAATTAAATTAAGTTAAACATTTATAAATAAATGATTTATTAGCAATGAAGAACCAGTCAGCACCTAATGAATCAAATAAGTCTGTTTCTGACTTGGTTCAGTTTTGGTTTATTTCTGACTTCATGTTGTTTTATGCCCATTTTTGTCATGGATTCCTGCCACTAATGTCCTCACTAGGTTTTGCTATATCCCAACATTGCCTTCCTAAACAGATACAGCTAACAGACACTGACTCCCTCCACAAAGAAGGTGAGCAACAAAAGGCCATTGATAAAGAAGTTGGCTATAAAAGGGACAATACTATATAAAATTGACCTTTTTGAGCTTTACATCATCCTATAATGTTATTCCGTCTTCAAAAGATTCCACCTCACAGAACACTCTGCCCCTGTAACTCCCTCACTCAGCACCTTCAGACTAGCCAGCTGCAATAGGAAGACACCTGGTGGAGCTCATTATATATACTTCTCAGTGCAATGCTGATAAAAACTTTGTTAAAGGGTTAATAGAGCAGTGATGCTGTAATGACTTCATTAGGGAAGAATTCCTGAAAGAGCAGGAGATTTTAAACAAATTTCAAAGCATTAATTTACAAAGTAAAATTTTTTAAAAGTCATTTCTGATATATATTTTTATAACAATTGGTGAAAACATAGTTACTTGATTGTGCTCTAAAATGGCACTACATGCCTGGAAAATACATAATACTGACCCTATTGTTACAACTGAATTACACTTCCTTCCTTTCCTTCCTGTGCTGTAAAAAAGAAAATGTGAAATATTTTTTCTTGTTAAATGTTCTGTTTTTCAACATTAAAACTAAATCTGATTTCGCCCCTTTCTCTGTGCACCTGTATTTTCACTCCCCTCTTTTCTAGATTCTGGTAGTATGCTTTAAGAATGTTTAGCACATTTTTCTATTTCAGCTAAATTTATCTTTTGCTTGCTTCTCTTTTTCTGCAGCACCTTTAGTTTGGCTTTGGTTGGCAGAAGTCCTCCAGGTGTTGGAGAAAAAAACATATTTAGAGCTCAAAGCAGTTGTGAGTGTTCTCGAGTTTAAAAGCAAACCTTTTCAGGCAGGTGTAAGTTCTGTTACTAACACTGTTTATACAAAAAATGGCTTCATGCTAAAAAAAATAAAAAAATAAAAAAAAATAAAAAACCCAGCTCCAAGAAACAGCCCTATTTGGTCTAGATGTGAACCAGTCATGGAATCACTGATGCCCTCTTGTGGCATGAGTGCATAAAATGGTAAATATGAAAATCTAATTAAAAAACGTCCAAAAAGTTCCAAAATATTCTCTTAGGTTGTCATTAAGATACTTAGACAGCATAAGTTGCTCATAAATCTCTGCTGGACCATCACAGAAGTGAAAATTATCTTTGCAGAAGACACTGCTTACACTATGAATAATCATTGATGACCTTGTTGCCTCTTTCCTTTCCAGCTTCAGTTTTGTTGAAAGATGCTGGATACTCACCCATTTGATCCATGTCCATCTGTCATGCCTCAGAGCCTAAAGAAATGGGCTGTGGTCAGCATTTGGCTTCTTTGCACACAAAGCTTGAAGCAGCAAGATTCTCATAGAAATTCTTGATCTATATCCGTCAGCAGGTGAGTTGAATTTTTTCCTTGACTGGTATTAATGATATTCTGGCCTGCTGAGGGAGAACTATGCAAATGCATTGATAATTACAATCTAGTAAAAATGTACAACTGAACTCAGGCTTTGATTTCAAGCAGTCTATATTTACACTTCAGAAAAAAAAAAAAGAACAGAATCAGGTGCCGGAAACTACTTTTTGCAGATCTGTCATCAAAAACAGCAAAATGAGGTTAAAAAATGTTTGTGACAATGTTCTTCAATGCTAAACATAAATCAATTGTATTTTATATTTTACTTTGCAACTTGGTAGCAAGAGGACACAGAAGAGGAAAAACACATAAAAAACACTTAAATATGTCCAACCAAGCCTCTCAGAATCTCAAAGTATAAAGTCAGAGTAGAAATGAATGTACATCGGTTAGTTGAAACAACAAAATCTTCTGACACATGTTAACTAAAGACATTAGTGCAACTGCATAGGAAATGTTTTTAATTTTACCAACAAAAAGATCTATGTATTGGGTAAAAACAAAAATAACACAAAAATTTAAGCCAGCATTCTCTTAGCTGATAGTTCATGAAAAAAACTACATAGTTTTTTTTAAACGTAACATTTTGTTGCAGAAATCAGTAGTTTTATAAACCAACAACAATGCAGCATGTCAATCAGACTGCAGTAGCAGCTACATGGCTAGGCAGAGTTCACTGGGGAGGCAGCTTCTGCTACAATTAATAGTGCATTCCAGTTGGACTCAAAGGTTGGTATTTCCAAATTCCAAGTTATAAATACAGAAAAAAGATCAACTTGAGCGCTCTGTAAAGTCATACTACTAACTTGGACAGTTGAAGGTTAATCACCAGCGAAGTTGACTGCTTATATTCAACATAGTAGTATTTGCACTTTTGATGATCTACAGATAAACATGTTTCTACATAGGTTAAATGGGAAAAACACAAGAAAATGTATTGTATAATTCTTAGCAAAATCTCCCAGGTCTTTCATTTGTAACTGAAGAAGACAATTATAATTCCCAGGTCCAGTTATAAACTTCTGAGGTTAACGGTATGCACTCTAATTGCATGCTATTCTTTTGCATTTGGAAACCATTTATAGACCAAACATTTAATTAAAGTTATTTATTAAATTTATACATGCTACACTGGTGATACCCGAATTTTAAGGAAGAGACCCAGACTGTTGATTCAATCAACATTAAGTAGGTAAAATAAACAAAGGAACCACAGTGCAAATGTGATCAATGATAAATATAATTTCTGTCTAATTTAACTTATTTTTTCATTTTAACAGATATAGTATTAAATGAAATGTTCTTAACCTAACCTGTCAGGAACCACTGTGCTACAGGGTCTGAATATAAAAGATGGTACATCAGCAATGGGGGTCCTATGTTCATGTTTGCACAACAGCATGAAAAGTTCTAAATAAGGTTAGGGCCAGCTGCGTGGTCTGCTATGATACTGTGAATTAGTAGCACAAAGTTAATCTGTTTAATATTATACAGGAAAGAAATGAAATATCAGCCAGACTTAACATATCTTTACCACTACTACTTTTAATCTCCTTAGTCCAATAATGATGGACTCTTTATTAAAGGAAGACCATTTCCAGCCATACTTTTATTGGTTTCCATTCACAATATGGTGGTCGACCCACCATCTTGTTTCTACTAAGTAACAAAAGAATCATCAGTGGTGCACACTATGAGACGCTTCAAAAAATTTACCAGTCAGATACTGGTGAAAGTATTGGGGGGTGGGTTTCAAGGACTCCAGTGAGAAACTCAGTCATTTTGTATTTCAGTGTAAAACTGAAATACAAAATGACTTTTGATGTGAGATGTGTAAAGATGTATTTTTAGGATAAAAATATCCTAAAAAGTAGCCAGAAGAAAATGGCTACTTTCTCAGAACAATTGTGTGTTTGCCTTGAGTTTGAGCCTCACTTTGCAGTCCAGTTAAGTAGACATGCTGTTTAAAGTTCAAGGAGCTCTGTGCAGGTTCTTACTGTCAGTTTTCATGGCAACAAGAAAAAAAAAAAAGAGCTGCATAAGCTGCCATGCTGTAACATGCTTTTCCTTGTAAAAAAAACAACCTCCGAGAAACGTTTTACACATTCCACATGCACAGAAGGTGAAAGTACAACTGGGTGGCTGTTCACAGTAAAACATAGCCAGGTTAACAGAAATTTTAGTTCCCAGCGAAAAGCTGCAATAGTTATTGTGATTTCTACAAACTAAAGCAGAGGTATGCTATGAATGCTCACACATGCACAAAAAAATGTAAACAGCAGATTTGCTAAATACTTAGGAATGCCTCTCAGAGACAGAAAGGTAAGAATATAATGCGACCAGTCTAAACTGGTCTGAAGTTAAGGGTCAGACGTTTTTAGACCTTAGTTCCTGTGCTGCAAATGTGACACTTCACTGTTCTATCACTACAGGAGTGGAAACTTTCACATTTACACACATTTATCTTCATTGCAGCTTCATCTCTAGGCGGTCTAATAAGCTTACAAATTAGGAAATTGTGACCTTAAGGACACAATTTGTTGCGCCAATCAGTGCTGGCTTACTGGCTAAAATGATCTTAAAGAATGTATAAAATACTAATCCAATTTTTATGAAAAGCTAAACTTACTATGGTTGTAGTAAGCTTAAAGAAAGTAAGCAGGAAGCCTGTACATCTGCAAACATCCAAAATTCTATTCGGCATTAAACAAAATCTTGTGTGCCATCGTTTGGCTTTTAACTTAATTTTTTTATACCATCAATGTAATACACCTTGTATACACTAAGGCCTAAAAGAATCATTCATAAATGAAATTCAGGCATTTTCTGTAAAACAACCCTTTTTGAAACTTAAACTCCCTTTTTCTTTGCATAGCCAAGAATCAGACACTTTCCTCCCTGTTCTTCTAGCTCCATAGGGTGCAAGAATACTTAAAAAGAATAAGGGCAAGCAGTTTGTTACAGGACTGTAAAACTGGTACATTTTAAATGCTTATAAACATGCATGGTGCTGAAGTCTTTCTTCCTAACCAGACTCACAATCTCATACTCCATGTTTAGACAACAAATGTATCCCAAGAAACAAAGAGATGGATGCCACAAGAGATTTGCGTAGTAAGTTATTTTTGGGTATAGCTGCTATATGTTCTGGATGCTACCATGACGCAGATAAAGATGCTATTTTAGTATAACTTAAGTTTGGTCTTTTACCAATCATTAGATGGTAGCACTGGATAGAGCAGTGTGAATACTGTGGATTTACTTCAGAAAGCAGACATGTGTATGCTCTGCACTTCCTCCTGGTTTAGTCCTCTTAGCTGGGCAGGAACACACACTCATCTGAGTTGTGCACCAAGTCGATAATGCTGGTTGAAAGTCTGAAGTTAGTTTTTTAATGCAAAACATAATTGTCTCACTGTCCAATATAAATGCTATGGTATCCCCTCCAAATCGTACCATTGACAGATCGTACCATTGACAGTCTGGGATTCGAAAAACAGAAGCATCTTGCTGAGTTCCATAGGTATTTTTCAAATGGATTTTTTGGAGATTGTATGCCAACAATACTTAAAACTGCTTTAAAAACAAAACCATTAAGAATCCAACTAGACTCAAACTTAGCTTTTGTTAAATTAGTTTCAGTTGTTTACCTTTTTTTTTTTTTTAAATGAAGTATTTTTAATACTAAGTTATTTTTACCTTTTCCAATTGAACAATGATTCACCACATCCCCTAAAAATGTGTAATTTACATCGGTTATTCTGCTTTACATTGGTTATTCGGATTTACGTTGCTGAATATATCTGCAAAACGGCAATTGGCAATTTTTCTACATGCTCTTAAAGAGGCAGTATTGTGTTTCCTAGCCACACATGGTTATTTTGTAGCACATTTGAGTAATTATTGACTTTAGTTCATTCATTATAACAATGTTATATGTATCAAATATAATTTAAAATTAATTTGACTTTGTAATTTAACGCCTTGAAATTGGGCCTCTCTCTCTCTCTCCAAACTCCTGCTGTGACACGCCGGCTTCAGGAAGAAGGAACCCTTCTTCTCTATCAAGCCTTTAACAGCATTTTTACAGGCATTGCACTAAGAAGTAGTTTGTATAATGAGCTCAGCTGATGTGAAGTTCCACTAAGTGCTTTAAAGTTGCTGCTGGCTGGTCTGAAGGAGCTGAATGTAGGAGTCAAAGGGGAGGGCTTCTCTGAGATGGGAGCTGGAAAATTGCAGCTCTGAAGAGGAACCTCTTCCTCAGCCCACCCAACCATTTTGCACAGCTGAATAGTTGCCAAGGGAGATTCAATGATTTCTCAAACATGCATGGAAAAAATAAATAAATAAATCAAAGCAACACTAACTTCTATTCTGAGGGCAATAGAATTTTTCAGTGTTTTTCAGAGATAATGAACTTTTATTTGCAGTCAGTTAACAGGCCACATTCTACATTTTTATTCCGTCACTTGGACAGTGGGACTCCCTGAGCCTTGGCAAGAAGGGCAGTTAAACTCCCCAAACAATAATGCCCAAGAGATAAATGAGCAATGAAACAATAATAAAGCTCAAGAAAGTTACATGTACATGTGTAAAATTAGCTGTAAACTGAGCCGAGTGATGGCACCCAGTCAGATGTTGACTGTCATGATTTCAGTCCTTGATTGGGCTGATTGCTCTTTGCCCTCACCTGCACTGAGCTGGTCCCTATTTAAACAGCTGCTCTTCACCAGCTCAGTGTGAGATCATCTGTTGCCGCTGTCACAGCTTTCAAGCTTTGTCTCATGTTCCACAGAGTTTTCTGATTTTCTGATCCTGCCTGTTTTTGACCACAGATCTTTGCCTAATCCTTTTGCTGTTGGAAGTCTTGTTGCTGAACCCTGCCTGCCTCTGACCCTGCCTCCTGCCTTCTGGTTACAGGATTTTCATTGCGTAAGAACCTCCCATGCATGACCCTGGACCGTTTCTCGACTCAGCTTCTGGATGGTGGATTTTGTCCCTGTCTTCTGGTTGTCCTCTGAGCTCCCCGGCTGGACGCCTGACCCCTGTGGATCCCCCATCCCTGACCCACCGTTGTGACCACACGCTTCTACACCATTATTTTTGTAAATAAACTTTTGGTGACTCATCATCTTGTCTTGGCTGCGTTTTGGGTTCTGGCTGAGTTTGCTTTTACGTTACAGTTGACACTTTGCCTTTTTTAACTTCAGAAATGCTCAAATTAACCGAAAAACAAAAATTAGTCCTTTTGTTTTAAACAAAAGCAGCTGACACAGAAGAAATCGGAAAGGTCAGATAAAACTAATATAATTTTATAGGTATGAACAGAACTTGGAAGTTTATATTTGTGTGTAGCATTTTGTTTAGGAGACAAGTCATATTTCAATTTTATCCTAAATTGATCTATTTTCCATTAAGGTTCATGCTTGTGGAAAATAAGCAACTTCAAAGAAAAGAGGGTCAGGTAGTTACAGGAAACGAACATCTGGCTTAAAACGACAATTAGTCAAGTGAAGACTAACTTGCTAATTTCTGAGAATGTTTTAACCCAGGTTAGTCAAAAACTGGACCAAATGTAGTTACCATTTAAAAAGTAGAAACTAAATCAGGTTGAGCTTAGAGGATCAAGTTTGATTTTTGTTATTCACGACCCTTTGCTTTGGAGGTAGGTTTTATGTTCTCCATAAAAATGGACTTATTACATGGTATATCATTTTAGTTTTTAGGACACAGTGTCCAATTTCTTTACAGACAAAAATCCTGATTTTAGAGTGAAAGAATTTGCAGGTACTTTTTAAAATAATTTGATATCTCTATATGTTTAGCTAATGTTTCTTAGTACTATAAAGGATTCTCAAATTTTGTAAAACAGCAGTAAGGAATGTGCAGAGGTTTAGGTTTTGATTCTTAGTTTGGAACAGATTACTTACATATAAATGCTAGTGCTAGATTTTATCATCTTACACCAGTGTTTTCTGTGTGATCGTCATTTAATATCAACATAAAGAAAAGCAGCAAATATGAGGTTGACATGCGTCCATCCTCACTTGTCATGCACGTTTCACTCAGTGCTCCTGCACCGCTTCTGCTGTGCAATTCATGGCACTGAACCCAGGCAGCGTGACGCGCCCGTGGTTGTAGATGTCCCGATTGGAGCCCTGGTTCATGCGCTTGACCAGGTTCTTCTCGTACAGCAGTGGGTGGTAAGCCCCGAATGTGCAGGCGGCATCATAGAAACGCTGATAGTAGTGACAGAGTGGCGTCTTCCGGCGAGACGGCAGAAACTCGTAGACGTGCACCACCTCACACAGTGACATCATCAGGATGGTGCCTGCACAGACAAAAGGAGATTTCTCTTGGAACTTGAGAAAATGTACATCAAAAATGGCCTAAGAAAGGGTCACGAGGGCTTAGGTGACCAAGATGTTTGTGAGGGATGAAATGCTAGTCACTGTGGTGCTGATTTGACTTCCAACTTTCCCAGATCTCAAGCCAATAGAGAAAATGTTTATAATGCAAGCAAATGTGACCGAAATCAGATTTTTTCTTTTTGCTCAAATGCAACTCAGACTCAATTCTGATCTTTTCACCCCATGAGACATGGATCATAGTTCTGCACCAGAAGAAGCCAGACCAGATGTAAACAATGACAGTTGTAAAATTACTAATGAGGACTGTTCAACTGAGGTGCATTACATGATAATGCCACCATTCTTGGTTCTGACTACACATCCCAACAAACCACTTTACAGAAGTTGGACGCAATGCTCCTCTAGACACCAAGTCCATTAGTTGTGCTCTTTTCATTAGTTTCATTGGTAATCACTGACCCATCACAACTGAACTAGAACTGAAAAGATTGTTTTGTTACTATTATGATTCCTGACCTTGCTTGTGCCCTCACAGAAACCGCAAGAAATGAAACTAAATAGACTCCAGTATTATATCGAAATGGTCATTAGCCCAGACTTAGACTCTCAAAAATGGTCACTTTTAGAGCTAGAGATTCTGTTTGCATGTTGAGGTTTCATACCACATTTATTTGTGATGAGGAAGTTATTTTTATCTAACATGTCAGAATCAAAGTGGACAGAACATAAGCAGGAAATGGCAAGACAGCTGGTGGTTCCCATACCAAGCAGACCAGAGGAGGGTGGGTTCTTCTGTATAGGTTCAGCCATGTTGTCCTGAATCCGCTGCCACAGCTGCCACTCAAAGCGAGGATGCAGGATGTAGAAGGGCTGCTGCGGGTGAAGCCTCCTATATCTCTGATACTGATTGAAGATGGGATAATCTGTGTGGTTGTACCACTGCAGGAGGGAGGAACAGTACATGGAGAAAAGTTTAGACAGATTCTGCCAGATTTTCTTATTCAAACCACTCCTTCTTATTCAAAACTTTTCTTCGTGTCAGCATGTAACATGTTAATTTAAACTGTTAATCATGAAATAAACAAATAATAAAAAGTAAAACTGCCAGAGGAAACAACTACAGGCCGGATGTCAATAAGGGTTAAATGAAAAGGAGAATGAAGAGAAAACTGACAAAACTTTTTTTTTTTTAAATCACCTGACTGAGGTTGGAAGAAAAAGGGGCAGGGTCCCAGGCCACCAGAACACCTGAGCTGTACAGAGAACTGGACAGGAAGCGATGGTCATCAGATGCCATCACCTGGAAGACACAAACTTTGCTAAAATCCTCTTCACTTCCTGCTGAGGGCAGAGGCTTTTTCTACCACAAAATAAGTGAACGTATTTTGACTTATAAATAAAATAAGTTTATTTATTTTATTTATAAAATTTATTTATGAAATAAATAAAATAAATAAGTTTTAAAATAAATAGGTTTGTGCAAAGTGCAAACAAACTTCACCTAAATGAGTAATATCAGCATGTTCAAGATGGTACTACAAACTACACCGAGACCTCCAATACAGTAAGAAAAGATTCACCTCTTTCCAGTTAAAAAAATACAAATGATAAAGATGTCCACATGCTACAGTGAAAACAATTGTGAAATCAAATAGACATTAAAAAGTGAGGGATGAATCAGGAATAAAATATTTTTATTAAACTGGCTAATTTAGTGTTTTAAGATTTCATAACATTGTTAACCTGAACGCTGACATTGGTTCTTGTTGCAACTCCATAGGTACAGTAAATTATTTAATTGATATATATTTCATAGATCAACAGAAAGCCATGAATATTTTTTATGTCGAAGGGCAACGAAGTCAGATTTAAAGAAATAGTAATAAACAAGTCTTCTTCCCACTCCTTTGAGAGTGAAGTGAGTTTCTTCTTTATCTCTAAATACTGAGGCTTATAAGAAGGAACTGGATGATTAGACAATGTCTTGTCCGTGCTGTTTGTATGTATTTTTTCTTTGTTCCTTTTTCACCCAGTAAGGAGTACAATATGCATTTTCTTTTATATAGCTTGCAATCTCTCTCGGCTAAGTTTTTTTTTTTGCTTTATGCAAGTTTATTTCATGAGTACTCAGATTTAAAAAAAAAGTTATTTGCGTAATTATCACAATGTGATAATTATTTTTGTTGTGCAATTGCCATTTCTGTCCTTTCACAAATAAAAAGTTGGCAAAAATAAACACTCAGCACAAACTGTGGGTCATGATTGTCAAACATTGTGCCATATAACATATAACACCTTTAAGTTTGGTTGTAACTTGACAAAAGGTTTAAGCTGTGTGACAAAAATAAATATGAATTTAATTTTGAGTTCCTCTTTATTTAAATCATCAGATGCAAAGAAATCTGTTTCTATTTACTATAATCTCTTTGTATGAAAAAATTTGATTTTCTGTGATGGAAAAATAAATATTAAAGACTTGGGGAAAACAAAATGTTTTTGTGCTTTAGTGAACAAAACAGGAAATGCAAATATTTACACGCATGCACAAGCCCATAACCCATATGTGATTATATGTAAAGTAAAACTTGCAGCTGTTTCACTGTAACCATAAAGTTTTACTGTTTGAGAGGATTCATGCACCTAAGCTTTTTCTTGTGTCAGCTAAAAATACTCAAGGCGAGATCCTCTCTGCAGTTTAACGCCCACAAACCAAACACCTACACGAGTCTCTTCAAACCCAAAAGTCCAAACGTTTTAAAAAAACAACAGCAGCTCATTTATGCTGTATTAGGTTAAAATTTTGTGCTCTTATGCTGATCAAGTAAACAGAGGAAGTATCTGAATGCTCCTATAGGAACCAGTCAGATTTATGAGTTGTAATATTATCTGAGGTCTTCTGTGACCAACATACAGAAAGAGGAACAATGGGGCAATATTTCTGTTTTTGCAGATAAAATTTTTGGAAAATAGGGATTTTATTACTTCTTTTTGGCTGTGACTATATGTCAGAGTATTAATATCTCCCCAAATAAATACTGCTCTTGAAAAACAACCATTTGTAATACAATTCTTTAGGGCATCAGTCATATAAAGAAATGTGATCTGTGTAACTAAATTGCACACATATTTTTAAATCTATTAATACTCATCGAACAAGAAGTCAATAAAATAGTACAGTAACAATCCAGACAGTTTTGGGGTGTTTTGAACGTCAATTGGAATTTATCGTTACAATAACAACTAAATTCTTTTAAGAAATTTATCACAATAAATGAATCAATGGATAGGTGGAATCTTTTACAGCGTCACCTTGCCTCATGACTCAATGTAGGCAACAAAAATTCTTTGCATTCAGTCTGCATCTAATCTGAAACTGAAGATACAAAGGCTGAAACATGTCTGGATAAATATTTTGGCTATGACCAGTTTTTGCACCGAGTGTGAATACGTTCAGCCGCAGATTTACTATAATTGAAAGTAATGAAGTAGTAAACATGGGCACATCTTTCATGTACCGGCCACCATTTGGAGGCTTACCTGTGAGTTAATGAGACGGACAGTTGTTTTGGAGCCAACATCATTCTCAAAGCCGCTGGTGGGAGCGGCGTTGAACCGTAGTACCGCGTCATGAGTGTCTGGGGTTTAATCACAACAGACAGTTTCAGAGGAAGTAAACTTCAGGAGTTAGTGATGCAACACATTAATTTTGTATTCAGATATAGCAAAAACAGGAACCACAATGTGGTTTCATGTCACACAATGTCTTGTGATTCTTCAGAAAGAGTCAACATGTAGCCATTTTGTCTGAGCAAACATTTATGTTGCTGGTTCGGACAGTGGAGCAAAAGGTGGCTATGCAGTGTATGCAACGCCTAGGGGCGCTGCACTAGAGGGGGCGCAAAAAACGATGAGGGGGATTTTTTTTCTAGTCAGCATTTTAAGTACTGTTTCCTCCCCTCCTGCCAGCCGCTCTTCCCTCCCATACAGGTAGCGCTGAGGCAAGTTTTTTTTCTTTTAAATTTGTGGTAATGCCTCAACAACAGGGAGCTAAAGATGGGGCGCAGAAAAAACTCTGGGGCACAAAACACAAAACTGAAGAGGGGGAAGGATAAAGATGTTGGAGAGACGAAGAAAAGCTTTTCAAAGTGGTTGAAAGACAATATGTAAGTAATGTCAGTGCATCAACAAGAGAGTTGTAAATATTCAGGTTGTTGTGTCTTTACTCCAACATAGTATATTTAAATAAAGGATTCAACTCGGTGTTAAGGAAAAGAACGTGACTTTTTGTCTCACGGGTTACATATAAATGCGCTGGTGGATAACCTCGAGCTAAGCTAGGGGAGTGGTTTTGCTCGAGTAAATAGTTCCACTTTATATACTACATATGCTACATTTATATGCTACATAACTAAAGTAACATATAACATTGCCAATGCATTAAACACAATTTGTTATCCAGGTGACAAATACTGGAACTTTTTATTATTATAGTCCATAAGTGAAACTCATAAATTAAATTAACCAAATTAATTTTGCAAAGTTTACCAATTCTAAATTTTTTGTCTAAGCATATAAGCAGTATTTAAAAAGAACTTATATTGTATAAACAATAATATTACTTATTAATTTGGTGCTAAGAAATGAGCGTTTTTTTCTTTTTCTGGTAATAAGCTGTCACGAAGCATAAATCAGATTTTTACTTTTGTATTCAATTTCTGTGTACCATTAATGGTATAAAAAACATTTTCACTTTTCTCCAAAATTCACCAACTTGACAATTCTTAAGTAGAATGAGATGAGTAGTATTTTAAAAGAGCAGAGGAAATCTTATGTTCTTTGAACAATAACAATATTTGTTGTTAAGCTGTTGCTAAGAGATGACAGCGATTTCTGGTAACCAAGGGCCACAATGTAAACATTAGATATTTTAGTTTTTCAATGTTTACCAACTCTAAATCTGTTGTCTAAGTATATAAGCAGCATTTAAAAATAACTTATATTCTATAAACAATAATATTACTAATTAATTTGGTGCTAAGAAATGAGCGTTTTTTTCTTTTTCTGGTAAACTGCCACAAAGTATAAATCAGATTTTTACTTTTGTGTTCAATGTCTGTGTACCATTAATGGTAAATAAAACATGTTCACTTTTCTCCAAAATTCACCAACTTGACAATTCTTAAGTAGAATGAGATGAGTAGTATTTTAAAAGAGCAGAGGAAACCTTATGTTTTTTGAACAATAACAATATCTGTTGTTAAGCTGTTGCTAAGAGATGACAGCATTTTCTGGTAACCAAGGGCCACAATGTAAACATTACATATTTTAGTTTTTCAAAGTTTACCAACTCTAAATTTGTTTTGTAAGCATATAAGCAATATTTAAAAATAACTTATATTTTATAAACAATAATATTACTTATGAATTTGGTGCTAAGAAATGAGCGTTTTTTTCTTTTTCTGGTAATATGCTGTCACGAAGCATAAATCAGATTTTTACTTTTATGTTCAATTACTGTTTTATAGTATATCTACCATCAATGATAAAAAAAACAAAACTAACTAACTTTTCTGTAAAATTCACCAAAGTGACGATTCTTAAGTATTATAAGATACGTAGTATTTCAAAAGTGCAGAAGAAATCTTATGTTTTTTGAACAATAACAATACTTGTTGTTAAGCAGTTGCTAAGAGATGACAGTATTTTCTGGTAACCAAGGGCCACAATGTAAACATTAGATATTTTAGTTTTTCAAAGTTTACCAACTCTAAATTTGTTGTCTAAGCACATAAGCAGTATTTCAAAATAACTTATATTTTCTAAACAATAATATAACTTGTATTAGAGATTCTTCTGAGTTATTGCAAATGAAATTCGAGGATTCCTAAAACATGCATGAAAGAATCAAATCAACACTCTGGGTATGTTTTTGATGAATAATATAACATAATATACACCTTAAAGTAGGTTTAGCATAACAATCCCGTTCTAAATTCATTTTAATGAAAGCTGCAACAATGGCAATCATGTAGTTTCTATTTCAGAATCAATCCTTGGTGGTTTCTGAGTTGCTCTGCAACACAAACTTTGTTCATCTGAGTGGAACTGTTTGGGCAGGGTGCTTTTAACTTTGACACAACAGTTCATCAAACAAGAAAAAAAATAAAAACATGCTTTAAAAACCCCAACAGAGACCAACTGGAAACCATGTCAATGTATATACTGGACATAATGTAGACATTTTTCTCAGTAGGCTTTAGAGGTCTGAATATTCAAGCCTTAGGAAATGGACCAGAACTCTGTGTAATTTTTTGATTCAATAGTTTTAAATGAATTGGGTTCTTTCTTCTTTCAACAGTGGAGCACCCGGTTCAGCTGCTGCCTGGAAGACACGTTGGTAATCCTAATTTCAGGTTAGAATTTTCAATTTGTTGTTACAATGAGACAGCTCACCAATCTCCTTGCCTAGTCCGGAGTTACGAAGCGACCCTGCAGACGACACCACTGCACAGCTTTTGTATGGCCCGAGGTCAGAGGTCAGCTGTTGTGAGGGTAGCAGCAGGGGAGCCCAGGCCAATGCAGGGAAAGGCTGATGATCAGAAGTCAAAGTGGTGACCTCTACCTTCTCCTTGAGCTGGCAGAGCAGCTCCCTGCCGCTTAGTTTTGGCCGGTTGGAGGTGCCACCAGGTCCGGACACCTTTACGCCGTATTTATTCATCGCCTGGTAGAACATCCACAAATTATTGCAAGCAATCGCAAAGAAATAAGTTCATCTGATAAGTGTAGAGGCAGCATTAACTCACCTGATAGTTCTGCACCACCTTCTTCAGCCTGTTTCCCAGCATGCTGCTGGACATCTCGTCATTCCACACATCCCCTAAAATCCCTTTAGAACCAAAGAATTCAGAGTCGCCCGATTTGCCGCTTAGCTCTCCTTTACGGCGGCCTACAAATAGAGTCTCCAGTGCCCGTGTGAAAGGGCCTGGCAGCAGGTGAGAGAAAAAACCTGAGGACTCTTTCATTTTTGCTGCTCGTTTCGGAGGAGACTCCCAGTCCTCGTTGGTGTGGTTGGATGAAGACAAGACAGGGATTGGGCGATGAGGGTCACCTGCAATTATACCCGGGTGCTTCTGAGGGTCTGCGTAGATTGATTTTGCTCCGCCTCGCAGCACCTGAGCAGGTCACAGTAATGAGGACAAACTTCAAGCAAATAAAGGTAGTTTATCCAAAAATACTTGATTATTTGTAAGTTTTTCCTCAGAGTTTTTATTATATTCCATGGAGACATGGAGCTTTAATATCAGCGAGAATAAAGAATGGCAACAAACCTTGACGACTGAGTGTGTACGAGGCTGAGCCCTGGTACGTGCCCTCACTCCAAAGATGGCGTCTGTGACAGGCACACTGTTTTCAGCACACAGGGCATAAAGAAGAGCCATGGAGATGCAGAAGAAGGTCATGCAGATGGCTCCACGGCGAGCGCGACGCCTCAGACGCCACAGCAAGCTGACCCTGTCCATCGCTGCTCCGGGAATCTAAACAACAAATATCACTTAACAGAAAGTAAATTGTATGAAGAGAAACTACATTTTTTGTAAGAGAATTTTTCATAAAGGATATGCCCATAAAAACAACAAAGAAATTTCTTTTACATCACATTTGAATAATATCAACACCAACTGACAACATTTCTTGTTTCAGATATTTTTTCCCAATTCCAATTGTTCTAGAAATTGGTTAAAAAGACTTTAGAGACTTAAAAAAAACTAAAATTGAACCATTACATAAATAAAATGAATGTTGCAGTTTTGAATAACCATTAAAAATTTCAAATTGTGGCACAGGAGCTAGCTGAAAGACGGGGAGAAGGCGGCACAAGGAAGCTAAGAAAATATCCTGGAAAATACAAAGGGGAGAAACGCCAGTGAGCTGAAAGTACTTCTAATACTAAAGAAACTCTAAGACTAAATAAAACCTAATAAACTGCAAGAGAAAAAGAGCCGAGGGAAAGAATAAACAATCCCAAACAGAAACAAAGCTTTCTGAAGCATTTAAAGCTTGTATCAAAAAAGTTCATGACTCAAAGCTTCTCAACTCAATACTCTATAGTGACATTTGATGGTCAAAAATGTAAAATCGGCTTAAATATGAAATTTAAGATGAAATGATTCATTTTGATTGACAGTCGGAGTAAACAAATAGATTCTATTTAATGATCATATGATGGAAAATAAAATGTTATGCATATTTTTTAATAAATAATGTTGATACCGTTTTCTAAATATAGAATAAAAATAAAAATTAATGCATCAATTTCATTATAGCTCGGTACTTTGCATGTGCCTTTGTGGCTGACAAATTAATAGGGATGTAATAGCTCTATGTTATATTCCAACTTGCTGTAAATACAGCAAGTAAAATATTCTTTTACTTTTATAGTAAAAGAATAACAAACACTGGATATAAACAGTGTTTATATGACATTGTTTATATCCAGTGTCATATAAACATGTAAAAACATGTAAAAACTCTCATTATTTGTCTGCTCGTGGCTACCTAATTTAAAAAGAGGTTTTTTACAGACCACCATGGCAATGTATTCAGAAGTTTCTTTTGCATGTTGTTCCAGTGAAGGGTCTCTCTGAAAGTGGAAAATATGGTTTATATGCTGTGAAGTCTCTAAAGTCTCACAGGAAATCTTGCTGGGTTGTGGACAGCATTTAAAAACAAGAAAGACTCGACTTGTTCCTCTTGGCTGATCAACTCTATTCTCCGTTTCCGTGGTAACACTGTTGGTTCTTGGCTATACTACATAGATTTGGTTAGCCACTCTTAGTTTCGTCTTTGACTGAGCTGCCTCGTGATTAATTGTTTTCTATTCAGAACACTGTTCATTGAAAACACAATCAGGCTACTATTATAGCAACACCTCCCCATAGAGACTCTCCAGTAATGCCCATTAGGGAGGGAACCATGGGACACAGGAACAACATGCTGAAGGTGTGTTTCTCAACCTTTTTTGGGTCAGCGCCCCCTATCCATTATCTAGGTCCCTCACCACCCCCATCAAAGAATTTGTAGGCTACTTTGGACTGAATAGTATTATATTCTTAATACTACTATCACTATTGTTGATGTTTTGATTTTTATGGTTATTTATGTATTTATCATAAAAAAATATTTACCAGAGAACAAAAAAGCCATGTGATTAGAAATTATTTTTACAGGCATCTATAAAAAATACAATTGACATTCAACTTAAAATTGGTAGACCTAACAGCAGCCAATCAGAGTGGAAAACATATTCTTGTTCTGTGCCATTTTAGTTGTTAAATCTTTCTCAAAATGACCAGATAAAAGATGTACAACAATGCCAGTTTAAAGTTTAAACTATTTTCAAAAAGACAGTGCTCTGCAACATTAAAACATGGGTAGAACTGCAACTATACAATTAGAACTTCTTCTCTACAGTGTTTCTGTCAGCTTCTGGTGGGGCAGCCCTGTGCTGCCTTCAGGACAATGAGAGATCAAAGTATCATTCATAAAATTTCACCCACACAGCATTTACTGTGCAAACCAGTGCTTTCATTGGAAAAACAAAAATTCCAGATTCCTTTCAATGCCATACAAATATGGGACAAAAACATGGATTATATATTTTTATAAACTTTATTGATTTATAGATTAATAGTTTTACTGAACAGAAATTTCAAAGACCAAAGCAGGCTCTTAATGAAATCCTAATGAGTCAGATTGAAAGTGTTATTGTTATGAAGTGCGGTGTGAGGTGGTGAGGCAGATGCTGAGGATCCAGGTAGATGTAAGAAAATGATGATTTCTTGTATATAATAAAGCACAAAAGTCCAACAACCAGGCAGCACGGCAGAGCAGAAAGCCAGCGCTCAGCACTGGTAGCAACTGGAGGCAACGAATGGACAAACAACTAATCTTTGATTAGTATTATCCTCTCTTGGTTTATTGTTATGTCCTCTTTAGTTTCTTTCCTGTTGCTAGTTTTATTTTATCGTTTGTATTGACGCTCACTACCAGTAACCTTCACTCATCATCACGCCATTCACCTGCTGCGCCACTTAATCGTCATGTGTTCCACCTGATTTACCACTCATATTGATTTTTCACTATTCACTGCCAGATTCTCTGATCCTGAGTCACATTTAGTCCATTGCTCCGTTCCTGTTTCAGAGTTTTGCGCATCGTTTCTTTCTTTCTTTTTTTTTTTTTTACACCCTATGAAACTGTGAAACTGGAGTTCAACAGGATACAGGATGATTTAAATGAACCTGGTTAATATGTGAACATTTCCAGCACAGGATTTCATGAAGTTAAATATTTCAACTGTTACTTGAAATTGTAGTTAAATGATGCGTTTAACTATGATCTACACTAAATTGCTCTGCAAATGTAGCCTTATTCTCCTGAATGTGCTTATTACTCAAACAGTAAACTGTGATAGTTTCAGATACTGTGATTTTTGCTTCAGCAAATAAAGTATTAAGACAAATATTTATGTCTATAGGTTAGCTACAAACAGTGATATGTTTCAATTGTATTTTTTCATATTATAAGAGTTTTTTGGCCAATTTTTAAAAGCCTGATTAATTTGTTAAAAATCAATTTTGATTTTTAACAGTACCAACTTTTTTTTTCTGAAAAGTCACTAAATATCACATTCAGAATGTTGCAGCTGAAGCCATAATAAAACCGTGAAAAGAATAGAATATAAAAATAATAAGACGACAACCATGACATAAATTATTAAGAGTAAAGTAAAAAATAATAATTCAAATATGTGACATAGAGAAAATTTAAAAACACATTTAAGTGTCGTCAAAGAGTAAGGGAGGAGCTGTACAATTCAACTGCCACAGATAGAAATCGCTTTCTGTGGTACAATTTAGAAGAATCAGTCTTCCACTAAATCAACATGATATTTATTTGCTAAGTTAGCAACAGTGGCGTGACTGTTAACTGTATATGTGCAGATGTGACCTGGTAGGTGGGTCTCTCAGTCTTCTCTCACAACAGAGCAGAAGAAGACTGTGGCTGACTTTCAGACCTTTGCAGAGGTAGATAAGATTAGTGGATAAGATAGGGTTCTCAAAGTCAAGGAAACTGAGGCTGATTTATCAGTGTAACCCCACTTAAAATTTTGATTGTGGCTTACAGCAGGAGAAAAGTTAGAAATCAGTTTCTTGGAAAATGACAATATTGCTGAAGACCAATAAAATACAGTATATGAAATGGCTGAATCATTGCAGAATTGTTGGCTCTAGTGTTGCTCCTATTCCTATTAACAATACTCCATAAAGTCTTTATTAGATTTAAGTCAGACCCATTTGCTGGTCATCCAGTCACATTGACACCATTGTCATGACAGTATGGCCAGGTACCAAGTCCTGCTGGAAAATATCACTTTAATTTCCATAAACTTATCAACAGGCGGAAGCATCAAGTGTTTGGATGCTGCCTTGTTCCCGAGCTGTTAAAACCCAGAGGACTGAGACACAAATCATCAATGTCTGAGAAAGGTTCCCAATAGAGTTCTACTAAAATAGATTCTGTACCTCTCCACTCTTCTCTCCTTGTTGATAATAAAGCAAGCAAACAAAATAAAGGGTCTATTCTTTAGCTCCTCTTGACTTCTGTAACATACTGTACATAAAATGAAATAATTTGTCTATTTTCCGCACTCTTCCATTTAAACTTGAGTGATTCATACAACCACATGTATGCAGAGCAAAGAAACAAGCTGACATCTGTAGCATCTGCTACTGCAGTGAATCAGCCAGATCTTCATCCACATTGAACCAGCTAAGCTTTCACACAATCCATTAATGAAAACCATCTTCATCTTAAACACTAGTGTGATTATTTTAAATGTTCAAAGAGGCAAAGGTTTTACCTTGTAGCCCATGGTGTATTTGAGCGAACGCTGTATTGTTGTTGCTTAGAAACACACTGCAGCCTTCAGGTCTTGCCTCATCTTCTCTGCAGATGGAAAAAAGCACAAAAAAACAGTTTTGTTATACAAATGTTTTGGGGGGATTGGAAATAACAAGGCTATTTATGCTGAGAAAATGGTATTGGTGAATATCTATCTCTAAACCTCCTAACAGTAAATTAAAGTTTTACTTAGGATAGCAGAATATTTAAAGAAACCCTTGTGATGGTGATATCTGGTGCAACAAATCCCTATTTAAGTATTTCTTCTCTTCTATGTTTCCATCACTCTGTGACAATTAACATTTTGGGCAAAGACATTTGTGTCCCTCTCTGTGGGACTGTGGGAGGAAGTCAGAGTACCCGGAGAGAACCCACTCATGCACAGGGAGAACAAACTCCATGCAGAAAGACCCGGGGGTGGGGAATCAACCTTCTTGCTGCAAGGCAATAGTGCTACACACAGTTCAGCCCACAGTTCAATCTATTATATGAAAATAAGGATTATGGATACCAACATATCCCTAAACCTTTGTTTTGCATTATGGTTTAATGCCATTTTTTCTTTCTTGCTCTCGGTGAAGGCAGACACTTTTTCCTCTGTTCCCTCCCTGCCCATGCCTGCCCTGCTTGCTCTGTTTTTGTCCTGTCTTTTTCTCAGTAGAGCCCTCTTGTCCTGTGGGAACACACCCGGCGGGATTACCCCTGGATTTTTCCTAACAGGATTTCTGGCTTATTGACAAATCTGTGTCGGACTTGGCCAAACTAGTGAACATTCAGACTGTTGGTGTGGACAGAGACGCAAGATGGATGTGAGTTTTGCTGAGACTTGCAGCCCAGCTGAGGACTCCAAAACTCACCAATAGAATCAAATCGATCTTGGAGAAGTTGCTAGTTTCAGCTCAGTGGAACGGCCACACTAATTTCGATAATTGGGGACCGAGCTGTATCGGAGAGACTTTAGGAAAGATTGAAATTTATAATCTACCCGACCTAGGACATCCTGTATCTGAATTGGCTTTCCCGTGATGTCTTGGAAGGGCTGCATATTTCCAATCTCCTTGACGATATCTAAACCAGGGGTCACCAACACAGTGCCCGCGGGCACCCGGTCGTCCGAGGGGACCCGGTCGCCCGAAATAAAAATGTGAGACATTTTTATTTCGACATCTGCTGGTATAAGCCAACAGGTGACCTGTCAGCTTTTAAGTTCGCAAAACCACAAAAAAAGCTAAACCGGCGACCCCCCCAAAACCGTGCACACTGTAAAGCAGATTTTTAGTACCGCAGAGCAAGTTCTAAAAATAGCCATTGTCATTAGGGAGCACTGCCAAAGAAATGATTTAATTTAATCTTTTTACATTGAATTAATAACATTTGTTTGTACTTAGATTTTAAAAAAAAAGTAAATTATAAACATTTTTAAAAATAAATTGCTTTATGCCTAAAACTCTTTTCTATAGTTAAAATTCAGAACTGCGTAGACGCCTGCAGGGTTTTATCAGAGAGCAGCCGACGCCTGCAGCTGTACAGCTGCACCCACTCTGCCTACCTTAAGATTTTCCTTGAAGTAAAAAAAAAATAATAATAATTTCTCAAATTTTTATTACCGAACCCTCTTTATAATTAAAAAAATTGTGGCGAGAAAAAAGATCTTATGTGTCAAAACATCTTGTACATAGCACACGTCTGAGTCTGCGGGTGTCAAAGAGCACACCAAAGCTCAAATCTTATTGGTCAGTTTGCTTTTGTTTATTTGGCAGCTTGGTGCATTTTCTGTAAGCTAAAAAGGAATGAGCAGAGTTTGAACCTCCGGTAGTTCTAAGAGCGCTTTGGATCCCGGTGGAGAATTTTACCGTGTGCAGTTCTGGCGGGTTGTCAGTTTATGCATTATGGAAAATAATGAACTTTATCACAATATGCTAATATTTTGAGAAGTACCTGTATATGAGTATGCTGCCTGATCATATTAATGTTAGGGACTACTCCCAATAGTTATCAGGATAAGAACGAACTTAACCAAACCAGAAAAACTACCTTAGCAACTACTTGTTTGACTCTTATTCCCCCAACCCAAAAAAGGAATTAGACCATAGGATACTTATTTTTACTTATCTACCAACCCTGAATAGAAGAATCTAGTTTATCTAATTTATATACTTTGGATCAACATTATTAGTCTACTTTTTAGACTGCTGTTCTTCCAACCCATAAATGGAATTAGACCAGAGGATTCTTAGCAACCCTGAACAGGAGCACCTAGTTTACATACTATAGATCAACATTATATTATTTTTCTTCTTTTGCTCTTTCCTTTGGTTTGTTATTTTGTTTGTATTTACTTTTAATTCCTGTAAAGCATTTTGTATTGCCTTGTTGCAGAAAATGTGCTATATAAATAAAATTAACTTTACCTTTAAACATCCAGCAAGAACGGCAATGGAAGGATTTAGACAAAAGACCATTCACTTATTATAATGGTCCAGGACTTAGTTTAAATCTACATCTAATTGAGAGTCTGTAGCTAAACTTGAAAGATGATAATAGTCAATAGTATTTATCTTATGGTTCATCGTTTACTGTGAAAAATGTCTTACTATGATGAGAATTTTGATTTATTGTTGTCTAGATAAATTTTGAAACAACAATATTTAATGATGTTAAATACAAAATAAAACTGACTGTATTTTTGGACATTTTTTTTTTTTATTGTCTTCTCTGCTATTTTTTTCCCACAAGAACGTGAATAAATTTCAGTAAATTCAAAAACATATTTAAATGTAGTTACTGTTTGCAGTTTATTGATATGAATCTCACTTCTTTAAGTAGGTGCTTTCCTGAAGAAGCCTGGATGAAATATATTCAGGTCTGTGGTTGAAACAAAAGGAGAAAAGGAGAAAACCACTGAAAGAGACATAAATCCCTGACAACCAGCACTCGTTTATGATGCAATAAAGTTTACTCTAAAATATTTCAGTTTAGTATGTGAACTATGATTGCTGAAGTATCTACAAGAATGCATGTGAAGTCTTAATGCCCATTTTTTCCAGAGAGTGAAAACTGGGCATTAATGTATAAATATAAGTAGTCAACAATACTGATGATGCAGTTCACCACCATTCAGAATAGTCAGATTAAATTAAAAAAGTGAGCAAATCAGATAACTGCTAACTGTTCAGATTATGTTTTACAAACCTGGAGGTAAAGGAAAATACGATCTTATTATTGGGATTCATAATACATTCAGAATAGGTCATTTCCTTTCATCTATTTTTTCTATGCAAAATATGACATACTTCAAGATTGAAGGGTTCTTGTGGGCAATTTCATCTACAAAGATGTGAATTAAATTGCGGACGAGGACACAGTAAAGGATTTACTGAGGTAGTAGGATGGATAAGAAATTATATCTAGGCAACAGTGATATGGTAATAATTAGGACAATTTTTACATGCAGTAAAACAAGCTTTAGATATTAAATCTAAATACACAAGGAGACAGACAAATCATGAGTATCAGTATCATTCTATTAGAGGTTGTGTTATTTTTCGCTGACCCAGGTTAAGAGATGCTCGTCCGTTATGCCGCGCGGTCCTTTTGATTTATTGACGCCACGGGACCGAGCAGGTCGTTGTTGTTGTCGCCGCCGCCGCCATGTTCCCGCTGAATGTCCTGACCTGCCGCCTCGCTGTCCGGGCGTGCTATCCGAGTTCTCCCTCGGTGTCCGGTGTTGGCATTTAGAGGAACGAGGCCGAGGGAACGTCGGGTTCTTATCCTCCAAGCTTTCAGTATTACCGCACTGCCTGCTGCTACTGCAGGACAGAGTGGCAAGCAGAAGCAAGGAGTGAGTCTGTTTCCCAGGGGATTTTCAGAATAAAATTATTTTTGGCAATTATTCTCAGTCAGCACCCTTAAAGAGTCAGGCTAATGAAAATTGTTTTTATAAAAAATGAAAATCTAAACTATTCATTAATTTTAAGGATGAACAGAAAAACAATTACCATTCAACATATTTGTGTAACAGCAGCAACAGTTATCACAGAGCATCTGCTCCATCTGCCTCCATTGTTGTGTCTTTGGGCAAGAAACTTCCCTCACCTCTCTTGCTGGTGGTGGCCAGAGGGCCCAGTGCTGCCCGTGCATGGCATTGATCCATCAGACCACTCCAAGGCAACTGTGCCTCGCTGTCCAGTAGCTCTCCAGTAGCTTGCCATTAACAGCATGAAAATGTTTGAATGAATGGGTGAATGTCTGAATGTACTGTGAAGCCTTCCTTCATTGTGCATGTTTTCTTATTTTATTGTAAATAAACTCCTTTAAATCTTTTTTTTCTGTGTCCTGCACTGATTCTGTATGTGGATCAGGAAAATCCATGACAACATGACAGAAGTCCACAGAAGACTTCCAATAAGAGGTGACATCCAGATTAAAGGATTTTTAAGATTGAGTCCAGCAACTCTATCAAACTCAGCTAACTTAATCTTGTCCTCGGCTGTGGAGTGATGCAGATGTTTGCAGCAGGAAGCACCTGGTTTTGAACATCTGCTGGAGTCTTTGTGAAGATTGTCTCTCCCACTATCCACATCTACATTTTCTTTGAAAGAAAAATGCTAAGGATTCGGATTCTGAACACCACACTGTGAGAGGAAATGCATTTAATTAAGGATAAATTCCAGTCATGTATCGGCTATGTTTTTGTAGCTTACCTTAGGTTCAGCCAATTAAATTTAAATTACAAAATATTTATGCTTCTGCACATGAATGCAAATAGTGGACTGAAAATAGAGGTGACAGTCTTGCAAATTTATACCATAAGTACATTTTTACCAATATACCCAATTTTATTTTATTTTGAAGGGATTCAGCAATCACTTCACATCCGGCTTATTCTAAATCCCCCTGCTTGTTGGTCTTCCATGAACATGGATGAGGATGGAGATACACAGGAGAATTATCTGTCTTCTCACATTTGGCATGTCTGTTACTGGTCCACACATGCTTTTGCTTGAATAAATTCCCTCAAAACTGTTAATGTTTTGGGATTCCTAAAACGAGATTTAAATAGCAGTTTCTGATGTAGCTGTGGACCATTCATCAGCAGTTGCATAGCTTTTGTTTGACGGTGAGTGAAATTAAGCATATAATGCTTAATGACAAAAAAAAACTAAAACAGTTGACGCAAATACATAAATATTGAGTTCAAAAAGTCAAATTCTTAGCTTACATTCAAGTTGTGAAAATAAGTTCCCTGACCGGGAATCGAACCCGGGCCGCGGCGGTGAGAGCGCCGAATCCTAACCACTAGACCACCAGGGACTGCAATACGCCGACTCGGAAATAACCATATCTGAAGAAATATTTTCAGATCTGAACGGTTTCTGATAGTTTATGCGATGACTGCCGTCTGTTCTGCTGAGTACAGATGTTTTCCTGGATGTCCTAAAATGTACACTGGAGGACGGTTACGTGTTAAGCTAACCATTCATTGGCTGCGCATGTACTCACGACCAAAAGTACCTGTTTTTTTTTTTCCGTTTAAAAAAAAGTAACCCCAGTAGGCATTTGTTGTTACTTGTCTTATTGAATTATTGAATATTATTATTCAATAATACTCGGACAGTTAGAATTCAGCTTTCTTTAGATGACTAGTTTCTTTGACTTGCGAATGCTGACAGTTTTAAGTTGTCTAAATCAGCGAATGTCGAATATTATTTTCCAGCGTTTCAAATAGAGACGGAGCAATGTACACAATCAAAACGACGTTGCAGAAACCACAAGATCTGCTTTCCTTCATATACAGATGTCTGAAAAGACTGTGGACAGGACCTCGTGGCGCAACGGTAGCGCGTCTGACTCCAGATCAGAAGGTTGCGTGTTCAAATCACGTCGGGGTCAATGTTTTTCTTCTGATCTGTTTCTCTTTTAATATTTTGAAAAACATTAAATAAATTATTATACAATGATAAATATTACATTAGTATATTTTATTATAAATGTTGGAAAACCAAGCACAACATATTAGGCATAAGACACTATATAACTTTCTTAAAAATTTCATTAAATTCAAAAATACCTTATCTCTAAGGGAAATGAAATGTTGCCGTTACTTATATCATCCAAGTACGTATATTAAATGCAGTGAATCTTGAGTTTCCAAAAGTAAAAGTTTTTTACTGTCCAAAAGTAAAAAAGTAATGGCAAATATTCTTCTAGCTGGATTAGCATCCAATACCAGAGGGACTAATGGTCCAAGCATGAAATTCCTTAGCCAAAAAATAAAAAAAATGATAAAAGTCTAAAAACAGAAAAAAATGAGAACTAACATAACAGAGCAACTTCAACATGTGTTTTTTTTTTTTGACCAGCAGCAATTCTAGAATTCTAGAATTATTTTCCCTATCCTCTTGCCAATTTAAGTTTTAAACCACAAAAAAGAAACCAAAACCACGACAAGATCTTTTAAGTTTTTAAGCAAAAGTTTTTTTTCTGTTTATAATAAAGATTCTGCAATAAATTACGATATGTCATTCTTAATGCCAACATTCATTTCGCATTTGGAAAATAAAGAAAACTGAAGAACTGAACACAAATTTTCCCCCATTTTACACTCTACAATGTTACTTTGTTTCATTGTTTCAGAAATTTATTGAGCAAATAAATAAAAGCAGAGCTTACAAAAACACAAGATCAAGTAACATTTACTGGCCCATGTATTTTCTTAGCTTGTTTTTTTAGCCTTGAAAGTAAAAAAAAAATGGAGTTAAACACTGAGTTTGTTTCTGTGCCAAAATGAAAGTAGGCCTAATTAACTCATGCAATCTAAAAGTATATTTGGGCCACTTAAAATTAGAATGAGGTCTGTGGGATGCAGAACTAAATATACAAGTTTTGGGTAAGAAAAAAAATAAAACACCACAGTGTAATCAGTGTGAAGCTATAGTTTCTCTAAAAGTTTGCCTATGAAAACATGTTTGCTAGAAGCTACAAAATGAAAAGTCCAAAACATCAGAAGTGCTGTGATGAGAAGCAAACAGTTCACCACATCTTGACTTAAAGCACTGAAAAGAAAGATCTCCTCCCTGATAATCCTGGTGCTAGCTGGAAGAGCTGGAGCTCGACTTATGAATACTCATTTTCTTGCGAGTGCTGTCGGTGCAGCGCTCCAGGATGAGCTCTGGGCTGGGCCGCGGTGGGATGACTGGAGCTTCCTTCTTCAGCTCACTCTCTGAACTGGATTCAGACACTTCGGGAATGTTGTCTGTTGAATGAATACAGAAGACGGAGATTATGTGGAGCCATTCAGATCGAACCAGCTGCAAATATCAAAACTTGTTCTTTATTACCCTCATTCTTCCTCTCCTTCAGTGGCACCTTCCCAGAGTTCTGCTTTGGAGGGGTGACACCTTTCTGCTGCAAGTAACGCCGACTGTTCCTGCGATAGGCGTCCTGACTTAGCTTCTGCCGGGACTTGCTGTGGATGCTTTTGGCATTTCTGATGGTGGACCTAAAATAGATACAGAAGATAGGAGGTAGGTCTAGATCAGGGGTGGCGAACCTGCGTCTCTCAAGCCGCAAACAGCTCTTCGACGCAGTACCGTTGTACCACTTTTTCGACTGGCTGTTTTTGATCCAAAAATGAATTTCGAGTGTCTTTTATGAGTAATCAAAGGTAACAGAAGCCTATACTAACGGGCCATCATTTCAAATCTCAAAAAAGAGGTGTTGCTACCTTCAATGAGTGTGAGTGCTGACAAAAGCAGTGTAACGTGCTGCGCAGGATGTCAAATTTTAAGCTAGCCCTACAAGAGGCGGAGAGACTTTAGGTCAGGGGTGTCAATAGTGTCCTCATAGGACACTATCCTGCAGTCTTTAGATGTGCCACAGCTACAAAACACTGGAATGAAATGGTTTAATTACCTCCTCCTTGTATAGATAATTTATCCAGAGCCTTGTTAATAACCTACTTATTCTATTCAGGTGTGGTGCAGCAGAGCCACATCTAAAAGTAGCAGGCAAGTGGCCCTCCAGGATTGGAGTTTGACACCTGTGCTTTAGGTGATAGAAGGACTTGAATCATTTAGGAATAAAATCTGTTTCCATTATAAAAGCTTTCCTCAACATCCATCCATCAATTTTCTGTTCACCCTTGTCTCTTAGTGGGGCCGGGAGGGTTGCTGGTGCGTATCTCCAGCTACATTCCGGGTGAGAGGCGGGTTGCACACTGGACAGGTCGCTTTCCTCAACAGGTCTCTGTATTTCTGTCGGTTGCATTATTGCGCTGTTTCCAATAAAGCTCAGAGAATTGTGGCACAGAGGTGGGAGTGAAGCAGAGCAAGCTGGTGTTGCACAAGTAATAAGATAGAAGCAAACATATCAGAGTATGCGCAGCAGGTTCTGGTGCCATATAGGGGAAAAACTAAGTCTGATCAGATGAACACAATCAATGCTGTTCATCACGGTGATGCTCAGAGTGGCAGATTCATGGATTTGAGATAATTCGTAATTTTTTTACTGCAGGAAAAAAGCAGAACAAAAGTGAGAAAAATCAGTAAGAAACAGACTCCTATGAGAGATTAAATTAATAACGATATTTATTATGGTATGTCAGACCTACTGTGTTCAATCTTTAAGTAGGGTTTAAACTACTGAGCAGGGGTGAATCCAGGAATTTTTTTAAAGAGGGCTAAAACGGGGGTAGCGATGTACTTGGGTTGCTACACCAAAAATAATTGTTAAACTACAGTATAAAATATGCAAATAGTAGAGGTCACCACAATTCCCTCAAATAGGTACAAATCTGAGCCATGCGAGTAAATTGTCCTACATGTTTCAAAAATGTTCTGCATCAGACACTTCCACACCCGCCACTTTGGCAGACCGAGCTCAAAAGTTTTCTGTGTCTGTGAATAAATTTTTACTACATTTAAACAAATCTAATCATTGTCTTGTTTTCACTGATCCATCTGAAAGAGTTGCTTTGAGTAGCTAAAACAGAGTACAAACCAAATCTAGACACTTGGAAAAAAAAGTGAACACTGTCAGGTGTCCCACTAAAGCATTAGGGACTAAGGAAAAAGCTGTTTCAACTAGAAACATGCTACAAAGCCAATCTTGAAATTGTTGTGTGGCTCTTTACAGTGATGATGAGCTTCATTTGGCTCTTAATGCTGAACTGGTTCACCACCCCTGATCTAGATTATTTGATTTCAGGCAAAGACTAATTATTGCAAACATTTAACCATGCACTTAGATATATAGCGAGTAAGTACTAAAACTTGAGTAGATTTATTGCAGTCTAATGGATGAAAAAGTTGTGTGTGGAGAAGTGTAAAAGGAAAGCCACTTCCCTTTATTCAGAAGTTGCATAAGAAAAGCCACAGATGACAACAGACAAATTATGAACAAACATTCCTCTTCCTGTTTTAATGAGTTGCAGCTTCATTAATTTATTTCTCAGAATGGATTTCAAAGAAATTATTCTAATCTTACGCCATGAAGTTCAGCTTACACACACATGTCCATCTGCATACCTGCGAGGTGGAGGTCTCTGTCCTCGTAGGCTTGTCCTGTGTGTTTCATTTTTCTTGTCAGACGTCTGCAGGAACATGGAAGGGTAATGACCAGTCTCTTCTCCTTTTCTGGCAAATAAACAACAAAAAAGTTATTTTAAAATGGGTAAACAAACTAAAAACATTTTATGCAAGAATCTCTCCCCACACAAATGCTGGTATACATTAACTGTCTTTTCCTAAGGAGTAGAAGTATGGTATTTAAAAAGCATCTGCAGCTAATTATATGAAGCTAAAAGATGTTTGATATACAAATCAGCAACATCCTGACTGGTTTATTGCAGAAACCATGCCTAATGTTGAAAGGAAAACTTCAAAACTATCTCAAAAAGTTTCTTAGCACACCAATAGAGAGAAAATGTTGAGGTCTGGACTAAAACTGAATGAAAAACCTAATAGACAACGAGAACAGTTTACAAAAAAATGCTTGCTCAGATTTTACCTGATGACCCACCACCCATCCAGCAGCTTGTGAATGACCTCCACACTGTCTCCCACCTCCAGAGAAATCTCATCCTCCTCCTCTGCCTGGTATGCTTGGATGATGACATGTAGTTCTCCTGTAGAGATGAACATCTATCAGCAAACAAGCACTCTGAATGTCCACCATGCAGTTTGTGGCTGTTCGTACATCTCTCACCTTCATAGTCCGGTTCAGGTTCCTCTGCCTCCTCCGGTCCATCAAGGGGTTCCAGGTAGGAAGCAGGGACCCAGCCTCGTTTGGATTCACACTGGCAGAACCACCAACCTGAAACCAACAGCAGCAACTTCATAACAACCCAAAACCACCTTACAAGTAACACTTCATTGACATGAAGTTGCAAATATATTCTTTGCAACCTGTAAATGAGGTAAAAGAACAAAAACATCATGTTAATTTAAGCACATTTACTGCTGTTAATCTTATTAAAAACTTGCTTGGATTAGTTTATAATGGTGAAGTTTAAGGAGTTAAAAAGTCTATTTTTGTAAAATTTGTTCTTTGAAGAAGCTGAGAACATATCAGTGAATGTCATGTGTTTACATATTGTAACAGATGAAAATTAGGGCAGAAGAGCTCAAGAAAATGTACTACTCTTTTAAAATTAAATAAAATAAGTTGATAGGAGAACAGCATTCAGATGACTGACTCAAGAAAAGTGGAACTGAAGTAAAGTTCTGAGAAGGAACTTAAAAGGTTTCTTTGAACCTGCCCTTTTAGTTTATATGCAATCTCATCTTTTTCAGTCTACAAGAAAATATTTTGTCCTTTTGCATTTAGAAAGAGCATTATTTAATAATCAGTCATCTATTAATTCAGCAGAATTATCTCATACTGAATTTTCTTTAAGCCAATGTTTAATTTGATTTGAGCATTTTCATTGAGGGAAGAATCCACTGATAAGAAATATGTATTTTAAAAGGGGATTAGGTAAGTCATTTTTAAGACCACTTTAATTTAAATTTAAGATCTACGGGTCAGGATCTACTAAAAATCTAAGTAACCATAATGACCTTATTTAATATTTGATTATGTTAAATAAGTTATTTTGGCAAAATAACGTGGTGTTTTTGTTTTGGCTGAAAAAAGGCAATTTTCATGACAAAGCTTAATAAATATACACGTGTTTATCACAGAAAACACGTGAAAATCTGAGTCTTAAATCCTCAGATTTAAGACTTTCCCCCATGAAATCCTATAAACACAAAAATGGAAGCAGTAGTTGATACAGTATAATAGCTGTTAATACTCTGTGTAACCGTCTCTTGCCAATATTACCTTACCTGGAGTGCGCATAAAAGAGTGTGCACTCTTTTATGCGCACTCTTTTAAACTGTGCATAAAAGAGTGCGCAGTTTTCACACTAAAACTTGGCGTACAAAAAAATTTAGAAACGTGCGGTGTACACAAAAAAATCGAATGCATAAAGCCATGTGTAAGCACGTGGCTATGCACCTTTCCTTTATAAATCATAAATTTGCGGGAAATAGAGCACAGCTGCTCGTCAGCCCTGTCACCACCCTTAAATACATATCTAAATTAGTATAAATATCCGAAAATCTGCCATCATGGCAACGTCCTTGTTTGTAGAAGTATAAATATTTATAATAATAATAATCCTATATTTTATGTAAAATGTGCTTTCAGGACACAAGGTCACCTCACGAAAATAAAAATGATACATTTTAAAGAAAAAAAAAATCCAATCTGTTTTCTTTTTTTAAAATTGAGAATGAAATTACCCCACAGATGCGCTCCGCCTCATAAAGATGCGTTACATGTTTATGAGACAAAAACTGAGGAAAAGTACTATTTACATTCAAGTGAAGTTTTCACATCTTTTTATTTTTATTTTCTTTTTTCGTCTGCGTGTTATGTTATTGTCTTAGGATGAATGCGGTTCAGTTTCATCGTTTATGTTTAAACAGTAAAATATTAAAATCCTGGGGAAAAAAAACATTGGATTTGATGCTTCTTAGTCTAATTAACTGAGTGTCATCAGATTTCAGTGTATTTAGATGAATTTTGACATTTAGTAGTTTGATATTTGATATTATATAGAGTTGATCCTACTCAAACACTTTGATGCTTCTCTCACCATTCTGATTTTTCTCCACGATTTCCACAAAGTCTCCAGTGTAGAGGTTGAGCTCATGTTTCGACGTCTTTTCAAAGTCTGCAATGACTCTATAGGTGTCCAGGATGATGGGTCCAGAAATTTCTGCAGGGTGAAAGATTATGGTTCCCCTAGTTAGTTGGCTTACACTTGCAAAATCTGACTAACTTGAGAGACCAAAAAACATCTAGTTCCATGTGTTTTTTTATTTTATTATTATTGTCTTTCCAACTAAATGGCCTATTTCATTAAACCAAAAAACTGTTGTCATCAAGAGATTGGTCATAAATTAGTCAGTTTGTTTTCATGTGGTTTGACTTCAGACGTGCAAAAATGCTCAGATTCACCCTTTAAAAATAATTGAGACTTTTCTGTCAGTAATAAAAGTGAATAAAAGTTGTAATTCAGAAACTTTCTAAGGATTTTTGTTAAAGCAGTTGAATCAAAACCTACCTGATGCAGTGGCTCTGGTGAGCTCCCTGGACTCCACAAATGTGTCATTTCTTTTCATTCTGTAGGAAGAGTACTCTGTTTTTATGGGGTTTTTTTCCCCGAAATTAAAAAAGAACAACAACAACAACAACAAAAAAACATTTTATGGTGCTGATGTGTGTCTGTGAGTGATTTAAACTAACGTGTTTGGTGCAGGTGGGTTTTCGTCCTCGGGTCGGACCTTGAAGAAGGAGGACAGATGTTTGCAGCGGGAGATGTGAGCCGGCAAGTTGATGAGAGACTCACAATACTCGGCTAAGGTGATCTTCCGGATTTCTCTGGACTTCTGGCTTTCCACCCATCGTGGGGCTGAGGTGACAAACAGACCACTCTGGTGAGGTTTAGTTGTCCAGTTGTAGTTGAACATATTAACAATATTCCTCAAGGAAATACTGGAATGGAGTTGCACTTTAAGCCAGACAAGGAATCTGGAGAAATTTCGGGCACGCTAGATTCATAAGACAGACCTGCATTAAGATTTGTCATATTTGCCTCTTTGCAAGAAGTTCAGGGGCATCCAAGTTAAAATGTGGCATATGTTCAGATAATTCAATGTTGTAAATATTTCTTAGAAAATTTGAAGCCTTTCCCAACCCAAAGCGATTTGGGTTGTGATAGGAGGGTATGGACATAGTGACATAGCTTCTTCAGTGACATAGCACCTTTCCACTTCTGTGATGACCGCTTTAATGAGGAAACTTCAGAGATTGCTTTAAGTGAACACACGTTTGCTGGAAAAATGAGATAAAATAAGACCTGAAACTATGCTTTTCAAGACCAGAATCTTGCAAAAGCCTGAACAGCATTTTCTATTAGCCAACAAATTCTATTTAATTCTAAAAAAAAGGGCTGTTGCAACAAAAGAAACAAAGAGCTATTTGAAACATTACTCTCCAGCTGCTTTAGGTTCTGAGTGATGAAAAGTTAGCAGCAAGCTGCAGTTTGCACCAGGGTTGAATTTTCTTTCTGCTTCTTCTTTTCCTTTCTGCAACCACAAGTTTGGTAACATTTCTCAACGGGAATGTGTAAAGGTTTAGTTCTGTTTTTTTAAACCAGAAAATGTCCTGAATGTTTAAACAGGAACTCAAAACCAAGAAAAGAGTGATAACCTGCACGTTTCTAGACGTGCAGGTTATCACTGCAACTACAAACACTGAAACTACAACACCTGAAACATGGGAAATGCTCACAAATACTGAATGGAAATACAGTCTGCATATTTTCTGTTATGCTCAGCAGTTAATTTCACTTCTCTTATTTATTTTTTGTTCTATCTGCAGTAAAAAAGATAGGAGATGGGAGGAAGGTTACAGTTTAACTACAACAGCATGATATTTATTTTCTATCAAATTCAGTATCATCCCTGCATTTAATTCTTTTTAATTTCTTTTTGTCTTTAAATTAAAATGTATCAAAAGAAGAAATATGTTTTCTAAAGAGAGCAGCAATACAGGAGTAGCTTTCTGCATATGGTTGTCGTCTTGACAACCATATGCAGAAAGCTACTATACTATACTCTGCTTTTACTCTATTTTAACAGTGCAATAAATCTTGTACATGTAACATTTAACTTCTAATTTTCTTTCTAATACATACAAATGTTGCCTTTAATATTCATTATCAATCTAATTCTGACTCTGGTTCTGAGCCTTTGCAATAGACTCAGAATGACGTTAAACTGCTTCAGTAAAATGCAATAAAAGTGGGATTTAAACATGTTGACGAGACATTTTGACCTACTCTAAATCTTAATAGCTCATATAATTGGGTCCCCTATTCGCTTTTCTTGTCATTTAAGAAGATTAGATGCAGCAATCACGCATTTTGCTCATAACTGCAAATATGGTCAGAGCTCTTGATAATTATGGAATACATAAACAGAAAATTTTATATTTTGAGGCAATTGACAGCTTTGCTCTCCTTATTGGAGAGAAACACAACAAGATAGAAGAAGAAAGGAGCCAAAGATATGCATTTCTGAGTAGATAATGACATAAATCCGTTTTCACTATGTCCCAAATAATTTTTAGGACAGTTAGGATGCAAATGGAAAACAGAAGTACTGAGCTATGCCATTATAGTTGCCTGCAGCCATAAAGAGCTTCCTGTATGAAATAGATCAGTTCACCAAACATCAGAGGCATCAGTGTTCAGTCTGAATCAAATATAACAAGTATTACTAAAAAATCACACCCAGATGTTCATTTAACTTGTATCCTTTTTGGAAATCATAAGAAAGAAGTCTGGATTCACAAGATTTGCTGGGTGATGGTCTCGTTTCTAATTCTATAGTTCTATAGAATAGTTAATTTTAAAACTATTCTATTTGTAAGGATTTGAGTTTTTCTGTGTCAGTTGAATTTCGGTGTTGTCCTGTCTACCCTTGATTGATCTCAGCTGTGTCTAGTTCCCTTGATTACTCCCTGTGTATTTACACCCACCGGTTGTGGGTGGGTATACACCAACAACAAGTGTATACCTGTTCTCTGTCGGGCCCTTGTCTAATCTGTCTTGCTGTCTAGTTGTTGAGTCAAGACAGTTGTCTGCCGTCAGATGTCTAGTGTGACCAGTTGCTACCAGTTTTTGAGCCTTAGCCTTCTTGCTCAATCTGTGCTGTCTGGATTTTGGATTTTTGGATTTCGGGTATTGCCCTGCAACAGACTGGTGACCTGTTCAAAATGTACCCTGTCTCTCGCCTGGAACGTTAGTTGGAGATAGGCACCAGCACCCCTCCCGATTCCTCTAGGGACAAGGGTGTAAGAAGATGGATGGATGGATATTTCAGACATCATTAAATGAGTCTGCCTCATACCGATTCACATGACACTATTTCAGTTTAGTTCTAATGCCGAATAAATTTTGAATAATACATTTGAAACTCTTTTAGTTCAACATTTTCATCAAAGGTGAGGATTATTAATGAGGATAACTGCAGCAAAATGGAGGGATGGGCATTTATCATAATATTTCTCTTTATCGTGAAAAATGTATCTCTGGCAATGGTAAATTCCAATTCATGTTTGAACCCAAAAATGAACAATATTGTCATGTTTTTTAATATTGACAGTATTTTCCTATGCTGTCCATTTGCCAACTTTATGGATTATGTTCTGTTTTCATTTTTATATTGTAAATTTTGTGTAAATTTACATGCTTCATCTCACTTTTGTCACTTTGTTGCTTGTATGCAAGAATTTTCCCTCAGAGGATATAAAGGTCTATTCTATTCTAAATTAGTCATTAATCAAAGTAGACATTTTTTAATACAAATGGCCTTGTTCTGAGAAGATTATATGAGTCTCTATGAGTCATCTTAAACAGAATGACTGTTGATTAGAAACAGAGGAACTCATGAAGGACTCATCCGTAGGAGGTTAACAAACACGGTTATTGAAGTAAAAACAAAAAAAGAAAAAAATGGGAAGAAAAACTCTAAAATTTCAGAAATAAATAAAAATCACCGGCTGTTCATTTCTAAGATAAACAGGCCCTTTAAATGATACTAAATTTTATTTATTTATTTGTATGGTGACTTTGATCAGTTGTTAAATATAGCCAGCTGCAGAGGGTGAAAATAAAATATTTCACATTCCTTCAGAAGAAAAAGTTCACTTCTACTGGCCCCTAAAACAAAATCAAGACTGAAACCAAACCGTCCAGAATATATTGAAGATATATGAGGTATTCAGTTTATTGTAACACCCTGACCTCAGAAAAGTGCAGCTTTATACATGAACAACTCATGTAGGAACTAAAACTCCCTTGAGCTATATTCTGCATTATTTTCCCTCATTTCTGGGTGAATTTAAACATTAGTTGCAGCTCATCTAGTTCATCTCAGTTGTGCATGAAAGAAAAAGGGAAGTGAATTCAGCCACATGTTTGTTAATCGCAGGTGCTTCCTGGAGGAGGATTGCAGAATACGAGGGGGTTTTACATACAGCAAACTTATTTTGATATTCTCCAATAGTAGAAGACATATAATTTATAATAAGTATAATTAACAACTTTAAATGTTTAAACTATGTTTTGTTGTTTTTTACCTGGCAGCGATGGGATTACTCTGTCCCTCTTATCTATTTGTCCAGCTTCAATGGGAAACATTTCCTTCAGAGATTTCTGCAAGGGAAAACCAAAGGGAACATTCAGAAGCTGTGCATGTTTTAAATTTGGGAGAGCTTTAGCAACAAACGTCAGGGGAACTGACATGAAAAGTGTGGATCTCAGGATATGTCCTGTAGATCAGCTTCTCTGACTCATCACTCCATTTCACCATCAGCCTGTATACCTGCATGACATTTAAACACATAAAAAATGAATGCCTTAAAAAAATGTTTGCTGAAGACTAACATTTTTTTCCTTAAACCCTGACTTCAAGATTTAATAAAGTCTTTTTTGGCACATTTTGTGTTTTAGATTGACTCACGTAGTGCTGACTTGGAAAGAATCGTTTCTCGAAGCCAAGCAGCTCCACATGCCTGACGTAGATCTCCTCCATGCTGAAGGGCTGAAAAGTTGAAGTCAAAAGAGTTGCAGGAACTTTGCTTAAATAGTCTGTGTGTCGTCAACACACCACAAGAAATCACTTCCTCTTTGTCTGTGTTTGGGCGTGGCATAACTTAATATCCCACAGAAAGAAAAAAAAATCAATTTACTGGCCAGTTAGAGACCAACAAGACATGCACACATTCATTCCTAGGGGAAATTAAGCATAGCAACTCAATCTAATGGTTGTTTTGGACAGCCATTAGAGGCAGCCAGAGAATGTACCAAAGAAAAAATCTGTACATATCACAGATCACAGGCAGAAGACCCAAACCCAATACAAACACTCCAGGCTGGGATTTAAACGTAGGACCTTCTTGATGTAAGGCAACAATGTTACCAACTAACTTCATTTTGCTTTTTCAAGTAAAAAAAAAAAAAAAAAGCTGATAAAAATGCTAACTTTATCATGATGACTAACATTAAGTCTATTCAGTAAGTTAACTCCTACAGGCATGGATGATATATGAGCCTGACTAATCATTGATGTCTAGACTTTTGGCCTCCAAGTCACTAAAACTGGATCTTTTAAATACCAGATCTCTCTGTGCTAAAGCTCTATTAATTAATGATTTCATCACTGAGCATAATATCGATGTTGTGTTTCTGACATAAATATGGTTGAATGACAATAATGAAGCAATCGTACTAATTGAATCTGCGCCTCATAACTACAATTTCTGAAGTGAGAGTTGAAAACATAAAAAAGGAGGAGGTGTAGCTTCAATATTTAAGAATACCATAAATAGTAATAAAATATCTTCGGGTCACTTCACCTCTTTTGAGTATTGTGGAATTGAGGTTAAAGGCCACAAACAAACTTTGACAGTAACTCTATACTCCAACATTTGTGGAAAATTTCTTTATTGACTTGAATGAGCTTCTATCTCTCATATGTATTGATTATGATTGTTTAGTAATTGTCGGTGATTTCAACATTCATGTTGACAACTCCCAAGACAGAGGGGCAAAAAAGTTCTCTAATATTTTAGAGACTTTTGGTCTAACACAACATGTCAAACAAGCAACACACACTCAAGGACACATCAGTAAGGGTGTGAATATTTCCAATGTCTCTATAACTGATGTTGCCTTGTCGGATCTCTTTGCTGTTATCTTTGAAAGTTCTTTATCTTTTAACCCACTTGGACAAACAGCAACCATCACAAAACGTTCTCTCACAGAAAACACAGCACAAACATTTAATCAAATCTATTCTTCCTCACCCTTAAGCTGTAATGACATAGATAAGATGGTTAATGATTTCCAGTCTAAAGTTTCAGATATTATTGATTCCATTGCCCCAATTAAAATGAAGGTTGTGTCTGGTAAGAAGAAATCTCCATGGAGAAATGCACAGTTAGATCTGCAAGACAACTCTGTCGTAGGGCTGAACGAAAATGGCGTAAAACTCAACTTCACGTTCATTATGACATCTATAAAGAAACACTACATTACTATCATTTAACACTCAAAAATGCAAGACAGGCCTTCTTTGCAGATGTCATAAACAAAATCATTAACAATGCTCAAGTTTTATTTGCAACAGTTGACAGGCTCACAAACCCTCCTATGACGTTACCACCTGAATTTCAATCCAAAGCCGCCTGCAACCAGTTTTCCAGCTTCTTTTCAGAGAAAATTTTTAAAAATCATAAGATTAATCTGCACATCCACTCTAAAGCCAGTACCATTGCTGTGCCCAACCAAAACAAATACAGGAAAAATGATCCAATTTCAACTACTTAATCATAAAACCCTAGAGGAAATTATAAGTCAACTCAGCTCCAGTTCCTGCTGTCTGGATGTTCTACCCTCACATTTCTTTAAGAAAGTCCTGCCTGTTGTTGCTATTGATCTGATCCAAATAGTAACTCATTCCTCTCATCAGGTGTTTACCCCAGGCTTTGAAATCGGCAGTAATCAAACCACTGATAAAAAAGAACAATGTAGACAAATCACTACTGCAGAATTACAGGCCGATCTCCAACCTCCCATTTATCAGCAAAGTTATTGAAAAAGTTGTGTGTAAACAGTTAAATAGCTTCCTAATGATAACCAACTAACCAACTGCAGACCACAGCACAGAGACTGCCCTCGTAAAAGTGTTCAATGATATCCATATAAATACGGACTGTGGGAGAACCACAGTTCTGGTTCTGTTGGACCTCAGTGCAGCTTTTGACACTGTTGACCATGATATATTACTGAATCAACTGGAGAGTTGGGTCGGACTCTCCGGTCCAGTGCTTAACTGGTTTGAATCTTACATAAAGAACAGGGATTTCTTTGTTTCAATTGGAAACTTCTCATCAAAGAGGTCAAAGATCACATGTGGGGTACCCCAAGGTTCAATCCTAGGACACCTTTTACTCATTATTTATATGCTCCCACTAGCTCAGGTTATAACAGGAAATAATATTAGCTACCATAACTATGCAGATGACACACAGCTCTACATTATGATGTCACCAGGGCACTCTGAACCCATCCAATCACTGAACAGATGCTTAGAACAGAAAAATGTGTGGATGTGCCAAAACGTTCTCCAGCTGAACAGAAACAAAACTGAGGTTATTTTTGGACCTAAAGAGGAACGATCTAGAGTCAGTGCACACCTTCAGTTATTACAACTAAAAACTAGCGATCAGGCCCGAAACCAGGGAGTAGTGATGGACTCTGACCTGAAAATCCAGAGCCACATAAAGACAGTAACAAAGTAGGCCTTTTATCACCCGAAGAACATTTCCAGGATTAAAGGACTAATGTCTCAGGCAGATCTAAAGAAACTCATCCATGCATTTATCTTCAGTCGCATTGATTATTGCAACAGCGTCTTCACAGCTCTGTCCAACAAATCAATCATCCAGCTGCAGCTGATCCAGAATGCTACTGCTCACGTTCTCACTAAAACCAAGAAGATAGAGCACATAATACCAGTTTTCAAGTCCCTACAATGGCTCCCTGTGGCTCAAAGAATAGACTTTAAAATACTGTTGTTAGTTTATAAATCACTGAATGGTTTGGCACCACAATACATTAAAGATCTGCTGCTGTTGTATCAACCTTACAGACCTCTCAGGTCTTCTGGTTCTGGTCTGCTCTGCATCCCCAGAACCAGAACCAAACGAGGAGAAGCAGAATTCAGCCTCTATGCACCACAAATTTGGAACAAACTTCCAGAAAACTGTAAAACAGCTGAAAACTGACTTCTTTTAAATCTTGACTAAAAACCCACTTGTTTAGAGTTGTATTTGAAACGTAATCAATTACAAATTTATTGATGGCACCAGACTTAATGTTGTGTTTTGATTGTTGATTCTATGTTGCATTGTGTTTCTGTGTTTGATATGATGTAAAGCACTTTGAAATGCCTTGCTGCTGAAATGTGCTATACAAATAAAATTTTATTTGATTTTTGTGTATTTTTTCTTCATTTTCCCAATCAGTGATCATTTCTGTACTTAAGGATTCACCTAAATATGTCAGAATAACATCACAGCCACAACCTATCAATATTTAAAGGGAGATTTGCAAGGCTTCGACTGGCATTTGAAGCGATGTTACAAGGTTCAACAAATACAGACGTTTACAGAAAATGGGCTACAGCTGTCACAATTTCATCATTAATCCATTCCTGAACCAAATGTAATCTTTTCAAATTAAAGTACATTTTTCGCTAACTGGTACTTCTCACCCCTCCTTTCAGGTTAAACTTCTTCAGACAAAAAGAAAAACTCAAAAACAATCAGGAATGCCTCACAACATTACATTTTTTTTCAATAAACATTTGGTGCTGGAGTAGCTTTTGTTTTCTGTTTTTATGTTTTTTAGCAATAATGCAAAGAATGCTGCAAGTGGGGGATTTTCCAATTGAAGTTGTCATTTGTCAGGAAGCCTTTAACACATTTCTTTCACAGCGTCCTCTTGTTGTGTGTGCCACTTGTGTGGGCTTTGAACTAAACTTGTGTTTTCCACAATTTCTGCAACAGAAAGAGGAACAAACCCATATATATTTAAATATATAAATATATATATATATATATATATATATATATATATATATATATATATATATATATATATATATATATTAAATTTTATATATTAAAATCAGTTGCGACCATGTTAATCTACCAATGTATGAATTACCTCATATTAAGCTCCTTACTTGTTGTATTTACACAATGAATTTGTATTTTTAGGAATAATATGCAGTAGACTGCAAACATTAAAATATGGACTGGATTTCCTGAAATTTATATAGACCTATTAATTCTTTTTTCTTGTTACAGCCACAAATTTGCTGATACTTTATTTGAAGGGGTGTGCATAATACTTACACGGAACTATCATAAACATGACATAGCATGTGTCATGAACATGAAGAAGACTGTTATCATTAAATGTCATTCGGTAAATAATGACACTTTTCATATAAAGCATATAAAGTTGACATTGTTTAAAATATATTTGTTATGATAGCTTGTCATTAACAAAGAATCATCATCTGTCGTAAATAGGTTTTTACAGGCATTAATGATCAAACTTAGTTATGAATCTTTGTGTTTTATTACATTACCCTATGAATGTGGTAATGTAATAACACACACACACACACACATACACACACACGCACACACACACACGCACACACACAGGCCTCACGAGGCCATTACATTGTGTCATTAATATTTTCCCTTACACATTGGAAAACATTGGACTTTAAAAAAATATCTATTGAGCACCAGATACAGACTTGGAGTCCATGGGTGGTTCTAGACGGGAGCTGATTCAAGTGGCTCTTTGGTTCCCTTACATATTAAATGATGAAATATTGGCCTGTTTTTATTTCATTCTTTTTAAGTTACCCCCATGAAAAAATACTGACTACATCACTGCCCCCATGGTAAATTTGGTCTAGAACCAGTCTCTGAACCTATTTTTTTGTATAAGTATTGTGCCATTAATCTTTTAAAAAAAACAACAACACAATTTTCACAGAACTTACTTTTGGCTGTCTGAAGACATACATTTAAAATATTAAGTTTGTCATGAAGTTGGGGTGTGGTGGTGAGGCAAGATGCTGTAGACCCAGGTAAAATGAATAGTGGTGGAGTTTAATGATGAAATAGTCCAAGTTAACAGACATACAGGTGATCTGCAAAGTTATATCAAAGTTGATATTATTCAAAATTTCTTCTTTATGACAACTTGTCATTAACCTACACTCATTGGTGGAGTCTAAGTTGCCACTCACTGGTGAAGATGAAGTCAGCCAGCCCTGACCCGGTCCCCAGAGTATTTTTGGCTGTAAGTTTATCCCCACATTTTTATTTACATTTTGAAAAACTTTGAATGCCAGAGTGCAATGGCGTTCGGTTGACATTTTGAAAGAAAATTTGTGTACTTGACGCCCATACACAGGCACCCCCATTAGAAAGAAATAAACACATGCAGTACAACACTTTCATTCTATTGGCCAAGAGGTTACCAACAATGTTCTCAAACTTCTTAATGCTTTTGCTTACGTTTTTATTTTTAAAGCAGGACTTCATGTTTTTCTTCTCAAAACTTGTAATGCTTGTACTCAAGACTTCTCCTCGCACTCAGACATAAGCTGTGTCCAAATTCAGGGTCTGCATCCTTCGAAGGACAGATTTGTAGGCTGATTATGTCATAGCGTGGCGACAAGGCCTGTCCGAATTCGCAGACTCCTTCACATGTGGCCTGCAAATACGTTCTCCTTTTACCCAGATTTGAAGGATGGGTCCAGTGTATCCTTCATGGCCCTCCATATGCCATAATTAATTGCGGGTCCAAACTGGGCATTCAGGCAGAGCCACAATAGCAGTGAAGAGTGGCAAATTATTTGGTTATATTACACTTTAAATGACACAATGTGATTTTGTACAAGGTTTTTAGGTGAGAATGTAAGTGTGTAAGTCTCAAATATCTGCTTGGTTCACCAAAACATAACCTGCTCTGACATTTTCGGACATCTCTGCGCCTGCTGCGTTAACAGCCAGAGGCCCCGCCAGCTGGCGGCTGGCCAGGCGATTCAGGTTCGGTATACCAGAGGAGAACGCCTCACTCCTGGCACATTGTTTTAAAAACTCTTGCTCCCCAATGAGTGGAATTAAACACCTATATTATTCAGACAGGTAATATCTAGTTATAAAATGTTTGGTTTGCTAAAGTATTTAATGTATTCCTGAGCAAATCGGTTTGATTGATTAAAGTAAAGCCTTCAAACATACTAGTTTTATTTAACTGTAATGGCTTATCCGAGATTTGGAGAATGTTATATAGAACTATGGAACAGCATATATACGTATCTATCTATCTATCTATCTATCTATCTATCTATCTATCTATCTATCTATCTATCTATCTATCTATCTATCTATCTATCTATCTATCTATCTATCTATCTATCTATCTATCTATCTATCTATCTATCTATCTATCTATCTATCTATCTATCTATCTATCTATCTATCTATTCATCTATCTATCTATCTATCTATCTATCTATCTATCTATCTATCTATCTATCTATCTATCTATCTATCTATCTATCTATCTATCTATCTATCTATCTATCTATCTATCTATCTATCTATCTATCTATCTATCTATCTATCTATCTATCTATCTATCTATCTATCTATCTATCTATCTATCTATCTATATAAATATGATAATAAGGGGCAAGATTGATACATTTTATGTTTATACATACCAAAATTAGCCTGTATGATCCAGGGTGAAGTTTAAGTGATTGAAGGATTAGTTTTAGGATCATTTAAAAGCAGTTGTTCGTTACAGCCTTATTACATTTGTTTTAGTCAATATCAAGAAATACAGAGTGTCCACTAGATGGGGCCAAATTCCCGTCTTTTACATCGTTGACAAGACAGCGTTAAGCAGGGATCCAAATGTCTTAAAATTTTGCTAGATATGGCAAAATTTCCAATGGTTAATCTTATGTTCTCTTATTTATCCTAAAAAAATAATTTGTATTTGCAGAGACAGTTGGTAAAACTAGAACTTGTGAAATTTTTGTGACAACAAAAGGTTTTCAGCCACACAAGACAGTAAAATATATCTATCTATCTATCTATCTATATATATATATATATATATATATATATATATATATATATATATATATATATATATATATATATAGATAGATAGATAGATAGATAGATAGATAGATAGATAGATAGATGTAGGGGCTGCACAGTGGCGCAGTTGGTAGAGCTGTTGCCTTGCAGCAAGACGGTCCTGGGTTCGATTCCCGGCCGGGGATCTTTCTGCATGGAGTTTGCATGTTCTCCCTGTGCATGCGTGGGTTCTCTCCGGGTACTCCGGCTTCCTCCCACAGTCCAAAAAAAACATGACTGTCAGGTTAATTGGTCTCTCTAAATTCTCCCTAAATTCTCTGAGTGTGTTGTTTGTCTTGTATGTCTTTGTGTTGCCCTGCGACAGACTGGCGACCTGTCCAGGGTGTACCCCGCCTCTCGCCTGGGACGCAGCTGGAGATAGGCACCAGCAACCCTCCCAACCCCATTTAGGGAAGAAGGGTGTAAAGAAAATGGATGGATGGATATATATATATATATATATATATGGATTGTTGTATGCTACTTATGATACCTGCTCATGTTGTAATTTTTCTCTTGCTCTTCAGTATGTTCATGCTTGATTTATTTTTTTTATATTTTGTATAATTCCATCCTTTTATCGGTAGGTTAACCTACATGCCTTGTTTGCCTGTCACTTTGTTGTAGTTACACCAGAATTTTCTCACAGTAGGATAATACAGGATTGTTCTATTTTTTCATAAGGAAAACATTCATAGCTTCTGTCAGACTGCCCCAGGGCAGCTCTGGCTACTATCCAGTAGCTTGCCACCATCAACGTGTGAGTGTGTGAGTGAATGGGTGAATGACTGAAGTGTGAAGCCCTGTGGGGTTCTCAGGACTTGATAAGGCGCTATACAAGTACAAAGCCATTACCAGAAAATTACCATAGAAACTAACTTAGTACTCCTCTTTGTTTTTCATTTCAGCTTGATAAGCTGGTCAAATATTTAATAGGGAACACCTGTTTGATGACATGCTCAATATGAAGAGAAAACAAACATCTCCGTTGTTGAGTATTTTGACCTCTGTTGCTGGATTCTGTTTACTGACCACTACAGAAAGCACGCTGGTCATCAGGTGATTAAATAGGTTTACTGAAGAATTATGTCAACGGTGCAAATAAATCGAAGCAGTTTCTGAAAATACAGAAATAATAAATGAAGGTTAAAAATTACTATTGCAGGGGCGTGCTGTGGTGGTATAGGGGATAGCGCAACCCACATTTGGAGGGCTTTAGTCGTCGACGCGGCCGTCGCGGGTTTGATTCCCGGACGCGGCCGACAATTGCCACATGTCTTCCCCCTCCTCTGTCAGCCTGCTGTCATATAAGGGACACTAGAGCCCACAAAAAGATCCCCTGGTGGGAAAAAAAAAATACTATTGCAAAAAATGGAACTATAACAATTCATCAAGTAAAAAAACATCAGCATTAATTCCCTCTGGGGTAAGTGCTGTTTAAATTTAAATGATGCAAAACTCGGTCTAACTGGTCAAAGCTCAAAACTAATGGTTAAATGCTAGATAGTTTTAATAAAAATCAAACACATTAAGAATAAAACAGACATTAACAAGCTATAGAAATATACCAGCAGCTAAACAACTCTGTCAGTAGTGATAATTAGCATCTAATTACGGTATTCATGTCACATGACTAATACTACTAATCACATCATCAATGACTGTGGCACCCGTCTCAACAGTACGGTTGCCCTGCACTAAAAAAAATACCTCTTTGGATGAACATGAAAAAATCATGGAAAGGTTTTTCACCTGATTACTTTGCTTTATTTCAGCACCATGTAATTCTGTTACTCCTATTTAAAGCAAGTGTGTTAGGTCAACTTAATTTATTAAGGTTATTCCCATGTAAAGCAATTGTGTTGGCTCAACTTATGTTATGATGGTTATTCTATGGTTGATTCTAAATCAAACGTGTTGGCTCAACTTAATATATTGTTATTCTAATTTTAAAAAAATGAGTTGGCTCAAATTAATTTATTATGATTATTCTAATTTAAACCAAATGTGTTGGCTCAACTTAATATTTCATGGTTATTCTAATTTAAACCTTAATTTATTATGGTTAATATATTAATGCATTAATATATTAATATATTAACTATATATATTAATATATTAATATATTTTAAGACAGGACTGGGCAAAAGGGTGGAAAGAACACTCAACAATAAGCCAAGGTACAAAAGAACTGTATTTTCAAAATTGTTGTCCATTCTCTTTTACATGTGCATGTGATCTTGTATGATGTCCCGTGATTTCCCAAAATCTTGCATGAACTCCGGTGACATCCCGTGATCTCACTCATCGTCTTCAGCAAAAGATCAGTCTGACTATTATGAATCATGTTATCTCAACATAATTAAATTTCATAAACGTTAAGTTGTTGAATTTCTTGTTTATCCAACATGATTGCATCACGTTTTTGTTTGAAACATGAAATTATTTAGTTAAAAGTACATGATATTCTTTTGTTAATGTGAGCCTGGGATTCAGGAAGGCTGTTAAAAGTTAAAGCACCTCTGGAAAAATAGCAGCATTTCTGCAAAAGCTTTGTGGAAGGATGTCTTTTAGTTTAATGTATTTCCTTCTCTCGTTTTTGTTCAGTTCCGAGCAGATTTGTGTGTTGTTATAAATGGACGAGGTCCTAGAACAGAAACCATATCCTTCAAATGTCTGTGTGTGTGTGGGCGTGTGCGTGCGTGTGTGTGTGTGTGTATGGGAGAGCAACTGGAGAGGTGATGTGTGTATGTCCATATGTCAGTGCAGATGAGACACTTGGAGGGGGCGGGAGGGTTGAAGTGTGCCTCTGCCGGGGGAACTGATTCTTGGCTGTGGCAGTTTGTACTGTAACTCACACACATGTAGCAGTGTGTTGTCATGAAGGTGAGGCCATGTCATGTCTGCAGGTTAAATCTGGGTCAATAACACCTCTGTTTTTTCCACTAGAGAACACACTCACCTGCTTATCACTGCAATGGCTCATACAATCATGTTGCAGCAGTGTGGCGTTGAATCCTGTTTGTCCCTTTGGAAAAAAAAATAAAAACATGAGAGTTAGAAGGTACAACACAACAGTAGCTTTTTATTTTACTACTTTATGTGGAGAAAAATGCAGTTATGTTCTGCTTAGGGGTGGTTTATTAGATTAAATTTTGACATCACATAACAATAAAGCCAAACAATACCTGCTCCTGCAATTTCTATTAAAATGTTCTGTTAATAGAAGAAGTAACTAATCCAATTACTTACTTCAGATGAGAGTAAATCCAGTACATCTGTTTGCATAAGAATAACAAAAGCTTTCTACCTCAGTGAAGTTAAAGATTATCAATATTGACATAGGGTTATTCAGTATCACTTTGGCAATTAAATGTTTTCTTCATATTGTGCAGCTCCGGGCCAACAATGACTTTCACCATCTCTAGGTAACCATGACAACAGCGTCAGTTCGTGGGGTCCTATTTAGGTCCTGCAAAAACAATTTAGCTGACCCTTTCCCGTGTTTTGTTTTGGTCATTATTATTACACTTATTGTTGAGATGTGTGTGGTAGGTGTGTCTATCAGACATTTATAGCAATACGGAATAAATCGCGTCCCGTATTGGTTCAATACGGGAGGAGACAACAACAACCACCTGTCATTTTAGGCTAGCCTGAATATTTACAACTCTCTTGTTGATACACTGACATTCCTTACATATTGTCTTTCAACAACTTTGAAAAGCTTTTCTTCATCTCTCCCAACATCTTTATTTTCCCCCCTCTTCCATTTTCTGTTTTGTGCCCCGGAGTTTTTTCTGCGCCCCATCTTTAGCTTCTTGTTGTCGAGGCATTACAACGCTGCTCAAGCTACCTGCAGGGGAGAGCGGCTAGCAGGAGAGAGGGGCGCGTAATCAGTGCTGTTCCTCTGTTATTGATCATTTCATACACAAACAGCTGTTAAGTAAATAAAATGCTGACTAGAAAAAAAAATCCCCACATCGTTTTTGCGCCCCCTCTAGTGCAGCGCCCCTATGCGTTGCATACACTGCATAGCCACCTTTTCCGCCACTGATTGTGATCTGAAATGCATATGGAAAGTATATGGGACGTGTTTGGACTGCTGGATCACGTGCGGAAATTTACACATGTACTGTAAATCTGTAATGTACAGTTGCATTGTGGGATTTTTACCGGCTGGAGGCGAACCTTCACAGGCTAGAGGGTGGGCCAACAATGACTTTCACCGTGTAAGTACTTTTAAAAAATATATTATATTGCAGTTTTGTGTGCAAAAATATATTTTATGTGGTTATATTGAGCTTGTTTGCTAAAGATAACTTTGGTTATTTCTCAGCTAACACAAGTGTGCAACACAAGTGCTTTTGGTTCACCTAGAATACTTAGATGGCTATAATCTGGTCTTTTTGCGGAAATTGTTTGAGGGTGGGATGTCTCAACTGTTATATATTTTTTTCTCTCTCTCGCTCATGTCAACATTAACGTGTTAACGCACGCGATTAACCAAAACATTTTAATGCGTTAATATTACATAACACAGATCAATCGAATCATCTATTTTGACATCAGACGATCAGAGCCTCTCTCCCACAGAGTGGTATCTAGTTCACAGCAACACATTACACACAGGGAGCTACGAACAGCAAAATACTTTTTCTACGACTACAGAAAAAGTATTTTACAACAAGAGTTGAAACAGTTCAACTCTTGTTGAAACTGTTCAACAAGAGCTGAACAGTTTCAACTTTCTTCTGTTGGGTCTTCAGCAAACGTTGTGCACATCAAGTTTACTAGCTCGCAGTTTCAAGTGCACGAATTACACTGGTCTTTGCTGGCTGGATGAGGACAATGTAGTGTCGCTTCATCACAGGAAATGAATATAGAGCAGTGGTGGGCACTCCTGGTCCTCGAGGGCCAATGTCCTGCAACTTAGATGTCTCTCTGGTCCATCACACCTGAATCTAATAGCTGAATCACCTCCAAAGTGCAGTCAGGTTCTCCAGAGTCCTGCTAATGACCTCAGTATTTGACTCGGGTGTGTTGAAGTAGAGATGCATCTAAAAGTTACAGGAGACCGGCCCTCGAGGACCAGGAGTGGCCACCCTTGATATAGAAGAACATTTATAAACCAACGTTTAAAACAAACTGAGTTTCTATAAACCTTCCTGAATATAAAAACCTGGAAAGCTAAGAATCTTCAGACATGGTTGGTTTGAGACAAAATATTTTTTGAGAATGCGTATGTTTGATATGAGCTTCATGGTATCATAAAAGAGTGGGCCATCCAAGAACTAGAAATTAAAATAGATCTAATAAAATAGATCTTATCTGTCAGATGGCTCCTGAACAAGTTTGGTACCACTTGTATGCATGTATAGTGGAGTAAATTTCTCTAGTCTGAGTCTGTTCCACCGACAGATAGAAAGAATGTCTGTTTTTATATCAGACATCCTGATATAAGACACTGCGACTGTCACCGCGAGTCGTGACACATCTCATTGCCTCAGTACCACCTGGTACCACTCGATACCACCTGCTGACTGTTCGCTCTGCTTCTCCTTAACGTCACTACCAAGTGGGTTCAAGCTGCTGCTGACGGGATCTGGGCTGGAGGTGAGCGACTGTAAATAGAAATTATTGCAGAACCTCAAGTGTTAAAGGAAGATTCAGCCCAGAGCATTTAGAGTTCACAAAAAAAAAAAAAAAACATCAGAGAAAATACTGTAGCAATAATTAGAACGGCAGCATAAAGCCAAACATGCCACAATTAAATGCATCAAAATGTCCCCAAAGCTTCGACGGACTGACATAGGGGCCACCGGGGGATTCCAGGTAGATTCCAGGTAAATTCCAGAGATGAGCATCGCAGCAGCTGTTCAGGCAGGGCTGGCCTAAGGTAAAATGGGGCCTTAGACAGAACCCCCCAGACCCCCTGGAACCCGTCCTACTAAGAACCTCAGCATCACTAACATGTTTAAATATTGATAAGGTGAAGTCTGTGAGAGGGAGACCAGGTTTATTCGCCTAGTTTAAAATCAATCACTGATTATTGGTTATTTGCTGTGATGTATTTGTGAACAAACACAAAGATTACACCATATTATAGCCATGGTAACACAACAATCAAACTATCAAGATGATTCTTTAAACTTTTACAAAGTAAACTTCCTAATTAAATCCTAAATGTACACCTTTTTTTTCTCAGCTGAATGCATCAAATAAAATGTAATAACATTGTCATTCTCTATAACTGGTGCTACAGATTTAGATCTATGGTCTGTGTTACAATTAGACCATCTCTAGGGCCCCTGAATGTCTGGAGGGCCCCTACCAGCAGCTACTGAGTTTTCTTTGCCTTGATTGATATCTCAGTCTCACAATTCTGGATCTCAGAGGTGATCTCAAAAAATGATAAAGAGTTAACCCTTTGAGCTTTTTTGATCTATAAAGCAGTCTGCAATTAAGTTGTTGTAAAGGTAAAATAGATATTATCAGGGCTTAATTAGTAAAATGGCAGCAAATTTGCTTATTTCACAACGTCATAACTGGCTACCTTCTCTCCTCTGGTCTGTTTAACAGCTACAGTCTCAGATCAACTCAGCCCTCCAGGACTGTTAGCAGCAGAAACAGCAACTTTATACCTGTTGTGGAAAATATACCACATTTGCTTTGCATTGTTCACACATGAGGGCAATGATATAGTAGGATCAAATTAAATTCTTGATCAATATGGATTGTTGCTATGTGGTTGTATGGTGTTTTAAGATCTTATGTGCCAATTTTTTATATGTTCTTATTTTTCAACTTTGAGCCTTTGCCCCTCCAAAGGTCTCTACAAGGTGTTTAAATCCATTTCAGCATTTCTTAGAAAGGTCCTCATGGGCTCACATGAAAGGGAGGTGTACATATCCAGCACCTTCCATTAAAAGAGAAACATACAAAGGGGACTAATGCATCTTTTTATAACCCTTAGCATCTTTATTGTGTGGCCATCCAAAGTGGGAAATAGCTGGGGTCCATACACAGAAAAATGTCAATTTTTAGATGAAGTTTTGCTTTATCTTTTCCATTATTTACACATTCTTCAATCTTTCTTCCCATTGTTGAAGGGTGGGAGGCAAAACCTTGAGCCAGGACAGAGTTATTTTCCTTGCAACCAGTAGCAGAATCTGTAGTAACTGGACTTCCCTTTCCCAATATTTTCTCCTGAGGTCAAACCCAATATAGAATGGAGTGGGTTCATTGGTAACTTGGATTTAAATATTTTTTTTACTTTCCGCCTGAACCCCCTGCCAGAATGGAATCAGTACTGGGCAGTCCCAGAAAATGTGAACATGATCCCCAATCTGATTACTATTCCTCCAGCACAAATTTAGAACATTTCAATCATATTTTTGTGTTACTGAAAGGTGTTTTGAATGAATCTTCAAATTCATTCCAACCTGTGAGTGATCTTAAAACCTTTTTCACAAATCTCCCAGAAGCTTGTTTTAAATAAATAATTTCTTAAATTTAATAAAGTAATAGTTCTACTAGCAGATAATTTCACTTATAGCAAGACATTTCCCCATGTTATAATTTAAATTGTGGAACTTTTCCCATCAATATTAAAGAATTATTTACTTAAAACAAGCTGGTATATGTTGTTGGGCTCAGGCACAGTTGACATCCATAGTTGTCGTTGCGAATAAAAAAATGCTTTTATTTACCTTATTATACAAACTCAGCTTGTCACAATCTGTGCCTAATGTTCCTCAGCAGAACGAAAACAGTGCACTGCCTCGTAAACGGTATGTTCGAAAAACACAGGTAAAACAGTCGCATTCAATGACATATAGGAAATATCAGTACCAAAGATCAAGGCACAAGACAGACACAAAATCAAGTTCTGAAGGACTAAACAAGCTACAATGAAGAATGAATGAACTTATTATAATAAACAAAACAAATTGGGTGGGGTACTTGTGAACTATAATAACCATGAACAGTAAAATAAACCAATAAACTACCGGTAATATATTTGGTGTTTCTCACAATATATCTCATTTCAAGTTATTTTTGTCTTATTTGAAGAATACTGAGACATTTGCTCTAGAAACTAAACAAAATGTGCAACAGACTGGCAACCTGTCCAGGGTGACCCCGTCTGCACCACATATCTAGAATAAACGTCAAGAAAATTGCATAACAGTTGAAACACTGAGTTACTTTAAATCAATACTAAAAACCCAGCTGTTTAGAGTTCCTTTTGAAACTTAATCAATGAAACATTAATAAATAATTTGATATGTAATGATTTCGAAATTTAAAGTTGTTGACTGTGTGTTGCATGGCTTTGTATTTTTGTGTTTTTATGATGTAAAGCACTTTGAAATGCCTTGTTGCTGAAATGTCCTATACAAATAATATTTAATTTGGTTTGATGTAAGGTAAATGGTATGCAAAGTAAATCTACATTACACTGTGTAAGTTTTATTTCTTGAAGCCTTATGCCAACCTGAACTAATGTGTAATTTAAAATAAAAATCCATCCATCCATCCATCCATGTTCTGTTCACCCTTGTCCCTAATGGGGTCAGGAGGGTTGCTGGTGTCTATCTCCAGCTACGTTCCGAGCGAGAAGCGGGGTCACCCTGGACAGGTCACCAGTCTATCGCAGGGCAACACAGAGACACACAGGACACACAACCATTCACACACACATTATTTAGAATTTAGAGAGACCAATTAACCTGACAGTCATGTTTTTGGACTGTGGGAGGAAGCCGGAGAACCCGGAGAGAAATCCACGCATGCACAGGGAGAACATGCAAACTCCATGCAGAAAGACCCCGGGCCGGGAATCGAACCCAGGACCTTCTTGCAACAAGGCAACAGTGTTACCAACTGCGCCACTGTGCAGCCTTAAAGTAAAATAATAATATTTTATTTAATTTTTCTTTTTTTGACAAAGTCCAGCAATGCAGAATTCAGACACAGCAGATGAGTGTTTGCAGCTACACCATCGAAGATTGCCTCAGACAGACCTCCAGAGGCTGCAGCTCTGATATCTACAATAATATGACAGGAGTTTCTTGATCAGCAGTGTGGTGAGTGGCTTGTCAGGAGGTCAGTATCAGCAGACAATCAGAAGATTTCACAGAGAAAAAAATACATGCAAAAAAAACATGTTTTCCATCTGAAGGTACAGCTCATTAAATGTTCTTCTCTGTCCCTGGGCTACTAGTTACTGTGGTTATGGGTAGATGGATGATGTTTATCATGCTGTGATCTTAGCTCATTGGCTTTTTTTTGCTCGAGGAAAAGGGGCTTCTCATCATCACATCTCATCATTTCACAGTTGTGAAATGATGGAGGCTGAGGAAACTTCTGTAACACTTTAGGACTTCTGGTTTTTTTGTTAAAAAACCTTTCTTGATGTATTTTATACATTTGAAAGATATTTGATATCTATATTTGATATTTGAAAGATGCAAATAGTAGAAACATATTTGTAAAGAAAAAAATGTCAATAATATTGATGATATTTTATAGCCATATCATAAAGATTATATTGTCTATATGAGATTCAGTTAGATTGCCTTTTCAATGGGTGCTTCTGCTGCCCAATTGCTTGTAATGAGGTAGTATAAACTACAAAACCAAAGAGAAAGTGGCCAAAAGCATCATTTTGTCATTTAAATATGATAAAATAAAACATGTTTGGCCCCCATCCATGAGGGACTGAACTACAGAAGGCTGGGATAAGAACTATTAATCCCACAATGCTTTGCATTAATCCTCTTTAGGATTCTACTCATTCTATTTCCCCTCATTTTAAAAGATCCATTACCAGTGCCCGCCCTGGTATCTTAAATATTTTCAACATAAAAAAAATATTTCATAAATGTTTTCTTAAATATTTACTTGGTTCAAATTCCAGAACCAACAGACTTTCTTCTGCCTGTGCATGCTTGTGTTCTTTAGAGTTCTTCCACAGTCATAAAACATGACTAATGACTTAATTGGTTTCTTTAAATTGTAACACTGCAAGTATACGTGAATATAGATGACAGACATTAGTTAACAGCTGAGGTCAGTCAAGGATGTAAACGTAAATGTACATCCTCTGGTTTCCTCCCGGAGTACAAACTGTGGAACATTTCCAATGACATCAATGACCAGAGGTTAGGAGAGGACAACAAATGGCGTCATCTCCTAACCTCTTTTTTTACTGGTCACTTTCTAATTCAAACAGAAAAACAAGACATGTTTTCCTTGAACCTAAGATCAAAATACAGCTGGTTATTTTTTTCCACTTGTTTTTTAATTCAAACTCTTACTAAGATAAAACTTTAATGACTTTTATTCTTTAAAGCATAAGATTGTACTTGTTAACAACATATTGAACTCATGTTAAAAAAAACAAAAAAACAACAACTGTTAAACTGAGGAAAAAAGCCGAAACAGAAAATTGCTATTATATGGATTCAAGGTTAACAGATGAGTGTGTTTACGAGATATTCCAAGTCTGCTGTGTCGGCTGGTAAAGAGCTTAGTGTGCATGAAGTAGCTGAACAGACCTGATAACTGGCTGCCACATGCCAACACACATGCATTTGTTTGTCACGAACATGCACAGAAAGAAAGGTTTTAGTGTAGTTATATGGAAGGGTGATCTTACATTCAGTTGGGTTTGTTCTGTTAATTCTCCTTTTATGTTGCAGAAGAAAAATCATTAAAGAGCGAACATCTGCTGAAATTGTGTGCACTTCCGGTGTGCTCACCACCACATTGTTAAAGGTGACAAGCTCGATATAAAGTGATGACAATTACCTGAATTTATCGGTTGTAATTTACAGACTTTCAGGTAAATTGAAAGCTACATTGAGACTAGAGACTGTACTGAAAAGTGAAGATCTAGACCTGTATGAGCAGTCCTGTGAGAATAGAAAAAATGTGTGACAAATACACAGAGATTTTACACAGGAATAATTGGAGTTTAAAAACTTCCCCTATTGTTTTGAAACTACAGATATTTGTAGTACTGAGCAGAAAAGCTTAGATGTTATAAATATAAAGGAAAAAACAGTCCTTTTGTTACAAGTTACAACCATTTTACAAGTTAACTTTCACTTATTTTCTGCAGTTTAACTCAAAGCAAATCAAGCTTAAATAGACTAGAATTTGCTGTGAAATTAGTATTTTTATCTATTAACTATTTTTACCTGATTTTTGCAATAGTTCTACTTTTGTTGTTTATTATTTATGTCCGGCTGGAATATATAACTAAATTATTTTCAGTATTCACAATTTTAACTGTACTTTGTGTCTCAAATCTTCCACGCCTACATGTTCTTCTTGCATTATGAAAGCACTTTGAACAGAGCTACTTGTGTTTCTAAGGGTAATATGTGGAGCTGCCTGCTGTGCAGATATTAATGATTAAAAAATAGTCATAAAATATTAAAATTTTCCTTGTAAATAGATAGAAAGTGGTTGAAAGATGGTTTCAGATATAGCCATTTTTCTAGATCTTGACTGTTTCACTAGTACCATGAATAAAGGAAGAATAATACGTCAAAATATTTTTTTAGCTTTATATTATGCTATAGTGTTCATCCAAAGCAAACCCAGAGTGTTGCTTTGACTCATTTATGCATCTTTGAATGAATCCCATGGCAGCTATTTGGGGAAGCCAAAGCTCCAACTTGGATCTTCAGCCCAGCTGAGCTCCCCTTGCATCCTGTCTCTGCTGTACAGCTTCTTCAGACTAGCAGTAGCAGCAATTAGCAAGCATCTGGTGGAACTGGAACTAAGTCTGCTGACCCTATCAGCAGACTCTGCTCTCTGAGCTTCTCAGTCTGACACTTGAATTGCTGTAAGCACCATTGTTGTGATGAGGCACTGAAGGCAAAGTGTCAGAAAGGGTAGTAGCTTCTTAAGGAGACAGAGGCCACTTTGTAGGGGTCAGATACAGTTGTGATGCTAAGTCAGAGGTCTTTCAAGTTACTTTTATATATATACAGCATTTTCTTAACAACTGAAGGTAATATTATTACTTGATTGTGTTATGAAATGGTCCCATTTAGTTATACGTACTGGAAACTCTTACTCTCATTTAAATACTGAGAACTTAGTTGCATGTTTGACATCAAATTTTCAGCTTATTACGTATTTCACAGTGTTAAACTTCAAATCAGGTTTAAAGCAATTTCTAACAAAGATTTATTTTTATCTTTTTATCAAGTGACACATTATAGTGAAAGCCATAATGGTCCACTTGTGAAAGTAAATCTGTTGGGCTTCTCCTTGACATTCAGACAATAATGATGAGTGCTACACTACCGAAAAGAGGCACGTAAAAAAAAAATATAACATTGTAATATATGTAGCTATGTACTGATTCAAAAGACTTCCCCTATCTCTAGACTTCATGCTGCAGTGGAAGTTTTACTAAAATATCCAACCAATAACTAATTTTTATGTGAATGCTCTGTGACAGACTGAGTATTCATGTGAGTTAACCTCCCTGAAACACACCTAAAGAGAAGACGATGTTGAATAAAAGAGACACAAAAATAACAATTTTCTATAAATAGATATGAGCATTACTGGAACTCATTCTACATACATATGCACCATTTGCTGTCTCATTTTTTCTGACTGTGTTCTACAGTTGGTATTTTGCCAGGAGCAACAGGCTGAATTAAAAGGCAACCTTAATCCACACAGACATGAGCCAGTGCATCCTGTCTTCCAGAGGTTAGCTGAAGGCTAATCAGTAAATCCAAGCTGACTGCCGGCTGACTGTTTATCTGTCTCAGTAGGGTGGAGGGGTGCAAAGTGGGTCCGACTGATTTGTTGAAGATAGCATTCTGTGAAATTATATCTATCATCTCTTCAAAACTAAACATAATGACTAATGTATTTTTCAGTTGAATTGAATTTGTTTCAAATTTGAAACCGTAAATTAAATATTTTTTTAAATGTAAATTGATACTCCTGCTTTTTTCCCTCACAAAAAAACTGATGTCAGAAAACATTTATAAAAGCATAAGGCTGTCAGTTCCGAAGATAGAACATTCATAGTAACACTGATCAGTTGGATGGATGAAAAAAAGAGCTCGACATGCAACCTGCCACACATTATTCCAGTAGCTTTTGCCAGAGTTCGTACACCTTTGGTAAATTGCTTAATATTTTTAAACAGATCAAACTACCTGACAAACAGGCTTACTTCTTCATCTTTTATGTTCTTCCAAAAGTCTGGTTAGTTGATTGATTGTAAAAGGTTTGTGCAGAGCAAAGAATTGAAAAGTCTAAAAGTTGACTAGTTGATGCAACCCCTAGTACTCGTATTTATGCAAACGCCATTGATTCTCAAAACAGTTCAATTCAAGGCAAGTACAAAGTATTCAGATGTGTTCTTGCTCTGTCAGTTTTCACGAAGATGCACAATTGCATCCTTCTGCAGAGTTGAGACAGCAAGATATCCCACAATGCATTGTCCCACTATAACAGTCAACAGAGAAAGTGAGTAGAGAAACGTATTGGTCCTACATAATGATTAATTTGTCACAAAAAGTAGTTTTAAGATGTTTGGATGTGAGAAAGTATACCTTAAAACTTTGTCTAGCAGTCAGTTCCTTAAGAACGTGCATATTCTAAAATGAATTCTGGCATTTTCGCAGGCTGCTGCAGGCTCAGAAAGCAGTTGGAGTCTGTTTTTCCAGGATAACTGCAATACAGACAATATAGTGTTGCTTCGTCACAGGAAATGAATACAGAGGAACATTTATAAACCAACGTTTAAAACAAAGTGAGTTTCTCTAGACCTTCCTGAATATAAAAACCTGTAAAACTAAGAATCTTCAGACATGGTTGGTTTGAGACAAAACATTTTTTGAAAATGTGTATGTTTGATACGAGCTTCATGATATTGTAAGAGAGTGGGGCATCCAAGAACTAGAAATTAAAATAGATCTAATAAAATATATCTTATCTATCAGTTGGCTCCTTTTAAATTGTTGACATGCAGCAAGAGGGGTTTGCACAGCTGTGTGCATATTTATATTTCAAGCCTACAAAGTTAGGCATAGTGATTAATTATGAGTAATCAGCCAGTGCCAGATTCTGCAGGGCAGCATCTTGTGGGGGTGACAAGACCGACCCTTCACACCTCTCACCGCCCCAGATACTCCAATTGTCTGTGTCTCACTGTAACTTCCATCCTTCTGTCCATAGACTAATGGATGGAAGACACAGTGAGATATTGCCATCTCACTGTATTTGCCAACCTTAGGTCTACAGATAGAGGCACAGAAGGTACAGAAGGTGTCTCTGTCTGCAAACATAGTATATGGATAGAAACAGAGGAATGTATGTATCTACGGAAATGTCTCTGTGTACCTGAGTATTAAGTTAAAATTAAAACTAATATCACGGAACATTGTTATTTTTCAGGAAACAGCATCAAGGGCCCAAGCGGGTCCAGCAGCTCCTTTTGGCACCTAGAGTATTGTTTCATAGGTGAGAACTATGAGAAGTATTTCAGTAATGCCTTTACAAAACATATCTGGTAGTTCACAGGCATCTAATCTAAAAATGTAATATGTACTTAAAAACAAAAGGGTAATTTTAAACTGTCTCCCATTTGTTTCTAGGTGATTCATAGGCCTCAACCCAGAAAGAAGAACAAAAGCTGCAAACGTAAAAGTGACATCAACCAACAGGACGACTTCTGCAAAACACAGCAATGAACCCGCATGTCTCCATTCTTCTCTTTCATTAACCACTGGAACTTTTAAAATGGTAAAATTACACATTTATACACAATCAGTTCTCTTACTTCATCTTTCTCCCTGTCTGTCTTTTTCTCTGCCTGTCTCTTTGTATCTGTTCTGTCCATTTGTAATAGACAGACAGGAGGACAACTACAATGAAGAAAGGTCAGAGAGAGTGTCTGTCCACTAAATCTTTCCTTTTCATCCTGTCTGTCTTTAACTGATATGAACACCTGCGCATATCCAAGTGTTATCAGAAAAAGTTGTGAAGTAGCAGGAGGTTAGAAACCTTTACGTTTTCCTCGAAGCATAAAGAGAGCTGTGACGTGATTCTGCAATTGCTCTCACTTCCCACAAATTTGGGAGACATTCTTATGAAAACGAGTAACAGCAGAGACGAAGACTTGCATTGCGTATTCAGGAAGCGGTGAGATGGCCGGCCTTGTGACCACACACCTTCCAATAAAATGTGGACAGGACCCCTGCCTGGGATTTTCATACCTTCTCTAATTAGCATGCAGAGAAAGCCAGCGCCTTTGTGTTGGGGAGTCTGCAGTAACCTGGATTTTGAGAGAAAAGAAAAGGAGTCCTTCAAGTCGGGGTTGAAATCAGGTTTAAAGCTAAGGATGACTCAATTTTGTCTCTACAGTCCTCCACTCTACCAACTGAGCTATCGTAGGTCACACAACAAAGGGCTAACAAGCCCTTACACAAGAAGAGGAGCAATGAGAAAGACAGCTAAATCAAAAACATTGTCAAAAGGTCAGCATAGCAGAGGATGGTTTTGATCCATTCACCTCTGGTTTGAAAGTGCAACACTCTTCTGCTGCCCCACTCTGATTGTGCCACAAATGGGAATCAAAAACACAATCCCCGGGTTAGGAGACAAGCTCCTTATCCATCAGACCACTGGGGCCAAAGGTTTTCAACACATAGTTGTCAGGTGCATGGTACAAAGACTACGAGAGTGCATTTGCCCAAAGGCACTTTTTAAAAACCAAGCCGGATCAATAGTTGAAATACTTTGTTTGGAACTACAGACATGTCCATGCCAGCCAGGTGGACAAAGAGCCACCAAAAAACACCTGTGCATATCAAAGAGTTATCAGTCACATGTTTTGATTAATCCAATTATTTTTCCACACACTTCGATCAGTCAGTCGTGTTCTGACACGATGACAAAGAGATCCTTGCCACGAGATGGGCTAGTGGCATAATGGCTAATGCGTCTGGCTATCAATCAGAAGAGTCTAGTTTTGATTACTGGCTAACTCTAGTAACTTTTATTCTGTCATCTACACCTACCCTGTGCCCGTCCAGAGTCCTCGGGTTCATTTCCCTCCCAAACCCTTGAGAAGGAGGGCCGCTTGATCTGATCTATTTATTCCCCAAGGGTCAAGTAAACAATGGAGGAGCAGAGGTTGGAGTAATAGTCATCATTTATGTGACTCAAATATTTGGAACACTTCAGAAAGATGTTAGAAGGATTCATTTATAAAAAATGTTTTGACGCAACCTAGAATAAAGATTTTGGAAAAGACTCTTTTTTTTCTTGACAAAAGAGCACAGAGACAAGAGGAATGAGATGGGCAGGTCAATCAGACACATTGAATGTATTGTAAAATGTTTAGCATAGCAGAGGATGGTTTCTATCCATCAACCTCTGGGTTATGGGCCCAGGACGCTTCCGCTGTGCCATTCTGCTTTTTCCCAGCTTGTCGTGACCTGAATTCGAACCTGGATTGCTGCGGCTACAACGCAGAGTACTAACCACTATACGATCACGGCTTCTTACTTGTAAGTCTCTTTCGCCAGCTACTCCTAACGATCCTGTCCTCTGAAGCTTGGGAGAAAAGAGAAAAGGAGTCCTTCAAGCCTGAGTTGATCCAGCGACCTAAGGATGTCCACCTTTATACTCTACAGTCCTCCGATCTACCAACTGAGCTATCAAAGGTCCTAGATGCAGTAGGAAGCGGTCACATACCGCTACAAAGCTGCAATGGCAAGCAAATTGGGTCTCTTCCATTAAGCTTTTGCAGAGTTTCATTGGCGCAGTAGCCAGCATGTCCTAACCTGAAGGACGTGAGTACAACCCTCACACGGGGCATGTGTTTTAATTAATTCAAATTTTTTTCCACATGCTCTGACCAGTTAGTCGTGTTCTTACACGATTACAAGGAGATTTTAGCTGCAAAATGGGCTAGTGGCGCAATGGATAACGTGTGTGACTACGGATCAGAAGAGTCTAGGTTCCACTCCCGGCTAGCTCGAGTAACTTTTATTCTGTCATCCACACCTGCTGCGTGCCCGTCCAGAGTCCTTGGGTTCATCTCTGTCCCAAACCCTTGATAGGAGGGCCACTTGATCCGACCTGTTTATTCCCCAAGGGTCAAGTAAATAATGGAGGAGCAGAGGTTGGAGTAATACTTATCATTTATGTGGCTCAGAAAGATGTTAGAAGGATCCATTTGCAAGAAAAGTTTTGATGGAGCTCAGAACAAATATTTTGGAGAAGACTCTTTTGCTTCTTGACATTGAATGTATTATAAGAAGTTCAGCATAGCAGAGGATGGTTTTGATTCATCGACCTCAGGGTTATGGGCCCAGCACGCTTCTGCTGCGCCACTCTGCTTTCCCACCCGATTGCCGTAACCCGCATACGAACCAGGGTTGCTGCGGCCACAATGCAGAGTATTAACCACTATACCATCACGACTTCTTACTTGTAGGTATCTTTCGCCAGCTACTCATATCAATCCTGTCCTCTGGAGCAGTGGTCCCTAACCTTATTAGTGGAGCAGACCGGTCAACCCTTCATAAATTTTCTGCGAACCAGGAGGGGGGGTGCGCGCCATTCCCCTTATTTCTCACTGGGGGGGGGGGGGTTTGAAGATCGACACCAACGCCTTTGGTTATTACTCATTCTGCTGCATGTTGGTGCGCAAGACGTAAAGGACAGCTTCCGGTTTACTGTTTTAAAAATAAAAGCTCCTCCAGACTCAGTACATAGAACGGACATATTTATTTATTTCTTGCGCAGCCCAGTACCAATTGGTCCATGGACCAATGATTGGAGATCTCTGCTCTGAAGCATAGGAGAAAAGAGAAATTGAGTCCTTTGAGCCAGAGTTGAACCAGCAACCTAAGGATGTCCACTTTTGTACTCTACAATCCTCCGCTATACCAACTGAGCTATCGGAGGTCCTGCACAAAGAACACTTGTAGGAAGTGGTCACATGGAAAACTCATATAGATAACTTGGAAACTAAATGTAAGAAAGTTTTAAATCTACTAAAGGCTGTGGATGGAAATAATTGGGGTGCAGATAGACATTCATTATTAAACATATATAGGGCTCTCATGAGGTCAATAATAGATTATGGCAGTTTTATATATGGAGCAGCAGCTAAAACAACACTACAAAAGATAGATAGATTACAGAGTAGGGCTTTACGTATATGTACAGGAGCAGTGAAAACGACACCTATTAATGCTCTGGAAATGAGAAGAATAAAATTAGCTCTAGTGTATTTATAAAAACTTAAAAGTAGAAAAGAAGAAAATGTAACTTCAACAATTTACATATCTGTTGGGAATATTCAAAGTTCCAGAGTAATGGATTTGGATGGATTGTAAGAAAATTGATTAAAATGTATGGACTACAGGACAAGGAAATAGCTCAATTTAATCTGATTAGTGTTATTCCTCCATGGCTATTTCCTGAGGTAAATGTAGATATGAGACTTCTTAAAATGAAAAATGAGTGGAATTTAAATGAAATAGGGATAAAGACTAATATATATTTAAGAATTAAATAATTACCTTATAATTACCTTAAAATATATTCAGATGGTTCTAAGAATTTAAAAGGATAGGTGGGAATATATATATATATATAGATATATATATATATATATATATATATATATATATATATATATATATATATATATACATATATATACCAGAGTTTAAAAAATCTATTTCTTAAAGAATATCAGATCAACTACCTGTTTTTACAGCAGAAATGGTGGCAGTTATATTAAGCTTACAGTGGGTGGAGGAGGTTCAACCAGACAGGGTGGTGGTGTGCACAGATTCCAAAACAGTTTTAGAAAGTATTCAGGGAGAAGAAAATAATAGGAAAGATTTAGTATTAGAAATTCAGCACGGTCTACTTAGATTATATAGGGGTGTCATTGATATTTGGTTTTGTTGGGTACCAGCACATGAATGTGTAAAAGGCAATGAAAAGACAGATAAATGATCAAAAAGGGTTTTAGAGGGGAAATAATGATTACAATTCCTTTTGGGAAAGGGGAAGTGAAATCACTTATTAAGAGTAAAGAAATTGAAAAATGGCAAAAAAGGTGGAATGAAGATAAGAAAGGAAGAAGATTATATAAAGTACAAGAGTAAGTACTAATTAGAAATATTAATGAGAGAAACAGAAGGGAAGAAATAATTATTAGATAAAGAGTAGGTCATACTTATTTAAATATCATTCTATATTTAATAGGGAGGAAAAATAATGATAAATGTGAAAGATGTGGAGAGAAAGAAAATGTAGAACACGTACTGATGACCTATAAGACATATGAACCTGAAAGAGAGAAATTTAGAAGAATGGTTGGAAGGACAGAAAAAGAATGGAGTCTTAAAAGAATATTGGGAAATGAAGGAAACATAATGGATATTTACAGGCAGTTATATTGGGCAGTTATGCCCAATCTAAAATCGGGCATATTGAACATTGTCTTGGCCCTTTTGTGGGCTAAGCTTGTTTCTCTGCTACGAGACGGTCCCATCTGGGAGCTATGAGACACAATGACACCCGAAGTGTTGCTTATGCACAGGGTGCTTGGTCTCTACGTGGTCCGGTCCGCGGCCCGGGGGTTGGGGACCAACTGCTCTACCAACTGAGATCGTTCGAAGGTCGTGTGGCACAGTGGTAAGAAGCGGTCACATGCCCCTCCACAGCTGCCTTAGAAAGCACACACATCTCTTCAGTACAGTGAGAACTCTAAGAAACTCCTTTAGTACTACGACATCTCCTATTTGCTCTTTTGTCTTCTCTGGAATCTCCACTTTTTATACACGTCGTTAAGGCGTGTTCACAGGTCTTTGGGTGTCTCATAGGTTTGATGCTTCAGAGTAGATAACATAATATTCAGTTGCAAGTGTAGTTTTAAAAAGTTGTAATATATTTCAGTTAAGAAAATGTGGACAGCCATTGGAGTTCACCTGTTCTGTGTGTAAGAAAAGGTTAAAATATTGTCAATATTCTCTTATTTCCGCATCAAAACTAAAAGTCCACATACTTTTCCCACTTAAAGATGAGTGATCTTTGACCATGCCCAGCCAAGAAGTGGCAGCATGAAATATTTATGCCTTGTTATTTTTCTACATTAAAGACCCACATCAAACAATAACATGCTGTTTAAATTCATAGCTATGTAGAAATATTGAACATTTTACATTTACATTTTACATATATGTACAGGCTCCATACATTGAATACCAGGATACCAGAAGGTTGCTCAATTCCTCTACATTAGTGATGACTTTAAATGCAAAGAGGGAGTTACTTCACTGATACTTTTTACTTCTTTTGTCCAAACCACAATACAGTGTCCCACTTAATATAATGCTTTACTTCACAAACCCGCACTTTCAGCAGTGAAGCCCTCAGAAAGTGTGTGTCAGGGAAATCACTTGTAGGAGAGGGAATACACAATTTGTTGTGCTTACAGCAAATATGCTGCAATCAGCAAAAAGAAAAAAAAAACTGCCAGAAGAGTTTTGCTCCCATTTAGGGCTGCTTTCACTGCACATTCCTACTTTAACAGCTAAGAGGGATGCCCGACTGCTTTAATTGTTTCATCTCACCCGCCGAGACCCACAAATATTCTGGTGACAGGTAAACAAAAGTGTCAAGATGATGGGAGGAGCTTGATTAAACAGTCAGCTGACTCGTTGAGCAGCAGAGTCAAACATTTGGAGCTGGAATAATACACTGGAGGGCAGAGGTGATGAAATATTCAGTCACACTTCTTGTTAAGTACATTCACAGCACTTTCAGGGAGCTGTCTCTGTGGTACCCAACATCCATTATGAGTTTTAAGCAATACACTAAAGAATTAATCTATTGGTCAGTTCACACAGAATTTAAATTCTACTCGGATTTCTAATTTGGATGACTTTCATTTCACTTATTTCAAAAGTTTTATTTTTGCTCTCTCTCAACAAATAGAGAAAAGTTATCTTTGCTCTATTTCTCCCTACAAAGGAAAATGTTTCCCTATAGGGGGAAACATTTTTATTTTTACTTTTAACTCTAAGCTAAGCATTTTATCTTAGTATTTTTGTAACTGACAATTATTGAACAATCATGGGTCCTTGCACGATTAGCAGGACTGTATGGGGGAATTTTTCTGCCATAATCCAAGAGCACACATGTTGAGTCTGAAAGCAGGACTTCATGTATTTCTTCTTAAAATGTGGAATGTTTGTACTCAAAACGTCTGCTCATGCTCACACTTAGTCTCTGCTCAGAGCAAATCTTCACTTGCAAAACACTCTGCTCGCTTGGTTGAATTTTCCTGCCATAATCAAAGAGCACACATTTCAGTCTGAAACAGGATTTCATGTCTTTTGCTCTCAAAACTTTTAATACTTTTGCTTACATTTTTATTTTGAAAGCAGGACTTCATATCTTTCTTCTCAAAACTTGTAACGCTTGTACTCAAAACTTCTCCTCGCGCTCATATTTTTATTGTTTTATTGTTTTATTCACTAACAGCTTCTGATCTTGGAGGATTTTGTTCACTCAACAGAAGACAACATAGTCCCAACATAATCAATCTATCTATCTATCTATCTATCTATCTATCTATCTATCTATCTATCTATCTATCTATCTATCTATCTATCTATCTATCTATCTATCTATCTATCTATCTATCTATCTATCTATCTATCTATCTATCTATCTATCTATCTATCTATCTATCTATCTATCTATCTATCTATCTATCTATCTATCTATCTATCTATCTATCTATCTATCCATCTATCTATCTATCTATCTATCTATCTATATCTATCCATTCATCTATCTATCTATCTATCTATCTATCTATCTATCTATCTATCTATCATCTATCTATCTATCTATCTATCTCTATCTATCTATCTATCTATCTATCTATCTATCTATCTATCTATCTATCTATCTATCTATCTATCTATCTATCTATCTATCTATCTATCTATCTATCTATCTATCTATCTATCTATCTATCTATCTATCTATCTATCTATCTATCTATCTATCTATCTATATATAAACTATCTCTCGTAAGCAGTTTATGTTTAGTTATTGTGAGGCACTTTACACAATTCTTTAAAGAAAGTACATTATATTCTGGTAAATGTCATTTCTTTCTCATTACTTTCCATCTACTATGATATCTGTACTCCCAAACCAGTTTAAGAGAGGTGATGATGGCTTTTATGGCTAATTGCAACTGGTTTCAGACAGTTTTAATAGGAGCATAATTAAACCTGTAAATCAATGAGATGAGACAACTATCTCTAGTAAGCAGTTTATGTTTAGAAATGTTTTTTTAAAATTATAATAAGAAACCTTCCTCCCTAGAGGTCGTTTTTAAATTGAACATTACTATTGGACTCATAGGAGCTCCTATTGTGTAGGCTTTTATTAACACACCCAACAGTGGCTTTTTATAGTACCAAAACCTGTTTTTCAAACAACTGCATAGCTTACTTGTTTACACTTCAGCTGTATTGACTGAATACAAAATTTATCTTAGTTTAATTTAAAGTAAAGTGCTTGCAGTCTGTTTTGACCTAACATAGAGGTGCAATGCAATATTATAACAATAGTTTGGGTGGTGTAAAACTAATACTACACATTATTCTGAACTCCATGGTAGTGGCACCATAATGCTGAGAATTGAGAATGCATAGAAAGACCTGAACATTTGTGTTCATGGCTTAAATTATTTTGTTGAGAGAAGTTGATAAAAATTGCATTCCTTAGATGTTGAAGGCTTGAAGAAACAAACAAGAAAAGAATAGCAGTACAGTGATAGTGACAGATATTTTTTTGCTAATCACTGACCTTGGGGGGAGAGGTTCACATATTCAAATCTCAATTTTAAAAAGAAAAAAAAAAAACTAACAACACAGATCTTTTTATCCCATATGATATATCTGTGCTAGTATATATTGTCTGATAACTAAGTGCCACAAAATACACTGACATTTGTACAGAAGTGAAAATTTCCAACATATATTACTTTTACAAAGTGCTGTTTTATTCCTCTGAGTTCTCAGCTCAAATTTAGATCTCAATCTTTTGGAGCGTGAAAAACATGGCACATCCTGGTCAAACTCTGGTACCAATTTAGTTCACTTTAGATTTAAGGAACAGGGACTCTGTGGTTTTCCTCGGTAAGCTATCTCCCTGGAAACTTTAATCTAAATACCTTCAGAAAAAAATTCCTGTAAAAAGAATATAATGTGATCTATTTCTTTCAGACATAGATTAAGTGGATGTTATGCAGATTTTAAATCTGAAAAAATTATGACTTAATTTGAGTGAAACATAAATGAGGGAAACATAATCATTGCAAATTATTAATGCAATAATTTGTGCATCATTTTTAAGACACAAATATCTGCATTTAAAAAGAACTTTAAAAATGCCTACAAAATAACAACAAAAAACATATTGTGGTTTAATAGTTATCATAATCGTGCACCCCGGGATGCAATTTGTTTTATTTATTACCTGATCAATAAAGAATAATTGTTCTGTATGGATCAAACAGTCTCTATTCACAGCTAACCTGTGGAAGTATTAATAAATACAGAGAATTACTCAAAATCCCAAAGCTGTAAAGGTGTGTTTTTATGTTTAAATAATTTATGCTTGGGAACAAAAACTGGCTCAAAGTTATTAACAGTAAAGTTACAAACTTGCTGACTATACACAAAAGACACAAGTTAATGCATTTACATTTGTATAGCTGAATGATTTATAGCCACATTAATCACAAAAGTGGGAACACATAAATAAATTAATATTATTACACGTGTGTTACTGTTTTCAGAAACAGACTCACACATTGATGAACACAGTTGCTACAATCTCTATGTAGGCATAGTTTGCTGTTTGACTTTTTCCTACATTATAGATTACTGACAACACTCGTTTTTATATCTGAATCTCAGCGCTTGCAATCCTGCTGATTCTTACATTTCCTCCTCCATCACCCCACAGGCTGGCATGCAGCTTCATTCAGGCATGGTTTATTGTTCTCCAGATCACCCTGAGTCAAAAGAGAAACATGATCACAACTCCAGGCTTATATCTCAGTGGGGCTTCTATGTTACGGAGAGGGAGCTTCTGAAGTTGTGAATTAGAGGAACAAAATTTGCTATAGGGATTAAAGGTTCACATGACAGATCATAAGTTTGAATCAATGTGTTCTTGGACTGGTTATGTATCACGTCTGGATAATTTATCACAGTAGAAAATCACACAAAAAGTAATTTAAAAACAAGATATATAATTTAGCTACTTTCATACTATGTGTTTTTGTGTGTGTAACAAATTCAACTCCCGGTCCTGGCAACCTTTGTCACATGTCCTCACCCTGTCTGCCTACTAAATTTGTTAATCTTAGTCAAGTAAATTATTTGGTCCAAAGTATTGCAAAGTAGTTGGGCTGGCTCTTTTAAATTACAGTGGGTCCAACTACAGTAAATGAGTTGAATCAACCTTGATAAATTAAATTGAGCCAACAGATTTGCTTTAAATTGGATTAACCATAATATATTAAGTTCAGTCAACACGTTTGATTTAGAATCAACCATAGAATAATCATAATAACATAAGTTGAGCCAACACAATTGCTTTACATTGGAATAACCTTAATTAATTAAGTTGACCTAACACATTTGCTTTAAATAGGAATAACGGAATTACATGGTGCTGAAATAAAGCAAAGTAATGCTTTATTTCAGCATTACTTTGCTGAAATAATGCTGAAATCATTATTTCAGCAAAATAAGAGGAAATCATCCTCTTATTTTGCTGTTCCATGAGATTTCCTCTCATGGAAAGGAAATCATCCTTTCCATGATTTTTATGTGTTCATCCAAAGAGTTATTTTTTTCAGTGTGTTTATATCTAAAAGAGACTGAAAATCCAACAGTAATACTGAAGCAAATGGAAAAAACACACTTGTCATGAAAATGTCTTGTTAAAATGCAGTAAAGAGACAAGACACAATTTGTTTTAAATGACTATGCAAATATCAAACCCCTTGATACTCACATTGACTCTTGGAAACAAATCAAACATTATCTATTTAAGGTAAACTGCAACTAGAGTGCCTGACATTAGAAAAATAACAGACAAAAAGGTTTTTCAAAAATGGTAGTCTAATTAAAGTTAGTAGAATATCTAATTAGTGTGGCAGTTGTACTTATATATATATTTTTCCTGATGAACAGGGATGCTTCAGAGGTGTGAAAATATTGTTGCCGACAGCAGGTCGAGTCGACGTGATTTTGTGCGGCTGCTGTAGGAAAGTTTAAAGTAGGGCAGCATAAAGACAGAACAAAGGATGAAAAACACGCCTGGGTAACTTTTCCTTTAAAAATACATGAGGCAGCTGCTGCCACTCCCCACCTATCAAACATTAAGGAGCAGCGGAAAAGTTGTTTACTGCGCAGGCTCATAAATGGTTGAGAGATGCATTATGGTAAACACAAACACACCTGAAAATATGTTTTCTTTGACAAAGCTTTGTTGTATTTTTAGCTGCGACATTGTTGTCACTTTTTGACAGCTGCCCACTTAAAACAAGTAAGTCATAATGAGCGACGTTACACTAGGGAATTAAAGTCATATCAAACTATATTCTCTGTGTTTTTGTTTATTAATTGACATCGTTTAAAGGTTGTGTAAACCTTTATATATGGTAAAACTACAGCAAAGTATAGCTGTTTTCATGTGATACATTCATGCAGAATTTCTGATCTGACAATAGATATTTTTAAGGTGACCCCTTATGCTTCCTTGAAAAGATTAGGCTAGGTCTATGGGCTATACAAAATATGTTCATTAAACGTTTTGCATAGAATCATTCAGTCCTTTCAGAATGAGTTATTTTAAGGCCTCTTGTCACTTTAAATCCAATTAAGCTGCTGCTGACAATGCATCCCAATCTATTGTTTACATTCACATGCAAAAATAGCTGCAAACAGTTGCGCAATTACACAACTCTACATTTTTAAAACGCAGAAGTGGAGCCTCCTGCACAACCAACAAGAATACAGCAAGTGGTTTCTGAATGGTAAGTCAACAAAACACTTATCTTTTCCAGCAGCCCATGTATAGGGCAAACAACGGTAAGACCTTGAGTTCAGCTTGGGTTGCTAGGTATAACGGGCCTGAGCTATGCTGCTGTTACTTGGTGAGGGGCAGTGCCAGTTGGTTTGTGATGTTACAAAGAGAAGACAACTCCAGAAATTGTGACACACTCAGTTAGTCTAAGATGCAAACATTTTTTTCCCCATAAGACAGAGAGTATAAAATTGTGAGTGAAAAGTACAGCCTAAGCGAAAGCTCAATGCTAACATTTTCTCTGGGTTTTCTTAGGGTAGTGTTGTAGTCTGTTCCAAACTGATATTGATATTGCTTTTTTCTTAAACCAGAAGACATTAGCCTGAAGACTAGGCTAATGATTCTTGTTATTAGCCTTAAGACAAAGTTGAAATGGGAGTTTTTCTCAAGTGAAGACAGTGAGTTTTGATGTAGCAGCAAGTACTGTAGATACTTCTATAAATCCACTGACGCTGCAGTTTCAGACACTTTGTTAACAACATTTGGAATACTGCTTGCAAATGCGGTTTGACAGCAGAAGCTCTCAATCTCATGAGGCAGTTACGGTCACCACCACACCATCTACATTAGTAAATAATTGATGGAATTTCTAATTGAACTCATCACCTTATCGCTTCCTTTTGGCTTCAAGTCAGTATGGAGAAAAGGTTGACTCTTCCAGCTGAATCCTATTATGAGAACTCAGCTATCCTGCACCTTAACTTGAAAATTACATTAGAAGAAAAATACATATCCACATACAAGAAATATTAAAGGGTTAGGTCAGATATTTTAAAGGGATTTTCTATAGAGTTGTTATTGGTAATTGTTCCCTTACCCATAGTCAGAGGTTACACAAGACTTTTTTGTTGCTTGACTGATTTTTTTTAAATGATAAAAATGACATATTCAGTAGTATTTAATGTTAAATAATTTTAATTAATATTCAATTGGAATAAGCTAAACATAGCACTTACATTGTGCTTTGACACATCTAGCAGAATACATGGAACTTTTTCTCCACAGTTACAATAATCTCACTGAGGCTCCAGTAACTAAGTATAAAGAATGAATGTACATCAATGCACCAAAGACCATTTGGTGCAATGAACCAAATGCTCTGATGGGAATATTTTTTGATTAATTTATTTACTTGTATTCTGTGCGCAAAGTTGAAAATATCTGTGCGTCTGCACCAAGTGATCAAGAATATGAATTGTAATTTGTCAAAATGACGGCTGTTTTTCCATCACAGCAAATGGAGGAACTGATGCCTATGGAAGACTGGCATATCACCAAGAAATTGTAGTAAAAGTAAATAAATACTTGAAGCAGTGGAAGCTGATAGGATATCATAGTCTGATTTTAGACTTTTAAAAAAGCTAAAAAGGAAATTGTTCGTAGCTGTGGGAAATAACACTATGTTGAAAGATTTTAAGAGTCTGGAAACCATGGCCGGCAAACTAAGCATCCACCTAGGGTACCAGCTGTCCCTGCTGTCACACAGAATTGGTAATGGTTTTCTGTTCTTCCTTAATGTTACTTTACATATTAATTAGTGCTTAGTTTAGATTTATCTTTATCTTTGAAATTATTTTGATTAGTCTGACTTTTTAGTTAACTATTTGATGTGCACACATTTAGTTAACTTTATTTGTCAGTTCTTTGTATTTTTTGTTAAAGACAAACAATTAATTTCTTCCCTTTGAGTTATTAGTTTCCTTTGGACCTGCCCCTGGAAATTACAGATGAGCTCCAGCTGACTGAGGTCCATTCATGGCTGTCAGACTTCCTCAGCAGGCCGGTCAATTTGTTCACCAGGGGAAGGGGACATTTGGCTTATGCTTTATTTTGACCATTTATTTATTGTTTCTTCTTTTTGAAAGTTCGTTTAAATTTGATATTTATTTAATTTAAAGATTTAATAATATTCTCACCAGTATTTGTCAGGTTCTTATGTATTTAGTTACCCCCTTGTGTGTGTTGGCAGTGGTCTGATTAGCCACTATTTAAGTTCCCCTCATGTCTTGTTGTTAGGTCAGTTTGTGCTTGAGTTCCTTTTGTTACCACCTGAGTTATACTTTGTTATGTTGACCTCAGTTTTTGGGCCCAATTGGTCATTTTTGAATTATTTTTGGATATTTTTTGCAATAAACTGGGATTATTCTTTGAAATTCTTTTACGACTCTTCAGCTGGTCTATGCAAAACCCTCACAGCCACTAAGGGGCCCCCTCAGTGGAGCTGACTTTTTTTTTAGCAGGAATTGCACACTTCATCGGCAACATGAGCTGCTGTGCAATGTGCAGTGCACATCCAAATGTCGAAAGCTCCGGTCAGAAGTTAAGTAAGCATTTGTGGCTAAAACAAACATTATTTTTACATCAACTTCTAAGTTATGTGAAACTTCTGTTAAAATCATTTGAAGGCTCAGAATCAGTCCAGTATCAATCCACATTCTCAGGGGAGAAAGACTCACCTGGTATAAATTACATTTTTAGCTATTGGAGTAACTCTTATGAGAAATTGATTTAATCAAAGAATGTCATGAATATGTGTGTATGTTAAGTAAGGCTGCACTGATTGCAGTTTTCTGGCCGATCCCTGGTTACCGATCTTTAAAAAGGCTGACCTGCCGATTTTGATTTTGGCAGATATACATTTTTTTTGTCTGAAATGTCACTTAATATAGCAAGAAAGTCACTAAGTTGGCAACAGTGGGGCAAACATTCTTAACTGCAAACGTACAAACTTGACCTGGTGGGTCGGTCTGTCAGTCAAACCTCTCACTAGAGCACAATAGGACAGAGACTGATTTTTAAACCTTTGCTAACGTAGATAAGGTTAGAGGATGAGATGGGATTCACGTGTAAGTATCAGGGAATCACGATTCCCCAAAATTAAGAAAATTGGCACCCAGAAATCAACTGGTTGATAAATCAGTTGGCCAAGCAATAAATATATCCTTTTATACATGTATATAATGTAAACAGCCCTGACAGAGTTGCAATAAGTTATAGCAGGTGTGTGAATAATCTAAAGATCAGGCAGCTGATTGCAGCAAGTCCATGTTGTTAGCAGAGGGCCCCAAGGAGGCTTGGACAAGGCCTGCTGGCAACAGTTTGGAATTGTGAAGTCAAACCCAACAATGTCTGTTCTTCATTTAGAGACCACTGTTTATGTCAAGTTGGCAGATACTGTATGCTCCAACTAATTAGTCCACCGTCTAAACTTTTGTATTTTGCATCAGTTATACAGTAATATGTTATTGTAATATGTCCAGGAGTCATAGTTCTTTGAAAATTGTCATTGCAGACTTATTATTGTACAGGGAGCAAATCCGTTGATGAGGCAGTTTGATGAAGTTTTACATCTAATGCACTGTGTGAAGATTTATTTTTCCAACAAGCTAATCGTTTTTTGACAACTTTCTACTACAACTAAGGAAAGCATTACTAATAAGTTTTGTAAAGAGCTCACAACCGAACATGATTTCAATGTACTACAAAATAAAAATACCCTTTACACATCAAATGCCAGAAAAGCATTGCAACTATAAGGTTTGAAAACTGAAATGTATTGCAGCTCTACTGTTTAGCTTTAATGCATTGGCATCAGCCCTGATTTTCACAAAGATGCATCCTTGGTTTTTGTTCTGGTTGTCATGGTAACAGGGGTGAATTCAGTCCTTGTTTTCTTTAATCGGCTGCTGTAATGCTGCAGGAGCTGAGTGGCAGTGTATCACTCTGTCAAATGGAAATGAAAGCAAAGATCAGCCCTAGGACTGTGCTGTCAGTAGGTTTGTGTGTGTGATGGTGTGTACTTTCAGTCAGGTGTGTGTGCTCCTGTCATAGTTTATGTTGGCTGTGTAATCACCAGGTTCATGGTGTGTCTTTGCTGTCAGCTGTGATGAACTGATGATTGTGAGGATTTGATTAAAAAGCACAATTTGAAAATATCAATTTCTTCTGTCGGTTTTCTTCTTTCTCAGCATATTTTTCTTTTTCCTTCTTATCCCTTTTCTCTTCAACATGATCTAATCTCCTTTTTTCCTTTTTTGAGAATTGTTCCCTTACATTTAAGTAAATTCAGTTTACTAGAACCTATATGAAATAATAATAATATCTTTTATTTAAAAAATCATGAATGTTCTTCTTTTTCATTCCTTATGTCTATCTCTCCTTCCAATCATGGTTCTGAATGACGAAATAATAGCTAATAATGTTATTAGCTACTGTGAAAAACTAGTCATATAATAATTATAAATTATGACATTAGAGGTTTTGAGATTACAACTACAATTGTTCAGTCTCCATAATTACAAACAAAACACAAATTGAGATATAATGTTCCTAATGTTCATAAGTTTGGTAATCTTGCACAAGTAGAATATATGTGTCCTAGAATCTTGTTTAAAAAGGTTGTCCTCTTTAATATAACATCAAATTTCTCTACGTTTTTTTTTTATTGCAAGCCAATTTAATGTCATCCAGTAAATTACTATATAAACAGCTTGTTCTCAAGATGTTCTGGTCTAAAAACAACAATGTTTGTTTTGTCTGAATTAAAACCAGAAGAAGGAAGCTCTCCAGATTTTTATGCATTTAATACATGTCTGTAGTTAATTGCTGGATTTTCTGTTACTCATCTTCCTCTTGACAATACTCTGTAGACTATATATGGAGTTCAGGTCAGAGCAGTTTTCTTGTACAACCATTGAACCAGCTTTTGGTACCTTTAGCAGAGTGGGTAGGTACTATGTCCTACTTGAGAACGCTTTCACCAGACTCTGAAGACTCTCCTGCGCGCTTACTGTACAGAACTGGCAGGTGACTGGGAGGAAGGATTGTCTGGGCTGATGCTGGCTGCCAGGGAGGTAACCCAGGAAAGCACCGGGTTTAGCCCAAATGAACTGGTTTTTGCACACTCCGTGAAGGGTCCGTTGGCTGTGGTGGCGGACGGGCTGAAAGAGCCTGTTCCACCAAAAAACTTGGTAGATTATGTTAATGGTTTTAACTGGTATCGGGCATGGGAACTCGTTAAAGAGAAGTTGACTGTGGCACAGGAAAAAATTAAAAGCTTGTTTGATCGGCGTGCAGAGGTGCGCACATTTCTGCCGGGTGACCAAGTGTTGGCTTTGTGTCCAATTATGACTTCTCCTTTTCAGGCAAAATTCACTGGTCCATATATAGTTCTGGAGCGGGTTTCCGATCAGAATTATTTAATATCTATGCCAGAGCGGAGAAAGAAAATCCAGTTGTGTCATGTCAACATATTAAAACCATATTATGCTCGTGATGATCTATTTCAGTCACAGTGTAATGTTGCCACGCCTGCATGTGCCGTAAACAACCTTGTTGGGAGGAGTGAGACTTTCAGCACCACGGACAGCGCACTGTCACCTGTGGGGAATGACAATGATGTGGATGTATTGGACAGCTCTCTGATTCATGGGCGTCTTAAGAACTATGAAACTTTGGGCAAGTTGGACACGTTGTTGGCTCACTTACCTGCAGGTCGTGCTAAACAGTTAGCAGAATTGATAAGGGATTTTACATGTCTATTTTCAAACACGCCTGGTCGTACACATTTGATTGAACACGACGTGGATGTGGGTGACGCTAAACCAATAAAGCAGCGGTTTTACAGGGTGAATCTAGAGAAGCGCAAGCGCTTGGATGCAGAAGTGGATTACATGCTTCAAAATGGGATTGCAGAACCAAGTATGTCCAGTTGGGCATCGCCTTGTATTCTGGTCTCCAAGTCTGATAACACTCTACGTTTCTGCTCAGACTTTCGCAAGCTTAACGCTGTTACAAAACCAGATTGTTTCCCGTTGCCGAGAATGGATGATTGCGTCGACCAGGTGGGTTCTGCTAACTTTGTCAGTAAATTTGACCTTATAAAATGTTACTGGCAGGTGCCATTGACAAAGCGCGCACGTGAAGTGTGTTGGCGTTTGTCACAGTAAAGCATCATCACTATATAGCTGCCAGTAGGTGGAAGCATGGAGGCCCTACAATTATCTGGTATATGGCTGTGTTGACCATGGACCTTAGAAAACAGAATGGACCAACACCAGGACATGACATGATGCCCCAAATAAATAACTGAATTGAGAAATTCACACTGGACTTCAAACAATCCTATTTCTGCAGACCATTTGACCTTGATTTCTAAATAAATACATTCTTAGCTTTAATGTGAAAAGAGGACTTTGGACAACTGAGTAGCAATCCAGTTCTTTATCTCCTTAGCCCAGGTAAGACACTTCTGACATTGTCTGTGGGTCAGCATTGGTTGGACAGAAAAAGAAAGCAGCAGCCTGAAAGAATTTAGCATTTCAATCCCTGGCGCTTCTGTTTCTTTTTCTACCTCACTTTTTCCTTCTACTCAACTTTCCATTAATATACTTGAATAAAGAACTCTGTAAACAAACACTGCAAAAACACAAAATCTTACAGAGTATTATTTCGTCTAGTTTCTAGTGCAAATATCTTACTGCACTCAAAATAAGACAATACAAACTTATAAGTAACTTTTCAACTATTTCACATATTAAACTATTTCATTAAAACAATACATTTTGCCCATAATATGCATGAAATAATCTGCCAATAGAACTAGTACTTTTTTATCAATAGTAAGAAACAGACAACTTAAAACAAGCTACTATATTTTGTTACGTGTAAGTTAGTTTTCAAATGTAGTGAGATATTTGCACTAAAAACTAGATAAAAAATACTTAGATTTTGTGTTTTTGCAGGGCAACTTCCTTTCATTATCCAACCTGGCAAATTCTAAATTTTTTGCATCTTCAAATTGATATAAAGCCAACCACAAACAGCAGCATCATAAGTGAGAGTTGTGTTTTCACTGAACATGAAACAAAATTTAATTTGAAAAAAAAAAAAAAACAAAACGTAAAAATGAATTGTGAAAAAAAATTATGCAAACAAATGCACAATCATTTGAGATTCCTATTTACTTTACCTGTTAGAGATCAGTCAGAACTCTTAACAGGTTAAAACTGTCAGACGGTGTTATATTTTATGTAACGTTATTGCAGATCAAAGTGGAGCTTTATAGGTAAGAAAGAAACTGACTCCCAACAAGGGAGTTATCACCACTGATTCCTGTCAAATGTCTCCATGTCTTTTTGAAACGTTGCATCTTTAAAGTGAATGCACGTGTGTACGGGGATTTAATGGTGTTCTGTGCCTCTTCTGGCACCAGAAATGAGTTTTCTGCCAATAATCTAAGTGTGTGTGTGTGAATTTTATGTAGCTATTAAGTGTGTCTGCAGCTGTTGGCAGAAACACACATTTCCTCCTCTGCTTTTCCTCCTATAATTATTGCTGAGTGTTTTTGCTGCTCTGTGGCAGCTGGCTGACAGGGATATGTGGACACCTGGCTGCACATACACATCCACATACACATAACACTGCCACAGGCTGATGTATGCTAATTGAGGGTGTAAAAACTGCATAATATGTAGTTTCACCTCTGAAAAAAAAACATGCTCTCCAAGTTAATGTCAGAGTTTGGAAACAAGGAGTTATGCAGTTTTTTTAAACAGGTGTTTGTTAATTAGTTCATAATGTCAAACTCAAAAATTAAAGCATTTATTTGTGCTTTCTGTACGCAAATTACTCTCCCTTTTGTTATTTCGAAGTGTATTTTATTTGAATACTTTGGACTTGTGGAAATGACAACCTATTTCCTGTCTTCCGTGTCCTAAAAAGCAGTCACTGTAAAGTCGATTAAATACAAAAGGTGAATGTTACAGATTATCCACTTAAATACCAGATGTAAATGGGAGTAGACTCCAAACCAAACCTTTAATCCATTTTTTGTTTTAACCATATGATGTTCACATAATACTGGTGTTGAATTAAGATACAGTGGGGCAAAAAAGTAGTCAGCCACCAATTGTGCAAGTTCTCCCACTTAAAAAGATGAGAGAGGCCTGTAATTTTCATTATAGATATACCTCAACTATGAGAGACAAAAGGAGAAAAAAAATCCAGAAATTCACATTCTGATTTTTAAAGAATTTATTTGCAAAATATGGTGGAAAATAAGTATTTTTAAGTGGGAGAACTTGCACAATTGGTGGCTGACTAAATACTTTTTACCCCACTGTATATATATATATATATATATATATATATATATATATATATATGTATATATATATATATATATATATACCCCACAAAGTTGGGTATACCCCACAAAGTTTCCTCACCCTTTTGCAGGCTCTACTTATATCACTAAGTGAACCACAGTTTTTATCCATTTCTTATTGAATAAACATGTCTTTCTAACTGTTAGTTCAGTGTTTGGGTTTTGTACCAGAGAGCATAGCAAAACTTTACAAACATGACAAGAAGCTCTCTACATCTAGAATCAATTGGAAGACCTTCTCCGGTTTTTGCATATTTGTAGGGCATACATTTATCATACATGTATGCCTTACACCATGTCAATAAATGGATCGACATGGTGTTTGGAGCCACACTGGATTTGTAAATTTGACTTGCCTAACCAAGCCAGCAACGACACATCAAAGCACTGCCGGACACTTACAAGCAATGGTGCTTTCCAAACCTTTCGGGGAAACCAGAGTGGATCTACAGCTGAGCGAGCAAGTGCGCAGGGAAACGGAGCTCCACAATGAAAAGCTGAAGAAAAATATGGAAATCTTAAAAAGACTGATAGACTGTGTCATGTTTTGGGCAAGCAGGAACTTTCATTTCGGGGGCATAATGAAAGCGCTGATCCAAAAACAGAGGAAACTATGTGGATCTCTCATACCATCTCTCATTGCTGAAAGCAACACGGATTTACATTACCACCTGTCCACTAATAAAGTGTTTAGTGGGACGTCGGGCAAAATACAAAATGACCTGATCAGTGCTATTGCTGAAGTGATGGGGGAAGAGATCAGAAGGGAAGTTAATAAAGCACCGTTTGTCTCTGTTATGGTGGATGAGACGACAGACGCGAGTAAAGCAGTGCAGCTCACACTGGTTCTGCGTTATGTAACGGACACAGGTGTTAGGGAGCGGCTTGTCAGATTTGAAGATGTAACCAGTGGGAAGTGAGCCAATGACATTGCGGATTTTATCATCCGATTTTTGGTGGAAAATGAATGTTTGGGTAAAGTTGTAGCACAGTGTTTTGACAGCGCAGGGGTCATGTCTTCTCGATTAAATGGGGTGCAGGCTAAAGTTATGGAGAGAGCACCTTTGGCTTTATTAATACACTGCTATGCACTTTGGCTCAATTTAGTATTGACTCAGGGGGCCTCAAAGCTTAAAGAATGCAAGATCTTTTTCGCCCACCTCAATGGCCTTGCTGCATTTTTTCCTAGATCGCCTTGGTGCATGCAACTACTGGACGAAATCTGCCAGCGACGTCTCCCTCATGTGGCACCAACACGGTGGCAGTAGACATCCAGAGTGGTCAATACAGTCTTTGAGAAGAGAGATGCTCTAAAGGAACTGTTTCATCACATTCTGGAGCATCATGACGAGTATGATGAGAACTCTGTGCACTATGATGATGGATTTAAAGCAGGTCTGGATGATTTTGAGTTTAGTTTTTTGCTTCACACATTTAATGGCATTTTTGAGCACTCATATGTGCTCTTTTGAATACTACAAGACAAAAAACTGGATGTACAGTTTTGTCTGGCAAGGGTAAAGGAGTTTTGTGACACAGTTGAGCAAGAGAGAGGAGCCGATACGTAGAAATCTACGAGGCTACTGAATGCACCGCAGGCGCTCCGAGAGCACAAAGAAGTCCAGCGCGAGATCCTCGCGCGCACTACCACCAACTCCACGGCAGGATTCTTGACAATATTATTTGCCAGACACAGACCAGATTTCAAGACCACAAAAAACTGATCTTTGTCACCCTCCTCGACCCCCAGAGGTCTCGGGAATACCAGAAAAATTTCCCGCATGTAGCCTTTTCCAACTTAGCACAGAGCCGCGGAACACTTTTTGATCTTCCTTGGCTAAGAACAGAACTAACTGTAATGTATGCCATGGATGATTTCACAGGAAAATCTTCCACTGATCTCCTTGACATCCTTCAGCAGAAAAATCTGAATGAGAGTGTGAAGCAGCTATACACATTTGTGTGTTTGGCGGTGACCATCCCTGTGTCTACTGCTTCTGTAGAATGGACATTCTCAGCCCTTAAGCGAATTAAAACTTATGCCAGAAATACAACAGGGCAGGCTCGACTTTCAGCATTAGCTTCAATGGCAAAGCTAAAGCCAAAGTGGAAATAAATACTGCATTCAACCAAAAGGACTTCTTCATGGAACTGAAACGCCTGGATAATCTGCACAACAGAATAATTGAAATCTTCTTGAGGAAAGAAAGGAGGATGGATTCTGTGTACAAATAATCAGGATTTTTGGTGAGTAAAATGTCGCTATATTCCTAAATAATATTGCAATTTTACGTGGTTATTTTTGATTCTTTTTTTATATGTGTTGCAGCTGTACCCACAGTAGAAGTTTTATAGCCATAAAATAGTTATTGAGGGTTGGATTAAGTAGAATTTTACTTTGTAACATTATGTATGTACATGTGTATCTATGATCACCTGCACAGCAACTTGCTATTATCTTTTATGTCTGTTGCCATGGTTACAGCTCTCAGTGGTGTTGAGAAATCCCCAAAATGTCTCTCTCAACTCAACACTTTCCATGACCTGCCAGGAGAGAGAGCGATTACCACAGTTTCTGCCTGTGTAATCATACATCCATTCTGAGCCAACCAAGTTGAAGCCTGTAGCTCTGCCAAGATGGCATGCTGAAATAAAACTCAGTCTGCATGTTCACAAGGGGAGATGAATTGTCTGCATAATGAGGCCATCACAAGTTGAACAGATAAGTCTAATTTCGCTCAAAGTTCCCATTTCAGAAAACCTCGAATTCACCATCTCCCTTTGCTGCTCTTCAGTGTGCAGATGATCCTGTCTGCCTACCGCAAGGACCAGACCCACTCAATCAACCTTTTCATATTGTTTAAATAAACTTTATTTATCTGATTTTCCATTCTCCCGGTAGTGTTTTGCATGTGGGTTAAAAAACTGGAACCCATCATGACAGAACACTCAGGCCAACAGTCAAACCCTGCAGACATTATCAGGAGAACTTTATCAGAACAGCATTCATTAATACAGTCCCGTGATTCCGCCTTCGGGAACTAAGCACTTGTCAAGCTGAAACTAATCAGCAATTATCAGAGTTGACTAACTTTTTGCAAAACTCTGTTCAGCAGTCCACAGCTCCAGATCCAGTTCCTGCTTTCGACCCTGTTCCGCTGGTCCACTCCACGTTTGCCGAGATCTGTCATGCAATTTCCTGCCAAAGATAGATACACTTTATTTTCAAAAGAACACTAAACACTGGAACTGATAAAATAAACAAAACAACCAAACACAAAAATAAAATTGATTCTCTGTCTCCATTAACAAAAAACGTACTTGAATAAAAACATAAAGCCAAAGTGGAAATAAATACTGCATTCAACCAAAAGAGTGCAGATTATACACCATACGTACGTACACCATATTAACCTTCAGTAATCATTAGATTTAAATAGAGAACATCTGACTACCTGATGCAATAGTTCACACACTTCCCCCTTGACAATCTTAGAATGTTAATCGTTTTAAGATTGTCGCTTGCGATTTCGCAACCGATCATCCTGTAGTGCAGTGGTCACCAACCACTGGGCCTGATATTATTTTTCAAAATAAAAGCTCCTCCAGACTCAATACATAGAACGGACATATTTAATTATTTCTTGCGCAGCCCGGTGCCAATTGGTCCACAGACCAGTACTGGCCGATTTTACACTAAAATCATTGTTTCTTTAATTTCAACCTGGGCCCGCAGCATCTTGCCTCACCACCTCATAACAAGTAATAGTTATTTTATGGGCTAAACTGTACCATTTGTCAATTCTATGACATGAAAGATAATTTATAATCTCTCTATAAATTAATGAAAGATTATAATAATGATTAGATGTGAACATTGTCTCCATTGCTAAAGAATCAAAGCACATTAGAGTTTTTAATGTGTTTTATTATGGATTCCTGTGATAGATCAGCATAGGAAAATATTGTTTGGTGTTCATTTTTTAAATAAAAGTCAAAATAACTAAGTGTAATTTAAATTATTATAGACACATTTTTAAAAGACAAGAATTAATAAAGTTTAATTTAATTGCAACCAAATGTGAATCTCCAACTTTAGAATAACTGCAAATCCTATTTTTAAATCAGGTAAATGTAGCTACAATTTTCAAATAAATATGAAATTAATTTAATGTAAATTTTAAAAATTGGTCCTATTTGTGTTTTTATGGCACAAATATTCAATCACTGAAGGTAGAACATGCAAATTCTCTCGTGACACATTTATTTGTAACTCTGGATAAAGTTTAATTACAGAAGTTAACAGAGTTTGAACTTTTATGTTCATTTCAATTGTTTGTCCTGTTTAAAAAAGGATGTGGAACAGAATGTTCAACCTAATTTAGAGGGTTTTAGCTTCTTTGTATCCTCCAGATAGTCTGCGTTTGGTACCAGATGAGAAAGACTTCATTGGTGGAGTGATGATGGAACCAGGAGATTAAATATTTCTCTATGAAGAATATCAGAGACTATCTGATTTTTGGAACAATAAAATCTACACAACTACAGGGAGATCCTGTGGAATTTTGACATTGTGAAACCTTCAGAATACAGGAATGGGTCCTTTTCTTTCTGTGTATTATCCAAATCACATAAACCAACAAATTTAATCAACACACAGGCCTCTCTTAAAAATCTGCAGCAATAACAATGCATTTATATGCTGCTGGGAAGGTATAAAAGAGTGCATTCATGAGAGGCATACTATATTTTCTCAGATCTGAGCCAAGTTTTTCTTTTAACCAAAGTTGTGGAAGCATTAAAACACATTTTAGCTATCACAGATGAAAACATTTTTGAGGAAACTTGATGATCCACAGTAAAAAAAAAAGTTGCCAATTTTTATGACAGCATTTAGGAGTTTTCTTTGTGATAACATTGATAAACACAAAGAAAAAAACCTCAAAAATTAAATCATCTTTTGATGCAGAAAAATCCATCCTTTAAAATCTTTAACTTCTGTACATTTATTAATCATTAAGATAGAATTGTTAAATTCTAAATTATTTATATGCACACCTTACAATTTTGGCAAACACCTGGAGCCTCAGCATTATAATTAATATTTAACCTTCACTTTTTAGGTTGATCTGTCAACCTCTAATTCATAAATTTCTGTTTCCATTCATCCATTTCCTGAACCTTCTCAGTCCTTTCAGTGTCATTGGAGGGGCTGTTTCTAACTGTCAATGGGCAAGAAACGAGGTATACCATGGACAGGTTACCAGTCCATTACAGGGCAACATAGATAGACAAGACACATACACACAGAGACCTAAGAGTAACTTAAAGCATGTAGTAAACCTAACTTGCATGCTTTTGGCCCAGGAGATAACCAGTGGATGCACAAGGCCAACATGCAAATTCCAGCCAAAAGATTTAGAATATTGGAATGAAGACAAGATTTGTTTAGATTCATGAAGAAGCTGGGTCAATTTAACATTTATCAACAAACATGGAGCTAAAACCCAAAGACATTTCAGACAGTCTGCACTTTGATGAGGTGCAGAAAGCTGCTGACAAATGAGAATTTAAACAGAGCAACTGCAGATATGTGGGCCACATGGAATATGTTTGGCTTAATCTGATTTTCACACAAAGAGGTGTGTAGGAGGGGTGACAATTGTACCATCTGCTAAATGTATGCCTGTGAGTGTACGCGGGTGCACTCACGTGCATGTATGTGTAGACTCAGGGTTCCTACAATTTTGGACTCATCTTGATCCTGAGAACTGGATTTTTGGCAGAACAAAAGCTATTGATCTGTCACTCTACATGCACAGTAAGCATATTTGCATACAATGAGAGGAGGTGGAATTTTTAGATAATTATATAACATAGACTGAAAGATGTGGAGAAAAAGGTTTATGTGAACACTGTCTGGCTGGCTGGCGACCAAACACTGCAAAGACCAAGACTTTGTTAGGGTAGAATGATTACCACTCAGAATGGAGACACCTGTAGACTGCTATCAATACTTTTCTAAGTTCCAGTTTTAGAGGACAGAAATATGTGGGAAATTATCTGTGACTTACAGAACTTAAGCAGATAGCTAGCTGGCTTGTCTATTCCTGCCCTCATGTACAAGCAAGCACACAGAGAAGATGGTTCTTTTAATACATATGTTTCAGAACAGTGTCAACACAAATTGATAATGACATGCATTATTGAAGAAGTATCTGTGTAGAACATTGAACTATTATGTCATACTATTGATCATATGCTGTGTATTAGGAACAAAATAACTTTGAAACTAACACACCATTTTAATCTTGTTTGATGTATAAGGTGTAAAGCTGAGAGATGGAGGTTAGGATATTTTTCTTCAGCCTGGAACTTGGGATTTGTTTAAGCATGTACCATCTTGCTTTATTCTTAAAAATAAAAGTCCATAGAGTATCTTCTTAATTAAAACAAATGCGCAAATTTTGGTTTTAAAAGTTTGACTTTAGCTGCTAATTTGAGCAATAACACAAGGCCGCTGGCTAAAACAAAATAAGAGCACAAATGGTTATGGCTGCATTAGTCCTTAGTAAGTACTGAACTTTATTCAGTGTAGCTTTAGTGATTAACTCTGCCAGCTGACTAGCAAAAAAAAACTTGGTATAGTTAATCTTATTCTTTATTTATTGCTGTTAACACTTGAAAAATTTTCAGTGTGAACCTTCATATTTGTTGCTGCTTTTATACCTGAATTTACTTTTTGCGAGATAGTAAAACTTGTTTCTATTCAATTCTATTCCAAAAATTTCACATTTGAGATGTAAAACTTTGTAATTTGATCAAATGAGTCAATTGAATTAAATTTTTTTGTTGGTGTTAATCCAAAACATTTAGAGACAAAAGCAGCATAATTAGGTTTGTTCCTTATATGATCACTCAATTAGACAAAAGACAGAATTGCAGGTGAACATTTATGAGATCCACAGCTCTTCGCACCGTGGTGTTGTGTCTTTCTAGCTAGTTTTTTGGCTATAATCTATTCTTGTATGAGACTTGTTACAGTGTCTCCTGCCACAGTGACAAAGCAAGCTGGCAAAAATAATGGTTTAACTTTATTACCCTTAATTCAATCATGATGAAGATAAATTAGAAGTTCAAAACCTAAATCAATATCTGCAGTCCCACAAATGCCTGACTGAGAGTTAAAACATGATCAGATTTAAAAGGAGTGTTAGATCAGGGAAACTTCAATGATTGTTACCAGGGCTAAGTTCTAGTTCTTACAATGTGTTTGTTTGTGCAGCTGGTGAGGATTTCATCTTACCCGGTCTTTCTATCTGAAGTCCAAGTCACTAAGTCAATACCTGCAGTTATTCCTAAATCAGGAACATTTGCTAAATCATTTAATTTCCAATTGTAGTGGTTTAGAAACACAAGATCAATTGCATCTTTTTCTGTAACAATAGTTATAATATTCAAACTGAGAAGCTTGATGTTAGAAACCTAGAGAAAAAATTTAATGTACTGTGAATGTCTTCATCAGCCTTAAAAGCAGATTTCAGAAACCCTGCATACTAGCAATCAATATTAAAGTCTGCAATTTAGTGTGTTTTCCACACCGGTTCACAAAAAATATATTATCTGCGATAAGCAAATTTCGAAATAGTTTAGGGAAAATTAAATGAGTAGGTCAACTGTGAACACTCAAGATATTGTCCACAATCAATTTGTGTATTTTAGCTAGACATTTTCGGATAAATCAGATAACACCAACTGAAGATATACTGTAAAAGACAACATGTCATTGTCAGAGTAATAACACATAGTAACCATGCAGACAATAATAATAATAATAATAATAATAATCATCATCGTTGTCGTCGTCATCAAACCACAGATAGCTGCAGCCAATGGCAGCAAGTAATTCACATCATAAACTAGAAATGCAAACATTCAGATTTGATCATAAATCACAGTTCACAAACATCTATCATGCACCTATTGAACAGGAAGACAAGACCACACACTTCATTATCACTTTTAAATGTTTGACGTATTCTTTAAATGAGGACCAGGTTGTCTTAAAATTTTCATGCTGATTGCCTCTGCTGCAACTTACTGTTTCCAAATGGAACACAAAGTATTTCTTTATTCCACTTGTTAAAAGTAGGAGATTTGTCTGATTTTTAGTGAAGTGTGTGCAAAATCAATCTCTAATCTTCTTTATGATTACTACCTATTGGTAGAATTTCAACTACACCATGTTCCAAATTATTATGCAAATAGGATTTAAGTGTCACAAAGATTATTTTTTTTGTTGTGCTATTAAATTTATAGATGGTATTGTGTGTCAGGGCTCTTTAATCACTATAATTAATTTCAGAGAGCTGGTTGATTAGTTTGTCTGGTGAGCTCAATTAAAGAAAATCTACTTAAGAAGGTTGTTACACATTATTAAGCAGGCCACAGGTTTCAAGTAATATGGGAAAGAGAAAGGTATAAAAACATTAGATATTTAATGAAAACTGAAGCATTATCACAACGGGAAGAGATTTGTGGCTGACTCAGAACAAAGATGGGTTTCTACAGATAAAGGCATAATGAGGAAGGTTTCTGGTAGACAAATTCATCGGATTAAGAGAGCAGCTGTTAAAATGCCCTTAGCAAACAGTTATTTGAAGCTGCTAGTGCATGAACCTACTATTGGGCCACCCCTAAGAAGTGCTCACAAGCAGAAATGGTCACAGTGGGCCCCAGCCATACATGAAGATTAATTTTCAAACAAACTTGTTCACTGATGACTGCTGTGCAACCCTGGATGGTCGAGATGGACACAGTACTGGATTGGTGGTGGATGGCCACCACATCCCAACACACTGAAAAAAACTCTTCATTATCTTCATGGATCAACTTAACAAGTAGAGTGAAGGTATCACTGTAACATAAGATGGTTTCAACTAAATTTGCATTAATCTTAATCAAGTAAAGTAAATTATTTGGTCTGAAACATTTTAAGTTAGTTGGGCTGGCTCTATTAAATTACATTGGGTCCAACTATAGTAAAAGAGTTGAATCAACCTTAATAAATTAAATTGAGCCAACTCATGAAAATTAAGTTACCTCAACAAACATGCTTCATCCTGGAAGAAAGCTATTTAATCGTGTGGAAATCCTTTCCATGATTTAATTACATTAATTCAAAAACATTTTTTAAGTTACATTACATTAAGTGTTTTAAGACAGGACTGGGCGAAAGGGTGGAAAGAACACTCAACAATTAGAAAAGGTACAAAAGAACTGTATTTTCAAAATTGTTGTCCATTCTCTTTTACATTTAAATGTGAACTTGCAACTTAATTTACCAAGCTCACAAAAACAAAATAATGTATCTAATTAAAAAAACATACATGCATATTTTAAAATTACTTGATTTTTTTGTCAATTTAAATCTGACAAACTGAAGTACTTGTCGACTTGAAGTCAGCCAGCATATCTGTTTATGATGATCCTACCTTTGGAAAATTTTCTGCAAAGAAGAGTCTCTAGGGGCAGACCCACTTTAGGGACTATTTATTCTTTGTGGTATTCAAATACCTAAGGAAATTGGAAGGTAGCAAGTTCAAGAGTCAAACTCAAACACCCCCTTCTCTAAAAACATTTAGAAAAAACCTAAATCTTACCAAGTATTTTTAGTCTAGCTAGTCTAGTTTCTAGTCCAACCACCCCATTCTTGATGTACGGCAAAACTAACTAGCAAGATTTAGGAGCTGGTTTTAAGTCAATCATTTCTTAATATTAATGGAAAAAGTACTAGTTACACCTGCAGATTATTGCACATATGTTTTCCATGTTAAAAATGAAACAATCTACCAGTGGAAGTAGTACTTTTTAATCAATGTTAAGGAATTATTGGCAAGTTAGTTTTGTCTTAATTCAAGAGTAAGAAGATATTCACATGAGAAACTAAGCAAAAATGTTTGGCAAGATTTTGTGGTTTTTTTGGTGCATACAGATGCATCAACTGCAGATGCATAAGCCGGTTTAAAAAAAGAATTTAAAAAAACCAAACAATGACAGCCCTGTGGAGATCAGTTCTACAATATGTTTTCCGTTTTGTCTTCCTGAAGTTTTGAAGAGTTAGCACTTACAGTAATATTCACCTTCATCGGAATTTATTTTGAACAGTTAAAACTTTTATTTCAGATTTGTGGCAAAGTAGAAACCTACATCTTATCAAATGTATCCAAAATCCTTTTCTGCTACATTATAGTTTTTTTTACATATTTTAAAAATGTTTGTCACAAATTGTTCATAAAACTCCTTCAAACCTACATCAGTGTCAGTTGAAAGAAGAATGACAATTTCAAGCAAACATTTAATTGAAATACATTGCTCTATAAAATACCACTTTCCATTTGCTGCATCGCATAAAAAAAGAGATAAATCCTGGGATAGCGTCTTAAAGGAAACTCAAAGGCTCATAGAACTGTGCTGCTAAATATTCATGAATCACAACAGAGCAAATACTTTCACATTTACATTTAAAGCAAGTCATGGTAGGAATTTTAAAGGTGAGCTGTCTCTAGATAGTTGCGAGGTTTTCAGCAATTAAGTGCATACACTTGGAGCTATTAGTTACTAAGCATGTAAATCTCCATGTAAAGTCTGGTTTCAAGAGTTTCTCTCAAAGCAGCTCTGTGGCCAAGAAAATGTCATAACTATCGGATGAAATATTAGTGCCGGGAATGAGAAAGCTGGAAGAGGACAAAGGGAAGAGAGATGAAGGCCAACATGACCTCAGCCAAAAAATGTCGGCATCATCACGTCTTATTAAAGCTCGCTGCAGGGAATTGCAAGAAAGTTGAGCTCTGCAAACTACAAAGAAACGGCAGTGAGGAAAACCCGGGACAAAAAATTACATTTAAAAAGAAGAGGAGAGATAAAGGAAAGAGAGGGATGAGGGGGAGGAAAGGAGACAGAAGAGAAACAAAATTTCTTTCAGCAACTAAGTCTCAGTCTCGCCTCATCACATTTTAAGAAGGAAAGGCCTTAGAAACGTTTCTGAGTGTGGGAAAGTAGGGGTTAAATTCTGAACTGAAGCTCCTCAGGGATCAGAAATAAAAACAGAAATAAGTTTCAATTCATAGAAATATTTGGAGAAACTGTTCAGTAAAGGTTCTGATATAAGACGTTAGACTAAAATGAAGTCTAGGCGTAAATTCAAGCTGGAAAATCCTCCAGCCTCACCTGTATCATCCAATCACTGCGTCATGTTCATCTGCCACCAGTCTATCAGCATCAGACTATGCCAGATAATAGCCAATTACCTATCCAGCTGCCGTTTATAAGGACATTCTTTTATGGCAAAATCCGCTTTACAGTCCTGCTCAAACTGTTCATCCAAACGCCACAGCTTTTGAGCCTGATATCTGACCCAATCCTTTTCCTCTAAATCTAAACCCTGATTTAGAGGACAGGATTGAATTTGTTCCATTTTCAAAACTGGAGTTTGGAAAAATTTAAAAGTTGGATAGATGCCTTCAGCAGATCTTAGGCACGTGCAGAGGGGAGTGGGGGGAGAGGGGTCAAGGGGGTTTTAGCCCTTGCCCTTTTTATCCTTGATGCCCCTAGTGCCCTTTTTTTTTCAAACAAATGTATTTTTTATTTTTAATCTGTATGGCAGAAGGCCTGTTTGTGCCCCTCAACAATAATATTTAGCTAAATATAATAATTCAGTAAAAATAAACTAGTCTGGCTGCCCTCAGTCTAATAATGACTCTCAGAGCCTCCATGTTGTTCACACACCGGGTCCATGGTGAGGAGGAGGGGACGGATCTGTGCCCCCTAACTATCAAATTATGGGCAAGCATATTTTTTCATACACTGGTTTGTGAATAAAAACACAGGTCTGATGTTGACATTAGAAAAACTTTTTTTATTTCTATTTTCATAATCGTCCTTGCAATAGCGGGATAAAACCCGCCTCGCCCCTAAACTCAGAAATGCTTCAGCTGCAGAAAAAACTTCTGACTTTAACTTAATCATTCTGCTAAAAGCCTGGTTCACTACAGGCAGTCTGAGTTGGTCCACCGACAGATATAAAGAATATCTGATTTATATCAGACATCCTGATATAAGACTGTCACCGCGAGTCGCAGCGCAGCTCAAAGCCCCAGTACCATCCAGTACCATGTGGTACCAGGTGGTACCACCTGCTGACTGTTCGATCTGCTTCTCCTTAACGTTTCTACCTGGCGGGTTAAAGCCGCTGCTGACGGGATCTGGGCTGGAGGTTTGCGGCTGTAAATAGAAGTTACTGCAGAACCTCAAGTGTTAAAGGAAGATTCGGCCCAGAGCATTTAGAGTTCACAAAATGAACATGAGAGAAAATATTGAGAAAACATGCCACAATGAAATGAATCAAAATGTCCCTTAAGCCTTAAGCATCCATGGACTGACAGGGGCCACTGGGGGATTCCAGGTAGATTCCAGAGATATGCATCGCAGCGGCTGTTCATGTGGGGCCAGCCGAGGTAATATGGGGCCTTATGAACAGCCGCAGGGGGTTCATAAGGCCTCAGGGGGCAGGGGGGTTCTTACCTAGAACCCCCCTGCCCCCTGTCCTACTAAGAACCTCAGCATCACTAACATGTTTAAATATTAATAAGGTGAATCTGTGAGAGGGAGACCAGGTTTATTGGCCTAGTTTAAAATCAATCACTGATTATTGGTTATTTGCTGTGATGTATTTGTGAACAAACCTAATTCAAACACAAAGATTACACCATATTGTAGCCATGGTAACACAACAAACTATCAAGATGAATCTTTAAACTTTCATAAAGTAAACTTCCTAATTAAATCCTAAATGTACTTTTTTCTCAGCTGAATGCATTGAATAAAATTTAACAACATTTTTATTCTCTATAAATTAATGCTACAACTCATAGATTATCAGATTAAGGCTGGAATGTATGAAGAAGATGTATGGTCTCTGTTATAATTAAACCATTTCTAGCGGTCCCTGAGTGTCTGGAGGCCCCTGAATGGTCCCTACCAGCAGCTACTGAGTTTTCTTTGCCTTGACATTCCAGTCTTATAATTCTAGATCTAGAGGTTTAACATCAAACTATTATATAGAATTAACTCCTTTGAGCTTTTGATCTATAAATCAGTCTGCTGCCAGGTTGTTCTAGAGGTTAAATAGATATTATTATGGTTTTATTAGTAAAATGGCAGCAAATTAGCTTATTTCATAACTTTATAAACAGAGACCTTCTCTCCTCTGGTCTGTTTAACAGCTACAGTCTCAGATCAACTCAGCCCTCCAGGACTGTTAGCAGCAGAAACAGAAACTTTATGCCTGTTGGGGAAAATATAGACTAGATTTGCTTTGCATTTCCCTGCATAATGGCAATGATATAGTAGGATCCAATTAGATTCTTGATTAGTATGGGTTGTTGCTATCTTGTTGTATTGAGTTTTTGCTTAATGTGCCCCTTTTTAAAATTTGACTCTCTGCCCCTCCATAAGTCTCTGCACGGCCCTGGCAGATCTCATAAATAGTTGACACAGTGATACAGTGATAGAGCAACACGTGCTCGACCCCACAGACTCACACAGATGTTTTGACACACAAGATCTTTTTTTTTCTCCACAATTTTGTTAATAGTAAAGAGGGTTAGATAATAAACAATCCAATAACTGTATTTTTTTCTTTTTTTTTTTTTTGCTTAAAGGAAAATCTTAAGGTACACACAGGTACAGCCTGACATAAGTGATCAAAGAGGTCAGACACACACTATTAAGTAATTGCTCACCTGCTTATTGCAAGTTAAAATGTGCACTATACAAAAATCATGACAAGTCAAGTATTTGGAAGATTTAAAAAATATAATAATGAAATAGATGACAAATATCCTTCAGCAATGCCAATTTTGAGCAGTAGAACAACATGGTTGATGTGCATTAGCTCCTTCAGTGAAGCTTTTTGAGGGTGGTCTGGTTTGTGGAATTGCGATGGGTTTAACACCAAATGACTAAACCTCAGCCATTGCCTTTTCAAACAAATTATTGAAAATTACCTCATTTCTTCTTTTAGCCTTGAGTGAGGTCTGAACAACTTTCACAGAAGTCCTCATTGCCATCTCCTGCAAGCTAGGCGGTATTGACCCATACTGTGACAAAACAGCTGTCATTGCTTTACTCTGTACTGCCCATCTTGTAGGGCAGAGGGGTTTTACTGCAGCACATGATGGATTCTCTGCATGTGCTATTGCTGCATGAATTGTTTTAAACTTCCCTGACTGTGAGAAAAGGACTCCAAGCTGGTTGACCCAATCCAATGCGTTTCTGATCAGAACTAAGGCTAAGCAAGCTTTCTGTGCAATTAAATTAGGACAGTGGGCTCCACAATGAACATGAAGTGCTAGTGGCTGCTTTTGCTTTATCCCAGACATTTTATTTGCTTCGTCATAAGTTTGACCTCATAAACCATGCATTGGTAGGTTTAATCTGTGCAGCACTTCTTTAACAACACCAGCGAGGCTTTTTCCTGTTGTTTCAGAAATGGAGTACAAACCAATAAATTCTTCATGTCACTGTCAACGCATCACACCTTTAATAAAATGCTTCAGCTTGATTCTTTGTGTAACTATAATTCAATAAAATATTCAAACAATAGTGCCAAAAGTATAGAAATAACAAAGACCTTTACAACAGTGTAGTAACTCAAAATACTCATAAGTTTTAATGATTCAATGATATTCATTTACCTAAACTCTAAACATCCAATCAGAACACTGTCACACACACCACACACAGACTATTTTTGTGATATGTCTGAAGCAGAAATAATAAACAAGAAGCTTCTAAATGAATATCCTGAATGTGTTTGCAGAAAAGGACAGCAGGAGATATTGAAGATTTGGGTGGTAAGATGGTTCACCAAGTGCACATAATATTGTGGGCTTCATATTGAGAGGAGTTGCTATGAACTGACAGCTGTCTGGGAGGTTTCACAAAACACTGGCAGATTGGATGAAGCTGACATATCTGTGGACAACATTGGCTTTGTCCAAACTCCCAGACCTAAATATTCCGACTATATTCAGGAGTTTACTTGTAGCTCTGCAGGTTTAATTTTCTTCTACATTAGATGTTCAATGCATAAAATTATGCTAAATGAAATCCATTTCATCAGTCTTCTTTTGAATAAATTTTGTCCTTTGGGAATTTCTGCAATAAAATAAATTCTGTTTTCTGCAGGAGACTGGATTTATTATTTGGCTCCATCAGAAAGTCATCCACAGCCACAAAAATTTTAATAATTAGAATACTTTTTATAGGCAGCTACTGAGGAAAGTACTGCAGGACACAACAAAGAATACTTCAGGAAATGGTTTCATGCTGAGTTTGCTGGTGGTCAAGGAGTCCAGGCAGCTCTACTAATACCTAAAGACAGCTTGAAAGTTGCAAAAAGTAAAAAGTGTAAATGCAAACTGATGCAGGTAGTGAAAGGTTTATCACAGGTGAACTGTATTTTGGGATTTTGTTTTATTGTACATGGTTGTGACTTCCTGTCTTTTTAAAATCTTGGAAAGGAAAAGCATTGCTGGACTGCATTGCTATCCATGCACAGCAAGACTGCATGGATTGATTTCTGTTTCTTCCAAACACCTGTTTCTTGTGTTTCATTACTTCAGTTTGTATTTGCTGACATTATAGAAACAATGTAAACCAATAATTTTAGGATCCAGTTAAGAACAGATCCTTGTATCATACAAGGATCTGTTCTTAACTGGATCCTAAAATTATTTTAAATAAACCTAAAAAACATAATCAAACCCTTCCTGAACAGTGTGCTTCACTGACAGAGATGCAATACGTTTAGCAGGTGTGTGAATGATCTATACATCTGACTGTTGATTGGAAGACAAAGCAAATTTGTCATCCTCCTGTTGCTTTACCTGCATGTCTTCTGGATTTTGTCATATAAATAAAAATTTGTCATATATTACATAAATATGTAATATATGACAAATATATGACGGGAAAAACTGTCAACTAGGTTTCAGGCATAGTAAAGAAAATTCTTTACTATGCCTGAAACCTAGTTGACAGTTTTTCCCGATCTTTAAAATTTAAATAGAATTTTATTTTACATGAACCTATTTGTAACTTGATTACGTCTATTGACTTATCAAGACACAGCTTTATCAATAAACATTTACTGTCAATCTGTGCTAAACAAATAATTTTTTTTTTTTGTTTGGAGATATGAGATTAATTCTGCAGATTCCTTTGTGTTAAGCTTTCTTAACATTTCAGCTTCCTTTCTTTCTTCCCCCACATTGTAAGTTAACAGTGAAGTCGACAGGCGTGGAACGATTTTCCACCGCTGTGTCCTCACAGATGACAGCAGTTATCATGCAGGAAACAATAATTCAAGTCACTGCTCCAGAACAGTGCTTAATATAGCTGCTTTTCTACTGTCACTTTTTTACTGCAAAAGGAAGGGCAGGAAGCAGGGACGACAATGACAATGTCATAGAAAGCCAGGAAACTCCAGAATAAAAAAGTGAGTTTAATTGAAACTCTACTTTGAGTTGTTAATTTTAACAACAGGAAGATTATTAATTAGGAAGACATAATATTTTTCCATCAGGTTAATGGACAATTTAACCAATAAACCCCAAACATGTTCTCACTGTGAATGTCTGGGTTTTCCTCAGCTGCTCTGGCTCCACCTAGCATGAGTGACCATGTATGGCTGTATTTGATTGGTTGCCCTATGATGGACAAGACACCTGTCTACTTTTTACAAGTCATATCCTCTCTTCTCACCTCAAGACCACTGGAGAAAGTCTGCAATCCATCCCAGTCCATTTAAAAGTCTCAATTGTTTAATCTTGGTTTTGAATTATGGAGATGAATTTTGATGATCACATTTTTCTGCTTTCATTGATTTTCACTATGAACTTGATCATTTTGTGCACTGCTTGCACTTGTGGCAGGTTTGATCAAACCTTGCAACTGATAGGAGGGGGTTTAGAAAAGATAGAAACAAATTTACTACTAGCCACAGTTCCTGAGTATTTTATTGGGATTTAATGACTTAAACTATATAAAGTAATGCTTGATTCTGAAGTTCAAGACAAATAATTGCTACTTTTTACATTTGGTCTAAGGATTCATTCATCCCAGTGAGCGTTTCAACCAGCTTTGCTTACTAGATACTGAAGTTTTTGAAAGTTCTTTGGCTTCTTCTGTGTGATATATCAACATTTATTTAAATGTATCTTTCTTTCATGTTTTATTTAAACACATTTCATTTTTGTAGTTGAAGATAATTTTCCTTCCACTTTGAAATTATAATGTAGTTTGTTTGTCTGTTATGTAAAATCTCATCAGAACATCAATGTTAGTAGTTATACTGCAAGAAAATGTGAAAGGTTCAAGGACTATAAATATTTCTTCAAGGAACAACAAATATAATGTTGATAACATTTTTTGAGAAACAATATTTAAATTCCCACATTAATTAGCTTTAATTTGATAAAGCAACAAATTCACTGGAAATGTTTTAAACATTCATTTCCTGGTAGGCTTCATTGTTTGAGAAGTCAGACAGGATTAAAAAAATATCACATTCTGAAGACATACAATTTCCAGTCATACTCTGTGTCTTATTAACCCTTATCTGCTATTTCTCAGATATTAAGATGATCTCATCCAAAGTACTTCCAGCTAAGTGTGCTCAGTAAGCATCTTGGGTTTTAGAAAAAGAGGATATGGGAAAGAGTACCAATGAGCAATCAACAGATGGAAGAGAAATGAGTCCAGTATGAGCAACAAAATTGTAATAAAACAAATCTGGTTTGGGTGTTGAAATCCTGAACTAAGCAAATAAATTGGGGTAGTTGTAATGAGTGCCAATGTTGCAACAGGGTACCTGTATCAGTTTAGCTACCAAGAAAGTAGCTGAGTTGGCAACAGTGGAGTCATCATTGTTAACTGCAAATATGCAGTCAAACCTCTCACTGTAGAGCAGAAGAGAACAGTGGCTGATTTTTAAACCTTTGCTGAGGTAGATAAGACCAGGGGATAAGATTGGCTTCACATATAAGTATCGGCCAATCACAGATACTGCGCATCAAGGATATAATATAAAAACGCAGAGCATTGCAAGAACAAAGAACGGACCACAGTCAATCTCCAGTACTTTATAAAGAGCTGTTCACAAGAATCGGATTGTTCATAAATGTCACATCACTCACTATATTGCAGACTTTTGTCACAGTGTTGTCCCATATAGGTGACACATTAGTCAACACCTCCGCACAATAATTCAGCGGTGAATGACAACTTTGTTCATCACAAATTCAACATATGTGTCTCTGTACAGTTAGCATTGCTAACATCACGTCAACGGAGCTTACCTTTCTTTGAGCTTATTTTCTAAGTGACAAAAAAAGTTAGATGCAGTCCCACTGTCTGTGAAAGGGGGGGGGGGGGGGGGGGGGGTAAAGGAGTCACATATTTAGTAAGTCCTGTTGTTGCTTGGATTTTAATCAAAATGTTTTGCATCCAGTGAAATCAAACATGTTAGCAAACAAACTGGACAGTATATTGTAAATTTAGTCATATTTCCACTGTTGTGAAATATGACTAGATTTGAAATAAAATCCAGAGTCCTCAATGCCCAAAACCTTTAGGAGAATGTTTTATTTCAGAAGTTGTTGATGTTTATAACATAAGCATGTGTCCAAAGATTGTTTTCTGGTGCTCAGTTGAGGTTTTAAGGAAATAATGAATTTTAGAGAAATTAAAATTTGGTAGATCAACAAAACAAGGTGAAAAGTATGGTCTCGCACCAGTAAGAGGTATGACTTATGTGGATTATTTAGCAAAGTTTCAGGCAATAAAAAATGAAATAAGAAAACAAAGGTTAAGAATAGATAATAAAATTTAAGATTTATAAAAAATATTAATTCACACCCTGTTTTAGTTTGGCTCATAGTGTTCCTGTTTGATGTTGACGTCCTCATATACAGATAACAATTATTGCTTTTAGAGCTGGATTGTCAGTGCCTGAACACAACAAAGACTGAGCACAGCTGAATCTGACTGCCGGTGGGAAAATTTATTTCCACACATTAACTGTCTGACTCTGATCTGCTGAGCATGTGTTCAACAGAAGTGTGAGTAAACAGAAAGTGTAAAGAACAGAGTGCGGACTCAGTTCTGTGTATCTGTGCTTGGACTTGATTCAGTGTGAGACAAAATACTTTCCAAATGTTTTTCTTTGGTTTGTTTCACATATATTTATTCTCCTGAAACACCTCCAGTATTTTAACAAACAGGTTAAAAAACCAAGTTGGTCTTGGAGGTAATCCTCAGAAAAAGAGTTCTGGGAGTCCCTGTGTGTGTCCCTCTAGTGGGCTCTGTAGCATCAATGACACATTCTGCTTGTCTCTTCCTCATGGGATTCATGACATTTTGCTATAGTTAATATAGGACGCCGGCACCTTTAGCTTTCAAATCTGTGACCAAACATTGAGCAAAAATAAATAAATACTCAACCAAATGCCTGTCGCCTTTTTGTCTTACTAGACCTTTTTAATTCTGTAGGAAAATCTGCACTCACTCTCAAGAACAAGCAACGAGAGTAACTCCCAGAAGGAATGATTTGACTTTAACATTATTTGGTCTACATGCAGACCAGGGAGGAGGATGTTAATTTAATTTGTAAGGTGCTGAAACAATCAGAACCAGGACGCAAGATGGCTCAAACACACTCAGGAAGTTAAGTAGTTGCCCTTGCTGAAGAAACTAAATCTGATCCTTAGTCACAAACACAGCTGGTTCAGAAACATTGGAGAGAAAAATAATTTTGTTTGAAGGTGAGGTCAGATAAGAGGAACCCTCTCTATTTGATGGTAAACATAATTTGAGTTGTAAAAATGTTTTTAAGGGGCGTGCTCCGGTGGCGTAGAGGGTAGCGCGCCCCACGCCTGGAGGCCCCCAGTCCTCAACGCGGCCGTTGCAGGATCGATTCCTGGACCCGACGACATTTGCCGCATGTCTTCCCCCTTTCCTGTCAGCCTACTCTGGTATAAGGGACACTAGAGCCCACAAAATGGACCCCCTGGTGGGGAAAAAAAAAAAGTTTTTAAATATGGGGATGTTTACGGCACCTTCGTTAGTCACACTCAGAAACTCATCTACCAGCCATGTACCACCATGATGCGCTCCGCAACCCATTTGTTGAGACTGGGATGATATAAAATTTATTTTGTGGTTCATCCATAAAGTTACATTTACATTGTAAGCATCAACTACTCAGTTGCCTGCCGTGTTCAGTCTATCTGCTCACCTGTATAAATACTCCAGCAGCTCTCTTCCCGCCGTTCGCTTTCAACCAGCAGCTCCCAGAAGAGAAAGGCTGCCGTACTCCAGGCATTGCGCCAGTCATTTTAAAGATGCTTATTGGTCCCCCAGAAATGATGAAAACCCAGACATCCCCAGAAATGATGAAAACCCAGACATTATCATTAATCAATAAAATCTCAACGGGCCGAACTTGAAAATTGGACATAATGCCGCTATAACACTTAGCTTTCATTAACAACTCAGAGGCGGAAGTTAGAGCTATGCGTAACGCAAATAATGTCCCGGCCGGAACATGGTGCGCTAAATAATAAAACATAAATTTACGAAGCTTTGAGGCAGGTAAATTTTCCTCGAGGAATTTTAATAATCGAGATACTCGAATCATTTGAGAAATAGTTTCAGCCCTAAATGGAACACATAGCAAAACAACAAAAATCTTTATGACTTTAAACTGTGATGAAGTGCAGGTGTTGGTGGTGAGGCAGACGCTGTAGACCCAGGTAGGAATGCAAAGAAAATGTTTAATGATGAAAGAATGTCCAAAAACAGTCCGCCAATCCCAGGCAACCTGAGCAGATTCTAGGGCGCAACGCTGGTAGCAACTGGATAAACGGGTGGACAGAACAACAGGCTAGACAGAAAATGACGCTGACTAGGCGTTAACTCAGACAAGGACCCGACGAGGAACAAGGAACACAGATGGGGTTAAATACACAGGGTATCCCCTGTGTAAAGGACACAGGATTCACCAGGGAGCAATCAAGGGGTAACAGGACAACAGGAAGACTCAGAGACAGAAACTCAAAATAAATACACAGAAAAACACAGATCGTGATATAAACAGTTGACCATTTTTTCTAAATACTTAGATAAAACTTCAACCCTCCTAGTATTTTCATTTCTAGGGTACAGCAATAATGTTCGTGGGTCAATTTGACCCAGGGAGTGTTAAATCATGCAATAGTGTCAGAAACCAAAAAAATCCTCCAAACCATTTTTGTATCTGATTTTTAACTCCAATACTAACTATTTCAATCAATATTTGTGCAATGGTGTTTTTTTATTTCTCACAAATAAAGTATCTATGACAACAATTTACTCATTTGTTTTTTGTGTGAAAAACACACAAAAAAGCAATAATTATCCTTCAAATTGATTTTTGTAAATTTCTTTATATTACATTTTTCTTTTTTTTTTCACGGGGTGATCTTTATAATTTAACTTTATACATTCTGTTCTGTGTCAAATTGACCTGGTGATTAAAATCAAGACAAATGAGTCATGAAGATTAGTATTGAAAGTAAATTTTATTCAACCACTGTTTTTTGAATCAGAAATTAATAGAAAAACAAAATAAAATCTTAGGAACATAAACACAGTGTATGTATGTCAGTGAATCCTAACAACTCACAAGTAATATGTCTTAATGTAGTAATAGTAAACGCCACACAATGAATAAAATCAGAAATACCACAAAAATAAATATATGTATGTAAGATCTACTAACCTGGTAAGTCACCTGCAACAAGGGGATCAGTGACTATGAATCTTTATAATCAATTAGTGTATCAGAACTAGGTTCAACTCAGGAGGAGCAAGGGAAACAATGTGTTGAACAAAACACTTATTACACGTTTTGACAATAACACTAACAGAACAAAATAGTCAATGTTTCCTTTTAATAGTCCTAAGTCAAGTCAGTCAAGTTCAAGAGTTTCTTTTCCTTTGATTTGTTTTCAGTTCAGTTCAGTTTTCAGATCTGAATGTTATTTTGTAGCTACCCGGGTAGTGTTAATATGTGCAATCCCACCGATCCAATGGAACAGAAGAAGGTTCTTCTTTGGCATCGTCGTGGACACGATATGAATCCGGTCTTGTGGATCCTGGCTCGCCGTTCTTCATGCGTTGTCTCTCAACACACACACAAAAAATAACAACCTGCATGTAGCAGAAACATCTTTCACTATAGAGTTATATGCGATTCTAAGTCACTTCAGTGAAATTTTATCTCCTCACTCCATGTAGATAAAATTATTTCCAGCTGTGATAAATAACTTTTGTCTTTTAGTTCAACAAAACATCACAAAATATTATTCACTGAATTGATATCAATATAATTTTTAGCACTCTTAATTGGACATTAGAATTTGACATTTTTTGACCCTTTTTATTATTCAACTTGACTGCTGGGTGCTGCACAGTGGTGCAGTTGGTAGAGCTGTTGCCTTGCAGCAAGAAGGTCCTGGGTTCGATTCCCGGCCTGGGGTCTTTCTGCATGGAGTTTGCATGTTCTCCCTGTGCATGGTGGGTTCTCTCCGGGTTCTCCGGCTTCCTCCCACAGTCCAAAAACATGACTGTCAGGTTAATTGGGCTCTATAAATTCTCCCTAGGTGTGAGTGTGTGTGTGAATGATTGTGTGTCTTGTTTGTCTCTGTGTTGCCCTGCGACAGACTGGCGACCTGTCCAGGGTGAACCCCGCCTCTCGCCCGGGACGCAGCTGGAGATAGACACCAGCAACCCTCCTGACCCCATTAGGGACAAAGGGTGTTAGAAAATGGATGGATGGATGGACTGCTGGGTCAAAATTGACCCGAACATTATCTATGTAACATGTAGATGCAGGGGGTGGTGCGAATGTATAAAATGAACCATTTTCAATTTATATGTTGAGTGGAACTATTAAGACCAATAGAAAAAGTTTCATGCAGAAAAAATACTTTCAACTATTTAAAAAACAAAATTTAACTTTAAAACGGGTCAATTTTACCCAGAACATAACAGGAGGTTTAAATGGCTGCATGATGCACAAGAGCAAAGAGAGGCAACCTGGTTGGCACCAAAGAGTGAGGAGCCTTTCATGAAGGATTTGTGTTCCAGACAGATTTGCAGGCTCTAGTGACTCACTCTTACCGAGTTTAAAAGCCTCTTGTGTTTTCAGAAAAATGCATTGATTACTGCCATTACCCATATCTTGATGTCTTTTTGGTAGTTAAAAGACAACAAAAGATCCTTCTGGATAAGGTTAATAATAGATCAGTGTGGTTGGGTATTGAGATGGTTGACTCTGTCCTTCAGCATCTTTCCTTCTGTAGGAAAGATTGGTCACAGTGCAGCATAGGCACCAGGCTCAATGTCTGAGATACAGAAACCAGGGTCATTCTTACCACTCAGAGTCAAAGAGCTTAAACCGTGTCTAAAGGTATGAACTTAATCTCTTCAGTTCCCTTTCTGTTCAGTCTGTGAGGCTGATATTAAACCTGCCTTGCACCAGTAGAGTGTTAAAGAGGAAACATGCTTATACAGTACATCATACACTAAGGCAAAGGTTAGACACTATTGTAGCACACACCAGATCTGTTAAGGGGCAGGATATGTTTTTCTGTCCATGTCAGGTTCCATGTTTTTCTGTGTATTTATTTCTAGTTTTCTTGTGTGTCCGAGTCTCTGTGTTGTCCTGTCTCCCTGTGATTAGTTCCCAGGTGTGTCTCGTTCCCTGATTACCTCTTGTGTATTTAATGTCACCTGTGTCTCTGTGTGTTTGTCGGGTCCTACGTCTGCTAACGTCTTGGTACGTCTGTTTAGTTTGTTGCGTCATTCAGTCTGCCTGTTTGGTTTGCCACGCATAATTTCCTGTTGCTACCTGTTGTGAGCATTAGCCTTCCGCTCAGCAGTGCTGCCAGGGTCTGTGGACTTTGTTTCTGGATTTGACCATTATTAAACTCCTCATCACCACACATCTGGTTCTGCTGCGTTTACCTCACCGCCTCCACACCACCTTGTGACGGTCCATAACTCTAAGAGACATTAACAAATAAAATAGAAAAATGTGGTTTTAGGAACTGTCTTATGAAATGAAGAGAACAAACCAAGAAAAAAAATGACAATACACTTTTGTTTGTTAAATCGGTTCTTCAAACCTATCATTCAGTCCAATAAATACCACCAGACAAAACAGAATAGCATTGGCAGAGGTTATTTAATGATTTCTCATTTGCTGATCCTCCAACTACTTATTTTCTTATTCTTCCTCATCATTTGTACCAATGCCAACATCTAGTTGTTGATCATGTGGCTCGTGTGATGGACAAAAAAAGTGTTTTCATTGCAGTTTTGTGAAATAATCCATTTTGATACAGTAAAAAAAAACAAAAAAAAAAACACCTCATCTAGCACAAAAACCTTTTATTGTAAAACAAGTTTTCTTGAAATTGGCATGTTTCCAAACAAAACTATTTTACAGCAAATTTATTTTTGAAATGTCAAATTGCATGATTATATGGTCAACGGTAGCACAGCTAATGTCATATACAACATACTCAACATTTTCTTCATAAAAGGCAACACTTATTACAATGAGGGATTTTTGCAAAGAATTAGTTGACTTTGCGCAAATTATCTCCTCTAAAAAAGAGGAATAAGATTTGCAGAGTTGGTAGCTGTTGAAGTCAACATCTCTCAGTGAACAAAGCTCAGTTCTGTAACATCATGAAACCTGAAAGAGGAACTTCAACAACAGATCAAGCTTAAACACTTCTGCTGCTTGGAGGTTACTACCACCTTTATATTACTGTCTGCCAGTCCACTGACATTACAAAAGTTCTGGTCTGTGCCACACAATTAGAGCTGTTCAGACATTTAGTCAAGCATATTGAATGAGACTGTTATGACATGATCCCAAGCAATTATCACCGGAATCTGATGTCTTTTTGCTTTAAGAAAATTTAACAGCATGTATCCTTTCCCGGTAATGATGCCAGCCAGCAGCTTCACTCACCCTGCTTTTGCTTTAGTTGCATCTGGCAGCTGTTTTCAAAGGGAGGGCTCTAAAACGCCACTGTACATCCCAGAGGCATGTTAGAGATGAGCTGATGAACACAGTGGAACATTTTACCAAAACAAAATGAGCCACATATTTCCCAGAGGAGGTGGAGAAGGCTGAAGATTCATCAGGTGGAGACATTTACGCCTACTAACAATCTTGTAGATATGCAGCTGATGAATATGGAGTCATGCACACCATGTTTGTGTCCATTACTTGTCTCTAAAACAAAATAGTAAACTCAATGGTGTCACTTCCACAATAGAAGCTACCTAATGTGGTATAAAACTTTTATTTTTTTTTTGCATTTACAATGCCATGTGTCATTGTGGCTATGCAACCACAAGTAAATTCAAATATGTTCTTATGTGGCTTAACAATGCACAAATGGAACACTGTGAATATTCTGTGATATATGTTAATGTGTGTTTCGTTTAGCCCAGCAAATCTAGTCTAACTATTTCTGCCATAAGGAGCAGGTGTAATTCTTTGTGCAATCTGTCACCTGTGATTCATTTTAGAATCAGTGCATATGTGGTACATTTACTCTCCAGCCTTCTGACAATCAACTAATTAAATGAAAAAAGAAGCAGTCTATCAGAATAAAACTGGTGCAGAGTTAGAAAACAGGCATACCTGTTAATAGTCATAAAACTGTAAGTAAGAGTTTCTCCAAGATTCAAAGGAGAACATTCCAGCCTTAATCTGATAATCTATGAGTTGTTTATATTTATTAAAGGAGCAACATGTATTAAAAATTATTGATGATTTTTTTTTATAGTCACATAGTACCAAAGCAGGTGTTGTCTGTTCTGTACATTTAGTTAAGGGACTGGCTATCTTGCAATAGAAAGTTCTTAGTTTGTTGGTTTCAATTCTGCACTTTTACCAGATTGCTATGTATGAAGTTGTTAAATTTCTCTGACAAATGCTTTGTGGAAAGCTTTTGCTGGTCTATAAGGATATACACCAGCAAAGATGGATTTCATGCTATTCAGAAAATCAGATTCTCAAACATACATAAATCAGTTTTGTTAATAATGAATACATATTACCAAATCTCCCATCTCTGTTTGCTACTGGAATATTATGCAGGGAAAAACATCCAAGAGAACAGACCCCCAAAGTGACTTCATGGAATATTTAGACTAGAAAAATGGTGGAAATATTCTAACTCAGTTCTGTTACAATAACGTAGAAACATTTCAGATCCTGAAGGAGAAATTATTTTAATCTAAATTTATTCCTAACAAAGCAGAAATGGGACAAGGGCTGAGGGCTTATTGGAAACATGTTCAAAGATCAGCAGGTGTAGAATTTCTGCCTCAGTAGGTGAACAAACCAAATAAAAGTTACTCTGCTTTTGGCATGAGGGAAGTGAAATACACCTTAAAGCCTAACTTGATTTCATAAACTAAACATAAACAACTGTGATGTCAAGCATGGTTTTGGTGCCACTTAATGTAATAGCAGCAAGAATTATGCTGTTAGCAGTTCTTGAATATAAAGACTGAAGTACGTTTGGGCAGAGGAATTACACTATGCTAAATTTATTAAAGGCTGAGAGAATCAGTACAAGCAGATGACCTGAAGGTTTTTCATGCAGACATTTTACGAACTGAAACTGGTGGAACCCTCGAGAACCAAAAGGTAGAGTGACTGAGGAGGGTACTATACAAGCTGCTTCATGCTGACATGGACAGGACTTAGTGGAGACAGTATATTAACAGTGGATGCAAGATACAGTTGATGATGGTGTACAGGGCATCATGAAAGGAACTACAATAACTTTGAGACTTACACTACTGTCATGACAGAAGAAAAGGATTAACTTTTTTTGCAGTATGCATGTTGATTGTTCTACCTGGCTCTGTAACTTGAGTGGAGAATCTTTGCTTCTCTTCAGAGAGTCAAGACTTTTTAGACTTGACCAGACTCCTAAACACATTCTACTTTTACACCTCTAAATCTTTCTCTATTATCTTATTGAGTGAACTGAATTTGTCATATTTTAGTTGAGCATGTTCAGGCTGAATCTGTACTTTGTCATTGCCTGACTGTATGGAGGAATTTAAAGGTCCCTAAACTCATGGAATATAAATTAAGAAATGATACACATGACTCAAATTGCTTCTGCTCATAGCCAAAACGGCAAGAGATTTAATGCACATCTCTGGAACCAAAACGTCACATTTACATTGTTACAGAAATCTAAAATCTCTTGACTTCTGCTTCTGACATCGGTTTTTTATAGTCTCAACTCTACTGGTGTGTATTGGGAAGCTTCGACCAATGGCGTTACTACCCTTCATTTGCGTAGAAATTCTGGCTCCATTTTACACTGGATGTGAGTTAGACTTCCTGGAATAATTTGAGACCTCTTGACCTCAAGATCTGCTCCATTTCAGACATGCCGAATAACAAGGGTGTTGTTCTTATCTGTCCAAACAGCATTCTTTCCCAGTCATATTTGGTCTAATTCGACTTCTGACGCCAAAAGTCTTTAGCAAAACAACTCCATAAATAGTATTTCCGCTCTAACAACTGACAGCCAGGTTCAGATAAATCTTTCTTGACATCACTTTTTCAAGTGAAATTTTCTCAGATCTAATCTGAGTTGCACTGTGTAATAGAGCTACTTTGTGTTGGACATTTAGTTACTTGATTATTCTTTTTTGCAGCACTCATCTACTTTCATTCACACTCTTTATAATGCTGCCTAGCCAGATGTCAGGTTCATGTAACATTTGTTCAGCTTTGCAAGTTTCCTGCTCTCAGTCTGTCATTAATCAGTATGTTGGTACCTTGAAGTTACTGCTTTCCTCTGCAGAAAGGCATTCTGACAGACAGCCAAAGACGGCTCAGAGGATTGGCACAAAGGATTGCTTCTGCAACAAAATGTAGAAATAAAGAAACTGATCATCTATTGTGTCAGTCATTCTTGCTGTTTTGTTTTTATCTTAAAGGCCCACTATTATACTTCTTTGAACAAGTTACGATACGTCTGTGAGCTATACAAAACATGTTAATTAGACTTAATTTATAAAAAAGAAAACATTCTCAGATATTGAAATTTCACCTGATCAGTTCTGCCTATTTTGAGCTAATTTACGAATTAACTGTTTTAGAGCTACATCACAATTATGCAAATAAGCCACTACTGGCCGAGCCCTCCTCCTAACTCAGATGTGAAAATGGCTACAAACAGATGCAAACCGTACATGTTTGACCCCAAAGCAGAAGTGGAACCTCCTGAACAACCATCATGCCACAACCACAGAAAGATTAAACTCAACGGATATGACACACATGTATATTGTTATTAATTCAAACTCTGAGGATTCTGCTTTGCTTCGGTGCGGTGTGCCATGATCTGAAGTCAAGCAGCTGACACCAGCAAAACAAATGCATTTTTTTCATAAATGCAAATTCTTTTAAAATATATATTTGAGAGATCAAAGAAGAAGCCTCTCCCTGAAAATGTAGAATATCACTTTCAGTTCCAACAGTAAATGTGAAAATATTCTGGGTAATACAAAATGGGACACAGGACTAGCAGACACTATTGTTCAGCATTAAATCTGCAAATCTGTGGCTAAGCTTACAAACAACCCAAATGCCATATGGCGAAAAGTTTTATGGTTCATTGAGATTAGGACTCATTTGTTCAGTCACATTGACAGAAATTTTTAAAAGTCAAACAGCCCCTTTTATTGCTTCTGTAATAAATATGCCACTATCATCATTTTGTCCATTCACATTCACATCACATGATTGATCCATTGAAAACACAAGCCACATGTGCTGCATTTATCTGTGCAGTTTTTGAGATGTGTGGGGAATTTCATCAAGCAACTAAGCCTTATATTATGATCTTTCTTCAAAAATAAATTTGGTTAATGGAAAAAAATAACTTGTTTTATTTTATTGATAATGACCAATAAAATAACCAGTGCTTACTTAAAAGAAGTAAGCACTGGGAGAGTGCAGGGGAGCTTGATTATTTACAGCATATTTTTCTCATGCTATACATTCATGGCACAATGACAGTTTTAATAAATATGTAGTATTTTTTTTGTTGTTTTACATAAAAGTCATATACTGTAGCATTAACCAACTACTAGAGGGGTGTGTCCATGTTTCTGAAAATGTATTTACAGCTTTAATTGGCAATAATTGATTATGTCTTGTTTTTGAAGGTAATTAAAGGTTAAAGTTCTATGATCATTCCATGCTGGAAAAAAGAAGTCCAAATGCATCATTAATTGCCTAAAATAAATGTCATGGTTGTATTGCTGTCTCTCTTTGAAAGAATGCAGTGGAGATCTACCAATACAAATGTACAAAAGAAACAATATCTGTCCAGATCTCCTTTTCCCCTGAGAGTCTTTAAATAACTATGGCCCGTTACTGTGTGGTCAGATACATAAAAACAGGGATTCATTCAACTCACCAAATAGTAGCTGCCTATGTGTATCGGAAGGAGCATCTGTGAGCATGTCTGACTGAATAAGCAAGTGCATGCATGTATATTGGTGTGTGTGTGTTGTTGGTGTGAAGATGAATGACTGTAGATGTGTGTTTGATACAGACCAGATGGGGGATAAAACATCAGATGTTTCTTTTGCTGACTTCTCGTTTTTCATGATGACCAGAGGACAGTCATGTGAGGACGCTCACTTGACAGCCTCACTTTCAACCACTCTGAGCCAACTATACAAGCCTTCTCAGGATTCCCTGGGAAAAAAAAAAAAAAAAAAAAAGTATTGTTTCCTTTGGCTCAAGCAACACAAAAGTCCTTTGAACTTGTGTGTTGCTTCAAGAATTTAGACAGCTGCTTCCCAAAATAAAATGTCTGGATCTATTTTAACAGAGTCTTTAATCAGTTTAAAAGCTGTCTCATTTCTTTATGTGCCTTCACTTTCTTTCAGTGTTTTTAGATTTCTAAACAAAGATTAACTGTAATGAAACAGTCAGCTGAAAAAGTAGAAGAGCCAACTAGATTCTGTTTCAGGTGTCCCACAGTGTGATGTTGACAGTCTGCAGAAAGAAGAGGGGTGGGGGTTCCATCTGTTTGAACAGAAAAGTAAACTTTCATGTCATGCAAAAGTCAAAAACATCTTATGATCACATTCATGGGTCATTGCAGACAACTCAGTGTAATTTGGGAATTCTCATATTTTCAAATTCCCGGCTGGAAAGGTACATTGTAATCTACCACAGACGCCTGCATGCTACTTCTAACAAACACATGTATGCCTGTGGTTTTGTCATACATCAGAGTATTAGGGCCTAACTTGTAAACATCTTGCAATTTTTTTCTGTTATATTCTTATCGTGGCACAGAGGTAGAGAACAACCCACATGAAGAGACAGTAGTCCTCGATGAGGCTGTCGTAAGATCAGGAAAGGTAAATATAAATAAAAAAGAACAATTCAAATGAATACTTTTTTTTTTCCCACAAGAAAATTTGTGAGATTACATTAAAATCCCAGTTAAAATGTTAATCAAAGATACTGCAAGTGTATGAATAACTTCTAATATTTTTCCATCCATGTCTATTATATGTGGTTATTATGTTTTAAAAGATCTGATTAATTATGCTATCTTTCTTCAAAATGTTAGATGTACACATTCTGAATCTTTTGTGGTTGTTCAAAAAATGTATTTTTCTAGAGTTCAAGTTTGTTACTATTGTGAAATCATGCTAGTCTTATTTTATTTTGCAAAAATATACATATCTTTATTGAAATGTAACATCAAAAGGTTTTGCTGCAAAGGTTGAGGTTTTTGTAATGGTTCCATTTATGTGAAGGATTGTTTTCGTTCTTTTTTCGAGGAAATCAAACTAAGACTTGGAGGATATGAGGAAAGTCTAATGTCCTGATATAATTTTGCCATGTCACAATACACGGTAGCTATATACTTACATGAGGTCCAATGTTATTTTAAGCTAGACTCCTTGCAGCATGATGTCAGCCATGCAAGTTCCCATGCCCATTTCCCTGCTAAACTTAAATGTAAGCTCATATAAAAAGGAATGCAGTGTTTTGCTATGAACTGTCGACACTATGACTAGATAACAAGGAGAGAAATAAGTTTTAACTAAGGAAAAAAATTGCGAGGGAGAGGGAAGTAGGTCAATTATGCTTGACTTTGACAAGCAAATAGACTTAAATAGATGTGCTGTGGAATAAGGTGTGTTTTGGTTCAGCTTAAAAATAAAAATGGTGACCTACACACAAACTGACAGATCATCAGTAAAACAGGCGTTTAAATTAATCGACAATTGCTGTGTTAGCGTGGCTAATAGCAGCAGCAGCTAATCTACCACAGCAATCATTCAATAATAATCGCAAAATACACATCAAGCCTAAAAACCAAAAACTGTAACGGACTGAATGTTTTGTTCTATGTGACGGTGTAATGAAGGTCTTCATTACTTGTATAAAATCACATAAAAGGGGTTTAATGAAAAGAGACAAATACAGATTAAAGTATTTTATTGTTTGTGCTTTTATGCAGTGGCATCTCAGCTGGAACTGATCGTGTCCTGTTAAAATAGAGCAAACAAATGGATGGTTTTTGCAACTGTCTGAAATACACTGAAATGTTTGTAGATATGGCTTACCTCTTTCTCTTCCTCTGCAGGGAGTTCAGGCTAAAAGATTCCCCGGGGGCCTGAACACCTTATAAAAGTTCCGGAAGAGACTAAATGCAGATGGAAGAGGGGGAGCAATGGAACTATGCATTTTAGAAGTTTAATGATTGGATTTATATTTATAGAAAGGTATTTTAGAAATGAAATAGCTGCTTAAAAATAAAGAGTGTTATTATTATGTTGAATATTTTCTTGTTTTTGTCAAAATTGTTTGTGTATAGGTATTTTGTCCTACCCTGTTTCTTGGTGGGGTTGTTAATTGGAGCAGCCAGGGACTATAAAAACCTGCATGTTGGCCAAATTGTAGTGACGGTGAGATGAAGCCTCATGAGGCATTGAACCACTTGAGCCGACTGGTTCGAGAAAGGGTTCATTTCTTGAGGCTTCATGTGCACAGAAAACCACCTACTGGCCAGGTGTATAATCACAACCAGCTGTATCTTAACGCGTGTGATGAATTGAATTTTTGTCTATTATGGCTCTTGGGGAATGACTTCACAAAAGGTGAAGAAACAAAGAGACAAAGAGAGAGAGAAAGAGATATATAGAGATAGAGAGAAATATATATACAAAAAAATCCTATCCTGTCCCACAGCTATCTTAAAAATCCTAATATAAAAATTAAGAACTTTAAAACTAACTAACCAATCCTATTTATAATAGTGAGATTATTAGTAAAAAGCTCAAATTAAATAAATAACCCAATTATAAGTCCTGAAATAATAAAGTCTAAAAACATTAAATATTAATCCCAGAAAAATAAAGAAAGGGGGAAGGGGAAAAAAATTAATTTAGATCAATACCTTGCTTATTCCAGAGCAAATCTGCTTATGATGTGTGTGATGATGGTATTGGAGTTCAAGGTAACTCAAGTTAAATCAAGTGGTGAAAATTCACGTATCCTTAATATTAGAATTAAAATTAAAATTAAAAATAGGATAGCTGTGGGACAGGATAGGATTTTTTTTTTTTTTTCTCTCTATCTCTCTTTGTCTCTGTTTTTTCTCTCTTTCTCTCTCTTTTTCTGTCTGTATGTATCTATCTCTTTCTCTCTGTAAATATCTATTTTTTATTTTTCTGTTTCTCTCTATCTCTAGATCTATATATCTTTCTCTCTCTCTTTGCCTGTGTCTTTTTTCTCTCCCTCTTTCTGTATCTGTGTCTCTCTGTCTCTGTTTCTGTCTCTCTCTCTCTCTCTCTCAGAGGACGAGGAGTTGTGGACGACGTGCTGCGGCCCGTGCTTTCCTATGACTTCCTAGTGAAACTGCCCTATTGGGTGGGGGAAGTTGTAGTGTTTATATATATATATATATATATATATATATATATATATATATATATATATATATATATATATATATATATATATATATATATATATATATATATATATTCTCCCTACCTGTCTCAAACTAAATAACCACAATTCACACTATCAAAACTCTATCCACTCTCTCAACTGACCGCAACTCGCCTACAACAACCCACATTTTGAATGAAGTCTGTGGGGTTTCTAAACCCCGCGCCAAAATCGGAGCCACTTCCCGAAGCAGTCACGTGGTACAGCCGGGGAGCGAGGCTTCGGACGTCATCGTTTTCGGCTCCTCCCCTAAATGAAGCAAGCCTCGATACGCGCTTTACGGAAACGCCCCCTCCATTACTTGACACATGCCTCGAAGCCTCGGCACATCACGTAACATCACTACCAAATTGCAAGTTGGTAGGTGTGGCTGCTGCTGAGACCCATGGCCGTTGTAAGCAGGATTGTCTACATGTTAAATGTTGGAGAATAAACACCTGGTTGGTCTGCACTATTTCTCTGCTTCAAGACTCCTCTGTAAACCAGCCGCTAAGGGCCATGTGTTTTTGGTGCTGGATTCTGATATAGAAAGTTGTGTTGTTGTTAGGTACTAGTCTACCTGAAGCGTAAATCCGAGAAGGTGTGTCCAAACTTTTGGATTTCACACCCAAATGTACACTCTTATTGTGAAGAGAAAAAAGTGAGGTGAGAAGACACCAACGGTTGTCCAACATTTTCTATTTTGGGTGTTCATAGGAAGACATTGAGAATAAAACAAGACTTATTTAAGAATTAAGAATTATTTTTTCGTCTTTTTTTTGCTGACTTCCACATTGGTGACGCCGAACATCTGAACATGTTTTTTAACGAGAACTCACCATGTGCTGCTGCTGGTTCTCCATCAGCTGTGGTTTGGCACCCAGTTTCTTGCCAGGCAGCTATTACTCCAACCACTGCTTCTGTTTTTGCTGCCATTATCAAGCTTCTAGAGTTCTGGCAGCACGATCCAGAGCCATGGTTCCAGCATGTGGAAACATAGTTCAATTTCCGTTGGATAACCACAAAAGAGACCAAGTACTTCCATGTAGTTGCTGCGTTGGATTTTGTTTCCACCCGCCATCTGATGGGTCGGCTGAGGAACCCACGAACCGCTAACAAATACAATGCATTCAAGGAGAATCTGCTTTGGCTCTACCAACTGTCAGACACGGAGTGGGCCGATTGCTTGCTCTCTCCGAATGGCTTGGGGGATCACAATCCCTCCGAGCAGATGGAAAACATGCTGGCATTACTTGGCTTGGGAAATGTTTCCTTCCTTCTTACGCATCTGTTGCCAGCTCCCTCCACCTGTTTTCACTGCACTGGCCAGCTCTCTGGTGATCCAGACAAAGGATCGTTGCTCCCTGGCTGAAAAATCGGACCGGATTTTGTTGGCTTCCAGGCACTTCACTATGAATGCATTTCTACTAGGTGTGACGCAAGGAGAGTTGGAGCCTGTTGATGCCATGGCTGCGGCGACAGAGCGGCGCAGACTTTCCAGCAGCTTATGGATTTGGTCCTGCAGGGTATGCCGTTTTTGTTCATCTATTTGGACAACATATTGGTGGCTAGTCCCTCTGCAGAAGAACACATGGTGCACCTTCATCAGCTGTTTGTTAGAATTAATGAACATGGCCTGATAATGAACCCAGGCAAATGCCAGTTTGGACAGCCTGCTGTTGAGTTCTTGGGACACAAAGTGTCTTCTCAAGGGGTGGTTCCCCTACCTGCAAAGGTTGAGAACTTTCTACTTTTCCCTGCCCTCCCTTAGTATAGCCCCTGCAGGAGTTTTTGGGGATGGTAAACTTTTAGAACCATTTCATCCCACAGGCAGCTCACCTCATCTACTCTTTGTGTGAAGCATTTAGAGTAAAAATAGGGGACCAGCAGATAGAGTGGGTCCCTGAGAGGGTCAAGGCATTCGTTGATGCCTGAACTAATGCATTCGATGATGCCTGGACCCGAATAGTCATTAGGCAATAGTCATTTGATGATGACTAGTGCATCATCGAATGCATTAGTCCAGGCATTCGATGATGCCTGGACTAATGCTGCGCTTTTGGCCCATCCATCTCCAGTTGCTCTAACAACTGATTGCTTCTGACTATGCAGTTGGGGCAGTTTGTGAGCAATGGGTTGATGGTGCCTGGCAACCCCTTGCTTTTTTAGCAGGAAACTCTGGGATGCCAAAAACAATCTAGCACCTTTGATAGGGAACTGCTTGCACTTTTTCTGGCAACATGCTATTTCCGCTCTATGTTGGAGGGCAGGGACTTTACTGCTTTTGTTGACCACAAGCCTCTCACTTTTGCTATAGCAAAAGTTTCTGAACTATGGTCGGCTCTGCAACATCAGCATTTGTCTACCATTTCTGAGTTCACCACTGACATTCAGCATGTGGCTGGCAAGAGTAATCTGGTGGCTGACTGTCTGTCCAGAGCGAAGTTTGCTTCTCTGCATTTAACTGTGGACTACCTCGCCATGGCCACAGACCAACTGACCAACTGGGATGTTCTGGCCTTTAAAGCAGCTGATTCCAGTTTGCATTTAGATGAAGTCTCCTTTTATGAGTGTGGCGCAACCCATCTTTGCGATATCTTGACTGGCAAACCTCAGCCTTTGGTCGGCAGATTTTTGATGCAGTTCATTCCATTTCACACAAAGTTTGTGTGGCTTAGACTCCGTAAAGATGTACGGACATGGGCTTCTTGTTTGGCTTGCCAGCGTGCCAAGGTGCAACAGCACACTAGGGCTCCACTGAAGTACTTTCCTGTTCCGCAAAGAAAGTTTGAACATGTGCATGCGGACTTAATGGGGCCACTTCCACCTTCCAGAGGTTTTACCTATCTGCTGATGATGGTGAACAGAACTTCTTGGTGGCCGGAGGCAGTTCCGCTGTCATCAACCACTTCGGTTGATGTGGTTCAGGCATTTATCTCCTCCTGGGTGTCTCAGTTTGGTGTGCCATGGGACTTGACCTCCGACAGAGGTCCCCAGTTCACTTCAGAGTTGTGGAGTGCAGTGGCAGAGAGCCTTGGGGTTAAACTCCACCGTACTGTTGCCTACCATCCGCACTGGTACTGGTCTTTGTTTGAGGTTCCACCGCACAATGAAGGCTGCATTGTGGGCCTTGTACACAGTGGATAATAGCTGGATAGATCGCCTGCCTTGGGCCTGTGTTCGGCTCCAAAAGAGAACCTGCGATTTTCTTCACCTGAGTTGGTCCTGGGCCAGCCTTTGATGGTACCAAGGGAATTCCTGGTCCACCAGGATTGGTTAATTCCCAGGGGAGTAGAACAGTTATAAATGGGGAATCTTGCACATGCCTTCCACAGGTGGAAGGTAGTGATGGACAAAGGACCTAATGTCTGCCGAGTATGTATTCATCCGCCATGACTAACACCGCTCACCATTTCACCCTCCTTACATTGGTCCATTCCATGTTTTGGAGAAGAGACCTAAGAATTTTTTGGTGGAGTTGGGGGGTAATCAGGAGAGTGTTTCGGTGGACCGTTTGAAGCCTGCTCATGTGTTACCAGGGGATCCAGTTGAGTTGGCTCAGCCACCTTGCTGTTGTCGTCCCCCAGTTTTTTTACCCACTCTTCCGGGTCCTTCCCTTGCAGCTGGTTTGTCCCTCGCAGGTGAACAGCTTGGTAGCAGTTGATCTGGGGAGTCTCTTTCAATTTCAACCACTTCCTGTGAAAAGAAGCCATGGTAGCCGACTTATTAAACTCCCTAGTTGTTACCGTTAGGTATTTCAATTGTTTTGTTTGTCACTGCTGTTTAGTTTTTTCTTTGTGTGTGTGTTGTTTTATATACTTGTGATGTTGTAATGTGGTTTTTTGTTTGTGACATTCTATGTGTTCAGGGGGGGCCTGTGTGGCGGATACAATGTAAATATGTTAGAATAATTGTTTTGTTATCATTCTTACATAAGTAGCTACCAGTTTGCTTTTCATTCATAGGTTTAGTATTCACACCCCAGAGAGGAGGAATTTGTTAAACCACGTGAAAGACAAAACTTGCTTTTTCCCTAAACCTTGAAGCTGCAGCTGCTTCTTATCTTGGGATACTTTCTAAATGGCCTGTGTGTAGAATGTTAGTTTCTGTATTTTTTTTTTCTTTCTCTATTCATAATAACATTCCATTCCTGCTCTGTTTTGTAATAAAAGACCAGTTCTGATGCAGAGAGTCAGAAAGCATGGTAAACACCTTGGAGAAGAGGTTTGCTGTGTCTTCTCCTTCTGCAGAAGCTTGGTTGAAAAACTCATAAACATTGTCTGTGGTTCTCTTTTTATGTAGGTTTGAGAAATAACCCAAATTGATATTTCACATTTGGGTGTGAAATATCAAAGTATTTCACACCCAAATGTATACTCTTATTGTGAAGGGGAGAAGGTGAAATGAGAAGACATCAACGGTTGTCCTACATTCTATTTTTGTTTTTTTATTCACAAAGATAAATAAGGAATAAGAAACCTGAGAGAACAGTAAGCCAGAAACAGGAATGAATTTTACAGAAGGTGGAGGTTGGACATAGAGAGTGAACATTAAGAGCCATATGAAAATCAGCTTGGGTCAAGGAATTCAGAGATTGATGGGAAGGAGATATAGGAATGAGAGCTGGGTTTACTGCAGATTATAGCCTTTAAAACAAATGAGACACTTCAATCGTCATGGTAAGAAAGCAGGGTAGACAGATGGGTAGGTGAAATACAAAACACAAACTTCTGAAACAAAAAGAAGTTGAAGCTGTAAAAGTTTGGAGAAGAGAGCAAAGCAAGAGTAAGCGGAGAGGAAGAAGGCAGCAGCAGAAGGTGTTAGTTTGAAGCAGGTTAATGAGCCAACATAAAACAGAATTACAGAGAGAGGAAAGCAATTAACACAGTTACATAGTGACCTGAGAGCTGCAGGTAGAGAACCACGTGTGTTATAACACATGCACCCACCCAAGCACTCACACACACAATAAGCCTCCAGTCAGACTGTTAAAAAATTGCAAGAAGGCAAAAAAAGTATTTCTACACTAAAATATGAGTAAGGAGGTTTTTCTCTGAGATTTGAAATTTAGAAACATCATTGATTAAAATTATTCTCTCTAAAATATTGAATCCATAGCTCTTCTGTAAAATCGTCACTACAATTTCCCCAAAACGCTTCATAAGAGGCTTGTCATGGCTGGTGAGGCACTGACTTAATCAAAATCAGATTTACAAATATAGCCCCCTTGCATGTTGTTGTCTGCATATGGGAATTTCCCGCATGTGGACAACGCTGGAGGGCAAAAAGACAATTGTTTTACATGCCATCCATAGCCGCACTGCCGCAGTAGAATAATTCCGTTAAATATGAAACTTGGACATGTAGGTATTATTAGGACCTGCCATAGCAATGCATAGGGAGGACAGTGACTGACTAAGTCCATGTTAGTCAACATGCTTGTGACTCTCCACATTCTATCAAGTAGACTGTAGCTTACTTTAGCATTGATGCTAACTTTTAGCATCAGAACACTGGGTTCCAACCGACGGGCACACTTTGGCAGGCCCTGTTTAAATTTCTTCAACACTTTTCTAGTTAATTTAGTGTAGTTCCCACAGCAAAGGGAAAACCGTTGAAGTACAACTCAAAATTATTTCTTTCTCACTCTCTGTATCGCCAATCTATACGCAGACTTGTTGCCATAACAACTGACAACAGCGCCACTTTGTTTCAAGATTCAACAAAAAGAAAACACTCAAATGTTTCCCACACAAAGGACAGAACATTCAGTCTGTTGCAGTGATATGGTTTTAGGTTTAACATTTATTTTGCGATTTTTAATAAGTGATCACTGTGGCAGAGCTACCGCTGCTATCAGTTAATCTAACACAGCAGTTTGTGTTTCTTTTCTGCATTCTTTACACATACAAACTATAGCTCACAAAATCACATTTCATTAATAAACTAAACAAAAAATGTTATTGCCGTCTTACCTTTACTTATAAATGAAGTCTTTGCACCGCTCATTCTGCACATAAATTTCCTTTCACCTAAAGTCAAGTCTATCCTCGACATGCCAAACATTTCTAATACGGCCTGGTTTTGAATATGAGTGGTCGACCGCACGTTTGGTTTAAGTCACAAAATTCCATCTGAGTCCACACAGTGCCACAAGTTGAAGAAGGAAGGAAGGCAGAAAACACAGTTTCTAGTCAGAACATCAACAAACCATGTCTTTTCTTTCCATGTGAAACGAGCAGTACCTTTCCATCTCATAATTTGAAGCAAACCTTTGAGCTCTGGTGTTGGTCAGCCTTTAGGATAATTTCCTGCTTCGATTGAATATCCACTTTAGAAAACTGTTTAAGTGTAGAAATGTGGTCTTCCTCCTCAGAAGAGAGGAGAAAACAATAAATACATTGCTGCACTTGACTTATTTACTGCATGGGTAACTCGCTGTCTCTTATTCTGCAGACATGGAGCCACTAGACCAAGTATGAACGCCCTCCTCACTCGAATCTGTTTTCTGCCGTTTATCACTCCTCAGCACACGAAACACATTACATACACAATTGGTGACAACAAACACTGCATAGGTTAGCTAAGGTATGGAAAATTCATTCATATATTAAATGTTTTTAACCATTTTATTGATGACGTACAGACAGGAAGAACATGCTCCAATCAAATGGCAGCCAGCGCAGTTAGTGAGAAGTTGTGCAATCCTCACCTGTCTCTCCTGACAGAATGTCACTGACTAACTGTCATTATATACTTTATTAGTATCAGTATTTCAGAAGGAAAAGGCGCAATATCAGCAGAATAGCCATTGTGAGTTAGCCATAGTAAGCAATGCTAATTCATTGTTTCTTACTCATTCATGCATGTTGGCGCACAAGACGTAACCGACAGCATCCGGTTTAGGATTTTCAAAATAAAAGCTCCTCCAGACTCAATATGTAGAACGGACATATTTAATTATTTCTTGAGTGGACCGGTACCAATTGGTAAACGGACCGGTACCGGTCCACGGCCCGGTGGTTGGGGACCACTGCTGTAGCACCACTGTAGGTTTAGGCTCTTTGAAGCTATTTACTCCCACCTAATAGTAATATGGTGTGTTACAGGTTACAATTCATATCAATTCATAATATAGGTTACACTCACAACTCAAGATTAATAAACTTTAAAAACAATGTTTAGATACCTCGTCTCTTGTTGTTAAATCAACTTCATAAACTTTAATTTCTGAGTAAAAAACCGAAAGAATATTCTTGTTGACTTAAATTGTATTTTCAAGGCAACAGGAGAACTTTCATTTTCAAGTCAAACCACCTTAACATTTTTTCCAGTGTACATATCATTTAAATTATCTAACTGACTGGTACAAATAATGTTCAACTCACCATGATGCCATTCCAACACTAAAAGCAAATATTTTTGTCCAGTGTGTTTAAACATCTTTGAGTTAAAAAAAAACCATTCTGGGAAATGTATTTAGAGTCTCAAATTGAACTCATTTGAGTTGATCTTGCTACTTGGGAAAGCAGAAATATAGTCACTCTTCACCTTGTCATGGAAAAAAATACTGTTTCAAAGCACTGTTCAGGTGAAATCACTCAGTCAGGTTTACTCATATATTGTGCACAATACAGAGAGCTTGTAGGACAATCAGTAATGAAGCAGGTCTGGTTGAATAGCTCGCAAAGCTCTGTCAGGCAGGGACAACACATGAGTTTTATACCAAAGATAAAGAATTAACAACAAGGGACGAGACAGTCTGGTTCTGATGCAGCTGTAGAAAACAACTCCCAACCTTCTACATGAAACCCAAATAGTTCTTTTGGTGAGAGTTCTTAAACATTTCATATGACATGACTAGCGGATGTGACCTTATTGTAATTTTTCCATGACAACCTCCTAATCTCTTCAGTAACATCCAAAACTTAGGCTGTGAAAGAAATTGGTCTTTGAAATCCATATGTGAAAGTTCAGCATGACAGAAACTTGGTGATGCAGCATTAGGTGACCTGTCAGAAATTATTCATCACCTCATTTGATGATTTATTAATGTTCCAGGGACGCGAGGTAATAGAAAAGATGGGACTGTCCTTCAATGCGGTATGTTCCAGTTTTTATTTTTACAGAAGACCAGTGATGGTTTGAACAGTTTTTCTTTTTTCACTCCCAAAACATTAAATCTTTAATTATGCACAGGTTTGTTTTGTACAAATACCAGTCACAGTCATGTTGATAGTTTTTCAAAATTGATGGTCTTGATTGGAATGAAATTAATGAAGAGAGAAAAATCAAATCAAACATACAGACAGAGGGATTTATTTGTAATATGACTAAAAGCTAAATTAAGAAACATAGTAGTGTTCTCGTCTGTCAAACATCTGAAAACAGAACCCACAGTTCATTGTGCTGCACTTGCAATTATTACCTTGGGATAAAAATTTGTTCGGTTTGTACTCGTTCTGGTTAATTGATGTCTCTTGCCCATTTGAACAATACCCTTTATATATCTGGTACTTGAGTTTATTTTTGCTTTAAAAAAATAGCAAGAATAATGAATAACTTACTAGGTTGAAGTGATGTTCCACTTTGGCATCTTCTTCCTAGCTGCTTCTAAGCTGCAATAGCACACTTTCACTATATGTGTCAAAATATAGTGAAAGTGATTTCACTAGATCACTAGTGATCTAGTCTTCTCTTAGTGATCAGTTGCTCTGTTGTTTTCATTTGCTTGATATACAGTAATTCTAGATCAAGTTCTTCCCATGTTTGGATACCTTCTATCCTTGTAGATGCTTTGTATCCAATGTATTGCTTCTATTTCATTTTTGCATCACTTCTCTCTACATGGCATTCTTTAATATTGGCCTTTCATAACCTTCAGATGATGCTTTCATTCTGAACTATGTAGAAGTTGAAAGTCTTTGGTGAAAATCTGTGGATGATTTGAGCTTTTCGTCATTTCGGAAATATACTCTTACATGTGGAGGACGTTGCGTGGGCTGTAGCACGCATAGGTGCACGGCTGATTAAGCTTTCAGAGTGCGCTGAGATGCGCTGTCGGGGCTCCTCCATCTATTAGGATCTGAGGAGTTAAATGAGGCGTACACCCCCGCTGCTTTGCTCACCTCGCATTAAAACAACACTGGACACCCAGAGACCTTGTTAGATTATGTACAGCTGTACTTTTTAGTGTTCAGCAGAAATTAAACTTCATACCACTTCACTTTTGACCTGAAGGGGAAAAAAAACCAGAATGGAGACCAGCAATGACTCATGAGTCATTGATTTCTCAGGTGAATCTCTCATCATCTCAGTTCCGGGATCACAAGAGCTTGACCACTGTCATATCAAAGCAGGCAGACAGTAAGTCTTTTTCACACACAGATTATAAGAGTTGTTTGATACAGAAAGCGTGATTGTTGCTTAATTCCCTTTTTTGATGCTTGCTTTTTAAGTGACGTTCAGAAAGCAGTCTTTAGAAAAACCTGGATTTTCTTCTTTTTTTTCTTTTTGGACATCTCAATTCTGACTTGTTTTTCAGAATTCGTATTTTTTCAAATCTGAATTCTGAGATTAAAGTCAGAATTTTGAGATTAAGGTCAAAATTCTCATTAAAAAAGTTTGAATTCTGACTTTTTTTCAGTGGCCCTAATCTTTTTTTAGGAAAATATACCATCATCTATTTGCTTAAACATAACATGCAACACGCACATCTTAAACTCATTTGAGCTTTTAATAGTGTCAGCTTGTCAGAATATCACCAGTTTTTCATGCAGTTCTGTAATAGCTCAACAGCTTATAGATCTTCCTGAAAGCTTCTGCTACAAAATGTGATTTAATTCTCACTGCTTTTCTTCATAATATGGCATACTTAAAAGAGATGAAAGCAGATTGTTTCAGAATGCATTAAGAATAGATGGACCTTTACGTAGGGCTGGACAATAAATCAATAACAATATACATTGCAAAAAGCACCTTATCAATATCAATAGATAATATGTCTGATAGAATTTTCAATAGTTCCCCTGAAGTATGATCCAGAAATGCACAGGATTCTGGGAGATATTGGCATTGGAAAGATAACTGGAGGTTCTAACCCTCCAGTTATGTTAGTTTCTGAGGTACAGCAATAATGTCTTTGGATCAATTTGACCTCGAGAGTGTTTAATCATGCAATAGTGTCAGAAACCAAAAAATTCTTCCAAAACATTTTTGTGTCTTATTATTAACTCCAATACTAATCATTTCAATCAATCTTTGTGCAATGGTGTTTCTTTATTTCTCAGAAGTTAAGCATCAATGACGACAACCTACTCATTTACTCATCTGGACATAAAAAATGGAATTTGCATTTTGTATGTCCACTGAAAGAAACCTAGACACAAAAAAACAATAATTTTCTTGAAATTGATCTTTGGTAAATTTTTATATTACATTTTGACTCTCTTTTTCAATGGGTGATCTTTATAATTGAACTTGAGACACACATACTGTTCAGGGTCAAATTGCACCCACTGATTATGCAGAGAATATTTGTTTTCCCCCACTTCTGCTGAGGGTCCACTCAGTGTGGGTGGAGTTTGCGCACCAGAACAGAAAATGTTCCTGTCAAATGTTTTATGAACACCTGCTTTCTTGCAGGTTCCTAGTGAAGAAAAGAGAATAGTGAGAAAGCAGGCTGGTGTGTGTCGCCGTGTGCATGTATATTTGTGGTGTGTTGTGTTTGTGTGTGTGTGTGTGTGTGTGCAGCTATGTTTCCTCATAGCTGCAAGGAAACATATAGAATTTGACATTTTTTAATCTTTTTTGCAAGGAAACATAGAGTTGGACATTTTTTAATCAATTTTGCACTTCAAATTGACTGCCGGATCAAATTGACCCGTACAGTATCTATGTAAAATGTAGTCGCAGGGGTCGTTACAAATGTGTAAAATGAATAGATGTTCAATTTATATGCAGAGTGCATCTTTTAAGACAAATAGATAAAGTTTCATGAAAAAAAGTACTTCCAATTATTTTTACAAAAAATTTTAACTTTAAAACGGGTCAATTTGACCCGCAACATAACAGGAGGGTTAACCACTCAACCTCTCACGGTCAGTCAAGCAAGGTGTAGCAACACCCTGTGGCGTTAGTTGTGCAGCAGCAGTTTAAAGTTTTTCGTCATGCCTCATTACTCCTGGTCATATCAATAGTTTGGTAGTATCTCAGATATCGACTGATTTAAAATGCTTATATTGTGATATGTTTTTCAGCCAAAACACATCATCATTGCAATATCAACATGCACATCAAGAATTTTGCAAATGCAAATGGCTGACTGGAATGACTGTTGATTGTCAGCAGGGCTGACATTTGGGATTTGTTTAAAGATTTCATAATTTATTACAACAGTTATTTCAACATTTCAACATTTATTACACAAATGAGGTACTCATGCTAACTTAACTTCTATGGATTTACCAAGTCTAGATTTGAACAGTCCTGTGGCAAATCAATGGCAGCATAAGTGGGTGGGTGTCATTTTGGCAGAGGCAGAAGGTGAATGCTGTACTCAGACGTCCATCCATCCACAGTCTATATCACCTTATGCATGCAGAATCATAGGAGGCTGGTGACTATCTCCAGGATAATTGGGAGAATATTTGGGTTCACCCTGAACCTGTTGACATTCAGGGAAAAACAGCCATGCACACACATGGCTGGCTATATCCATAGCCAATTAATACAAAGGCTATATTTTCAGAGTTGGTGAATAAACTGGAAGATCCATACATGGGTAAAGCATACAGTCTCCATTTAGAAAGATTATTGGACCAATCAACACTGCTCCATCATACAGCCTGGCCTAAGATATTGCTGGAAAACAAAGATAATGGAAAACAAACAAAGAAAAAGAAACAAAGAAAATGAAACAAGAGGAATAGTTTAATTCTCAGTTTTGCAGCTCTTAAAATCCACTTCCTGATGAAGAAGTTTAGAAGGTGCCAGTTGAAGTGATTTAATTCCTTGGAGTGAGCCCAGAATTATATTGTTTTTTTAATTAATTGGACAGGCCTTCAGTATGTGATCTGCACATTGATGTACAGATAGATATTGTAAAATTTGCTTTATAACTTTTTTTTTTTTTTTTCCCCCACCAGGGGGTCCATTTTGTGGGCTCTAGTGTCCCTTATACCACAGTAGGCTGACAGGAAGGGGGAAAGAAGAAGGGGGGAGACATACGGCAAATGTCGTAGGGTCTGGGAATCGAGCCCGCGACGGCCGCGTCGGGGGCTGGGGGCCTCCAGGCGTGGGGCGCGCTGCCCTCTACGCCACCGGAGCACGCCCCTGCTTTATAACTTTTAAATAAAATTTGTGCACTGTTCAAAAGAAGTCCCTGAGCTGTTCCGTGTTGTCATTACCTGGCTTTGTTCTTCATTTGTGAGCTTTCTATTTCAACATCTTATGCTTTTCACATATCTAGATTTACCTCTCCTTGGCTGTCTTTCCCTCATTACAGTCTCGCCCTGTGATTTGCATGACTTTAATCCTCCCCCATTTCTGTCTATAATTCATTCTGTCAAATTACAGCTTTTTGTACAAAATGCTTTCAAAACCACTGTTGCAGATTCTTTCCAGCTTTTCAACTTCTGCAATCCAATTTGATGTCCTAATGATCAACCCCCTCCCATGTTTCCTCACTGAATTCTGAAGGGGAGCATACCACCCCTAGTATGAGCCTAATTTCCAGGTGCAGCCATGCTGTGATGAATTGTCATGTTTTGAATCATATGGATCTGAGTAACAGGCTCTAACTGAGTTTCTAAGCACATGTAACCGGGTTCTGCTTCACTCCACTGTACCAGGCCGGCCCAAGTAACCCCTCGACTCTGCGTTGTGTAGATTTTTAATGAAGACGAGGAGTTTCTGGGTGAACAGTCAGTTTATTTCCTGAACAAGAACATATCAGGGGTTCGAATCAGTGCAACGGGTCAGCTTCACTCAGCACACTACAATAGAGCATTATGTTAGCTTTTAACTTAGCACAAGAAGTGTTTTACAATTTTGACAAAACTAAAACTACAAAAATTAGTGCCAGACACACATATAGTAAATAGTTATTATACACTATTAGTCTAAGTTAATAAAAATGATGTTTTATTATGTTGCTAACACTTTTTCTACTGTGTGCTGAAAAATCCAACTCACCTCTCATGTAGCTTTCACAGACTGGCACTGATTACAGTGGCCAGCAAAATATAACCAGCCACACCGAGAGAGAGGGCGCTATTTCCCCATTGCACTAATAAATATAAAACAAGTGGAATTATACAACTTAAACCTAAACACTGTAACTCAGTCAGTTTCTAACCATGAGTACTATAGTACTGCTATAGTTCCTGGGCTTTCTGTTCATTTATTGTTGACCTTCCTCTAAACTTTCATATGGGTTATTAACAAATTAGGATTACGAAAAGAAAAAGCTCCTGATGTTTTATATTGTTAGTTGTAAAAAATCCTGACAGCTTTTTAAAATTTAAATAAACATGAACTGGAATAAATCTAGGATTTATACCATAATTGTTTTTCCCACTGGTAATTATACATGTGGTTTTGGGTCTGTTACCTCCAGTCCTGCATCTCAGTCAGACAAAACAAATTTTCCTGCTGATCCAAAGATTAAAATGCACTACCCTGCAGCAGTTTGCCTCTCTGCCAGCATTGTGAACATAGATTGAGTGTGTGGCTGAGTTGCTGCACTCCTCTCTGTGCCCTGATAAATCAGCAATGACACATACAGTGAGACACATAGCCCTAAAAACCCACCCAAAGGCTTTGTCACAGTTGCCATAACAATGGGTGTAAAAAACAATTAGGAGGGGATTTAAAAGCTGATTGGCTGTGTATAGTTTAAGAGGGAACCGATAACTGCTGCTTTGGAGACAAAGGGATGATAAAACATGCATTGTAATCTGACTCTGTAACAATGGATATCTGCCTGAAACCTTTTTTCCTCAAATCTGAGATAAATTCAAAGGTTCTCTATTTGATTTAGATCATGTGACTGTAGAGGCTATTCAAGTGAACACAAAAATGAGTTCACTTTACTGAACAGGACAGTCTGAGATAGTTTGCACTTTATAACATGGCATGTTATCCTGTTGGAAGTAGCCATCAGAAAATGGGTACAGTGTTGTCATAAAGGGATGGACATGGTCAGCAACAATACTCAGGTAGGCTGTGGCATTGACACAATGCTCAATTGGTACTAATGGGCCCAAAGTATGCCAGAAAATCATCTTCCCCACCATTGCACCACCGCCACCAGCCTGAACACTTGATACAAGCAGTGATGGCATAGTAACTTTGAGAGAGTAACTTTAATCGGATTACTGATTACTCATTTAAAAAGTAACTTAGTTAGATTACTGACTACTTGATTTGGAAAGTAACTAAGTTACATTAAAAGTAACTTTTTAGTTACTTTCAGCAGCTGCTAACAACAACGCTCCGCCTCCTGTGAAAATCACATTGAGCTTTGCCAATACTTTTTTGTAAGCTATTTTATAATGGTAACATCAACAATGTGTCTCCACTTATAAGGTTGAACCGAAGAGGAGATTGTACAAAAAAAAAAAACGTGAGTGATTTCTGTGGCCCACTGTTGTCTGGAAAACTCTAAGAAGGATTTTAAAGCCCTCCCCCGCCCCAGCCTCCAGGTTCTGCGTTATGGCCCTGCGTTTGGTGTCAAAGCGCAGCGCACAGAGCTCACAAATCTGTGCAGCCATCTGAGTTGTGGCTCAGAGTAACTTGAGGTAAGAGTTAATATTAATGACAGTGTAATAAAACTTAAAGACACCTTTATTATTGGTCCTACTTGTTCCACTTTATTTCAGGTGGGGGAAATATTGATGACTGTGTTGTTAAAGCTTTTGACAGTGTAATAACACTTAATGACATCTGTAAGTTGTATCTGTTAAGTTGACTAGTTAAGTTTAAGGGGAAATGTCACAATTACGCAGTTAAGACTAACTACAAATGACAATAATTTTGACAGACGATTCTTGGTGAATGTCAGGTTGTCATAACAAAGACCATTTTTGTCTCGGGTAATAAGTTGTCCTAATGAAGACATTTTTGACAAGGTTAATGACAAGTTGTCATAAGAAAGACATTTTGAATAATGTCAACTTTGCATTTAAAGGGGCAATTGTTTATTGAATGACACTTTATGACTACAGTCATAAACATTCTTAAAGACTTCTTCATCTTCAAGACAGGTGTTATGTCAGTCTTGTGCACACCCCATCAAAAGAAGCGTTACCGAGCTCGGTATATTCCATCAATTTATTTGCAATTCATCTTGCTGCTTCTCTCTGGTGGGCAAGTGGCAAAAAGAATAGTATCCACCAGACAACTCACTAATATATTTTGAATTTCAAATTTATTTACAAATTGTGGAAAATCTACTACATTATCTACAAAGGAAAGAAAAATCATGAGTTAGTCGATGTGTCCTTTGAGTGTCTGTAAAAACCTGTCAATTTTTAACCAGTTTTTATTGTCAAAAGTCAATTAGGAGCAGTGGACTTGCTTCCAAAGCATTTACTGGAGCAATTTGAAAATTATTGTAAATTGTTTTCTAACTATTTTATAACAATTCTTTCAAATAATCATAAAATCACTCATGGCTAACAGATGATCAATAACCAAGTGAGTACAATGCTTTTGCACATCTAGATAGAGACATTTTTGGTCATTCATCTTTTCAAAATTGTTCACACTGTTGATAAAAGAAAAGATGGAAACATAAATAATCAAGTTTTACCATGGGATGTACATGTAAGCCTAGCTTTGGATCTTTCAAGCTTTGGATCAGCTTCAATACAAAGCTTAGATTTAATTGAAAAAAAATTGGAAAGATTTGAGCTGCCAACTATTTTGTTAGCAACTATTTTGTTAGCAAGAAAACCTAATGTATTTACTCTCAAACACAGTAGCAATATGCACACTGATTATATATATACATAAGGATATATATATATATATATATATATATATATATATATATATATATATATATATATATATATATATATATATATATATATATATATATATATTTATGTTATTTTTTAATGCAGCTATTGTAACATTAAATGCTAGGCAGTCATAATGAGGTCTTAGTGAGAAATGTCTTAGGTGTCCAATTGAAATTTTAAACTTGGTATTTTACGCAACTGTTAACTTAAAAACTTTAATATATACACAAACATGGATTAGATAATTATGCCATTTTCCACAAGCAATCAAGCATGTACATAGTTTTTTTTTTTTTTTGTATTTTTGTTTTTGTTTTCCAAAATTGTGTTGCACTTTAGAGCTGTCATGAAGGTGATATTTGGAAAACTTATTTTTTTTTTTTACTTTTATCTAACTAAAAAAATGTGAATAGTTCATGCAACAACTAAGAGAAATCAGGAAATGAAATAGCAGAAATAATTCTACATTCATAACATCTGCACCACCTATTCACATAAAAATAAAATTAGCCATTAAGTTCAGAATTCAGGCATCTTTTTTTCAAATACACAAAAAATAAACAAATACACAACGAAATATTAGCTTACTCAATGCCATATCTATTCAGCATAATGATTTTCAAACTTCTTTCAAATGTACAAATAGATTTAGATAGTATTATATCACTGTTATGATTGAGCCTTAAACTGACATCTTTAATTGAAATGTGTATTGATACTTGTTAAAGTTTGTGAGCAAGTTTTTCTCTGTATGTTTAGGGTTGTTATTCTGATGGAAGGTGAACCTCAAACCTGATTTCCCACCTTTACTAGCCTCTGATGGAGGGGTCTAAGACTAGTTCTTGAGATATAATGTCTTGCAGGTTTTAGAAGAGTCCCTGCTCTTACACATGTGGATAAAATGACTTAATTACCTCTTAGCATACCAACTAGTTTGGCTCATAATGAGCCATTCGATTTAGTTATGTTGGCGCATCGAACATTTCCAGGACAGTAGATCTCAAAACTAGGGTTGGAGACTTATTCTAACAGCTTTTGTACTACTCTTGTTTTCAGCCCCATTCATTTTCCCTGACCAGCTGTGTTGACAAGAAGTCTCTGCTGTGCTAAAAAATATGTTCCTTCACACATGATTAAATGCCAATAAAGCATGAAAACAAGGCAGAAACTGAGAAATATATGCATGCATAATGTGTGTGGTGACCTAGATGTGTGCAACATGTATTAAAGCTGAAATATGACCAGACACACCTTTTTTCAGTCTCAGAAACCACTAAACTTATTGCATTGTTTAGCTGCTGTTTCAGCCTTTTAGAACTGAGCAGGACCAGCTTCCTACATAATCACAGAAACTGTACTCCTCAACTCTACTGTTTGAAGTTTTGTGACTGATGTGTCTTTGAGCAAGACACTGCTGCCTGGTAGAATTCATCAGCAGTCTCCAATTTCAGGCCAATTAACAATATGCTGCGGAAAGAAACATGAGGTAGCAAGTTGATCCTGACTGACTGCTCACCTGCTTTGCACCACACCAGTACTGAGTATAAACTCCACAAATCCTAGCTTTAAATGTAACATTCTCCAGCAGCATTTCAGCTTTGATCAGACAGGAGGGGTCTGTCAACAGCAGAGGTCCATCACATTTAACAACAATCGTCCACTTCTTCTGTGCACATCAATGTGCTGACCTACAAATAGCATTGATGCAGATCTTGCAGAGTCTACCATGGTAGAGACTCTTATGTAATCTGTTCCTTTATAGGATTAAGTCCTACTCTTGCATCCTGTTACTATGGAGACACAAAATTAAACAAGAAAAGAAATTGGATTAGACTGATGTTTCATAAAACAAAAGTTGCTCAATATTTTTGTTGATGAAACTATTTCTCACTTTTTGCTTTTAAAAATGATTTTCCGTTCCCAAAGTTCACCTTGTTTTGACAGCCGTGGTACTATTTTGTCTTTGAAGAGATACTCAGGAATATGAACAGACTTTTTCCATGTGTCCTCCTCTACTCTCCCTGCATTTCCTAGGGCTTTAACTCCTGCTGACAGCCGAGTGAGTGTGGGGAAGGTTTTTCCAATTCTTTGTTTCCTGTAGGTGGAAGAGGGAGAAGGACAGAGACTAGTTTTTTTAGAACAATTGATTTTGAGATGTGAGAAAAGTGGCACCACCTGCAAGGAATGCCTGGTGTTCCTGAGTTTAATCTAATATGTCTAATACCCATCATGTGGGACCTACAGTGCCTGTCAAAAGTATTCCAATTTTTTGATTTTGATGTCGCATTACAAACAGAAATTTAAATGTATTTTATAAGGAGTTAATTTTACAGACCAATACAAAGAGGCACAGAAATGTTAAATAATAAGAAAATAATTCACAAAAACAAACAATTCCGGCATTACATTGTAATCAAACCCCTATGCCAACATATGGGAGTGTCTATCAGCTTTGCACATCCAGAGAGTAAGATTCAGATCCAGATCCAGAGAGGAGCCTGTGAACTGCAATTCATCTGCCTGGTGTGGGGCAGATGCCCAGATGTAGTTAAAAGAATCTCTACCTACAACGCTTGAGGCAGAGAATGAATTCTCAACCCAGACAAGACATCAACCAGTTTCTGGTTTATCACCTAGGCACACGCATTGAGGCCTTAGTTCTTGTGGCGTTGGTCACAGGTTTGATTCCTGGTCTGGTGACATTTGCCGCATGTCTTCCCCTTTTCTTATTGCCCTGTTTCCTGTTGAACTACTTTCAAATAAAACCTTTTAAAACAAACATTCAAATCCCAAAATGATGATGTGAGATAACATTTTTCTTTAATGTCCTTAACTTCTGCAATAACTTTAGTCTATATTTGCACACAGTCAGCTCATCTGCTAGTAATGTGTTACGAACAAGTACAATGTGTTTTTCCACGCTAAGACACAAAGTGCTTCATGCCTGAAGTGTTTTGTTAAAAATGCTTTGGTAAACAAAAAGGAAGCAGGTCTAGGCTGGAGGTGAGAGCAGACACAGACCACTGATGCTCCATGACAGCTTTATGGCAAGTGCATAAATAAAACAGGCTAGATTTCCAGGTATTTTTGAGGTGTTTGGCCATTCATTAAGAGAATGAACTGGAGAGTTACAAATATTTTGTTCTTCTTACTTGAATCTTATTCTTCTACGGAGTTTTTAAATCAATAATCCCCTGTTAGTTTGACCTCTTTCAAAATTCTTTAGCATACAATTGTCCAGACAAACATAAGCTGTAATTCAAATCTTAAATGATAGAGAACAATTTTATAAAATTTAGGTGTATTAGAAAAACATTTCTCATATTCAGAAAGTGTAAAATCTTATTTAATAACTACATCAAGACACAGTTCATGAAAATACGGTTAACTTAACTACAACAAAGCTTCAGTTGGAAGACAAAAAAATACTGTAGATTGACAGAGTTGATCTACAAATTATGGATCTGGTCAACCAGTCTCTCCTCAACGAGAAGACTGGGCGAAGAAGAGCCCGCTTGTTCTGCAGTGATACACCCAGAGGGATACGTCCTGGATTTACTTGGATTCATGACAAGATGATTTCTGCTGTTTTGAGTTGGTGGACACCTGGCATTTCAACAAATTTGTGGTGGATTGGGGCGACTGGTGAACACTCAGACTTCAACTTGCGCCTCAGTCTCACTCCAACTTACTGTGGGACGGACAGAGGCGCAAGTTGGATGCAATTCTTGCTGAGATTCAAAAGCCAGCTGTGGACTTTGGAGCTCACTAGCGGGTTAGAATCAATCTTGGCCATATCCTTCCCGATGTCATTACGTCCTACTTCTTCTTTATCCAGAGACACTCTTATTAATTTATAAATTGTGGAGTATTTATTCTTATTCAGCAATCCAGAAGAGGATCATCAAGTTTTATACTTCACTCAAACCAAAACAGGAATAAAAACTTTTAGTTAAAACAAAAAGATCCAGAAATACTCCTATTAGTTTACTTATTCTTATTCTGTTCAGCAACCCACAAAAAGAAAAATTTAAAATATAAGCCTTTTCTTAAAATTAGCTATAAAATGCATAAATAGGAAATAAATAGAGAATAAATAAGTGTTAAAATAGTTTAAAATATAAAAAGTAATAATTACAAACATTAAAAATGTTTTATTTCATGCTTTATTTTATGATATTTTGTTTGGTTAAAAATCTGTATAAAATGGTCAAGTTGAGTAAAATCTCTTATTCTGAAGGGTTTCTGAAGCTGGTGTGGGAGAAGCATGTTCAGAGAAACAAGATTAACCCTTCTGGATCATCAGAGAAAAAAGACATTGATTTGAAGCACAAGTTATTCAGTCTTTTGCTGGATTGTTTTTGTTGTTTTTTATTTGGGTTTTTTCTTTCCTGAACCACATTTGTGTTTAATGTGAAATTGTCTGTTGGGTTATAACAGAAACAAGAAATGGTTAAAACAGGAAATTAAAAAACCATAACTTTTTAAAAAGAACTTTAAATAACTAAAACAGATTTAAAAGATTAAAACAATCAAACTGTAAATTAAATACATTACCAGTATCAACTTCAAATTAAATATAACTATAACCTGGGTTAAAATAAATAGTATCCTTTAATACCTAACATTAGGTTTAAAATTCAAAAAGGGATTAAATACAATAATCCCTGTTTCTTCTTCTTCAGAAGAAGAAGAAATGGAAACTATTTTGCATTGAATTTTGTCATTGTACGTCAACTGTTTGTAATATTGTTGTTTCTTTCTTTTCAACCAATAATCAGCCGGCAGTTTAAACTTATTTTCTGGTCTGTGGTCATTAATACACTTACACATTTCTCTACTCCCATAGCCGAACCTAGCACTGGTCTTATTGTCTGTTTTATTAACTGCAAACACATTGTGAGTGTTACATATACTTCACTCAACCCAGATCAAGATTAAACCTTATTAACTGAAACAAACTTAGGATCCAGAAAAACCCCTATTAGTTTATCTAGAGAAACTATATTAGTTTATAAATTGTGGATTACTTATTCCTTAGAGAAACTATTATTAGGTTATAACTGTGACATACTTTTGTTGTTGTTTTGTTTTTCTTTCGCTTTTTTCAGTTTTTGTAGTTTTATGTTTTCTTTGTATTTTCATGTAAATACAAAGTATTTACATGAAAATACAAAAAAATGCATATTTTTTGCTGAAAATATGCTATATAAATGAAATTGCCTTACTGTCATGACTTAGAGTTGTTGGACGTGGTAGGACCCTGGTTGAAGTGCAAAATGGTGGTTTATTGATGATCACAAAAGAGTACAGAAGTCCAGGCAGCATAATTGAGCAATAAAGCTAGAAACTCAGGCACTGGTAGCACTGGTACAATGACATGACTAACGACTACTGAAAAAAACACAACAGGACAAAGGCAGCATTGTTGAGTCAGCACACAACAAGGATCCAACAGGGAGCAGGTAACACTGGGGTTAAATACATTAACCAATAAACACACAAAACCAAATCCTCACACTTACAACTAATATGTACATAGAGGGATAAAATAAGCAAGGTTTTTACTTATTAAATATTTAAAAAACACATTTGATGAGAGGATTTAGTATGTATGTGTGAGTGAGTGTATATGTAAGTATGCAATATAGGTTTTTTTAGGGTTGTAAAAATATAGAATAAATTGAATTTCTGGATTACACCAGTTGATGGTGGTAATACACCAAGTCTGTAAGCTGCCAGTAAATGTCATAGAAGAAGAAGAAGAAGAAGAAAAAGAAGAAGAAGAAGAACAAAAAGCAAGGTTTTTCTCAATACCTATATTTCTAATAATATGAAATGTGTTTTAGATGTTGGCAACAGCTGAGGTGTTCCACACATGCAGAAACTCCCTTTTTACAGTGTCAGCTTCAAAGTATCTTAATTGTGAAGAAACTAGTCATATAGATTACTCAGGTGTGATTTGGCCCATGGCTGCACAGTGGCGCAGTTGGTAGTACTGTTGCCTTGCAGCAAGAAGGTCCTGGGTTCAATTCCCCGCCCGGGGTCTTTCTGCATGGAGTTTGCATGTTCTCCCTGTGCATGCCTGGGTTCTCTCCAGGTTCTCCGGCTTCCTCCCACAGTCCAAAAACATGACTGTCAGGTTAATTGGTCTCTCTAAATTCTCCCTAGGTGTGAGTGAGTGTGTGAATGGTTGTGTGTCCTGTATGTCTCTGTGTTGCCCTCCGACAGACTGGAGACCTGTCCAGGGTGTACCCCGCGTTTCGCCCGGAACGTAGCTGGAGAGGAACCAGCAACCCTCCTGACCCCATTAGGGGACAAGGGTGAACAGAAAATGGGTGACTGGATGAATGGATGGATGGATGGATTTGGCCCACAAAAGTTTTGTTATCACAAAACTGTCTTGTATGGACTCTGTTTTTATGTACTTTCTGTAAATATTTAATGGAATACAATTAAATGTATAGCACTGTAATTTGCTTTCATTAAAACCAAGTGTTTCCTTAGCTTTATATTTATGATTATGGTCTTGAATGGAAATCAACTTATGTTTTATCTTCAGATCCTAATCAAACAACATTTCTCCTTTCATCCTTCTTTCAGTTAACTTGTTTATTCTGCTGAAGAGCAAGTCTTGCACAGTGAATGTCCATGTAGGTCTTTGTGGTTGAGGTCTTTAATTTATGTCTTGATGAAAAATCTTCTTTCCTTGGAAGCAGAGTATCTGAAGTTCTGTGAGAATCATTCTTGGCTCTTGGACAACTTTTTAAATTATTTTTCTGCCTGATTTGTTTGACATCTTATGAAGAGTGTCTGACCTTAGGAGATATATGATGAGATTATGTTCATTCCACTGTTAGAACATTCAGAATTTTAGAAATCCAGTTAAAACAGTTTTGCAACACTAAGACTTTTTTCAGTGAACTGGAGAAATCGACAAGCCAGTATGTCTTGTTATATTTGTTCAGTCTTGGCAATCAGGACGAATTCTTTTACAATTATTTCCTTTAGTTTGATTTTTTTCTGAAACAGATCAACACATTTTTCATATGGGTAATTCTGGCTCTGCAATCAGGCAAGATCTCTCTGCTCTGTTATTGTCGTGACCAACATTAGCTGAGTTTAACTCAGAGATTCCAGGAAGCTTTCTTCATTTCTGTCCATTTTTCTGCCTGGAAGCAATAAAGAGAAAGAGGAGAGCCGAGAAGAACATCATGAGCTCTGCAGTTTACTTCACTTTAGTTTCCAAGATCAGCAGGTGGAGGCTACAATCAATAACAAGCACACGCTAAAAGAACAGCTAGATTTAATTATGAAGGTGCATGTTGGCAGGGATGGATGAGAACATTTGTGCTAAAGTGCAAAATAAGAAATGCAATACTTTAAACTGAAGGCTAATTAATATTTGATGCTACTTATGCAGGAAGTTGGAACAAAAACAACTGTTTGGAGGAAATATTTATTAAATTGTTCATATTAATATCATATCTGGTATACTCAGAAAGATATAAAACTGGTTTTTAAGTTCATACTAATAAGATTTAAAGAACAGTTACTAGGTTCAAGGTCCTTAATATGCTGGCCTGAAGATAACATTCTCTATTACAGTAATATTTCTGAACAAAACTAACATTTAATTTGAAGGCGTTTTATATATGGTAAGGCTAATAGATATAAATATTTCTTGTGGAGTTAGTTAGTTAGTTTTATTTTTATTTTTTTATTTTTGAAAGTCTGTCAGTGTCGTCAAATTATTTAGCTTTTCAAAAAGAAACTACTGTGGAAGTTTTGTATATTCTAACAGAATACATAAAGTATGCAGTGTAATGTCATAACATGTCGAATGTTCATTTAAATACATCTTAAGCACTGCAAATGATGTGATGAAATTATAAATATTTTAAGATAATGAACTTCCAAATATGTTTTCTGACAGAAATTACCTTATCCATCCATTATCTTACACCCTTATCCCTAGGAGGGAGACATTTCGGGTGAGAGGAGGGGTCACCCTGGACAGGTCACCAGTCTGTCGCAGGGCAACACAGACAACCATGCACACACACATCTATAACTTCAGAAAAATAAATTAACCTGATGTCATGTTTTTGGACTGTGGGAGGAAGCCGGAGTACCCAGCATGCACAGGGAGAACATGCAAACTCCATACAGAAAGGCCCCAGGCTGAGAATTGAACCCAGGACTTCTTGCTGCAAGGCAACAGTGCTACCAACTGTGCCATTGTGGATCCCCGCAGACTCCCCTGTCTACATAGTGGGATTCATCAAGCTAGGACTCCATTTTTAATTGTTTTGTAGCGTTTAAAGTGCTTTCAGTGGTAGACTGGTGTCAGCATTTGCAGCCTGACTACTCTGCATATGTGCAGGACTATCTATAAAAAATGTTAGTATACAATATATACTGACAACTTTCTCTAATGAATCAAAGTATTGGACTTTTTTTTTAGTTTTCATAAGATCTGAAGGCTTTCAGAGTCACTTTTACACAAGTAAACAGAAGAGGATTTCTTTGTTCAACAAATATTTTGGTTCACCATCTGCAATTAAGTGGTCACCAGTTAGACACAGACAACAACAAAGGCACAGAATTATCTCTGCACATACTAACGCTCCTCTTTTGTGACTTTTACATTCAGAGAAGAGGAAATAGAGCATCATGAATCACCTTAGCACAAATTTCCGGACATCCTTTCTCCATGGATAAAACCTGGTTGTGTGTGTGCAATGTATCCATCATTTATTCATTCTCCAAGCCTCTTTTATGGAAAAACCACAGACACCACATTCTTTCATGGACCCTTTGGCTGCTTCTTATAATTTAATGTATAGATATATTGTGTGTTGGAGCTGAAGGCAACAACAAACCTTTTAAAGAGCAGCTGGTGCTTTCTGTTTGTGTCAGACAAAACAGCTCCCAGCACAAGCACAAAAAACATTATGAAATACCATGAAATTTTGATTTGAACATGGATTAAAGACTACAAGAACAAGTGAGGAGTGTATTCATTTAGAAGACCTGGCTCAAAATTAATCATGGGGACAGAAAAAAAGAAAAATAAACAAACATCTTGAAGTTAAATTAAGCTTTTTATTTCTCACTTGTAAACATTTTCCTTTCCGGAATGCATCCCTGGAAATTGACCTAAAGGTGAAATTGACATATCTATGTCCCCATATGTGTGTATATATATATATATATATATATATATATATATATATATATATATATATATATATAGCATATCAACACAGTGCATTCTGGTCTGAATGGAGAAGACTCAGAAAGCTGTGTGCTGCAAGTCATGCAGGGCAGAATATGATGATATGATGAGACCAAGATTTAATTTTTTAGTCTACATGGAAAACAAACCAGAACATTGTGGCGGCAGCCTCATGCTAGGGGAAAATCTTTTCTGTGTAAGCTGTGGAGAGAACCTGTTAGAGACCGCAAGACAGCTGAAACCAAAGCAGAGTTTCACTTTAGACCAGGACAGAACAAACAATCCAATTACAAATCTGTGGCATGGCTGGAAAATTCAGGTTCACATGCGCTCTGGCTTTAATCTTTGATCTTGAGCTAATTTGACAAAAAGAAAAAAAAGAACAATCTACAAAGATTTCAATTTCAAGATGTGCAATGTCCGCAGAAATATACCCTAGAAACTTGCAGCTGTTACTTTTTTGAAAGATTGTTGTAATGGTTATGTAAAAATCTTGAAGATGGTATAAGGCACCTAAATTTTTCCCTCGTTTCTCTTTCCTGATGCATTTTGTTTGTTACTGTCATCAAATCCAAGATTTGTTTCAATTGTAGTGTGATTATGCAAAAAAACATAATGAAAATTATTTCTGTCTCTCCCTCTGCCTTAATAAGCCAGGATGCTTGCCTTTTTCAATGGAACTGCAAAATAAATACATCAGTTTAACATAAAAATTAACTTCATGACCCTGGAGCATGCATTTCTTATCCTCATAGATTTTGAGGTAATTATTTTCTCCTAAAATAAATTTCGCAAGACTCAGCAAACCCCCACCATCTAGAGCGGTCACAGATAAACAACGCTGTCAGGATGAAGCATTTGAATCCCTTGTGAAGTTGATTGTTTGTCCTATTTCCACCAGATCCACCTACGCTGCTTTTAGCCTCCTCATCGGGAGCAGATAAATTAATTAGGGAGGGATGTGGATAAAAGGGGTTGTTGATTCTCCTCTCTTTCTTTGTTTTTCTCAATAAATTTGCTGGCTTGAAAGTGACAAGAAGGGGATAATCAGCTTCACTACAGTTCTTGGGAGAATGCGAATGAGGAATGTGATAAGAAATTATTAAACTATGCTGAGGATGCCGTAAAAGCAGAATATAGACAAAAATATAATATTGTCACATAATTAATGTATAAAATCATTACATTATGAGGAATCCACTGAAATAGACACTTTTTTGTGTGTATGGGTAAAAATATTGATACTCCTCTGACCGAAAAGTTCACATTGTAATCAGAAAATCAGACATTATTTCTGAATTTTGGTTCAACAGAATCATTTTAAAAAGTAAACTAATGAAACAGGCCTGGACAAAATGATGATTGAAAAGACTGACTGAGACTAATTTGACCATGGGGACATGGAACATTAAACTAAGGTGTGTCCTTTAATTAGCATTACATGTGTCTTCAAACGTTTAATCAATCAAGTTTATTTGTACAGCACATTTAATCAACAAGGCAATTCAAAATGCTTTACACTATGAAAACATAAAATACATCATAAGCACATCATATGGTCAACAATTGTGAAAGCCAGTAAGAGAAGTTGAATTTTAAGTGTAATTGTTAACATCATCAATATACTTTAAATGTTTATTAATGTTCCTTTTATATTGGTTCAAAAGGTGGGGTAGGTGGGGTTTTAGCCTTAATTTAAACTCAGTGTTTCGGTTGATTTGCAGTTTTTCTTTTGATGGACAAGAAATAATGTTGCAAATTTTGTACAAAAATGTTTAAAAACTATATACTTTTTGAAAATCATGCTGGAAAATGTTTACAAATTTAAAACTTTTATGTGTTAGTCTTAAATTCACAACACATCCACTTTTTTCTTTTGAGAATCACATATCGTGAACAGTCTTGATTAAAACTTAGAAGACAATTTGGAAAAAAGTTTATAAATAGTTGTCTACAAAATACCTGAGCATAAACATCAGAAATAACAAAAGCAGAATAAATTTGTTTGCATTTATTCCTAAATGATGATCAATATTTTGGATCAATCTTCCCATCTCTACCCGAGTGGAGTCAAGCTATGGAAAAAAAGAAATGGGTGAGCCAGAGAAAAATGTCTTTGCAAAGAGAAGTACTGAGAATACATGGACTAGAGTTTAAAATCTGTTTGTCTTATATAACAGTAAACCTATTAATCATATCTCTGACTTTCAGAAAATTAGCACACAAAATTTGTTTTCTAAGAACAAATCTGACAGCTGCACTAAGGATACTGACACGGTAATTGGTAGTGTGCTAGACGACGGGATTTTGAGTCAATATTGAGATTATCTGACTTGGAAGAATCTTAAAGGTGCACTGTGGTAATGACTTTGCATTTGCTCATAAAACTTAAAACAAAAAAGGAAACCAAAAGAGCATGTATTGTTCTACAGGATGTAGTTTTATTATTCATGTTCACTTTTTGGTAAAAGTTAGTTTTTGGAGTGCTTTTAGTACACAGCCCATCTGGTGACATGGGTAGGGTCACCAGATGGTGTCCCTATCTGTCCCTTATTAAAATAAGGCCTGTGTCGTCCTACTCTCATGGAGTGGGATGGCAGCTGCAGTGATGGACATTATTTTATGGCAGTGTTTCTTGTTTAAATAAAAAAAGTAATTCATAGAGCAATCGTTATTACAGAGAGGGTTAAAGTACCTCAAAATTTTACTCCAATGTTCAACATATTTTTAATTGAGTAAAAGTAGAAAAGAACAGACCAATAAATTAGTTAAGCTTTAATTAGGTAAGTGTAAAAAATACTAACACACCTGATTTAATATTCAAAGATAGTTTTCACACAGCCAAAAATATAGTTATGTGCAAATTCTGGTATTTTAAAGAGTATTTACAAAATATTTAGAGAAATAAGGAATTAGCTTTGGAGGCAGGTTGTAGACCAAATTTACAATGGGGGCTGGGATAGTCAGTGTTTTTTCATGGAGACACTTAAAAAAGAATTAAACAAAAAACAGAACAATATTTCATCATTTGATATATTATGTAAGGCAAATCATCTTCATAGATACAGGCTGCAGACCCTGATCTAGCAGATGGAAAGGTTGATCAACTCGATAGTTAAAAGTGCAGCATTAAATTTTCAATTCATTGTTAAAGTAAAATTGTGAAGGTAAAAAAAAAATGTCCACCACTGATTGTTACAAAAAAAAAAAAAAGATTATTATTTAGTATAATTCCTTTGGCACCCCTGTTGGCCCCTTATTTCATTTTTTTGTTTGTTTTAAATTTGATAAAATTTTCCAATATTAATTAGTTACACCCGTCCAACTGCTCCTTAACGCAAAAGTTGAATCAGCCAATTTAATGGCAGAAACTCAATGTATTTAGGCATGTAGACATGGCCAAGATGATCTGCTGCAGTTCAAACTGAGCATCATGTCAACACCACAGCCTACCTGAGTATTGTTGCTGACAATGTCCATCCCTTTATGACCACAGTGTACCCATCTTCTTATGGCTACTTCCAGCATGATAACGCACCCCATCATAAAACGTGAATCATCTCAGATCTGTTTAACACGACAATGAGTTCACTCAACTCGAATGGCCTCCACAGTCACCAGATCTCAATCCAATAGAGAACCTTTGGGATGTGGTGGAGCAGGAGATTCACATCAAGAATGTGCCGCTGACAAATCTGCACAACTGCGTGATGCTATCATGTCGACATGGACCAGACTCACTTGAGGAAGGTTTCCAGTACCGAATCTATGCCACAACGGATTATGGCAGTTCTGAAGGCAAAAGGGTATCTAACAAAGCACTAGCAAGGTGTACCTAATAATGTGGCAGACGAGTGTACTTCATTACATGAAAGGTGATCTCTTACAGTTTTTCTCTCTTGCTTTGGTGCACTACGCAAATTATTCTGAACATTTGCAGAACATTAAGTGGAATTTATAACAAAGGTACATTTCTATGTCAATGAGCATGTCAGAATAACAAGTCCAGGTGTCATTGTGTGTGGATGAGAGTCAAATTGAGTTTCTACGCTCTTAATTTCCAAATGAGATGAAAACTTTACATTTTCTGAGAGGAAGACTTTGATTCTTTGATTTTGATTCCTCTCAAGGCACCTTTTCCTGTCATATGTTTTGCTTCCACTCAGCTTTCAATTAATATGCTTAAATACAGAACTCTGTGAACAACCACCTTCTTTAGCAATGACCTTTTGCAGTCATTTTTAAAGACCACTTAGATCATTGACTGTCTTCTGGGCATCAGAAACATTTGTGAATGTTGTTTTGAGTTAAGTAGATGAATGGAATATGACACCATCTCATTTTGGAAACACCATCTCATGTTTCTAAAATGTAACTTCTTTCATCTTAAATTTTTGACATACTGAATTTTGGATTTTTATCTGGAATCCATAAATATCAAAATGACAAGATAGAAAGGCTTTATAGATAGATAGATAGATAGATAGATAGATAGATAGATAGATAGATAGATAGATAGATAGATAGATAGATAGATAGATAGATAGATAGATAGATAGATAGATAGATAGATAGATAGATAGATAGATAGATAGATAGATAGATAGATAGATAGATAGATAGATAGATAGATAGACTATTGTCAGGAAAATTGGACACATCTGACCTCCAGACGCTGCTTAGTGAACAATTTCTGCAACGAACAAAGGGTATTGTCAGGTTGTCCATGCGGATTCTGTGAAAAATGCTGCTGGGTTGGTTTGTTCAGGAGCGTGTTTGACTTGAGGTGAAATATCTGGATCAAAGAAGGCAGAAAATTCATGATGTTCTCAGAGAGAGAGGGAGAGAGAGAGAGAGAGAGAGAGAGAGAGAGAGAGAGAGAGACGGGGAAGGGGAGGAGAGATGGTAGAGAAAAAGAGGAGGTGAGGATACACATAAAGCAGTAAGAGACTCAGAGCCGACGCGGCAGCAGAGAACTGTGCTCCAACTGTACGGATGTTAATAAGCCAGAGAAATAAAAGCGGTTGGAGCGGAGAGCGCGTGTGGCCGGACTGCTGTGGATCCCTGCCGGCCAAGGTGTGAATGGGATTACGAAGGTTGCTCCGGGTCCCCTGTCGGTGCTGCTGCTGCAGAAAACATGCGTCTGCAGAGCTTTCCGCCCCCCCCCCTGCTGCTGCTGCTGCTGCTGCTGACTGGGATTTGCAGCGGCACAAGTTTCCCAAGTAACATAAACATAGGTGAGTCGCAGCTAATTCTATCTATTTCAGGTCTCTTATACTAGTCTTAATTTTAAAAGAGAATTTAAATATTCTCCGGCCTCTCGTTTGACACAAAAATATACCCGTTGTCATTATTAGATGCATTACAATTTATGCTACCTTATTACACTGCAAAAAATGAACTTACATTAACAAAAGAATATCATGTACTTTTAACTAAATAATTTTATGTTTCAAACAAAAATGTGATACAATCATGTTGGATAAACAAGAAATTAAACAACTTCACGTTTATGAAATTTAATCATGTTGAGCTAACATGATTCATTATAGTCAGACTAATCTGCTGAAGAAAACAAGTGAGATCACGGGATATCACACAAGGCCACCCGAGACAAGCGTTTTTTGTCTCAACTTGAATAACATGTATTCAAGTTGAGATAACGTGATTCAACTTAGTCAGATTCATTTCCCTCCAAAGAGGGTCTAGCGAGATCAGGGGATCACGAGAGATTATGAGACATAACTGTTTTGCACCTGGGAAGACTTCAAAGCAGTTTTAGTTACACATTGAAATATAGATAGTTGTTTTTCTCTGCAGGGCACTATTGGCATTTAATAACTGCACTGAAACAGTTCTTAAATTTCTTTCAGCATTTAAGAACTGTAAAAAAGTCTTTTTTTTTTTAAACTTTTTTTAAGAAAAGTCTTTGAATTAATGTAATTAAATCATGGAAAGGATTTCCACACGATTAAATAGCTTTCTTTCAGCATGAAGCATGTTTATTGAGCCAACTTAATTTTCATGAGTTGGATCAACTTAATAAGTAGTGTGAAGGTATCACTGTAACATAAGTTGGTTTCTCAGGTGGACTGTGGTACACACTGTAAAATGTAAAAGTAAAGTGTACTCAAAAAGAAAAGTGACCTGAACTCATTCCAGCTTATTCTGTTGACTATACTAACTTAAACCTAGCAAAGACAACTTTCTACTGAGGCAAGTAATCAAACTCATCAGCAGCAAGTAACCCGAACTTGGAGTTATGAGTGAGCAAAACGCATCTGCATAACCAGCAAAAAACTCGGCATCATTCGGCAGCTCTCGTTGAACGCACATGCGCATTGGACACTGACGAGTGACGACGTGTTTGAAAGAAGCTCCAAACTGTCAACAATACGGCGGTTGCTGCAGCTAAGTTTTGTCACGGTAAGTCCCACTGTTTTTTAGCAAACTTATATTCGTTATCTCGGCCGTATAATTCATCCGTAAGTCCAGGTTTTGAGGTTAACTTTATGTGTAATGATTTAGCGATGCCTGGGACTAACGTTAGTCGAAAATATCATGTTTATTTAGTGGCAACAAGATGGAGCGGCAGTGCAAAAAAGCTGTCCGGGGCGCAAAACAAAAAAAGGAAAAGGGATAAGGATAAAGATGTTGGCGGGTTAAAAAAGCCGCTGTACTGTTTTAGAAGGCTTATGATGAGTAGACTGCCATAGGTAGGGCAGCTGTAAACTGTAGGAGAAGCAGCCATGATGAAGAAGTGTAGGGTCACCAGATTTGGGTTTCTGAAAAGGAGGACACTTCTTTTTTTGTTGGCGGGGGGTAGAATCGGTGGACACACATGCGCCAACGGGGGGTGGAGATGGGGGAGACGGCGGGTGTGGGGGGGGGACATGTGTGTACATGTGCTACCGATTTCTTTGCCATACAAAGAAACCTGGAATGGAGTAGTGGAACGGAGTGGCAATGTAATCACAATGCACTGTAAGCTATGTAATGTGTTTTGAGGCAGTTGACCAAAATCCCGGACGATTTTTAAATTCCCCCCGGACATTTTTTTAGATCTGAAAAGTAGGACATGTCCGGAAAAAAGAGGACGTCTGGTCACCCTAAAGAAGTGTTATGTTGATATGTAATTGTGGTGTTGCTTCTATTGTTGTTAGGACTGCGAAGACCCAGAGGTGTCTCACACCCCCATTGGGATCCTGACAATCATTCCTGAGGACAGGCAGGCCTCCACTGACTCACTGCACCTCCAGTCTTCAAGTACTGCCATCATTTTGGAAGGAAGTCTTGTCATGAATGATCTTGGAAATCTTCCACATGCCATGTGCTTGCTCTTTGGACTTATTTATTCTCTGAATTTGGAGTACCCTCAACAACTGAAGTACACCTTTGACTTCATCCAAAGGGTGCTTCTCTCACTTGGACATAAATCCCTAAAACCAAAAATACAATCACTCAAAAATCTTCTGATGCAATGAGTGAATGTGATGTGACATTATGGATCAACGTTGATACCTTTACCCTTATTGGAAAAGTGATTTTTATTTCTTGTTTGATTCTTTGTTTGTTGGAGAGCATCATTGCATTTGCAGACTACAAAATGGTTTTATGTTAATGAGGAGAAACATTACTTCACTTCACTACTTCATTATTTACTTTATCAATGTTATGATAAATGTTAGGCTCTAGTATTGAGAATTGAGTTTTTGTTTCACACCAGTCAACAAAGACATTTAAGCAGGGATTCTCAAAGTTTTAAAGACTGAGGGCCATTTGAAGGATTCAATATTAGATTGAAGGCTACCCTAGAAAAAAAGTCATGTCATTTTTTTCCCCTAAAAAAGTCTATGGAAAACTTTGTTTCCAGGTTAGTGTGTATGTAACCACACTTGAGAACCTTGTATTTAAGGTAAACTTGTTTAATTATTAAACATTTTTTTCCATTCAAACTGTTGTCTGTTGGCTCTTCGTTCCAATAACTTAACACTTTTGGTTCATCTTACTTGAACATATCAAGGCAATTGGTTTCCTGATATTTTGCAAGTAATGTGAACTCTTAAACGTGTAAGCATAACTTATTTTTATGAGTACTGCTTAATTGACATAACTGACATTTTATAGTCAACTTTACTAATGATTTTGAGTTAACGGCACTCAAGTTTACTGCCATTGCATGAGTTGTCTGAATGAATATTTTACAGTTAACCCAATTAATGATTTTGAGTTAATGGCACTCAGGTTTACTGCCTTTATCTGAGTGGTCTAAACATAGTTATTTTTAGCAATAACACCTTAAAATGAATTAGCTACTTTACTTGAAGATTTTGAGGCAATCGGTTTCCTAACTTTTTTTAAGTAAAGTGAACTTATTACTTTTTACAGTGCAGGGGTTTAGCACACTGCACATTTGGAGGCCTTAGTCCTCAACGCAGATGTTGTTGGTTTGACTCCTGGTCCTCGCGACCTTTGCTGCATGTCTTCACCCTGTCTGCCTACTGTCTCAAAAAAATATGAGCCACTAGCGCTGCAAAAACTCTTCGGAGAAAAATAAAGGGGGGGGAAAAAAAGTTGGTTTTAACTAAATTGCCATTAATCTTAGTCAAGTAAATTATTTGGTCCAAAGCATTGTAAATTAGTTGGGCTGGCTCTTTTAAATTACATTGGGTCCAACTATAGTAAATGAGTTGAATCAACCTTAATAAATTTAATTGAGCCAACAGATTTGCTTTAAATTGGAATAAACATAATATATTAAGTTCAGCCTAAACTTAATAGAATAACCACAATAACACAAGTTGAGCCAACTCATGTTATTTAAATTAGATTAACCATAATATATTAAGTTCAGCCAACATGTTTGAATTAGAATCAACCATAGAATAACCATAATAACATAAGTTGATCCAACACAATTGCTTTACATTGGATTAACCTTAATAAATTAAGTTGACCTAACACATTTGCTTTAAATAGGACTAACAGAATTACATGGAGCTGAAATAAAGCAAAGTAATCAGGTGGAAAACCTTTCCATGATTTTTAATGTTCATCCAAAGAGGTATGTTTTTCAGTGTAGCGCCACAAAAACTCTTCGGAGGAAAAAAAATAATTGTTTCAACTAAATTGCTATTAATCTTAGTCAAGTAAATTATGTGGTCCAAAGCGTTGCAAATTAGTTGGGCTGGCTCTTTTAAATTATAATATAGTAAATGAGTTGAATCAACCTTAAGAAATTAAATTGAGCAAACACATTTGCTTTAAATTGGAATAACCATAATAAATTAAGTTGAGCCAATACTTAATGGTTATTCTATTATTCTAATAGAATAACGATAACAAAATAATTTGAGCCAACTCATGTTATTTATATTAGAATAACAATATATTAAGTTGAGCCAACATGATTGATTTAGAATCAACCATAGAATAACCATAATAACTTAAGTTGAGTCAACACAATTGCTTTACATTGGAATAACCTTAGTAAATTAAGTTGACCTAACACATTTGCTTTAAATATGAGTAACATAATTAAAGCAAAGTAAGCAGGTGGAAATCCTTTCCATGATTTTTTTTAATGCTCATCCAAAGAGTTATTTTTTTCAGTGTACAAAGCAAAATTAATTCAGACAGCTTTAGCGCTCAGTGTTGCTCTCGTGAGTTTCATTATTTAGCTTGTGGTTTGAAGAATTTTACGCTCATTTACTTGCAAAAAGCAGGGTAACATTTCCAAAATTTAAAGCATCATCTCAGATGTTTTTAAATTCAAAATAATATTTTTCTATTTTTCACAGTTAGGTACCAGCGTTACAACCACTGACATTGATCAAAGATTATGTTTAGTTATGACTAATAATTGGGGTCTCTTTACCTTTCAGGAGCTGAACTAAGACTCAGCATCATGGGCAGTCACAATTGTGGACAGACAGACAGAATCAGGCGGGATTACTTTAGCTTTGCAGTAGTAAAGCACAGAACCGCAAATTAGCAGTAGAATACCATTTACCTTATTACAAGCAAAGTTATTTTTACTGCATTCAATTACAAACAATCTACTGTTAACGAACATTATTGCTGAAATTGTTTCTTCAAAATATAATCAGCAGCAAACTATGATCCACTATGAACGTGTTATATCCTGTGTGGAGTGAGATGGAAGTGTGTTACATTGATCTGATTCTTGTGTGTTATTAAGGCAAATGTTTGCTTTAATGCAACTGACAGTTTGCAAAGCTTGAGGATAATGTCCTGTTCATACTGTCTGTGAGAAGAATTTATTGCCATGTTTAATAAAATTCATTATCAGATCAGATATTTTGTTCATGCAATTTGAAACAGGAATTTAAATGATTCAAAAGTAAAATAAGGAGTTTTTCTTTAACTTGAGATTGTGAGTAAAAATAATAGAGAAATATGGTGAGGGCAGTTTGTTTTTTTCTTGCATTTTGTGAAATAATTATTAGGTTTATATTGAAGCATTAAGTTAAAACTCACAATTCAATCTGGAGAGACTCACAAAGAGAAGAAAATAGCAGTTAAAAAGATTTAATGATACAATTCTTTGGCGCTCGGCCCCGGCAGATGACCGTGAGCCGAGGATCGCCGTGAGCAGGCAGTCTGCTCGGCGAACTCGGGATAGTCTTCCCCCCGGGACCGAAACTGGTGGTGGAGCAGCCTGGAGAGGGAGACGACAGGGGATCCTGGAGGACTTCCCTCATGGTGGAGGTGGCAATGGGGAGGAGGTGGGTCGAAGCACGGCTGACGAGCAGGAAGTCCCCAGGGTAGCTTGAACTCTTGAAGGTGTCCTTGGATGACGATTGGCTGGAGCGGCGTGGAGCTCCGTTCCGGATTGGCTGAGGCCAGGCGTGGTGATTAGATGATGTGGTGAAGCTGGTCGAGTCTCCCAGTTTGAATTTTCGCCTAGGCTCCATTTCAAGATTAAATAACTTTTAAAAAATATTTTTTCTTTTGTAAATCAAATTAATGAACTTTAATTTCTCAGTTAAAACCAAAATAATTTTCTTGTTGACTTAAATTACATTTTCAAAACAGCAGGTGGACTTTCATTTTCAAGTTCAACCATCTTCAAATGTTTAGTCAGCATTAAATTAACATACACCTTTGCCATTTTGTTAATTACAAATTTGTCTTCATTCAGCTGGTAGAAACCCTTGTTGTTTTAAATAAAGCGTACTATAATTGTTACCTTTTAAGTTATAAAATGTCTTGCAAAATGACAACAAATAAAAATAGACTGTTACCGAACAACAACAAAAGAAGATATTTTTTTTATTTTGTATCAAAAAATAAAACACGAAATAGTGCAGAGCCTTTCTTCAGATGTTGGAGATCAAACAGGATGTGCCACTTCTCTTGTTATCCAATCAACAAGATGTGCTCTCTTCGAATTAAATGTCAGTCTTTGGTTAGCAATAATGTCTGTCCACCAGTTTGTGTGGAGTTTCCATACTAATCAGCCATTATAAAGACCAGTGGGTACAGTGGTACGGTTGTACCATGTCTGTGTGAGTCTGTGGGGATGGAGACCTGTACATCCTGAACATAAATACTATTGTTCATTTCACTGTTGTTTCTTTGGTGGGTTGGTGTTTTTTCTGTAAGTAAATGTGACTATGTGGTGAAGCTAGGTAAAAATGAAAAAGCAGAGTTTTAAACCTTCCATAGTTTTAGGGTTGGGTGAACCCCACCTGAGCTTTTCACCATGTGTGCAACTCTAGTGGAATCGCCCGTTTAAAAGTTTTTTTGTGGTTCAAGAAATGAAGAGATGGTTGGCATACCATGACATCTGACACACTCTTCCTGAGACAGCGGGAGGGTTAAACAGTTAATCTAGTCGAAACTTTGTGCGACATGATTTGGGTTGGTTATGTGATTGTGCTCTTGTGGATTAGGTGCTGTGATTGTATTGTGCATGTCTTCCGATAATATCCTGCATGCACCTCTGCAGGATATTAGTAAAGGTAGTATCTAATACTTTGATTACATGCACCATAGTATCAAGATAAAGCAAGCCCATTATTTAGTCATCTATATGGAAGAATGTTAGTTGCCAACATCTATGGAGATTACTGTGGAGATGGTCAAAAGCAAAGGTCCAGTATCTTCCTTACAGGTTCTGTGTTGTAGGTGCAACTGAAGTTGGGTTGGAACATGAGTGGAAGGTGGTGGTGTAGTTGTTTCAGTCAGATCAGCTCCAAGTTCTGCCTAACTATCTGTTTGCAGCTCAACAGGTCATCCACCATCCTCTAAAAATCATCAAAAGCCATCCATATTTAAAATAATAACACTAAAAAACCAAATGTGCATTATCTTTGTGTTCTGATGATGCAGAACAGAGGTTTTGTAAGTCTGAGGCTGCATACTTGGCCTTCTTTATAAAGTTATTTGGTAAATCCGGTCAATTAGGATATTTATCTGTAATTTAGCTTTTCTATTACCTTTCAGTCATTTTCCTGAAGACAAATGTTTGCCTGCATAATTAATATATTATTAGAAATTATAGTAATATTACTTTTGAAATAACAAAAATTAATATACTTTGTGTCATAATGTATTTTTTAGGAGCTGATCTAATTAAGTTATTTAATCAGTAAAGAATTGTTATTTAGCTTATAACGTTTTCAGGTAAAATAGTTCCATCAAAGATACTGGTCAGTGTTCCAATTTCAAATGAGAAGAAAAAAGGTAATTAAAGAAATTCAATATGATTATCACAGATTGCATTCTTAAGTAAATATAATAGTTTCTCATATTTTGTAAATTTTCTTTAATAAAATGTGTTAAAGAAAATAATTAATTTTATTATTCATTAATAATAAAATTTATTTTTAAAATTGTTTCTAAAAAATTTGTAAAAAATTTGTAAACTTTCTTTTTTTTAATTTGCTGATAGCAAAAATAGAATTATATTAGGAACTCATCAATATCGTCACAGATAATTTGAATAATTTAGTTTTTAGTAATTTTTACTATTGACAAAACTTTCACTCTTAAAGTATATGTTCACCTGCTGAATCCAGTTTCAGGAGTATATCCTCAGATTTCTTTTCCGCTCCAGTCAGATTCGTTGGTGTGGCTCCCACAGCTGTGGTCTGCGGAGTGGATCATTATCAAGCCAACTGGATCGAACTCCCACTGTAGTTTGCTCCCAGGTTTGATGCTGATGAGGCGTCATGTTGAATTTTTTTTCTGGAGTGAACCCCCTCCTGCAGTTTGAGCCTGATTACCAAACAGCTTTCAACAATTTTGGCTCTGGAATGTTGTTTTTTTTTCTGCATGTTTATTCCTGAATTAGTTAGGCCTTCTGTGACAGCAGGTGGACCCCTCCCAGCCTTTTAGAACTTAGGTTTATTCATTACATACTATTACATAGTCTATCAGCATGTCCAAAGTTTGTTGCACATTTTAAAAGAAAGTGTGCTGATGTTTTATTCATTCATGATTTAGTAATCCCTGGACATTCAGAAGTTTTATTCTGGATAAAATGGATTGGATGTTTATTTCTCTCTTTACAAAATTAAAAAGTATACTGTGTTTTAAAACACGTTAAACCTTTTACATTTTGTCACCTGAAACAAATGCTGTGATTTATTGACATTTTATGTGACAGAAAAAGTTCAGTGTTGAATCGGGAGGTGCTGTAGAGATCCACAGCAGAGGGAGGTTCTGTCAATGTGACCACTTCTGCCAAACACAAATCTGACCTTGTGACATGGATGAAAAAAAGAAATCTATTAAGTTTGTTATAAGCCATGGATGGTAATACAACACCAAGTATAAACTTTCTGGAGGTCAGAAAAAGAACTAATGTGTAACACCGCATAAGGTACTAGACACACTCTCTCTGACTTAAGTAAAAGCACTTTCCAACGCAGATTTAAAGTTGTAAAAGAGGCGGAGACCACTAATTCCTTAAGCTTAACAGTTTTGTACTAGCTTGTGTTGGTCTCATATATACCTCAACTATTCTTTTCCCTTGATGAAATAATCTTGTTCACAAATTAGGGAAAAATGGAGTGGGAGATCAACAGGTCTATTAGTACAGCGACTGCAGTGAAGCGGGTGCTGTACCGGTCTGTCGTGGTGAAGACAGATCTGAGCCAAAAAGCAAAGCTCCCAATTAACCGTTCGATCTGAATTATAATTTCACTATACTCCTCTAGTCCAATGATTAAAACTTCTGTTATGTCCTGGTTTAGCTGGAGAAAGTTCTGTGCCATCCAGGTCTTTATGTCTGAAATGCAATTAAAAAGCGCAGTGATTGGCCGGGGGTCGTCCCGAGACAATGAGATGTATAACTGAGTGTCATCAACATAACTGTGGAAACTGATTCCATGGTTCCTGATGACTCCACCAAGTGGCAACCTGTAAAAATTAAAAAGTAGAGGCAATCCTTAGCTTAACTTGTTTTTTTTTTTTTTTTTTTTTGTTTTGAAGCCTGAGAATTTCCCTCCTGGGTGGTACACTTGTTATTCTTATTAATCAGAATAAAATTAGAATGAAAACAGCTCTCTTTTTGTTCCCGAGGACCAATAAGGTGCTGACATGTCGGAGTTTAAGTATTCACATTATTTCCATGAGACCCTGAAAACTCTTACGAGAAGTGGGTGTGAGTGGCAGGCAAATGGTTGAATGCCAAGAAGCTTTTAACAGCAATTACTGCCAAACACTGATCATTTTTAACCACAATGATGAAGCCTGACTGAGGGATGAATCATGAAGCCCCTTTACTTATAATGTCAAAATTTGTTTTGTACAGTTTCAGAATTTAGGACTCAACTTTAGGCTTCAGAATGGCAACTCAGAGGTCTGAAGTAGTCTTGAAATCGCAAGAATTGGTTAGATTTTGACATAATTACCGAAGACTAGCACAACAAGCTGCCAGACATGTGTTACCATGATATTTCTGTTTAAAGGACTTAACAGGACTTTAAGAAGCTAGTTCAGCTATGATACAACCTTTTAAAATTGAAAATTTTGGAGCCGTGGCCCAAAGTGAAAAAAAATTGAGTAACAAAATGCTACATTATTAATACATTAATAGAAGACACACCCTTCCGAATTTTATCAAACCAAAGTTGATTTATTTTTACTTTCACAAAAATGCTGTACTTTCTGTCAGTCTAATTATCTTTAAAAGACGGAAGTAGGCAATATCTTTTTACTGGAACAGCTTTAAGAAACAACAAGTCCTGCAATAGATTGTGCATTTTTGATGCTCCTGTAGAGTCCTCAGCTTTGACCCATTTTTACTCATTTAAAAGGCAGGATCTCCCATCTCCTGCCTTTAAAACGCTGCTGCCAGACTACAAAGTATACCTTTTATTCATATTTTTGTCTTTATGTAATTATTGAATTGTACCAGTCTTACTAGTGCTCTTTATCCCTGAAATGTGTAAAACATAACTAACAAACATATCTTCTACTTACTATGTGTTTTGGTATTGACTAGGAGGCCTTTTCCCCACTGGGTCCCATGAATACGAGGTGTTTCGTTTTGCCCTGGCACAACATCAGGATGTCCCCAAACTGGTGCCACAGGTGGACATGGTGGACATTGGGAGCAGTTTTGCCATGACCTATGCTTGTAAGTGAAAACACTAAAAGCTGTGAGGGTGTGATAGGGGAAAGATTTCAGATTGTCTTTGTGAACAAAAGTACTTCAGCCAGCATTCTTGGGGAGGAAGACACTGGGAAGACACAATAACTTTGATTCTTCAGTAGCCTGTTTCACTAAACAGAGTGTATTTGTTGTTGTTTATTGTATTTTGTTGCAAAGGTTTATTGTGGTCTATTTATTTTGTAATTATGTCCCAAAGATCATGAAAAGACATCCACATTAAACAAACTCAACTGTGTGAGAAACACCTTTACTGAAAACCCAGACAAATAATAGTCCTAAAAAAAGCATTGAAAGTCAACAAGGCTTCAGCATCTGATGAATATAAAATATTTAACACTCGTAAACAGACCTACAGAAAGTAAGCGGCTTTAAAATAAATAAGAATGAACAAGTGACTCTATAAACCTCAGCTTGATTTAAAAATGTAACTTTGCATTCCTAAATTAAACTTTTAAAACATGCTTGTTTGAAACACAATTTTGCTCATTCTGAAATCTAAAGTAGATTTGGGACCAATGACCTTTATTTTTTATTAGCTGACAGGAAGAAAGGTAGAGAGAAAGGTGGAGGAGGTGTAGCAAATGTCCTGAGTTGGGCCGAGGACTGAGAGTAGTTATATGAAGGTCTTTAGCCTCTGTACATGATGCTTCTGCTTTACTGTTGAGCCATGTGGCACCATGCAAAAAGGCAATTTGATCACTGCAGTCATGCAAAATATAGCATGACTGCGGCAACTTTGTGTGTTGCAGACAATAGATAGTGTAGCTGTGGCAATGACCCAAAATCAAATTTTGGCAATCTCATGCATGTACTAGTTAATCTGGCTGCTTGGAGGAAGTCATAAAGTTAACAAAAAAAAAACATCCATTTTCTGTTCACCCTTGACCCTTAGTGGGGTCGGGAGGGGTGCTGGATTCTCTCCAGCTACGTTCCTGGTGAGAGGCGGGGTACACCCTGGACAGGTCGCCAGTCTGTTGCAGGGCAACACAAAGACATACAGGACACACAACCATTCACACACACACACACACCCAAGGAGAATTTAAAGAGACAAATTAACCTGACAGGCATGTTTTTGGACTGTTGGAGGAAGCCGGAGAACCCGGAGAGAACCCAGCATGCACAGGGAGAACATGCAAACTCCATGCAGAAAGACCCCGGGCCAGGAGTCAAACCCAGGACCTTCTTGCTGCAAGGCAACAGTGCTACCAATTGCGCCACTGTGCAGCCCTTTTTACAAAAAAAATATTTTGAAAAATAAAACAAACAAAAGAAAACAAGCATGATGTAACATCAAATGCAACTTAAACCATCTCAAAAGGGTTGGGGTTAGAACACTGGATTCCACAACTTTGATCCCAGTTCACCTGTCATATTCACATTCAAGCATATGAATGACAGCACTTCATATATCACTTAATCTGCTGCATTTGATGTTGAGCCCTTTAACTGCAGCTTAATGTTTTTGTATACACAGTGGCCTTTATACACTGTGCAAACCTGGTAAAGATATGTAAAAATTGCGTGCATTTAAACACAATTTATAGATTTCATACCAACATAAACTAAAACACCTTGTGCAAAAAGGATCACACAGGTTCCTTAAAGAAAACACATGTCAAACTCAAGGCCTGGGAGCCAATCCATAGCTTGCCATGTGGGCCTCTGGGTTTTGGAGGGTCATATGAATAGAACTTTCAAGATTGTCAAAACACAACAGTGGTGTACTTATATATTATTTTATCAGTTAAATCAAAACAGTTTTTGCCTGTGTACTACCAAATTAAATAAATATGAAAAGATGTTCAATCATATTTAATTTTGAGAAGTTCTCATCGATTCAGAGACAGCTTTATTAAACAGATTTTATTAAAACATTCTGCAATATTCATGATCTAGATATGGCCCAAAATGAAAATGACTTTGACACCCCTGATCTAAAATGAGCAGATTATTTTGATTATTAATCATTATTACATCAGTCTGTATTTTAGATGTTGTATCACTTGGATTCTGTTCATTTTAAGTTTATTTTACTGGAATATTTTTGTTTCATCTGCTGTGGCATCAGACACGCTGAGTGACCTGTTAGAGGTCGATACATTCAGCTGTCGTTCACACTTCCATATCATGGATCAGCTCTTCAGACCTTTCTCCAGACTTTGTTAAGCAGGCTTGGGATTTGGGGAGGATTGGGGTAAATAGAGGCAGTCTTAAAGAGTGCAGCCGACGGCAGTAAATGTGGACTAGAGGGAGCTGAGCGATAAATGGACTCAGGCTCTGGGGACTGATCGCTGGAGGAGGTTTAGAGAGTAGTGGAAGTGTGTTCTGTGGCCAAACAAAGAATTTAGAAACCATCCTTCTCGCACCTGAAGGGGAAAAAATATCCAGATATTTGCAGTTTCTTTTTAACAAAGACTATGAAATGAGCACAACCATAAACGATGCTTTTGAAACAAGAACAGCCTGTTCAAAGTCAGACTTTCAACTCATATTAGAAATAATTGTGTTGAAAACAGTACATCAAGAGCTATATTTTTGTTAATTTAATTGAATTTCACATCTGTCACTCTCACATATTTGTTTGAAACATCACTAAATTACATTTATAAACAGTAGAAAATCCTTCCTTCAGCGGTGAGATGGGTACACTTTGCAAAAGCACACGTCTTTCCAGTTATTTTTGTCTAGTTTCTAGTACAAATATCTTAGTACAATTGGAATAGGACAAATCTAACTTTCAAGTACTGTTTGAGCAAAATATAGGAGCTTATTTTAAGTCTAATTCCTTAATATTGATAATTAGTACAAGCCCTTAAAACTTGCACTAGTGCTTGTTATAAGTAAAATGATTTGGCAGTGGAACAAGGACCTTTTCATTAATATTAAGGATTTATTTACTTCAAACAAGCTCTTATATTGTTATTGTGAGAGGTGTGGTGTGGAAGGAGACGTCATCAGTCAGACGGGCTGTTCAGTTAGTGATGTGTCATCTGTGTCAAGGCCTCGGAGTGTGTGATCAGTAATCCAGGAGGATTTTTATGAAGAGCGTATCGAGGCTTGTGTTGATGGAGCAGGCTGTGAAGTTTGAAGCCTTGCAAACGGGCTGTACTATGTGGCTGATTCAGGAACGGGTTCATCAGTTTGCTTGGAGATCAAAATACATGGCAGTAAAACACTGCTCTTTCACCCATCACATTTTCATATTTTATGATTTTATTGTGTGTGCGTTTGCAATTCATTGGATGCTATGGACCCAATTTTTCCTTGTCTGACAAGATTTTGATCTCCCCAAATAGTTTCACACATAATAAACTATTAACTAAAATGCTACAAAATCAACACAGTAAATCCTGTTTTCTAATTTCTTTCTCATTTCTAATATTTTAAAAGGACAGTTATCATGTCGAAATGAACTATAATGATGTATATAAAAAACCTGAGCTGTTCTAAGGCATTATTGAGCTCTGCAGAAAAGCAAGGATACTAACCAGGTCGGCCAAGCTCAGCCAAATCATTTTAGGATGCAAAGATGAGACAGCATAGATTGACCTGTAATTGAGAAAGTGACCAAAGTGACCAAATGTTTTATCGTTACATTTACAAACCTGCTGATGCATTTCTTGCTACATCTGCGTGCATAGAGCGCAGACAAAGGACTTCACCTACGTTCTGTGAGCGCGGATATTTTCTGCAGCAGACGGAATCATCTCAAAACAGAGAAACCACCAAACCCCGAACTCAGTCAAAGTTGTTATGTGTAAGTAATGAATAATGTCATTTAGTCCATAGTTTGGTTAGAGTAACAAGCCAATCACAACTCTCTCCTCCATTTGGTTCCAGTTTTTTTTTTTTTTTTTGGGATCCAGCCATTGTTTCATATAGATCAGGAGTTACCAACACGGTACCCGCGGGCCCCCGGTCGACTGAAGGGACCTTGTCAGTCGCCCGCAGAGCTAGTACTAAAAATAGCCATTGTCATTAGGGAGCACTGCCAAAGAAATGATTTAATTTAATCTTTTTACATTGAATTAATAACATTTGTTTATACTTAAAATTTAAAAAAAAAAGTAAATTATAAAAATTTTTTAAAATAGATTGCTTTATGCATAAAACTCTTTTCTACGGTTAAAGTTCAGAACTGCGCAGACACCTGCAGGATTTTATCGGAAGGCAGCAGCACCTGCAGCTGTACGGCAGCTCCAACTCTGCCTACCTTAAGATTTTCCTTGAAGTAAAAAAAGAAAAGACTAATTTCTGATTTTTTTATTATCAAACTTTCTTTACAATTAAAAAAATTGTGGAGAGAAAAAAGATCTTATATGTCAAAACATCTTATACGTAGTGCACGTCTGAGTTTGTGGGGGTCAAAGGGCACGCCAAAGCTTAAATCTTATTGGTCAGTTTGCGTTTGTTTATTTGGCGGCTTGGCACTTTTTCTGTAAGCTAAAAATAAATGACAGGAGTTTGAACCTCCCTAGTTGTAAGAGTAGTTTGGATCCCGGCAGAGCTTTTTACCGTGTGCGGTTCTGGCGGGTCGTCAGTTTATGAGCTTCTTTGATGTTTCCCGAACTGGAGAGCTGATGGGTCACTCGGTAGCTGACATCTGCCGCTCTTCCTAAGAGTCGCACTGAGACTATGGGTTAAACAATTTAATCTAGTTGAAATGTTCAAAAAATTAAGTAAAGATTGTTGCTTCATCTTCTCCTCCTTTGGACTTCTGACACCACCTGAACCTGGGAATCTCCTCCCCTCTCTGTGGATCTACCAGGCAGGCTTCGCTTCCATGTCTTTATTATTTAGCATCGTTTGTGTTAAAAAAAAAAGGTGCGCTGCTTTAGTGGTTTAGTTTTGTGCGGCTTTTGTGTGAGCGCACATGATGCACGTTGGAGAGGTGGTTGTGCTCTTGCAGTTCCGGTGCAGTGATAGTTTTGTACCTTCTGATCTGTCGGGCATTTTTATTTTGACATCTGCTGGTGTCAGCCAACAGGTGACCCGTCAGCTTTTAAGTTCCAGAAACCACAAAAAAGCCAATAAACCGGCGACCCGCCAGATCTGCACACTGTAAAGCTGACAGAAAAAGCAAACTAACCAATAAGATTTGGACTTTGGCATGCCCTTTGACCCCCACAAACTCACATTGATGTAGGCTACATACAAGATGTTTTGGCACAAAATGAATTCTTCTCCTCGCCACAATTTTGTTAATGTTGGCTTGGATAATAAAAAATACAATAACTTTTTTTTTTTTTTTTTTATTTAAAGGAAAATCTCACAGTGTGTACAGTTGTACAGCCGCAGCTGCAACAATCCAGACTCCCAGTCACTTGTGGGCAATTTAGAATCACACAGAAAAGCTCCAAAAGGGAATCAAACTTAAAACTCTGAACTAAGAGCTTCTGATCACATAATAGCAATTAACCATATCTGCCATGGTAAATCATTACTGATAACTATTGTGAGTAGTGCATAACATTAATATGATTGGGCAGCATGTAATCATATATACATATATGTATTATTGTTATAAAGGCTGAGCCAAGAAAATTGATGTCTGTATCAAACAAGTAGCTCTTCGTGTTACTCTGAAGTAGCTCCCAGTCTCCAAAAGGTTGGTGATCCCAGATATAGATAAAGACTAAAATCAGATTTCATGTATCAGAATCACAAACATCATTTACTTGTTTCTTCAGGCGTCATGTTGTTTTCCCATTGTCTATTTTTGTCCACTTGATATCACAGCAGAGCAAATGAAGCACCACGGTTCATTGGCTCCTGAGTCAAACGTTTGGATGGAATGCCTCAGTGTTTTATGAAGCTTCATGTCACCATCACTACTGTACAGCAAACAAAGCTGGTTTATTGGTTCTCATCTAACTGCCACATCCAGAAGTCCACCCATACACATGTCACACAAAACAAAGTTGGCTTTCACATACATGTTGTTAACATTAATGATTATTTATCAATGATAAAATATCAGACAAACAGCTTATGTATGCAAATGGAATATTTAGAAGTCAGTTTATTCTTTTTATTACTTTACGTTTCAACCAATCAAACTCCAGCTTTTATCAGCTTACTTCCTATAAAAGAGCTGGGTCTAAGGCCGGCCTCTCCTTTAGAGACAGATGTACTGTGATATTTGTTCTAGAAATTAGGCCAATATTTGATAAAATTTTATGATTCCGCAGTGTAGGATTTTGTTGGCATCTTTATCAGCCAACTGTGACCTGTTTTATATGCCTTGATGCCACTGGAAGCTCCAGAGAGCCTTGTGTTTGTGTGCATGGACTAAAAATCCCATCTTCCTTTATTTGAGCTTTCTCTTCTGAGTTTGGTGAAAGGAAAGGAAAGGCAATTTCAGAAAAACAGTGATGAGGATCTGATTATTTTTGAAGCTGTTCATGTGCCCTAAGGGGAATTTTATACTTTTCTTCTGAGAGTTGGAAATCATTGTGTTGGTTTTATATTTTAAGCTTTAGTTGACCATCAAATCCAGCTTGATGCAAAGCAGGTGTTATCTATTTTGCTGTATTCAGGTTGAGAGTTGCTCCAGCGCTGTGCAACACCAGCTGTCAACCATTTCACCCCATCAGGGCTGAGGATAATTCTTGCTAACAGAAGCTGAGCGTGCTACAGCAGCTCGCAGAGAAATGTTTGTTTCTCCCCCTCAGAAATCACTTCAAGGACGCGGTCCTTGCTGCTCCACTCCAACTGTAGAGTCTGTCTCACAGGAGGCAGAGCCCAGTCTGTTTTACATTTCAGACAGCGGTGGACTGCAGAGGAAACACAGAGACAGAAAGGAAGGAATGTCTGAGAGAGAAAAATAAATCAAAGAACAGGAAAACAGAAAAGGGAGATTTTGAAACAGTTCAATCTGTCAAATGGAAATATTTTTTGCCAGCAGCTTAAAAAATTGTAAAAAGTGTAAAAAGTGACTTTAGATCTTATTCTGCCTCCGTGTATGTTCTAGGGGTTGAACGACTACATATTTTTTAAGGTCGACTACATCATGATAATAGTCGAGTCGATGTCGACTAGTCGCGGTGACGTCATAGTGACGTAAGCGCAAAAACCCTTCACAACTACTTGGAGGCTTTATTAGCTATTTTCACGGCAAATATTGACCCCCCCCACACACACACACACACACACACTCCCCTTCTCCTGCTTTTACTAAGTCTATTATGGAGAATTAAAAGAGCAATAAACAGATCATTCTTCGTGAGCAGCGGGGAAAAGTTTGTTGCACAAAGTCGGGTCTGACTTTTTTTTTTTCTAAACACCGGCTGATGCTGATGATCTCTGGATAGTTACTATAGGAGTCAAATTATCACACTGACTACATGGTGCTTTTGGAACATCACAAGCCAAACTTGTTATGAACGGATCCCGTTTGGTTACAGCTGAATTCAACGAAACCACCTGCTTCTCCTCCGCCCGATGCGCGGCAGGAAGCTCTGCTGACTCAGCAGATTGAACGATTTAAGATATTTTCTAGTCAACGTCAACATGATAAAAGTCGAGTTGATGTCGAGTTGACTAGTCGTTGTGACGTCATAGCAACGCAAGACGCAAAGCTTTGGAGTAACGTACAGGCTTTATTACCCGTTTTCACGGAAAAATACGGCATTTACACAGAACAGCAACAAGTGAAACAACAAAACATCGGGATAGTTTATGATAAATAATAAGTTGCTGGGAAACCAACATTCAAAAGGAAACGCACATCTTTTAGATGGCATTACCACAGATCTTTATTTAATCAGCAACATAACATCATAATGTATTAGTTAGATCGTGACAAAGACATTCGCGAGCCGGCTAAGTGACATCCTTAGCGGGAAGGGGGCGAGTTTTAGACGGCTCGTGTTTTGTAGTTGACTGCAGCTGCAACTCCATCTCCTTTTAAAAACACTGTAAAACCACAAATATGCATCCATCTACATATCATTTAAACTAATGTATTAACTTATTTTTCTTGTGTCTTATGACGTATACTGTGCTGTCAGATCAGCACAGGCTGTCACCACCGGCAATCACATGACTGCGACTAGTCGACATGAAATGTAAAAACTCGCGAGACGTCCTAGAGTCGACTAGTCAACTAGTCGAATAATTGGTTCAACCCCTAGTATGTTCACTATTAAAAATTTAAACTGCACAGAATTAAAAAAATTTGCTCATGTTTATAAGTCTGCAATTAATTTTTGACATTAACAATCCAAATTTTTAAGTGTCTCACATGGATTTGAATAAGCTAAGCCCAACAGGATGAATGCTTACTTATATTGGAGAAAAAGGGTTTTGTGATTCGAGGTGTTTTTGTAAGTCCAGTGATCAATCAGAATGTCTGGATCTATTCAAGGTTTTCACAGGGAGCTGCACTTCATTTGCTTCTTTCTGCTGCGCTCCTATGGGATGCATGCAAAAGCTGATAGATTGAAACTTTAGAGATTCAGTTCTCTGGAGGCGATAATGGCAACTGTTTTCCACATTAAGTGTCAAAAATGGACAACAGTCTAGCAGTTATTTCCTCAAACCAAAAAAATAATTTTTCAAGTAAAGTCAAAGAAGTAGGAAGAAACTTGTTCTCTTCAAAATATAGTATTATTATTATAGTATCATTTAAAAAATGACTCTACCGTTATACTTACAATTCGTGGTTGTTTGAGTTTTGGGTGACATTTCTATTTTGTGTTCTTTTACTTCTCATATATCAAGAAATAAATAACATATAAATAAATAAAATTTCCTCACTCAGTAAATAGTTCACACTAAGCTCAGAGAAGAATAAATTAAGTTTTGTCATCTATCTTCTTTGGAATTAGAAACAAAAAATGTTTAGCTCCTGTTCTTTTTCTTTGCTATTTGTTGCAAAGTTATAGTTCAAAGAAACAAATTATTTAGTGACATACAGTGACCTCAGAGCGATGCTCAATTCATGTAATTACATTATATAATGTTTGCAGACAAACTGGTACTTATTTTTTCCAGTAGCTCTATGAAAGGAGCTGTCCTTTCAGCTCAGCTGCGTTCAAAGGAAGTGTTGGTGCAGTCAGTCTTTTCTGCGTTATGGGTGTTTTCACTGTGACAGATGTGTATTTTTTGCACCAACACAAATCTCCTGAAAGGTCTGTCTCATACAGTGACTGTGGGAAGTGTCATTCCACTTATCATCTACATGAATGTAACATTTGCTTTTGGTGGTTACTTGTTTGGCTCATGTGGATTGTATTTCAAATTGGATTTGATCTTTGTCATTTCTGTATAAATGATCTATAGCTCAATAGACAGATCTATAGAAAACTATCTTCCATGTTTTGGTCTAATATTGCATGACATTGAAAAGGAGTGCCAGCACTTTTTTTTTCCATATGAACCTCTGAAATCAACCCTAACAATTGTGTCAAAATGAGTGGCAAAATATCAAACTGTGATAGATTTGTAACACAGGCTTTCCCTCTTAAAACCTGCAGCTGGTGGAAGACACCCTATGGACTCTGCGTTGTGTTTTTTGTGTGAAAGTAGGATGTGTTCCGTACAGAAGAAGAATCAGACGCAGGACTTTTCGTTGTGGGGAGACTTTGGCGTGTTTATTTCGTCCACCTTACAGGCAGCAAACACACTGTCAGCATTCAACAGTTTCCTTTTTACAAAGTAATCGAACATCACCAAAACAAAATGTAATTTGTACTTAACTGGCATACTGAACAAACAGAAATAGCTTGCTATATTAATGTAATGTATATTTTACACTGGGCTAGCAGAGCTGCTTCTTACCTTACAAGCAGTAAACACACTGTAATACAGCAGCTCGCACGTAAAAATCCCCTGCACTACGGTGTCGCCGGCAGGACAAACATGTCGGAATTGTGGTAGTGCCAGCAATTACAGTAAACAATAGTACCCTCTTTTGGAACAATTATCTACTGCTTTACAGATTGTTGTATCAAAGTGCAACTTGCAAAAAAAATACTTACCCCAATATTATTAAGGGCTTATGTGTATATTCAAAGTAGGATGTGTATTTTATTCAGCATGGAATAGTGAAGATCCACAAAAATATGGATAGGGACTTCTGATCAGAAGAGTAAACAAACAAAAAAATTACTTCAAAGGGATTTCTTTCTTTCGTGTATCCAAGTACCACCTGTTTGGGAGACACATTGGGAGCATTAAATGTGCCACTGATTCAGCTGGTTGTTGAATCAGTGGCACAACCAACAGTTGTAATTTTAATTAGTTTATCCATCTGTAGATTTTTACACTATGATGCATTAATTTATTCAGTTACATTCAATTACCAAATGAGTGGTTAGACAAGCTGCAAACAGACTGGAAGCCAACCTATGACAAACTAAATTGTTGTATTTAATGAAGAAAAATGCTGCAAAATGAGACAGGAAGGAAAGACGGGGACAAAGATGAATCAGTAAATAATCTTGCATTCCACAAATGAAGCTGAATATGCCAGCAAAATGTTCTGACCTCACACAAAAAACTGAGGTTAAAAGATTCCAACCAAGAGGCAACACAGCAGAAGAATTTAATGCACCAATTTGTTTAGGGAACTGATGGGATATTCATTGCAGACAGTGGTGTGTATCTGTGAAGGAAGATGGTGGGGAGAGGCTGATGACCACAAGAGATTTATGCTCATGCAAAGAACACGACTGATAAAAGCTTTATGGACAAACCTGCATCAGTTACAACCCTAAACAACAACACAAAGGCAAACATCTGCTGTTTCTGTAACAGGCAAACCAAGGCAAACATTGTAGAGATATTTACAGTATAATGTAGTGTGTGTAATACCAAAAGAACTTGTCAGGGTTTTTTTGTCTCAAGTGACTCACAGATAATCCTAAACATAAAATATTAGCATTTTATAACAGTCTTAAATTATGCAGAATCTCTGAAGAATTAATCCTTTTACTTCACTTTTGTAATTCTCGCTGATTTGTTTGATATCAACTTATGCTGCTGCGTTTGATTTATGCTAATCCCTTCTAGCCAATCAGAGCACTGACCACATCAGGGTCTAGTGGGGGTAGGATCTCTGTAGAGTCTTCTAAAACCAGCCTGAGAAGATCCATGTTCTGGTCTCTGACCTACACGGTTGTAACTTTTGCCTTGTGACAGTGCACCATACTTGAAAATTCACAGTTCACCATTGCAAGCTGGTTCATGAGCTGCTGGAATAAGTTTGTTTGGAATGTCCTTCTGTTTGTCGCTGAGATTGTGGGCTGAAGTGGAAGGAATCCTGTTCTCTTGGCTAGAAGCAAAGTCACATATGGACGACGTGAGGACTCTTAACTATCTGCATTTTCATTAACCATGTAATTGCACATATTGGAATTACAAAAAGAAATCTTGCAATTGAAACAGGGATATTTTGGAAAAAGTTTGAAAAAAAAGCACTAGGATGAGGTGTTTTTTAGCAGTATAGAAATTAGAGTATTTTGCAAAACTGCAATAGAAGCACATTTGTTGCATCACATGAGTCATGATCAACAACCAGATGCTACTACTGGTGGAAAAGATGAAGAAGATGACAGGACCTAGTTAGAGGATGATTTATTGCATAATTTTTTTAATGACATCATGCAAACAAACTTGTTCAGATGTGATTTTAATTGCATTTCTTAATGGAAGCACATCAATTGCAAAAATGTGTTTGTTCAAGATTTGTGGAATACTGACAGTTTTTCTTTGTACTTCCTCCAGAGTTTTCCTCAGGTTATTAGGAAAACACCTGATTCATGCTGGCACAGTGTGCCATTTATAAAATACACTATTTGTGTATCAGTTTTATACAATAAACCGATCAGGAAAAGTGACAAAAGCACCTAATTTTCTGCTCCTCTTCAGGCTGTTTCTGTCAAGTATCTCCATCAAAATGACAGAAACACAGAAATAATGCTGAGTGAGCTGTTTCTCTCAGGCACATGAACTTTCAGTCGTTGACGAACCTGTGATGAGTTTCTGCCTTTTGTCACATCTGTCAAGTTGCTTTTATTGGAGGACTGACCTCTCAGAGGGCTCCTGGACATTGTTTTTCTGTTTTCTTATCTGCACAGATAGGAAAACAGTGTGCACACACTCTTTCCTTGTTTATTCCTTCATCCCTTTTGAGTGCCAGGCCCTTTGTGACAAGATTGTTTAGAAGCTGAGTTTGTGACTTGACTTGACTTGACTTAGATTACACAAAATGAATCTATAGTTCTGTATAAATATCAGGACAGAAAAGTTGTATGGTACTGTCTCCCTATTGTTTTCTCTGTCAATTCACTCAAGATAATTGCTGTAATAACCACATACTTTGAGAAAAAAAATTACAAAATTACTTTGATTTTCCCAATTTTCATGTTAGAGGAAAGCAGTGAATACAGATGAAAAAACAAGTGACAGACTGGAGGAAAATCTGTTAAACCCATCCTATCTAATGTTGCTTTGTTTGGAGCTGGGTGAGGTATTTAACAAGCAGTCTTTTGAGTGATGGTTGCAGGCTATAGGAGGGGTCCATAGTAAATCATAAAACCCTCCTGATTTTTATCTCCACTAGACAAAGACATCAAATAATCTTTCATTCCTTTTGTGTTTCCGTTAACAGCTCATTCCAATCAGCAGTTAAAATGTTCTGTTAGACTCATAAAGAAATTAGCTAATTACACTCCACCAGGCTTTGTTTAATGTCTGATTATTTTCAACTTAACAAATTAAAGATTTAAGATTGTTTTTCCGGTGAGCAATATAAAGACTTAATTGAACTGGTCTTGTTTAATAAGCATTGCCAGATAACACTTAACTAATACCTTAGATTTTGCATTTAATGTTAGAAAAGTATCAGGGTATGCTGATAGGTCACCTAAGAATGAGACCATCATGATAGTAATCACTAATGTAGTCTCTAATGCATAACACAATGGTCACCAATATAGAAAGTAGGAAAGTCTCCAGCTATAAAAGAGACTTGTTTTGTATTCTGCAAAAAATTTTGCAAAGCTTTGTATTTCCTTTTGAGTCTCTACTGCTTCTAAAAACAGACCAACCACTTAAAAAAATACTAATGTTTTTTGGTGTATGGAAAATGAGCTGTTTTAAAAACCTCCAGAATGTAATGCCATAAATCAGCAGGCACTTCTCTTCACCTATCAATCACAACTGAGCCCAGCCCATTACGTAGCAACCCCAGCTAGTCACCTAGCAGCCCAAGCTGAGCTCGTGCAGCTGAGCTCCAGGTCAACTTGTTTTACCACTCTTTGCACTGTACTATGGCTGCTGGAAAAGAAAAGTCTAGTTTTTGACTTACCATCCTGAAACCATTTGCTGCATCCTTGTTTGTTGTGCAGGAGGCTCCAATTCAGCTTTTCAAAGATGTACAATTGTACAATTGTGCATGTATTTGCAGCAGGAAAGTGTGAACGTTGAGTTGGGGGGCATGGCCGGCAACAGCTTATTTGGATTTAAAGTAACAGGAGGCAACTAGAAAATTCCTGAAGAAATTTAACTGGGGCCTGCCAAAGTGTGCCCGTCGGTTTGGACCCAGCGTTCTGATGCTAAGAATTTGCATCAATGCTAAAGAAAGCTGCAATGTAATCAATAGCATGTGGAGAATCACAAGAATGTTAAGTAAGCTGGACATGCAACATTCAGTATGATAAAGTAAGTGTATTAGCTAAAATGAGCAAATATGCTAATGTAAGCATAAATACTTTCAGTAGCATGTGGGGTATCATTAGAATGTTTACTGTCATTTACTTACTCCATTAAGTATACTAAACATGGCTAATAAGTCTGAAAAATAGAAAATAGCTTATTTAAGCTAAAAGGCTAATGCTAATGAACTGCCTTGCTGCGCAAGGCAGTACCCTAACCTCGGATAAACAGATAATGCAGAATGATATCACTGCACCGCCTCCGGCGGTGCACTGTCCAGAGGGGCATTTTGAGGCTTTTATTTTGAAATTTGCAGTAAGCTTCATATTAAATGCCCACACTAATCCAATGTGTAAGAGTGCTTTGGATAAACCAGTCACATAAAGCCAAAAAGAGCAATTACATGATGTAAAAATTCCCAAGGCTTTTATTTTGAAATTTTTGTTAAGCTTCATTTGAAAGGGTCAAAGTCATCCCATGTGTAACAGTCATTGGATTAAATCAGTCATATAACGCTCAAAAAAGCAATGACCTGATGTAAAAATTTTCAAGGGCTTTAATTTTGAAATTTTCAGTAAGCATCATATCAAAGGTCTAGACTCATCCCATGTTTAACAGAGAAAGCGATAAATTAGTTATATACAGCCCATAGCAGCAAGTAGTTGTAAAGGCCAGCTCAGTCCTCCTCTGTTTTAACTGAACTACTAGTTCGAACTACAGTGATGCGTATTTGTAGTCCTCAGAGCTCTCCCTTCTCTGGGTTCCGTTGCCATGGTAAATAATCCTCTCTGCCAGCTGTGAGTGAGACATCCAGGGGGAGACAATTCTGTTTGAGCCAGCCAGTTTGACTAAAAAGCATTGCAAAAAACTGTTTCTGCTCGGGAATCGTAATACATATTCGAAACCGTTTGAAGCATATGAGAGGGCTATTTGTCGTCTCACATAGTCCCGCCATTCATATCTCTACCTCACTCACAGTATTAACAGCGATGAGATAAAAAAAGTGTGTGCCAAGGTCTGAAATTTTTCAGAAATACATGGAAGTGAATCAGTGAGATCTGTCTGCTACCCTGGCGCATGACTTTGCTCTGAAGCACCTGGAGAGAAAACTGTAAGCGCTAGATAATTTTTGAAAACATTTGACCGGAGCAGGCACGCGTATCAATGTCATGACCAAGATTGATACCAATCATGCAATATTTGTGAGCGTGAGGGCGAGTTAAAAATGATTTGGGGTCAAAATGTCGCTCTGACTCTCACTCTAGCGGAGCTGCCTTCACACTCTGATTTTTCCAAAATCAAAAACTTTGGGTCGCTTAGAAAGAAGTTGTGGACAAACCATAATACATATTGACGGTTGTCTTCACTTTAAAAGAGATCACGGACGATTCTACAAAATGAAGTTTGAATGGCGTTTCTAAAGTTATGATTATGGCGACACAGAAAATCCTCAAAATAGGGTATTTTCAGGATTTACTGGTTGCCTCATCCCCTTGACGATTTAGAGATGCACCTGGTGAGCTCGTTAGTGATTTTGGGGTCGTTTTTTTGCTTTTACGCCGCCATGGTAACTCCAAATCCCACCAAAATAATAGCTCCCTCCCGAACGAGCCGACGTTTTGATACCACTTTTGTGGGTGGGCTCAAGAGCGACGAGCCGCATTATAACGGAAGAATAATAAATAACTAGAAAATTCCTGAAGAAATTTAACTGGGGCCTGCCAAAGTGTGCCCGTCGGTTTGGACCCAGCGTTCTGATGCTAACAATTTGCATCAATGCTAAAGAAAGCTGCAATGTAATCAATACAATCAATAGAATCACAATAATGTTAAGTAAACTGGACATGCACCACATTCAGTATGATAAAGTAAGTGTATTAGCTAAATGAGCAAATATGCTAATGTTAGCGTGAATGCTCTCTGTAGCATGTGGGATATTATTAGAATGTTTACTGTCATTTACTTACTCCATTAAGTATACTAAACATGGCTAATAAGTCTGAAAATAGAAAATAGCTTATTTAAGCTAAAAGGCTAATGCTAATGAACTGCCTTGCTGTGCAAGGCAGTTCCCTAACCTGGGATAAACAGATAATGCAGAATGATATCACTGCACCGCCTCCGGTGGTGCACTGTCCAGAGGGGCATTTTGAGGCTTTTATTTTGAAATTTGCAGTAAGCTTCATATTAAATGCCCACACTAATCCAATGTGTAAGAGTGCTTTGGATAAACCAGTCACATAAAGCCAAAAAGAGCAATTACATGATGTAAAAATTCCCAAGGCTTTTATTTTGAAATTTTTGTTAAGCTTCATTTGAAAGGGTCAAAGTCATCCCATGTGTAACAGTCATTGGATTAAATCAGTCAAAAAAGCAATGACCTGATGTAAAAATTTTCAAGGGCTTTTATTTTGAAATTTTCAGTAAGCTTCATTTCAAAGGGCTAGACTCATCCCATGTGTAACAGTGACAGGGTTAAATTAGTTATATACAGCCCATAGCAGCAAGTTTTTCTAAAGGCCAGCTCAGTCCTCCTCTGTTTTAACTGAACTACTAGTTCAACTACAGTGATGCGATTTGTAGTCCTCAGCAAATCTCCCTGCTCTTGGGTCCGTTGCCATGGTAAATAATCCTCTGCCAGCTGTGAGTGAGACATCCAGGGGAGACAATTCTCTGTTTGAGCCAGCCAGTTTGACTAAAAAAGCATTGCAAAAACTGTTTCCGTTCGGGAACCGTAATACAGATTCGAAAACCCATAGAATCATATGAGAGGGCTATTTGTCGTCTCACATAGTCCCGCCATTCATATCTCTACCTCACTCACAGTATTAACAGCAATGAGATAAAAAAAGTGTGTGCCAAGGTCTGAAATTTTTCAGAAATACATGGAAGTGAATCAGTGAGATCTGTCTGCTACCCTGGCGCATGACTTTGCTCTGAAGCACCTGGAGAGAAAACTGTAAGCGCTTAGATAATTTTTGAAAACATTTGACCGGAGCAGGCACGCCAGATCAATGTCATGACCAAGTTTGATACCAATCATGCAATATTTGTGAGCGTGAGGGCGAGTTAAAAAATGATTTGGGGTCAAAATGTCGCTCTGACTCTCACTCTAGCGGAGCGGCCTTCACACTCTGATTTTTCCAAAAATCAAAAACTTTGGGTCGCTTAGAAAGAAGTTGTGGACAAACCATAATACATATTGACGTTGTCTTCACTTTAAAAGAGATCACGGACGATCTACAAAATGAAGTTTGAATGGCGTTTCTACATAAAGTTATGACGACACAGAAAATCCTCAAAATAGGGTATTTTCAGGATTTACTGGTTGCCTCGCCCCTTGATTTGAGAGATGCACCTGGTGAGCTCGTTAGTGATTTTGGGGTCGTTTTTTTACGCCGCCATGGTAACTCCAAATCCCACCAAAAGTAATAGCTCCCTCCCGGAACGAGCCGCACGTTTTGATACCACTTTTGTGGGTGGGCTCAAGAGCGTACGAGCCGCATTAACGGTAACGGAAGAATAATAAATAATACGTATTAAAGAAACATTCTATTGGGTGTAGAACAATAGGTGCCTGCCATGCAATGCATGGAGGCAGTGACTGACTTGCTTCGCAAGTCAGTCACTGCTCTCCTTATGCATTGCTATGGGCAGGCCCCAATAATACGTATTAAAGAAACATTCTATTGGGTGTAGAACAATAGGTGCCTGCCATGCAATGCATGGAGGCAGTGACTGACTTGCTTCGCAAGTCAGTCACTGCTCTCCTTATGCATTGCTATGGGCAGGCCCCAATAAAAAGAGCTCATTCTGAAAGGAGCACAAAATAGGTAGATCTGACCTGGCTAAAATGTAATAAACATGTTTTGTATAATCCATAGACCTATACTAGCCTGTTCAAAGAAGCTTAATAGGTCACCTTTAATTTAAATTGTGAAGAGGAGAAAGACAAGAGACATCTCTGGGACTCAGTTGCTTGGAGACTTGACAGATTTAAACTTGTTGTGGTTTGCCCAGTGGAAGGATGCATTCAATGCTGCTTTGATTCCCCACAACAGTGAAAAATTGCTTGTGTAGAGCAATTTAGTGGTAAAATATTTATATTCTGCATTCATTTGGCTCAGGTGCTGATGCTGCAGCTAGTTAAGAATTATTGGAAGAGATTGGTTATTGATTTTTTTAATGAAGTAATCCATGGACATCAGCTGATATTTTATACAGAGGACACATTAAAGTAGAAACAACATAAGAATGCCAACAATCATAGTCATGGTCTGAGTGTTGATTCTGCTAAAGCTTGTTAGTAAAGCAGTGACATGAGTCCTCTTTTTCTTTTCCTGAGGAAGAAAAGACAGAAATTCATCTCATAACGGTTGGACTAATAGTGTCTCAAATGAAGAGGGAAGTCCATCTTCTTCTCTTTTACCTATCTCAATCACCTTTCCTTCATATCTGCATACTTAAAGAAAGCAAGAGTCTCTATACTTTGTTGCACATTGTTGTGGTACGGTTTCTTTTCAAACTTTTCAACTAGCCAACTAGCCATTCCCCTTTGAGCTATGTAATCACTCCATCTGAGATAGTAACTACAACTTGACATCCATTTGGTCGTGATTTGCTCTAAATACATTGGAAAAAATATTTTAAAAGGTCAATTTCCTTTGATTATAAAAGAATTGAGTGTGAATACTTTTTAAGAAGATACTGCAAATACTCATCATTTACAAACCAATAAATCTTTGAAGCTCATTGATTTGCATGTTAGTCACATGATCCAATGATGGGGTTCTCTAAACTGCCCTGTATACTTCAGTACAACACTCAGTGTGTGTCATTTATACATTAATTTAGAAGAACAATTTGTTGGTTTTCTATCACCAAAAAATTATTTTGGACTTAGAACAGCATCTGAAATGTATGTGTTACGGACAGCCATGAGGAAGAGCAGATCGACAATCAAGTAAGTCAAAGAAGGTTCTTTCTTTAATGAACAGGAGCTACAAGCACCACAGTGTGCAAGAGTTCACAACTTAAACATACGCTAGGAAATAATCAAGAAACCAAAAACAGCTGCAGCAATAAAGGGTAATAATGAACACACAAACATGGAGGAAATGAACAGGACAAGAATGATAGGACCCTCAATAGTGACATAGTTATTTTTAATCTATATTTATATCTGCAAGATAGAACAGATCTGAAAAATCTATCAGGATTGAGATGTTTCATGTAAAATGGAAAACATTTAGCAAGCTTATGTGGATGTTTTTTATTTTCACCACCTTTCTTTTCAATAACAGTGACTAGCCTGACACTGTTACTGATCTGTCCGTAAGTTTTTTGTTCTGTGGACTATCAAGTTTTTGTGTAGCAACAAGCTCAGCCTCTCAGATTCTCTACAGGTGGACTGTCTTCCATCACTGTTCATCTCCCATTTAGTGCCCATAAGTTCTCAATTGGCTTCAGGTGTTTTAAGAAAGTGTCTTCTTAAAAACTGGCAGAAAGTTTGGGAGTTTATGTTGAGTCCATCTTCAACCTGAAAAGGTTCAACCAGCTCATCTTTGGGCCTATCCACCTTGTAGCATCTCACCCCAAGTGGAGTTCAGTGACTATAACTGATCCACCCGTGGGCCCCTCTTTATTGTCTGTCTGTCAAGAGTCTCTCCTTCATTTCATCCATAAAATCTTTTAAAAAATGTCTTCAGATATTTCTTAGCCCAGTTTATGTGTTATTTTTTGTATTTAATTGCATTCTCTTTTCATTATATTTAATTAAAATTTAACAGTAATCCACAAGTAATCACCAAGCTGAATAAATTTATATTTTTTCTTTTTTTGCAGTGATGAAGTTTTGAAAAGTTGGCAACATTTTGCTAAGTGAAGTTAGGGAGCTAACATGTCCGTCTCGGTCCATCTGTAGCGCGTTTCTCCCACGCTCGCTACAGAGAAGCAGTGGCGCATACTTGTGAAATCATTAGCGATACTAGAGTATCTTAAAGACACGCAACAATTACGGCTGTTACATATTACCCTCAACCCCCCGGTCAAAAAAAGGCTGCCCTCAGCCGAACACAGCAAAGGCATAATTGATATTTAACAAGTCTCCATACATGGATAAGCTATTAAATGTAAACAGGGATATACAGTACAATATTGAAAAACCGGCATACATGACAGTTTCCAACAAAGGTAATGTCTACATGGACAAATACTGTAAAACAAAAATAGACTTAGGGCATTCAGGACAATTACAAAATGAAATTCCCATTTTGTACTTTTTTCAGAATCACAGAACAATTAGTATAATATTTGAGAAACATTTAAACATGACCCGTACAAAACTTAAACAACAGTCATAACAGGGCCGTGCAGAGACCTTTGGAGGAGCAGGGGCTCAAATTTAAAAAAGGGGCACATTGAACAAAAACACTGTACAACAACATAGCAACAACCCATATTAATCAAGAATCTAAATGGATCCTACTATATCATTGCCATCATGCGGGGAAATGCAAAGCAAATATTGCATATATTTTCCCCAACAGGCATAAAGTTTCTGTTTCTGTTGCCAACAGTCCTGGAGGGCTGAGTTGGTCTGAGACTGTAGCTGTTAAACAGAGGAGAGAAGGTTTCTGGTTATAAAGTTATGAAATAAGCTAATTTGCTGCCATTTTACTAATTAAGCCCTAATGATATCTATTTAACCTCAGAACAACCTGGCTGCAGACTGATTTATAGATTCAAAAAAGCTTAAAGGGGTTAATTCTATATAGTAGTTTGATGTTAAACCTCTAGATCTAGAATTATAAGACTGGAATATCAAGGCAAAGAAAACTCAGTAGCTGCTGGGCCTCCAGACAATCAGGGGCCCCTAGAAATGGTTTAATTGTAACACAGAACATAGATCTAAACTTGTAGCATCATTTATAGAGAATGAAATAAATATTGCATTTTATTTAATGCATTCAGTTGAGAAAATAAAATAGTACATGTAGGATGGAATTGAGAACATCAGGACCTTTCAACAGCAGATCATTTAGGCTTTGGCCTTTATACTTTTGACTGCTGTTCCAGACGAGTCTCACAGGGATTGTAACAGAGTGCGGTTTGGGACCGAGGAGATGGCTTATATACCAGACAGGTCCTTTCCAGGTATTTAGATCCTCTTCAGTCAGCTTTTTTGCAGCCTTCTGGTCTACCATTTTATGAACTTGAGCACTGTAAGCCTTTTTCCACAGTGGTTCCTTGGCCAGTTGTCTCTCCGTTCTGAGAAAGTTTGCCTCCACTGCCTTTTTATTGTTTGGCAATGTGGAGGGGTCCTCAAGCCATGGATAGCTTGTATGCCAATGGGGTCTGTCGCTGTAGTCATCAGCACATCAGTCATGAGTCCACTCTTCACCACTTCTAATTCTTTTTCTTCAGCTAAGGTAATTTCTTTACCACCAGATTGGCAGTTGCCACAGCAGCAGCCTCCACATTTTGGGGTGCAAGCAGCACCAATGCTGTCCCACTTCCACCATTCAAGGAAATCATGAGTGGTAGCCGCAGAGCTAAAATGCTTGATGGTAGATGAGGAGCATACATGCTCTTTATACATCACTGCAGCAGTTCTCGTTGACCTGGCAAAGTGGGTTCTGGATTGGTGCGCTGTGAATGTAGCCTCTTCAAACAGGTCAGGGTGTGTTCCTGCAACAGTCTTTCCCAATGATCCATCCCAAGATCTCCAACAGCACCTATCTTCTGTGGAACCAGTCAACCTTCTTTGTGAGTTATTAGCAGCTGTATCTCTTTTGGTCTCACAAGTTCACTGAGGTGGACGTCTGAGAAGAACTTCTGAAGTGCTTTCTCAATTATGCGTCAGTTCATATTCCCCAAAATTTTCCCACAATGTCTTTTGTATTAGGTTTTTTAGCTCTTGCAATTTTTTCTCACACTCTGTGGTTGTTTTTTCCAAATCAGCCTTTTGTTGTTTACTTAACACCTCTCAATCTGAATTTTCAACAGAATATTGTTCTGCAACATCATCATTGGATTCAAGAACTTTACTGGCCTCTGCTGTGAGCTTTGCAAAGTTGTGCCTGAGCTCTTCCTCAGACATCATTGTGTGCATTCGTAGCACATTATTGGCTAAACGGGAGAACTGACGCTTCGCTGTTGCTCTAGCACTTTTTAGCTGCTCCAACACTACTGAGTCAGCCATTTTGATTTTAGCAGCAAGGCAAAAGAACAATCTTGACTTGTTTCTTTCTGGACACGTTTGGTCCAGCCAACAAACTCTTAAAGTCTCTCCAGTCTTTAGATCATGGTTTTTCACTGTCAAGTTCTGTTAGGTTTAATTTACTGTGCGATCCCCACTTGAAAAGGATAGGTCTCTACTGTGAAACAGGACTGGATTTCACTCAAGGAGTCTTCATTTTAGTTAGACCATCTTTATTTTCATAATTTTTTGTAGTCCAACTACTTAGCCAACCACTTAGGTGAAAAACCTCAAAACAAACAGAAACACATCTATTACAATCTTATTACAATATTTGGGTAGATTGCAACAATTTGTGCAATACAAATACCTGAAGCTTAATCCCTGCTCCCTCTAGCTCAGATTATGGAGAATTACAACAGATAAATAATGATAAACAGTGTTTTCCTCATAAAAATACTAGGCTAGTAGAGAGTATAGCTAACTTGAATTTGTTGTTTAGTGCTGTTGTTAACTGAATAGGATGAAAGTCATGAGATTTGTACTGAAGGTAGAACAGCATAAAAGCTCAGGCAGAGAAAAACCTAAGCCTTAATGAATCTGTTTCTGCACTAATGAACAGCATACTGGCAAAGCGGCTAAATGAAGTCAGGCTCTTTGGCAGAGTAACACAACATGGCATTCATGCTTGTAAATTAGGCAGAACCGAATGGAGGTGGACTGAATAGGAGGGAAATGAATAGAATCAGCAAAGGCAGGCAGAGATGGGAAAGTGACATGTTAGCAGAGCCTGTCACACAGTTTTCAATGGAGCTTTAACCCAAGAGTGACCTTGTGCTGACACAGACTCACTTTTGTTGATGCTGCTCCATAAACCTCTTTTCTGCTGTAAATTAGGAGCCTAACATTTTGTAAAAATAAATAAATAAATAATAATAATAATAATAATAATAATAATAATAATAATAATAATAATAATAATAATAATAATAATAATAATAATAATAATAATAATAAGCAGCTGCCTTATTTTTCCAGTTTTGGTTTGATTGATTTTGGCTGAGTGGTTGGAAATTCATCAGCCAGCTCAGAGGAAAATGAATGGCATGTCCTTTGAGCACAGAGTTCTTTATTGCTTTTACTAAAGTAATTTCTCAGGAAGTTGAGTTGTTCTGATACGTTCACCTGGAGTAATGTCCAGTTGACATGTCCAGTATATATATACACAGGTTAAATGTGTATAGTCAGTGATTAAGGTTACATCAGGCTCCATGTCTGTCATTACCAGAAGAAGTTATGACTTCAGTGGCTATAAATAATGTCCACACAATTTCTTAAAATATCACAATATTGTGAAGTATATCAGTTTAGAGCATTTTTAAAGGGGCTATATTCGGTAAAATTTACTTTTTTGAGCTTCAGAACATATTGGAATGTTATTCCCTCATAAACATACTTGGAATGTTGCTTTGATTCTTTAGTGTATGTTTGAAAAATCCTTAAATTTCCAGTGGCAACCATTCAGCTGTGCAAAACGCCGGGAAGAGCCTAGCCCCACCTTTGAGATGAAGCTCCTCCTCAGAGTTGCTGTTTCCAAGCTTCTGAGCTTCCACCTCACAGAAGTCCCCCACCCCTTTATGACTTCCTAACGTAGCTCTTCCAGACTAGCCAGCAGCAATTAGCAAACACCTGGTGAAACTGTGCATCAGCTTATTATGAACTGCTTTTCAGTGCAATGCTGATAAAAACATTGTTTCAAGGGTCAGATTTCTTTTAACTCCTAGGAACTGCAGTCTTAAAGAGATGTAGGCCTAATTTTAAGGTGTCACATTTTAATGTCAAATTTATTTTGTCGTATTTAATTTATGCAGCATTTTTATAACAACTGAATGGAATTTTAGTTTTGCTGTAAAGTGGAAATCACAAAATCCTGCCCGTTTAATTATTTCAAACTATTTTCAAACAGCAGCATAACCTTTTGTCTGCATAATTCAACAACAAAGTCTGCTTTAGTCAAATAATGAATAAATGTAAAGGCTCTAGATCCACACAAATCTAACAGCATTTAAGGAGTGACAAGTGACTCTTCACCTACTGTGATACTCTGTGATAGAGCTGACGTGTTTAGTTTTCTCAAAACATGGTACAGTGCATTTTGACCTAAAAATTCCTAAGATTTTTTTAACATTTCAAAAAACATTGTTTCACAAGTTTAATGGTTCATGCAAACGAAAATATGCAAACCTCAATCTAACTGCCATGTTCCTTTATAAAGAAAAGGCTTTGTCATTGAGTCCTGCCAATTAAGTCTGATTGTTCAGCCCTTTTTCTGATTGTACTTTATGTATTTCCACATTTGTATTGTGTTAACACACATTGTTTTGCTCCAAAGCAGCAAACTGACAAAAATAATGTTGCAACAGGGGAAATATAGCTAATTAATTAGACTGTTATGAATTTTAGGTTCATTAATGCAGAAAAATCTCCCAAGTCCCAAAAATTGAGTGTTCTTGCATGAACACTCAATACAAATGGAATTTGATCAATTTACAATGCAACATCACAATGTTTTCCATACCAATTGTAAAATCCTAAACTTAAGAAATATGTTATATTTAGAGGCTAGGTTGGCTTCAAACTCACAGTGAATATTAAGTTATATGTTAATTTAAAATAGTATTTAAATTTTAATTTATATATATATTGTCCACTGAAATCTTATATATCCTTGTTAGAATGCCATCAGTTTTCCTCTTCTGAATCCTGCCAAACTTTGCACATCAAATATAAACTCATCAGAGACAGATTTTTTTCTCACCGGTCTCCCTGAGGTTGGAGAGCAGAAGGAAAAAGGAGGGAGGAACACAAACGGAGGGTAAATTAAGCGATGTTACTCCTCTGCCTCTGCCTGCTTATCAGCAGCCTACAGATTGAGACAAGAGGAAAGAACATGACTGCCCCACTACCCTCAGTCTGTCTTATTTGTTGCTTATTGATGCAGAAAATTAAAGATAAAGAAAGCATTGTGTGGGATACATTGAGGCAGGAAGCCCAGTTAAAAAAAAAGACACTTCTGATTTGGGCTGCCTGTGACATTTCGCCCTTCAGGATTTGCTCGTAGTTACATGCTCAATTGGATGCCTAAGATGGTAAAAAAGGATAAAGTGCAGTATTTAAAAAAAGGATAAGATGTAGTATGGTAGTTGGGAAGATGTTTGTCTTCAATAGCTCAGTTCTGAAAACGGCAGTGTTGAGACACAAGTCCTGGTGGCAAAAATTAAAGGGATTATTTTTAATTAATAATCTTAAGGCTTACTTCTTGTCAGACAAATAAAGTATCAGATTACAGACTCACTGGCTTATTCAAGTTCATTATGAGACAAAAGTAACAGCAACAGTAAAAAATAGAGGATAATTCTGTACGGCTGTAGGCTGTGTGGTTCAAAAACATTAATCAGGCATCTGCTAAAAAGATTTTTTTCTCACACATACACAGAAAGGCTCCCCACTGAGAGAAATAACCTGAAGGTTTACAAGCAATAGACAAGACAAGAACTTTTCAGACCCACCACAAAGGTTAAAGAAGGGAGCTTCTTTAAATGTCAAGCTTAACTTGGCAAGTCAGTCTTTTTGATGGTATCTTTTTTAAAAAAGTAAGGTAGCAGTTTTATCCCACAGTTGAAAGCTGAAACAAAAGTAAAATAGTATATGATTTACGTTAAATCTTAAAACTCAAGTAATGATATTGTGGAAATCTCATTTGTATTTTTAGAAACTTAAAGTTAGATCTAATTAATTTAAATAACCTTATCAAAACATATGCATGGAGGAGGATTTTTAGAACACCGTATATGTTAATGGTGTAAATTCAGGCATCTTGCCCAGTCAGTTGACCATGCTTGTGTTGTGTCAAGCTAGGCTTCAGATGAAGAGATATTTTTTTCTTTAAAGTATAGATCTCAATATCTTATAAACTGAGATGTCAAACTCCCCTCTGGTTTCAAAAGACTGTTTTCACCTGTAGTTGAATTCATTGAAGTTACTCCCAAACAATCTACTGCTATCAACATATCTGCTTGTTGCAACACATCAAACTTCAATATTTTTTGGATTGCTAATCCAAAACAAAGTTCAAAAGCTTGGGATTAGGAAGAAATTTCAGCCTCTGATGTAGCATAGAACATCTTCAAAAGCCTATGAAATTTCTAGTAGCTTGCTTGTTGCTCCAGGTATCGCAACCATTTCTGAAGTACTAGATAATCACAGAGATCTGGGCTATGTCTGGGATAATCAGCAAAGACCATCATTGAGACCTTTAAAGTGGAAATATTTCCAAAGACAGCAAAAAATAACCAAAACAGAAGAGCTCAGTCTCAAGATAGTGAGGAGATGTTGATGCAGGATGTCACTTTTACAGCACTGGCTGTAACATCTCAAATAACTCCTGTTGATAAGTAGACAAAGCACTGGAGCATATGTTTAAAGCTGGTGTATTACAAAAATATATATATAATTTTTGTTTACATATTTGTTGCAGTTATCATTAAGTTGTGACAGTATGGTATGAGAGATTTTCACAGGTTATCTTATACTATATATATATATATATATATATATATATGTGTATACTATATAACATAATGATTATTTTTATCAAATATGTAAAAAGTATTTAAAAACAATTACATACATAAAAAAGATGTCTTCATCATATAATCTAGTATGTCTCTGAATCCTTTTCTTCTCCTATTGAATAATCCAAAATTAATGACTTTTTTCATGTTTTAAAATTTCACCCTAAATTTCTTTTTTATTCCATGAACTTCAAAAATGTTCAAGCAAAACATGGTAGTAAGTAATAATTTGTTCAGTATGGCCCATATAGTTAGACTCTGGTTTTTGATAAAAGTCAGAACATCTCTGACACTATTTTCGCTATTAATGCGCCAACACTGAACACTGATCATTGAGTATGTGTTCATTTCTGAATTAATAAGTTCAGCAGAAGTAGAAGTTAAACCATGCTTGCACTTGAGTCACTCCCAGTTAATCCTCCACTAGCTAATTTAATCTGTCAAACGGCCACCTAAGAGGTTCAACCTAGTTTAATCTATTAGGATAAGTGAGACATGAGGTTCAGAGTCATAGAGGATGGTTAAGAGATAAACTGGCAACTGCTGGCAGAGCATTGGCAGTCTCATTTGTGTCCAAGCAGTATACTCAGCAGGAGATTATTGCGCCAATGCCTGCGGGGCCACCTTTGCCTAAATGATTTCAGACTAGTTGTGTGTTTGTGTTTAAGTCATTGAGTGGGTGTGTGTGCAACATTGTTTTCTTTTTGTTTGTATGAAGGACTTATCACCCCGAGGCAGCCAGTTAATTTATTATTGAACATTGCTGCCAAATCCATTAATTAGGACTTGTGGTTGAGACGGGTGAATAGCACCGCGAAGTTCAGTGGGAGTCCAGCTAGCAATCCAGTGACATGATAACCAGACAGGGCTTTAAAATGCAATTTTGAATAACCCAACCACTCTCTAATGGAATTCAACATCTCAACATGGCAGGAACTTCATTGTTTGATAAAATGGGGAAAAGGAAATTTTAGAAACCTTATAGCTTCAGTATTGTGTGAAAAATATCTGCCTCTGGGTCTGATCTTATATATTAACATAATGTAATCTTTGAGAGTTTAAAATCTACCAGAGCAATCAAGTTTACCCTTTACCTCCTGCCAACGGGGCTGCTGAGGTAACAACATAAGGAAGGAAACGCAGACATCCCTATTTGGTCGTACAGATACAACAGTTGTCTATTTATCTCCCAGGTGAAAAAAAAAAAAAAACAACCTTCAGCAAATATCACGCAGTGTCAGAAAATGACATGGAAAATCATGCTGTGTAAACACATGCGGCTGACGCCTCTTTATTGTTCTCGTTTGGCCCATCAATGAGCACTTCCACAGCTATGTTCTGTAGACCCAGAGGTGTCCCAACAAGTCACTCTCCTCTCTATCCTCAAACAGGATCTGATTCAATCTTCACTGGAAAGGAGCTCAATTTTGTGGACTCAGCTTTTACTTTGGTTAGCACAGACTACATAGCCCATAAAAGGGACCTCAGCACCCATAGTCCTGAAGCACAACCAAATAAAAATTTTAGATGCTATGATCCTTAGAACTTTGAGCTTCCTCATTCATGTCTATTTTAATTTTCTTCATTTTATGGTATCTTATGCCATTGGATGGCATAAGATACCATAAAAATGGCTGGAATCTTATGCCAGCCATTTTTATAAGTAATTTTGGGCACTTAGGTTTATGACCTACTGTAGAGGAACTAGTTTAAGTCAATTTACACATTCAATATTTATTGTTTTGTTGTTATTGGATTGAGGAAACAAAAATACTAAGCATTTAAATTTTGAATACATTTAAATAACTTTGGAAGATTCCTTTATTTATAAGCAGATACCAAGTCTGACATAATTACTTGAAATGTTCTCTGAATTTAATCATGAGTAAAAAATTAAATAAAATAATAAATAAATAGAAATTTCCATTTATCCGTGATGCTGTCTATTTTTCTTTTCCAGTGTAGGATTTTTCTAATTTCCCCAGACTTTGAGCTCAGTCTCTCCCACTGAGCATCACTTCACATAAGACAAACAGTGAATACAAATGTCAGTATGAAGTGTTTGCACACTGAATCTGTTTCTGACTCGACTGGTTGTCATTCCAGGGAAGCAACAGTGAAACACGTGTCGGCTGAGTGATGGAAATGTGGAACGACATGCTGAAACATTGACCTGGTCGTTGGTTTGGTTTTCCCTGGGCCGTCCTGTCTGTTTGGCAGATGAACGTAAAACACTCAAGCTGTAGGTCAGCATGAATGGAAGCACTGGAGGTGATGAAAACCTAGAGTTAACAGAAATTTTTTTAAATATTCAACTCACTTGTTGCATACTAGTCAAATCGATGAATGGATGGATCTGTCAGAACAATGAACAATTCTGCAAGTAGACATGGTCGCAGCTGTGTACCCTACAGCGCTCATCCTCGTCATCTTTAGGCTGTCTTCAAATAAAGCTTTTTCTAAAAGCCTCAGGTGGTGGTAAGCAGGATGTCTGATTGAAGGAGCTTCACTTGGTGTGAAGCGACGTCAGTTTGGTTGTCAGGTTGCAATGATAAGTGCCCTTGTTGAGAGTTTGCTGATATCAGAGGACATTAGATGATATGGTTGAAAAACATATCATAATATAAGGGGTTTCAGATCGGTCCATATTGAAATTTATTGATTCATTTTTTGTTTTGAATATCTGAAACACTGCCAAACTGGTGGTGTGGCGTTTGCTGTTTTAGCTACAGTTTTCACTCCACGCCATTGTTTGTTTATCTTTAAGCATTTATGAGGCATGGTGGCAAATCCTTAAACTGCTGCTGCGCTGGTTACTAAACAAGTTGTTGGGCAATCAAAGAGTGAGTGAGTTACTAGGCAACCAAAGTGCGAGTTAGTTACTAGATAACTAAAGAGAATGAGTTAGTTGATGCCACCCACCTTGCTTTGCTGGCTATGAGAGGTTGAGCTGCTAAAGTCTTTCCTCTGCTTACATTCCCAAGAATGCTGTGCAGTTCTGGATTGGAGTTCAGAGAAAATTATATATATTGAATATTTAATATTCTGTCAGACATTATCTGCTGATTTTGGTCACGTGACTATCGTGATATACATTATTACTAATTTATTGTCCAGTCCTAATGTATAAGCAGTCAGGACAGATGGGTCTGAAATACTGGAAGAAATACATGTTTATTGTTTATTGGTAGAATTCAAAAAGGCACATGTCTTTTTTATTTTTTAGAGAATTAATTCAATTAGTTTTGTTCAGCATTTTAGTAAGAAACAAGAAAAGGATAGAATTTTCAGTCCAAGCTTAATCTGCAGCCAGCTGACCAGAACTGAGCCGCAGTAGGTAAGAGAGGGGCATTCCTGTGTTACTCTATGCTCCTACCTGCCAGAGAACATTCTTTTCTTTTCAGAAAACTGATTTTGAACTGCAGGAATGGCATGACGCATTTTAAACCACAACTTGTTGAAAACGCTTTTTGCTTCGTCTTTTGTTATATTTGTTTTTTCATTCATTGTTTTTTGTTGATAAAACTGCAACTACTTTTTCACTACAATACTCAAAAGAAAGATGTGGTTGCCAGAAACTAGAATGGGGAAACCAAACACAAGTAGAGCTTATTGATTTCACACAGGCAGCTGTTTGTGTCATTTTGACATAAGCAAGGAATCACTTATCAGTTCTCTCCATGTTTTATATCTGGACTCCATCATGGGGATGTTTTTGACCCTAAACACAAATAACTACAAACACTTCCTGAGGCTGACAGCATCTGTCAACCCCTCTGCTGCCTGATTCCCTCTGATGACGGACCAGCCTGTCGTCCCAGCAGGCCAGCAGAGTTAATGCTGACAGACAGATACCTCGTTAGCATTATAGCTTCTGCCACAGGGCGAGCATCTATTGTTAGCGTGATAGCAGGGCCTTGGAGCAAACGGTTATTCTCAGTGTAACACCACTCACAAGGGCCAAAGTTGTTGAGAGGATGTTAGCTTGGGCTATAGGGCTCAGAGGACAGAAAAAGGACGCCTGTCATTTTGGTCCTTATGGATGAAGAGGTCAGTGGTGGGAGCATTGTGACTGTAGTAAGAGGTATTTGCCAGTAAATTTGGAGTGCAGTCTTGCTGTATAAGGTTGAGCTTCCAAGATTGTTTCATAAATTGACATTACCTTGAAGCACCAATCTTGGTGAATGCTGGTATTGAAACATCAGTGTAAAAACCATTAATAGCCCAAACTTCTCAACCCAGTTATCAGGTGTCTGTCTCGGTTAAAACTGTAGTAAGCTGTAGCATAGCAGAGAGCAAAAGGTCAATTGTGGGGGATGAGCAGTGTGTACACATGTGTGATTGATGGTGCTAAGATCTTCCACCTGGATCTGACTGGCTGTTTCTAGTCAGCACTGAACGCAATGGAGAAGGTAGAGGAGCAAATTTTCTCTGAGTATCTGTCTTATTTCTTACTCTCATAATGTGGTAATAGTTTCAACAAATAAGTGAAAAAAATATTTTTTCTAAAAGTTACGTACTATATCTTTAAAGTGAAACAAACCAATATGTCTCGGGACAGTTTGGGTCTACTGACCTTAGAGGTGATTGATTTTTAAGGATTTGACCTTCTGAAAGTCCATGAGGTCATTCGAACCTGTGACAACTTGACTTAACACTTTTACTTTTCTGCTTAGAGGGAAATTATATTTTATTCTGATATCAAGAAATCTAACTGGCTTAATTAAAACAAGAAGTAAATGTTAACCTTTTATGAGAACTCAGAAAGATTTTTGGATCAAGTTGCATGTTGTTTCCATTTATAACTACATTATTTATTTCATCTGTATGTTGTTTTATATCTGAAATACAAAAACATAGTCTGTGTGTCTGTACCACAATACCCCAACTAGAAAATGGATTAAATTCATTCATAGTGAGCCACGTGAAACTGCTTTTTAGTTATAATTTATGCTTTTTAGCATTTTTGTATGATTTATAAAGTCTAAGCTTATAACATTTTTAAACCAGGCAGGTTTTCTTGGTCTAAATCTGTTTCCTAGCCCTGGTCCTCATGGCACATCACATTGCATTTTTTACATATAGGTTCCCTTCTATAGGACACCTAATCTTCTGCCTCTCAATCTGGCATCAATTAAAACCAGTCATGCTGAAACAGAGGAACATCTATAGGGCATTACGCCTTGAGGACCATGCTTGGAAAACCTGGTCTAAACATCTTACAAATGCATCAGCATAATGTTGATTATTATGTAGATGAGGTGCGAGTGAAGCCTCAATATTGAAAATCAGATCGATTGCTAAAAGGGATATATTTGATTTCAAACTGTAACAGAAATCAAGTGTATGAACATTTATAACATATTTTGTGCCTTTAGTTGTTTTCAAATGGCACAAAACCATTTTAGTCTTGGCAAACCTAGGACTGAATATAATCTGTTTCAACAGAGCTTCTTGTTGCAGAGGAGATATTTACTGCTCATAACTTCATAGATAAATGTTTACAATCGGGATTTTTTAGGATATTTTTCTCATACTAATAATCTTTTGCTTTGTAAATTTGAATTTTGATTCAGTGTCACAAAATCAACACAGGAAATCTTCATCATGTTTCTTCATTCTATATGAACACAGACTGTGACTCATTATAGGATGAATAAACCTTATCCTATACAAAATGCCTTCAGTTCTGGATGGATTATCTCACTTTGTGTTGTATTGTTTTAAAATAAAGTCTGTTAAACTACAGGCTGTAAGCTCAGACTTCACTCTCTCCTGTTTCCATCTCTGCTGTGACTGCTTATAAAAGGCAACAACGCTTTTGAACAAAATTCTGTCTGATTGAGTTTGGCTGAAATGTTAACTTTTCAAACAAGATTTGTGACTAGCTGAATGAATGACCTTATTAAATCACTTTTTTATATGGACTTTCTTTATCTGTATGAGCATCATGAGATTAAGACGGTCTTTGGGTTGGAGGGTTGTCCTTAGAATATTAAGATTTAAAGCAAGTTCTTTTTTATTGTCAGCTGCCTCAGCCTGTCATGGTCAGCAGCCCTGGACATTTTGTTGCTTTCAGCCGCACAGAGGCTTTTCTCCTTTAGAGCAAATTTTCTGGGTGACAACATATACCTTGCACACTTTAAGTCAGTCTGAATTCTGGAGAAGCAAAACATAAGACTTTGGCTTACACAATCACTTGTGCTGCTGCAACAGCAAGTATTATTTTGTCTTAATCCCAGTCTGAAGAAGCTCTGCATGAAGTAATTTGATTATTTCCATTGTGTGGGTGAGGATTTACTATCAGGAAGCCTTTTGTGTGAGAAGTGGGAGTGTGCTTCATCAGCTCCACAGTAGTGGGAATTTACATCAGTTTACCATGAAGATAAGGCCTCTTTATCATTTCCAAGTGTACCATCAAATGGACATTTACTGTTCGGTGTTGCATTTGCAATAAAAAGGGAGACTGGGTTAAAAAATACCCATATGCGGAAACCGCAGGATTTTGTATGTTTAGAAAATGCAACCAAAACCTGAAAAAAGAAGTCATGTTTTGTGGCCTGGCTGAAATATGAGCTCAGTTTCACTGACCTGAATGTCTGGCTGATAGCCTCTACTCAAAAACAAGTTTCACACGAAGACAAAATGATGTTGGAAAGAGAACTGTGTGATGGAAGAGGACAGAAGGTGAACAGCAGCCCAGAGGGTGGAGAGATTCACACTGACAGAAATGGAGACAGATTATGTTTTTTTAGCCCTATTCTTGAAAGAAACACACAAAGAATGTGAATCCAGGAGCTGTTTTACTACAGCAGTCTCTAAATGTTCACTAGACCTATGGGAGGTTATCACCAAGGATCTTCATCTATACATTTGTTAGTTCTGGAGAATGGAAGCCACAAAATTTCTAATGTCATCAAACTCATTTGAGATGGTTTTTGGCTTTTCCTGTGTGTTTCCTACAAGAACCTCAGAAAAAATCCAAGCTGTAAGGGAGGACTTTGTCCATTTTCCTGAGATGTTTGCTCCATGCTGGCTTGCAGGTTATATGTCTTGTTCATTACAGCCACGCATAACATCAACATCTGATGGATTGTATTTTGCATAGCCTGGTTGATTCACAGGAAACCTGCTTAATTGACATTTTGTTTTTCAAATTTACTCAAAATCTAGAATTGGATGGAAACATAGCTAGTAACTGTGTATAACATAGTGCAAATATTTAGTTTGCTAATTAAATGTCTAGTTTGCAGCTAGTTCCATATACATTTGTTGCAAAATTACAGCCCCCAAACATACAACTGACTGTTTCATGACTTTTCAAATGTCTGTTAACGTGGGAAAAATAGTCCTTCACTGTAGGAAGATCACTACATGGGCCCAAATGACAACTGTATGTTGACAATTCTTGTAGCTCCTGAGTGTTTTGCTTTTGATGGACTCTACTTAAATGAATATACAAAGCATTTCATGTCTTAAAAGTACATGGACAGTCTATGTGTGGGCATGGGTAACGTCGCATATGCCGGTGTTGAAGTCTAAAATGTTTTAAAAGTGTTTAAAATCCACTAAACCTCCAGGGAGCTTTAGTCACCTCAGGAGGAGCAAAACTGTGACATTTCTGGGGTCCATTTGTGTCTCTGGCAGCAGCTTTGTGACCCTTACACTGCATATGACTCTCTGCAGACTTTTTTCGCACAGAATGCACCCAACATGGTGCGGCAATAAATGTAAACATACCAATGATATCACAAAAAGCTATCTGCCTTAACCTAACCGACTTAATCTAAAAAACATGAAATAATGTGACACAAGTATGGAACAAGTAGAAAATGGTGCAAATGGTAGAGAAACACTAGAGAATTGCCAGCTAATCATCACTTCATGTGATGTTAGCACATGTCAGTCACTGACTTGAGTATATCAATTACATAGACACGTGACAAAACATAGCAAAATATAATTTTTTCTAAAGTATGATGATTTTAATTTGTATGTTTATATTTGGATGTAGACGGAAGAAAATAGATTGAATATTACCTTTTTCAAATTAAGTAGAGTGGGCTGCAGTGGCGCAGTTGGTAGAGCTGTTGCCTTGCAGCAAGAAGGTCCTGGGTTCGATTCCCGGCTCGGGGTCTTTCTGCATGGAGTTTGCATGTTCTCCCTGTGCATGCGTGGGTTCTCTCCAGGTTCTCCGGCTTCCTCCCACAGTCCAAAAACATGACTGTCAGGTTAATTGGGCTCTCTAAATTCTCCCTAGGTGTGAGTGTGTGTGTGAATGGTTGTTTGTCCTGTCTGTTTTCTGTGTTGCCCTGCAACAGACTGGCGACCTGTCCAGGGTGTACCCCGCCTCTCGCCCGGAACGTTAGCTGGGGTTAGGCACCAGCGACCCATTAAGGACAAAGGGTGAATAGAAAATGGATGGATGGATGGAAATTAAGTAGAGGCACGCCAAGAATCTCGCTTCTCTTGAAGAAAAAAAAACAAACAAACCAGTTATCCCGCGTGATTTTCCGTAATCTCTTGATGTCGCTGCACCCTCTTCGGCGGGAGATGAGTCTGACTAAATAAAGCTTTGGAACTGACGTCACTGCGTTTTTTAATTAGATTAACTTTGACTAATATTCATCCATCCATCCATCCATTATCTGAACACCCTTCTTCCCTAATGGGGTCGAGAGGGTTGCTGGTGCCTATCTCCAGCTGCGTCCCGGGCGAGAGGCGGGGTACACCCTGGACAGGTCGCCAGTCTGTCGAGATATATATATATATATATATATATATATATATATATATATATATATATATATATATATATATATATATATATATATATATATATATATATATATATATATATATATATATATTTCAAAAGCAAACGTGATAAAATTATGTCAGATAAATATAAATTCAGCAACCTAGCGTTAATTAAATGTATTGAAGTTGAGATAACGTGATTCAATCACGTTATCTCAACTTCAATACATTAATTAAACTATTAATTTTATTAACACTAGGTGTTTATCTGACATGATTTTATGACGTTTGCCTTAGAAACATGAAATTATTTTGTTGAAACAAGATGTTATTTTTTTTATAAATGCAATGACCACCTCAATTAAATTTTGGAAACAAGCATGGAACAAGCAGAAAATGCTGCCAATGGTAAAGAAACGCGGATTAATTGCCAGCTAGCCATCACTTCATGTGATGTTAGCACACAACATTGTGGAAATATATGTATATATATATTAGGGGTTGAACGACTACATATTTTTTAAGGTCGACTACATCATGATAATAGTCGAGTCGATGTCGACTAGTCGCGGTGACGTCATAGTGACGTAAGCGCAAAAACCCTTCACAACTACTTGGAGGCTTTATTAGCTATTTTCACGGCAAATATTGCCCCCCCCCACACACACACACACACACACACACACACGCACACACACACACACTCCCCTTCTCCTGCTTTTACTAAGTCTATTATGGAGAATTAAAAGAGCAATAAACAGATCATTCTTCGTGAGCAGCGGGGAAAAGTTTGTTGCACAAAGTCGGGTCTGACTTTTTTTTTCTAAACACCGGCTGATGCTGATGATCTCTGGATAGTTACTATAGGAGTCAAATTATCACACTGACTACATGGTGCTTTTGGAACATCACAAGCCAAACTTGTTATGAACGGATCCCGTTTGGTTACAGCTGAATTCAACGAAACCACCTGCTTCTCCTCCGCCCGATGCGCGCGGCAGGAAGCTCTGCTGACTCAGCAGATTGAACGATTTAAGATATTTTCTAGTCAACGTCAACATGATAAAAGTCGAGTTGATGTCGAGTTGACTAGTCGTTGTGATGTCATAGCAACGCAAGACGCAAAGCTTTGGAGTAACGTACAGGCTTTATTACCCGTTTTCACGGAAAAATACGGCATTTACACAGAACAGCAACAAGTGAAACAACAAAACATCGGGATAGTTTATGGTAAATAATAAGTTGCTGGGAAACCAACATTCAAAAGGAAACGCACATCTTTTAGATGGCATTACCACAGATCTTTATTTAATCAGCAACATAACATCATAATGTATTAGTTAGATCGTGACAAAGACACTCGCGAGCCGCTAAGTGACATCCTTAGCGGAAGGAGGCGAGTTTTAGACGGCTCGTGTTTTGTAGTTGACTGCAGCTGCAACTCCATCTCCTTTTAAAAACACTGTAAAACCACAAATATGCATCCATCTACATATCATTTAAACTAATGTATTAACTTATTTTTCTTGTGTCTTATGACGTATACTGTGCTGTCAGATCAGCACAGGCTGTCACCACCGGCAATCACATGACTGCGACTAGTCGACATGCAATGTAAAAACTCATGAGGCGTCCTAGAGTCGACTAGTCGACTAATTGGTTCAACCTAATATATATATATATATATATATATATATATATATATATATATATATATATATATATATATATATATATGCAAAACGATTATCTCGCGTGATTTCCCATAATCTCACACGTGATCTTTTGTGATCTCACTTGTTATCTTCAGCACAATATCAGTCTGACTATAATGAATCACATTATCTCAACATGATTTAATTTCATAAACTTTACGTTGTTGAATATATTGTTTATCCAACATGATTTTATCATGATTTTGTTTCAAACATAAAATTATTGTGTTAAAGGTACATGATATTCTTTTGTTAATGTAATAAGCCCCGAAGTTCTTTTTTTTTGGCGGCAGATCAATCTGGCTAGATTGAATCACGTTATTTCAACTTGTATACATTTTATTCAAGTTGAGAGAAAAAAAGGATTGTCTCACGTGATCTCATGTGATATCCCGTGATTTTCCATGATTTCGCGTGATATCCCGTGATCTCACTCGTTCTCTTCAGCACAATATCAGTCTGACTATAATGAATCATGTTATCTCAACATGATTCAATTTCATAAACGTGAAGTTGTTGAATATCTTGTTTATCCAACATGATTGTATCACATGAAACATGAAATTATTTAGTTAAAAGTACATAATATTCTTTTGTTAATCTAATAACCCCCTAAATTCATTTTTTACAGTGTATATGTTTCCTTGTAGCAATGAACCATATTTCACCACACACATGCAAACACACCCAACCACACGCCTACATGCACACGCCGACACACACAAGCCCACTTCCCTACTATTCTTTTTACTTCAGTCGGAAACTTCAAGAAAGCAGATGTTCATACAACTATAGACATGAACCTTTCCTGTTCCCATGGACAAACGCCATCCACACTGAGTGACATTCAGCAGAAGTGGAAGAAAACATAAATATTCTCTGCATGATTAATTTTTCTTGATTTTAATCAGTGGGTCAATTTGACCCTGTACAGCATATGTGTCTTAAGTTCAATTATAAAGATCACCAATTGAAAAAATAAAAGTGTAATATAAAATTTTTTTACAAAAGATCAATTTCAAGAAAATTATTGTTTTTTTGTGTCTAGGATTTTTCAGTGGACATAAAAAATGTAAATTCCATTTTCTATGTCCAAATGAGTAAATGAGTAGGTTGTCATCCTTAATTTCTGAGAAATAAAAAAAAAAATTGCACAAATATTGATTGAAATGGTTAGTATTGGAGTTAATAATCACATTCAAAAATGTTTTGGAGAAATTTTTTTGTTTCTGACACTACTACATGATTAAACACTCTCCGGGTCAAATTGACCCACGGACATTATTGCTCTACCTCAGAAACGAACATAACAGGAGGGTTAATCTCTATCTTGAATATATATCTTTTGGAATCACAAGTCTCTACAGTAAAATATGAATGGATAATACATTTACAAAATTATTTTAAATTACTCGGTGTCAAAGTGGGTGACAAACATCTCCGAATTGATGCAGTGTCAATGTGAAGCAATTTTACAGTTTCTTCAGGTATCAAAGGTCTGTGAAAAAATTATTCAAGTCTCTTAGAAATACAACAAAGGGGCAAAGTGACCAGCATCACAAAGGTAAGGTTGAAATATCCTTACATGTCAAACAATTACCACACAATAGTAAAAACTTGGAATTTTAGTCAAATTACAAAATTTCAGCTCTTACTAAACAGTTTACAATTTCAGGGTTCACGTGTTTTCAAAGAAATGTTCCTTTTTTTATTTAAGACACTGTTTTAATAAAATGACCCCCAGTGACCCACAAGTATATCTGTAAACTTGTGATTCCACTTCAGAGTCAAATTCTGTCTGACAAGACATATCTTGTCTGAGATATCTGACAGGATATCTCAATCTTGAGAGATTGAGAAGAGTCCTGATGCAAATAGCAAACAGTTTATTCAGAAAGATTATTTCATGAATACAAACTTTTTCTCCCCCACAGGAAGTTAAAATCTACAAATGAAGACATTTTCTGAAATTCAGAGTGAATCTCGTTTTCTAAAGAGGCCAGCATCATTATTATACTAGAGATTAATTTTACAATAACAGACCCAAACAGACTTTCAAAATATTCTATTATGTCTATTATGTTATCTATAGCATCAGTACACAAAATTACATTATACTGCCAATTAATAATTGCTTAATGAAATAAAAATCAGACTAAAAACTGAAATTATTTTAAGTTGAGGACTTTCTATAAAAATATATTTTTATGATTTAATAACTGCCACATTTATGCCATTCTTATTTTCAGTTTTAACAGAAGAAATTACACAGCAAAAATAGTTATTACAGTTTATTTCCAAAGTATAACCATACTATCATTGATGCTGTGTTGTCATAAAATTTTCATGTGTCACAGAAGAACATCATCTTGTGCTCTGCTTATTGCTGGGTTTTAGACATGTGACCCGGATGACAGGCGTAATTTCGATGGGGTCAGGAAACAGAGCAAAATGGATCACAGGAAGTACATCCCTGCTAATGCCTAAAATGAGCTGGCACAAATGAGGTAGCTCGAAAAAATCTGTCTAAATTTAGGATATAATCCATATTGTCTTGGTAAAAAAGACTTGTCATATAATCTTGAGGATTTACCCAGCTTCGAGGTGATTGACATAGCTAATCTGGTGCAGCAGACCTCATATTATACAGCGAGCCAGAAATTCCAAATTCATGCTGTAGTTCTATGTTAATGTTGCAGTAAGTCATACTGCATTACTGCAATGTTGGTCAACCATTTGCAGCTAGGGTGTGAAAATAATATATCTAATCTTATATGTGAATGCTCATTTTTGTAAGTAACTGTCCAATAAAATATCTGAAAATACTATTTGAACAATGCGATCGTTACCTGTAAGAAAGTGGGTGCTGCAAACTCTGGCAGTGTTAGCTTCTTCCCCTCATGTTTTTAGCCGTAGATTGTATATCCACTTTCTTGTCTTTTTTTGGTACATTTTGTTCATATTAACTTTCTACCAACTTCCTTTGAAACACAAAAATAATATTTATCTTTCTCTCTACTAGAACGGCTGGAACAACCGTACATGACAGACTTTAGGCATTTTGAAGCTGGGTCAAGAGAAGTAAACAGGCTGCATTTACTTCCTGCCCTCTATCTGTGTAAAGGGTGGTATCAATGAATTTCCAGAGGTCGTTTAGGCAGGTTTCAATGAGATTGTTTTTTTATTCTGGGGGAGAAGAGCAAACCAAATCAACCTCCTTTCCAACTCACTCTCCCTGCACTCCAGGCCCACAGCAGCATGGAACAACACTGTCAGCTAACATTTCTTTTCTTAGATTTAACAAAAAATAGTATAACTTAAAATAAAAAAAACATACCTGGGGGAGAAGAGCAAAAAAAATTAACCTCCTCTCCAACTCACTCTCTCTGCACTCCAGCCCTAAATGTGAAAATACAACCCAATGTTCAACCGAGCTGTGCTGGACTAGCACTGGTAAAAAAAGGAAATTATAATAAAACTGTTTCTAAAAACCCACAATGACAGTCAAAACTGCAAAATAAACAATAATAAACAACAAATGTTTGAGACCTCAACATGAACTACTTTCATAAAGAAAAACAAACATATATCGCAGCAGCGAACTTTCCTCTGACTTACCCACAGCAGTGAGGAACAAAACTGTGAAGGAAAAGGGGGGAAAGGATGAGCTATGAGGGCTGGAATGAACTAGGGGAACCCAGGAGACACAAACAAGGCAGAGTGCAGAAGGGCGACCCCCGCAGGCAAAAACAACAAAACAATAAATAAAAATAACTGAATAAGATAAAATTCATAAATTCTCAATAAAAAAATAATTAGAAATAATAATAATAAAAAACACATTTGTAAGTCTGGTACATCTGCAATTCGTGACTTTGGTGCTATGTCATCTATAACCCAGTGATTTCAGACTGGATAACTGCCTAGAACTTATTTTAGTTTTCACATAAAACTAGTCCCTTTATTTTCACAAATTTAAAACATAACATTTTTTATCTTTGATGGCCCTAATAGTCCATTGTATGTTATAGAGGGGTTACCGAAAGTGTTATCATTACAATTTGACAATGATTATTTGAAGTCAAGAGCCAATGGACTGCTTAATTTGAAAAAGGGTTTGAGGGTGTAAGTGGTTCTGATTCACCGTTTTTCTTATGGTATTGAAGAAAATACAAAATCAACTATAAAGAAAAATGGAACATCTAAAATGAATTTACATCAGATGCTAAAATAAAACCATCTATGTTTGTCTTGTCTGATTTTATTTTTTTTCTTTTAATCCATCAGTTCAGTATTTACAGCAAACAGAGTTGAAGGCATATTTTTTCCTTTTGAATGATTTGCTGTATTGTTACTTTTGTGTGTCTAAGGGCGTGTGTATGTTAACGCAGGCAGTGAAAATACACTTGTCCTTCATCACATTAATATATAAATGAACCCAAACTCCTATTCTGACCTTTAATCAGCTCACAATCAGTGAAAAATTGTCAACTCTGACTCATCCCACAATCCTGTTGCCATGGTTACATCCTTACACTGTAAAAGCCTGTTTTCTTCCCAGCTCTGCACAATTTGTACATCTTTTTTTCTTTTTCTTCTTCCTTTTTGTTGCCTTTCTTGCGGTTGGCCCATCTTAAGGAGTCATTTATTTTTCTTCACAGTTTTACAGCAGTGGGAAATTGTCAGAATTAAACGTACTAACGATACATATTCAGAAACCTTGATGTCGGCACAATTTTTGTCATAATTTTGACAGATTTGAAACAAGATGTTAACACACACTGTGTCATACCAACACTTCATTAGTTTGTTTTTGTTTTTTTTCTGGCTGGCTTTAAATCAATCAAAAATGTCCCAGTTTGAGGTCAGCCATCGCTACCAAAGTCATTGATATTTCTTTCATTTAAGAATAATAAAACATAGACTTTTGTATAATTAAGGTTTTTTTTTCAAACTTAGAAGTCAAAAAGGATTTAAGATCAGAAAGTGAGGGAAGATTGGTGTGTGCATTCAGTGCATTTCACAAAGCCTTTTCTGAACACAGTGATAAAAAGAGGAAGCCTTCTTTGGTTGGACAGGGGGGGAATAATTTGACAATTTTTCTTGCTGATTCAGGTGTTCTTTTATGATGTTTTTGTCATCTGTTCTCTAGTTTTTCTCTTTGGAATTTGATGCTTTGAAAATACTGTATCTTTAATTCCTCCTTTTGCTTGAAACCGTAGATGTCTGAGGGTTTTATCAGCATTTCAAAAATGTAATTAATGCTGTCACTTGCTAGAACCTGATAAATTGGATTAGCAAAAGTTTCTTGTCTTTTAATACTTTATTTTATTTGTATATTAATCTGCATTGGGAGTCTTCTTTGCATAATTTATAATTAATTCTCTTTCTTTCCTTTTGGTGTATCGACCTTTTTTCACCGTTTTTAACTGTCCAGAGAACTGAAAGAGCTTTTATATGTTCCTCTCTATCTAGAAGTCATTTCCTTCATTTTTATCTAGCTGGTTGGATTATAATGCCTTTGAGCATTTACTCCCTAGTGCAGGTTTAACAAGACAGCAGAGACTCCTAGAAAACCAACAACCAGAAAAATATTTTGAGAAAAAAAAAAAAAAACTGGGAAGAGACAGCAGCTGAGGAATAAAGTGGAGAGCAGGAAGCATCGACCCGAATGAACAAACCGCGGGTAATTGAACATAAATCGTTTTTTCTTCCCCCTCTGTGTGGTTGATGTAACTGCTGCTGCATTGCTAGTCTAACAAACCTTCATACATACAACATGCACACGCCAGCCCTACACACACATTATGCATCAGCAAACACAGCCAAAGCAGTGCACTTTTTTTTTCTGTTTGTGTGCAGGTTTAAAAACTGTTATTTTGCTTTCATGTTTAACCAAACCGTTCACAAAGACATTTATTGAACATTTTGTGTTTCGTTATCAACCTGGATGTCTGCAGGAGCTGAAATGGATTGACTGAAATGTAAATAAAAGATGGAAGTCAGTCAGGATTGGATTTTTTTAAAAGTATTTTAATGAACTGTTGTACCTCTTTTTGATGTTTGTTGTTGCTAACTAGAAAACAACTAGCCATAAATTATTGGTAAAATATTAAAGGACATAAGGAAAGTTATCCTCCAAATGCTATGTTATAACCTTATCAAGAAAAAGTTAAAAAAAGGAGAAAATTAATAGTTTTGGATGGATTATTAATAATGAAAATAAATGAGGTAAGAATAAATAATTATTCAATTAGTCCCGTGGTGAGTATTCATGATACTCCACCTTGGATAAGTGGAAAAGTTGAAGTTAATTTAAGTTTATTGGAAAAAGGCAGAAACAAAAATAAATTAGATATTAGAAATTTTGCCTGCAAAAATTGTCTGAGGATGTAGTGTTCAGCAGCATTTTTAGTTTTCGTAGGACAGGTATTATGGGAAGATTATAGTGGTTTTACTCCAGTCTGGAAGGTGGCGGTAATGCACCTATAAGTTGTTTGCCAACCGCCATAAAACAAAAGGAAGAAGAAGAAGAAGCAGCTACAATCTGGAAACAACCCTACTTGAAAATAAAACCGGGAAAATGTTTGACGCTGAAAATAATGGGGGTAGTATGAATGTTAACTGAAGCAGAAACACCGCGTGTGCACCCACGATGAACCGCGTCAGTTTAAGCTGCAACAAAGAGTAAGTTAGTGATTGTGTATGCGTTTGTGTGTATGTATGTGCGGGCGGGCGTGCCTGCATGCTGACGCGGACTTTAATTAAGTCCCAGGTCGTGACGGCTCCTCCGTCACACTCACCTTTACTTTTAGTTTCAAGCATCTGGCAAGCCGATGTCAGCAAATTTTTATACTTTTTATAAATTTTTATATAGTTTTTTTTTATATGTGAAGGAAATAGGTAGAACAAGAAGTGTATGCTATTGTGTGCATACTCTTGCTGTAATGCAAGAGTATATTGTCTCATTAGGAAGAGTGACGGAGCAAAGACAGAGGCATTAATGTTCAAGTTTAATTTGAAAAACTAATAGTTATTTTTTTATATGTTCTTTTTGCTCCCACTATTTGTTCTGTCTCTCCTGACTTAGATTTTTTTTGTCTTCATCCTGCTTTTTCTGTCCTTCTTTCTTACATTTTCCTTCCTCACTTATGCATTATATTTATTGAAACAATAGAGCAAAAATGAAGCAATTTAGGATCTAGATATAGATGAAGTGTCTAGATGAAGCTCTTTGTTAAACTCATTCTGAGTGCTGTTTATTTTTATGCTTTCTTGTCTTGGTCCGGGTGGCTGATGCACTTCACAGTTGTTTTCTTGCTCTGCTGTCTCTAATTGAATGTTGTGCATTATCATTAACACTTGGCAGGCAGAAAGAAGCCTCAGTAGTCAGTTTATGGACAGTAATGAGTAGCTACCTTGTGGGGAAAAAAGGGACAGTTTCTTTCCCCTTTAAAACTCTAATCATTCCATTCATTTTGTAAATCATTGGTGTCAGAACACTTGGTGATGAAGGTTTTGTTCTAAACATAATGTCGTCATTTAGCATATCTTGATTTTATCAAATGTGTCTCTTAATGCAAAGCTATGTGCTGCTGAAAAATATCAATTTGAGCCAAGTTTTGAATGAAGTTGTGGAAAGACATAGAGACACTGAAATATATAAAAAATGGATTCGTAATCATTTCTTCAGTAGTTTTTGCTATTATTTTTATTGCTTCTGTCAGGCGCTGCGGCTTTGGCAGCCCCTCTGGTTCCTTTCTAGGTGGAGCTCGGCTGGTGTAGTCTTCTCCACAGGTGTGTTTTGGCACACCTGCGGATCATCAGCAGGAGCATAAGAGGAGCGGGTGTTTTCACCTTTGTGGTGAGATCTAGCCCAGATATTCCTTGAAACAATCTTGCCTGCTTTGTATTCTTACCTGTCCTGTGTCTTTCTTTTATGGTGATCAGATCCCAGCCACTTGCACCCGACCTGAAGTCCGGGTTCTCCAAGTACCATCTGAGGGTTTGTTTGCAAATCCCCTCTGTTCTCCTATGCCCTCCTGGTGAGAGACACGAGTTAACCAGCTGTCAAGTCGCCAGCTTGTCCAGAGATTACAGTCTGGCCCTGAACTTATCGTCGCTCGCTCAAGCCCTTCCAACCATCCCTCCCAGGCAGACCGCCCTACCCTACAAGTAAGACCTATCCTATCTATTAAAGAGCCATTATCTCACCCCCTTATTCTCACTGGTCTAATCTGCTTCCAGAACGCTGACTGAAAAAGACTTTTGTCTTTCTGTAAATAAATTTTTAATAAATAGTGTTTTGCATGTGGGTTCGGAAAGTTCAGAACACTCTGGCCACTCAAACCCAGCAGATGCTCTCAGACAGACCATCGTTGAGCAGCATTCTCTAATAGAGTCTCATGATGCTGGTCTCTGTGCTCTGAGCCAACGGCAAGACGCAACTAACCAATGCCTGGATCATCTAGCCTGGTTGCTCCAAAAACCTACAACCCACACGATCACCCCAGCCGAATGAGGAAGCTGTGGCCTGTCGTGCAGCAGATAAATCCAGCTCAGGATGTCAGGGCCCCCACTCCTGATAAATTCTCAGATGAGGCAAGTGATTGCAGAGGATTTCTACACCAGTGTTCCCTGGCGTTCAATCGTTCTCCTCAGTTCTACCCCCATGACTATGCCAAAATCTCTTTCATTCTTGGGCTGCTCACAAGCAAGGTGTTAAGGTGGGTGAAGGCACGATTCGATGATCCAACTGATTTTGAGTGTTCTTTTTCTGAATTCATTGATGAATTTAAATTAGTATTTGGCCACGCAGCTGACCAGATCAACATTTCTCTCAACCTGTGGGTATTAAGCAGGGGCAAAGATCAGTTGTGGAATTTTCTATTGAGTCCTGGACTGTGCTGGTTGTGATTCTTCCCAGCCAGCAGGTGGTGGTGTTTTCATGTGTGCTTGTAGTGATTCTTCCCAGCCAGCAGATGGTGGTGTTTTCATGTTAAGTTTGTTATTGAACTGTAGAATGAGTTCAGAAACACATGTATAATGGCTGACACAGGCAGTTTATCAGTCTTCATTTAATCATTCTTCATCCTGTTTTGTTGTTTAAAGAAAGCACTGCTTGTAAGTATTTTGTGTTATTTCATTACATCTGAGACAATATTCAGCTATATTTGTGGCATTTATGTTGCAAGGCTTGATGTTTGTAAGGTTGATTGTGACATGTTATTTACACAGTATTAAGCATTTGTGCCCTTACTATTTGTATGATTTGACTACTGTTGTATTCTAATTGATGTTTTTCATCTTTATTTGTAGTTTCACTCTTTGGCATTGAAAGCAACGTCAATTAAAGCGACATACGCCTGTCAATCGTCTAAGAGTTTATCTATCTGCACAACTGTTACTTGGAAACACAGTGGGGGCAGAACAGTGAAAAAGCATAGATCTACACAACAAGCAGTGAATGTTTACATCGAGGATCTACTATATTAACTAAAGATGTCTCAAGAAGCTGGAAAGGCTCCGTCAATTCGCTCCAGCAAGACACACCTGTCAAATTCAAGTAAGTCGTCTGCAAGCATGGCTGCTGTAAATGCAAGGGCGAAAGCTGACACACCAGGAAAGAACCCATCTCAGTAAGTCGGACAGAAGTTGTAAACTCTCGACTAAAACCTGTAGCTGAGACAAAGATTGTGGATGTAGATAAAGAATGTCCCATCCACAGAAAACCTCATGCACTGAAAAGATGTAGAGCATTCAGAGAAATGCCCTTTGAGGAACGAAAGATCTACCTTAAAAAGAACTCAATATGCTTCAGATGTTGTGCCTCTACCAATCACCAGGCAAAGAATTGTAGTACAGAGATAAGTTGTGCAGAATGCGGCATCAACAGTCATGTTTCAGCCCTTCATCCTGGTCCAGCAGTTTGGGCAACAACACCACCACCAGCTGTGAGGCAGCCAGTGGACGTTCACGGCGGGGAGCAAGACCAAGCATCACCTACTGCTACCTCTACCTGTACCCAAGTGTGTGGAAGTGAAATTCAAAGTCATTCTTGTGCTAAAATCTGTCCAGTGTTCATCTATCCAAAGGGGTTTCCTGAGAAGAAATTGAAAACATATGCGATCTTGGATGACCAAAGTAACAGGTCCCTTGCTAGATCTTCAGTCTTTGATACCTTCAGTATTACAAGGAGATCTTATCCTTACATGCTAAAGACTTGTGCAGGAACGGAAGAAGTAATGGGGAGAAGAGCTCACAACTTTGTTGTGGAATCAGTGGATTGCCAGTCACATCTGTTGCTAGAGACACTTATCGAGTGTGATATGCTTCCAGACAATCGGAATGAAATTCCAACACCTGAAGCTGCTCAACACCACTCCCACCTCCGGGACATAGCTGCAGAAATTCCCAAGCTGGATCCAGATGCTAGCATCTCGCTTCTCATAGGGAGAGATGTTGTCCAAGCACACAAGGTTACTGACCAACGTAATGGACCTCTAAATGCTCCATTCGCTCAGAAGCTGGCCCTTGGATGGGTCATAGTTGGAGATGTTTGCCTCGGAGGGGCACACAAACCTGACTATGCAAGTGTTTTCAAAACCAGTTTCCTGGATAATGGTCGGTCACTTTCTACCGTGTAAGAATGCAATTCAGGTGGCAGAAGGCTTTGATTACCCAGTTCCTCAAAAGGTCAGTTTCTGCACATCTACAAAGACAAAATGGTCAGACATCACAGAGATTGGAGAAACAATCTTTCAACAAACAAGCTCAGATGAGAAACCTGGCTTCTCACAAGAAGAAAGAGCCTTTCTTCAGATAATGAACAAGGCAGTCTTTCAAGATAGTTCAAATAGTTGGGTCGCTCCACTACCCTTTCGTTTCCCTAGGCCATGCCTTCCCAATAATAGGCAGCAGGCTAGACAGCGCCTTACCTCTGTTCACCATACTCTGAATAAACGCCCTAAAATGAAAGAACACTTCCTACAATTTATGCAAACCATACTCGATAGTGGCCATGCAGAATTGGCACCCCCTCTCAAAGAACAGGAGGAGTGCTGGTATCTCCCTTTCTTTGGAGTTTATCACCCTCAAGTTAGACCAGATTCGATTGTGTTCGACTCCAGCGCACGTCATAATGGGTTGTCACTCAATGACGTTCTTCTTACAGGCCCTAATCTCAACAATAGTCTCTTAGGTGTTCTAATGCGTCTCAGAGAAGAACGAGTAGCAGTGACCGCTGATATTAAGCAGATGTTCCATTGCTTTGTCGTCAGAGAGGACCATCGGAACTTCTTACGATTTCTTTGGCATGAAAACAATGACATGGAACAACCAATTGTGGAGTATCGCATGACTGTTCATGTTTTTGGCAACAGTCCATCGCCTGCAGTTGCAACCTATGGGCTTCGTCGTGCATCAGAAGACCAGGAGACACAGGACAACACAACAAGACATCTTGTAGAACGTCACTTCTCGTTGATGATGGCCTTGCCTCCTTTTCATCGAAAGTGATGAGGCAATTTCGTTGTCAAAATGCTCAACAAACGTTGGCTGCATCCAACTTAAAGTTGCACAAGATTGCATCTAATGATATTGATGTGATGAAAGCATTTCCCAAGGAGGACCTGGCAAAAGGCCTTAAAGATCTCAACCTTGGAGCAGACCCTCCACCAATGCAAAGTAGCCTTGGAATAAGTTGGGACATTAAAACAGACGAGTTTACTTTTCAAGTCTCAAATGAAGAGAAACCTTATACACGTAGAGGAGTACTGTCAACTGTAAACAGTTTGTACGATCCGCTTGGATTCGCAGCCCCAGTGAGTATTCAAGGTCGAGCTCTTCTAAGAGAGCTTTCAACTGAAACCATCAACTGGGATGACCCACTTCCAGAGAGGAAACTACAGGAATGGAGTGCATGGAGGAACTCTCTAAACCATCTGAAACAAGTGAGGATCCCTAGACAGTACACCTCCCTTTCCTTTTATAATGCAACAAACAGAGAATTGTGCATGTTCTGTGATGCCTCTACTAAAGCAATTGCTGCCGTGGCTTATGTCAAGATTTCAGATGCAGAAGGCAAAAGTGAACTTGGTTTCATGTTTGGCAAAGCGAAACTTGCTCCACTAAAAGAAGTTACCATTCCGAGGTTAGAACTTTGTGCAGCTGTCCTTGCCATTGAGATTGCTGACATGATATCTGAAGAGATTGATGTTCCCTTCCACTCAACAAAGTTCTTTACCGACAGCAAGGTAGTTCTCGGTTACATTCAGAATGAGTCCAGGAGATTCTATGTTTACGTCTGTAACCGGGTGCAAAGAATAAGGAAGTCATCTAATCCAGACCAATGGAACTACATTCCTACAGAGTTGAATCCAGCTGATATAGCTTCAAGATCCATCCCAGCTCAAGCCTTAGGGAACAGCAAGTGGCTCACAGGACCAGATTTCCTGCTCAGGCAAAACAGGCACACTGAACAAACCAAAACCTCTTTCAACCTAGTTGACCCTGAATCTGACCCAGAGATTCGTCCCACAGTGACCAGTTGTCTAACAGTACTAACAGACTCTTTCATAGACCCAAGTCATTTCGAGTCATTTTCATCATGGAAGTCACTGTTGAGGGCCATAGCTAGACTGGTTCACATAGTCAGACTGTACAAGAAGGAAAATCAAACGAGCAAATGTCAAGGTTGGCATATGTGTAAGGATCTGAGCCTAGATGATTTTCTAACGGCAAAACGCGTCATTTTGAGCAGCCTTCAACGCAAGAGCTACCCTGAATTATTTGCAAGTATTAGAGACCAGAAGGAGATCTCTAAACACAGTCATCTCAAGAAACTGTCACCCTACATTGATGACTCAGGTTGCCTCAGAGTAGGAGGTCGTCTTGCACAAGCCAATCTCCAAAGCGATGAAGCAAACCCATATATTGTTCCTGGTCATCATCATTTGACGACCCTTCTGGTACGTCACTATCATCAGCGTGTACAGCATCAAGGACGTCTATTTACAGAAGGTGCTGTGAGGTCAGCTGGCCTTTGGATCATTGGTGGAAAACGATGCATCAGCTCGGTTATATACCACTGTGTAATCTGCCGTAATTTGAGGCGCAATACAGAAGAACAAAAGATGGCGGACCTGCCAATGGATCAGTTGCTCCTCCATTCACTTATGTCGGAGTCGATGTTTTTGGACCCTGGATTGTAACTTCTCGGCGAACACGGGGAGGCTATGCAAACAGTAAACGGTGGGCTGTTATCTTCAGTTGTTTGAGTACTAGGGCCATTCATGTCGAGGTGATGGAATCTATGGAGTCCTCAAGCTTCATCAATGCCTTTCGAAGGTTTGTTTCCATTCGTGGACCGGTGAAGCAATTGAGATCTGACTGTGGAACTAACTTCCTAGGAGCATGCAAGGAACTTGGCATAACTCCAACACACTGCAACAATCAAGAAATTCAGAATTTCTTAAATGAAAATGAGTGTACATGGATTTTTAATCCACCTCATGCCTCACATATGGGAGGAAGTTGGGAGCGCATGATCGGCATCACAAAGCGCATACTAGATTCCATGTTGTCGTGTTCTCCAACTCAGCATCTCACCCACGAAGTGCTAGTTACCTTTCTAGCTGAGGTAACTGCCATTGTGAACTCTCGTCCTTTAACTCCAGTCTCTTCTGATCCTGAATGTTCCTTTATTCTCACACCTGCTACCCTCCTTACCCAAAAGACTGGGGATTCCTCTATACCTCCTGGAGACTTTGAAAGTGGAGGTCTTTACAGACGTCAGTGGAGGCAGGTGCAACATCTCTCGAATGTTTTTTGGCATCGATGGAGAACTCAGTACTTGCCTACCTTGCAACCGCGACGAAAGTGGCAATCAGAGAAGCCTAATCTTCAAGTTGGAGATCTTGTGCTTTTAAAGGACAGTCAAGCCAAAAGAAGCCAGTGGCCCATGGGAATTGTGGTTAATACCTTCCCTAGTCAAGATGGAAACGTTAGGAAGCTTGAAATAAAAATCAGTTCTGGAGGTACATGCAAGACCTTCTTGAGACCAGTTACTGGAGTTGTTCTCCTTCTGAAAAACACCTGCAGCAAGGACAGTAGTTAGACATAAGGTGACATCTTATAGATGTCAGGCGGGGAGTGTGCTGGTTGTGATTCTTCCCAGCCAGCAGGTGGTGGTGTTTTCATGTGTGCTTGTAGTGATTCTTCCCAGCCAGCAGATGGTGGTGTTTTCATGTTAAGTTTGTTATTGAACTGTAGAATGAGTTCAGAAACACATGTATAATGGCTGACACAGGCAGTTTATCAGTCTTCATTTAATCATTCTTCATCCTGTTTTGTTGTTTAAAGAAAGCACTGCTTGTAAGTATTTTGTGTTATTTCATTACATCTGAGACAATATTCAGCTATATTTGTGGCATTTATGTTGCAAGGCTTGATGTTTGTAAGGTTGATTGTGACATGTTATTTACACAGTATTAAGCATTTGTGCCCTTACTATTTGTATGATTTGACTACTGTTGTATTCTAATTGATGTTTTTCATCTTTATTTGTAGTTTCACTCTTTGGCATTGAAAGCAACGTCAATTAAAGCGACATACGCCTGTCAATCGTCTAAGAGTTTATCTATCTGCACAACTGTTACTTGGAAACACAGTGGGGGCAGAACATGGACTGTTGCAGCAGCTTCCGATTGGAACAGTTCCACTGTTAAAAGCGCATTTTTTCACGCATTAAATGAATCAATAAAAGACAAGTTGGCACCTTAGATGAGCCGCGTTCTTTGAACGAGCTTATAACCCTTGCCACCTGTTTTGACAATCGTCTTAGGGAGAGGAGGAGCCAAAGAAGTGAGAAGCAGTCTGCCAGAGCTCCTTTTTTCTCCTCCCAGAAATTGCTACAGTTGCCTTCACCCAGGATTTCACCTCCAGAGCCTGAACCCATGCAGATCGGTCAGGCCCGGTTGACACCAGAGGAGTAACAGCAACGTAGAGGACACAACCAGTGCATCTATTGTGAAAGATCAGGCCATTACATTGCTTCTTTTCTGGTTCGCCCAAACCCACAAGTCCGTCAGTCAGAGTGGGGAAACTGATGGACCGAAAGGTCATCACATCATCTCCCCGTTTGTTGCTCCCAGCCGTACTACTCTTCAATAATGATTCCTTACCCCTTTCAGCCCTCATTCACTTGGGGTGTGAGCAAAATGTCATTGATCAGTCTCTAGTTCAACAGGTCCGGATTGAAACTGTTCAGTGTCTCTGCATTAAACGAGAAAACATTATCTAATATTACCCACAAGACAAGGCCGCTTCAGCTAATTGTGTCAGGGAACCATCATGATACCATCTCCTTTTTTGTTTTTCCCTCTGCTCAGTCACCTGTAGTTTTAGGTTTCAACTGGCTGCAACTACAACAACCCTTATATTAACTGGTCACATAATCGTGTGGAAATGTGGTCTCAACAGACATTCCTTATCACTGTTGGGAGCGTTTCTTTTTTGTCAGTAAAAAGAATGGTTCCCACTGTCCATGCATAGATTATAGGGGACTAAATCACATCACTGTCAAAAACAAGTACCCACTTCCCCTTATTGCTTCTGCATTTGAACCAGTACAAGTAGCAACCATTTTTTCCAAACTCGATCTCCGTAATGCTTACCACCTTGTCCGTATACGTCAGAGTGACAAATGGAAAATGTCTTTCAAAACCCCGATGGGTCACTTTGAGTAATTAGTGATGCCTTTCAGCCTGTCCAATTCAGCTGCCGTATTTCATGCCCTAATAAATGACATCCTCTGCAATTTTTTGAATGTTTTTGTTTTCGTCTACCTTGATGATATTCTAATCTTCTCCAGAGACATCGAGACTCACCGCAGACACGTTTGCTTGGTCCTCAGCACCTCCTTGAAAACTGTCTTTTTGTTAAGGCAGAGAAATGCGAATTTCATAGATCATCTATCTCCTTCCTTGCCTACATCCTAGAGAGCGGTCTGGTTTGACCAGACTCGGAGAGAATCAAAGCTGTCATGGACTGGCCTACCCCAAGCTCATGTAAGCAACTACAAAGATTCCTAGAATTCGCTAATTTCTACAGATGTTCATTAGAAATTACAGCCAGGTCGCAGCTCCGTTAACAGCCCTCACCTCGACCAACATTACTTTCAGCTGGACCAGAGAGGCAGACCAGGCATTTATGGAGCTTAAGCGAAGGTTCTCCCAAGCCGCTATAAACACTCGTCAGTCCACATGGTCTTTGTTTTTCTCCCGCTTTAATCTTATCATATCCTACTGTCCTGGTTCAAAGAACATCAAATCTGATTCCCTGTCCCGCCAGCACTCCCCAGCAACTCGTAGAGGACTCTTGCCTCCATCTTACAGTCCAGCTCCACTGTAGAAGCGCTTACCTGGGAGATTCTGGATGTGGTTAATCAAGCGCTGCAAGATAAGCCTGGTCCCAGAAACTGCCCCGCAAACAGATCGTATGTACCTTCCTCTGTTCATTCTCGTCTTATTCATTGGTTTCATTCTTCCAAGTTCTCCGTTCTCCCTGGCATCAGTAGGACAGCTTCTGATGGCCTTCTTTACATAAGGATGTCAAGGAATACGTATTGGACTGCCAGATCTGCACTCGGAACAAATCTTCTCACCGTCCCCTTGCGGGCCTCCTTCAACTGCTGGAGATTCCGAGACATCCGTGGGCACAAATAGCTTTAGATTTTGTCACCGGACTCTCCTCGTCACAAGGTGTGACCACAATTCTCACAGTAATTGAAAGATTTTCTAAGGCGTGTCTTCTTGTTCCCCTCAGGAAGCTTCCGTCAGCGTTTCAAATGGCACAACTCCTCATCAAGCACATCTTTCGCCTTCACGGCATTCTGGTGAAGAACTTATCGATCAGGGACCTCAGTTTGTTTCCCAGGTATGGAAGCAGTTCTGCCTCACACTTAATGCAAAAGTTTAACTCATATCAGATTATTACCCCCAATCCAATGGTCAAGAGGAGCAGATGAACCAAGAGCTCGAGTCTACTCTCCAATGCCTTTCCTCATCTAACTCTTCTGATCGGAGCAAGTTTCTTCCATGGGCTGAATATGAGCACAATTTTCACACCTCAGCTGCTACAGGACGCTCCCCTTTTGAGGACTCCCTAGGCTACCACCCGCCCCTCTTCCCAGCCGATGAAAAAGACATCTCCGTTACATCAGTCAAACATCACATTCAGCGCTGCCGACGTATCTGGTCCACTATGATATCAGTCCTACAGCACTCTGAGTGCAAAAACCGCTGTTTTGCTGATCATAGACATACACCTGGGCTACAGTACTCACCCGGACAAAGAGTTTGGCTCTCCTGTAAGAACATTCCATTCAGGTCCATCCACAGGAAACTGGCCATGCACTTCATTGGTCCATTCGTCATAGAATCTGTCATCATTCCAATAACAGTCTCCCTCCTAATCTCAGGGCGCATGCCCCGTTCCACGTCTCTCAGTTAAAACCCATCCTAGCCAGTGCTATGTGCCCTCCTACCAAGCCCCCTTATCCCACCCGAGACCAACAGGGACACCCCTTGTACAAGGTCAGCAGAATTATTGACTCTTGTCACAGGGGCTTAGATTGGCAGTAATTGGTAGATTGGGAGGGCAATGGTCTGAATCACCGCCAGTGGATTTCCAGTTCTTTCATCTATATTGCTCCTCTCTCCCGTCGACTTCTTCAGGACCGCCAAGAGGTGGTCATTAAGTGGAGGGGGGTGGTGTTAGGAGCTGTGGCTTCGACAGCCCCTCTGGTTCCTCTCTAGGTGGCGTTCATGAGCTTAACTGGTATAGTCTTCTCCACAGGTGTATTTTGGAGCATAAGAGGACATCAAGAGCACTTGACGACAAAATGATGAAGCTCAGATAAGGAGGCATAAAAGTTGAAAAGTGTTTTCACCTTTGTGGTAACATCTAGCCCAGATATTCCTTGAAGCAACCTTGCCTGATTTGTATTTTTACCTGTCCTATGTCTTTCTTTTATGGTGATCAGATTCCAGCTGCTTACACTCGACCTGAAGTCCAGGTTCTGCAAGTACGATCTGAGGGTTTGTTTGCAAATCCATTCCAGTCTCCTATGCCCTCCTGGTGAGAGACATAAGTTAACCAGCTCAAGCCCGGTCAAACAACCGCTCAAGCCCGTCTGACCATCTCTCCCAGGCAGTCCGCCTTGCTCCTACAAGTAAGACCTATCTATTAAAGAGCCATTATCTTGCCCCCTTATTCTCAACTGTCTAATCAGCCTCCAGATCGCTGTCTGACCCGGCCCTGCATCCACTAGATTGCAGACCACATACTCCTGCGGACCCCTTCTTGAACATTCCTTTTGTCTTTCTGTAAATAAATCTTTAATCACATCGCCTGAGAGTGTTTTGCATGTGGGTTCAGAACATCATGACAGCTTCACAATAGAACAGTTGGTGTTAGATATTTTCATGAACTTACAAGAACAAGGTTTTTGTTTTATGACTAAATAAAATGCAGAAATAAGCACTCATGTTTGATAGGGAGCAACAACTCATAATAATGGACAGCGGAATTATCTTCGTCTTACACTGTTTGGTTTTAAGCTTAGCAGCCATGAGAAATTCTTATATACTGAAAAATAACTATTGATGAACATTAAAAAAATCATAGAAAGGATTTCCACCTGATTACTTTGCTTTATTTCAGCACCATATAATTCTGTTACTCCTATTTAAAGTAGTAAAATAGTAGTAACCTAAGTTAAATTAGGTCAACTTAATTTATTAAGGTTTTTCCAATGTAAAGCAATTGTGTTGAGTCAACTTATGTTATTATGGTTATTCTACGGTTGATTCTAAATCAAACTTATTGGCTCAACTTAATATATTATGGTTATTCTAATTTAAATAAAATGAGTTGGCTCAACTTAGTTTATTTTAGTTATTCCAATTTAAAACAAATGTTTTGGCTCAATTTAATTTATCAAGGTTGATTCAACTCATGTACTATAGTTGGACCCAATGTAATTTAAAAGAGCCAGACCAACTAATTTGCAATGTTTTGGACCAAATAATTTCCTTTACTAAGATTAATGCAAATTTAGTTGAAACCAACTTTTTTTTCCATTTCTTTCTCCAAAGAGTTTTTGCCGTGCTAGTGGCTCATATTTTTTTGAGACAGTAGGAAGACAGGACAGAGTTCAAGGACGTGAAGCAAAGTTCACCGGGACCGGGAGTCGAACCAGCAACGTCCGCATCAAGTACTGGGGCCTCCAAACGTGGTGCATGCTAACCCCCTGTGCCACCACAGCATGCCTGAGAAACCAACTAATGTTACAGTGGTACCTTCACACTACTTAATAAAGTTGATTCAACTAATGAAAATCCTTTCCATGATTTAATTATGTTAATTCAAAAAAATTTTTTTTAAGTTACATTACATTAAGTGTTTTAAGACAGGACTGGGTGAAAAGGTAGAAAGAACACTCAACAATTAGAAAAGGTACAACAGAACTATATTTTCAAAACCCAGCCACCTTACTGTATTTTCATGCTGTAGTTTTTACAGCCATTTGTTACAGTGCAGTTCTTAAATGCCAATAGTGCCATGCAGAGAAAAACAAATATCTGTAGTTTAATGTGTAACTAATTAGGCGCATAACAGTTCTTTCTTTCAGCATTTAAGAACTGCATTGTAACAATGCAGTTCTTGAATGCACTGTCCTCACCCTGTCTGCCTACTGTCTCAAGAAAAATACAAGCCACTAGTGCTGCAAAAAAAACTCTTCGGACAAAAAAAAAGGAAAAAAAAGTTGGTTTCAACTGAATTGCCATTAATCTTAGTCAACTAAATTATTTGGTCCAAATCGTTGCAAATTAGTTGGGCCAGCTCTTTTAAATTACATTGGATCCAACTATAGTAAATTAGTTGAATCAACCTTGATAAATTAAATTGAGCCAACAGATTTGCTTTAAATTAGAATAACCATAATATTTGATTTGATCACGTTTGATTTAGAATCACCCATGGAATAACCATAACATAAGTTGAGCCAACTCATTTTATTTAAATTAGAATAACCATAGTATATTAAGTTCAGCCAACACGTTTGATTTAGAATCAACCATAGAATAACCATAATAAGATAAATTGAGCCAACACAATTGCTTTACCTTGGAATAACCTTAATAAATTAAGTTGATCTAACACATTTCCTTTAAATAGGAGTAACAGAATTACATGGTGCTGAAATAAAGCAATGTAATTATTGCTTTATTTGCTTTATTTTTTATTTTTTTATGTTCATCCAACTTAACAACTTAATATATTATGGTTATTCTAATTTAAATAAAATGAGTTGGCTCAACTTATTTTATTACGGTTATTCTATTAAGTTTTGGCTGAACTTAATATATTTTTGTTATCCCAATTTAAAGCAAATCTGTTGGCTCAATTTAATTTATTAAGGTTGATTAAACTCTTTTACTATAGTTGGACCCAATGTAATTTAAAAGAGCTGGGCCAACTAATTTGCAACGCTTTAGACCAAATAATTTAGTTGACTAAGATTAATGGCAATTTAGTTAAAACCAACTTTATTTATTTTTTCTCCAAAGAGATTTGGCGGCACTAGTGGCTCATATTTTTTTTTAGAGACAATAGGCAGACAGGGTAAGGACATGGCAAAGGTTGCCAGGACCGGGAGTCGAACCAGCAACTTCTGCGTCGAGGACTAAGGCCTCCAAACGTCCAGTGTGCCAAACCCCTGTGCCACCACAGCACACTGGAGAAACCAACTTACAGTGGGGCAAAAAAGTATTTAGTCAGCCACCAATTGTGCAAGTTCTCCCACTTAAAAAGATGAGAGAGGCCTGTAATTTTCATCATAGATATACCTCAACTATGAGAGACAAAAGGAGAAAAAAAAAAAAAATCCAGAAAATCACATTGTCTGATTTTTAAAGAATTTATTTGCAAAATATGGTGGAAAATAAGTATTTGGTCAGCTACAAACAAGCAAGATTTCTGGCTCTCACAGACCTATAACTTCTTCTGTAAGAGGCTCCTCTGCCTCCACTCGTTACCTGTATTAATGGCACCGTGATCCCCTGATCTCGCTAGACCCTCTTCGGAGGGAAATGAATCTGACCAAATTGAATCATGTTATCTCAACTTGAATTCGTTATTCAAGCTGAGACAAAAACGATTGTCTCGCGTGAATTCACGTGACATCCCGTGACATCCCGTGATCTCACTCGGCTTCAGCACTATATCAGTCTGACTATAATGAGTCATGTTATCTCAACATGATTAAATTTCATAAACGTGAAGCTGTTGAATTTTTTGTTTATCCAACATGATTGTATCACGTTTTTGTTTGAAACATAAAATTATTTAGTTAAAAGTACATGATATTCTTTTGTTAATCTGATAACCCCCTACATTCATTTTTTACAGTGTGGATTCTGTAATCTGCTGTAGCGTAATAAGACACCAAGACTGCTCATGGCAAAATCATCCTTGTCTGATTTCATTAATTTTTCTGTCCACAGTCTGCCTCTATACTGAATTTATCAGTTTTCTACTTACTGTGCTGAATATCAAACTGTTTTGTTGTTATTCAATGTAAAACAACTAATGAGCTGATACTGGATGGAACTATGGATATCTGTAGTTTCCAAATAATGATACCTTAACAAGAGTGAAGTCTGGTGTGTCTGGCTTTCACACTAATGTTTGAATTTCTTTTCTTTTTTAACTTGATGCGTTTTTGGTGTAAATTTATGTTTAGTTACTTAGGTATATACATCAATTTAATGTTAAACTTTACTCCTTGTGCACATTGTTGATGACCTAGTCCACCCGTTTACTTGTTTCTCTTATTTTTTTTGCACAAGATTTTTTGATTTTCATCTGATTTATTATAAAAAAGAAAAACTAAAGATTTGAATATACCCTACACACCCTTGAATTAATTTGAGAGAAGCCTCCATTACTGCTGATGTTTTGTTTTTTTCTTTAATTGATCTCAGCTCAGATAAGGAGGCAGAAAAATTTAAAAACTTGGACTGACAGAATGTATTTGACAATTCTCATCTCAGTAAGAGCTGACTTCCTGAATGAAAACAAAGCACGTCTGCTGCCCTTTGGTGTGAAGAAGCCGCCTTCTAAAATTTCATTCAGGGTCAGCTCCAGCCTGAGGCACACTGCAAATATCACAAGTCGGTCTCCCTTTTTCAAAATGGAGGAGGAATTGCATTCGGTTTGATGAGCCATTCCCTACTTAGCTTCACATTAAAAACTGTTATTTGTGAATAAATATATAAAGGTGAGAGCTGCCAACATAGTTAAAAGTGAAGACCACCAAAATATAAAACCTCTACAACTAAGAACTAACAAGTTATAAACACACCGTAAAAACGACTGGTGATTTTTCTGGTGAGAAATTTTGGTGAAACTTTTCATTTCATGAAACTGGTGAAACTTTTCATTCAACATCATGAATCAAGTCTTTGTTATTCAGTTTTTGCAAGTTGATTAAACTAAATAAATCTGATAGAGAAATTATACATGCCCCTATCTTCCACCTTGCTGGCATGTAATTCAAAAAGATGTTTGTTATGGATTTCTTCCTTGGCGATTATCCAGGCATGTTCCACTGGGAGGCCAGGAGATAAACCCAAAACACAATGGAGGGACTCTGATATGCAATACCTGCCAAATGAGTTGGAGAATGTCACTAAAAAGAAAACGTCAGATTTTTCTTCCTGGAACTTCAAGCCCTGGAATCCCTTCTGATGGACAGATTGTCATACTGACTGGCTGGCTGGGCCTGTTTTGTGCCTAGATACGCCTAGAATCAGGTGTCTGTATATATAATTATATAAGGGTCTGTTGTGGTAAAGTGTCCTGCTGTATGATAGACAGAATGGATCAGGAGAGGAACTGCAGACCCATCAGAACCTTAAGAACCAGAAATCAGCATCTCTTCATCCTCAATCATCTCCTGAGGCTGATATGGTACAGAACATTTAGTTGTGATTGATTAAGTTTCTTATTGTGATTTTAGCTGACTATTGTGGTTTGATTCTTTGCTTAGGATGTTGAGTTTGGATAATATTTAATAAATAATCGCATTAGCCAAAAATATGTGGCCATTTAAAGAACAAATCATACGAATAGATTAACAGTAAATACATAAATATTTCCTACATAACATTACTTTCTGTGTTTTTTTTTTTCTTTCAGAAATGTTAATATATTTTATAAATAACTGTTCAGTGGTCATTTAATGTATTCTTTCACTAATGTTATATTAATGTGGTTTACCAGTTTGGATAATTTGACTTCCTATCAATGAAGAAAAAATATGTTAAGCAAAAATGCACCAGATCCAGACCTGCTGGCTTGGGCCAATTCTAGACGGGGGCTAAGAGGTGTTCTAAAGAAATTACACTAAATAAATGTCTTTTTTAAATATTCAGTTGTAGATATTTTTTATTCAGAATTTTCTTTTTAGGGTGTTATTAAAAGTACATTAAAATTATTTTTAATAAAAATTAATGTAATGAATTATAAATTATAGTACTGCTTTTTTAACTGCTGTATGGGGATAAGATCACACTTTCCATCTGCTAAATCAGAGATCTGTAACCTGAATCTCTGGAGACACAAGTGGCTCTTTGTTCACATTATTAAATTATGAAATATTGCTCTTTTTGTGTTTAATTATTTTTTAAGTATCTCCATAAAAACATTCTCTGCATATGCCCCAGTGGTAAATCTGGTCTAGAACCAAGCTCTAAAGAAAACAGTAAACACCATTTTATATATATATATATATATATATATATATATATATATATATATATATATATATATATATATATATATATAATTTTTTTAACCAGCTATAAGGGGTCAGACCTGTATCATCAGCACCTTTATTCAGATGACAATATGCAATGCAAAATATTCTGCTTAGTGATTGTTGCAATACTGCTGTACTTAATTAATTTAGAATTATTTTTTATATTTTTGAATGAAATTATGTACAGCATTGGCTTTATTTATTTGAAGAGTATTTTGTAGTTCTGTACAAAATGTTGTATATGTGCAAAATATTTGGATAAATAATGGGTTAGTCTGATCCTGGTCCTTAGCCTTGTTAATTACTCTTATTGATTGTTTTTGAAGTTTGATTAGTGACTGGTGTGTTGTTTTGTAATTACCCAAATCTCTCTGGAATCATTTAAATAAGGTACAACTAAAGAACAGTGCAGGATGTTAGGCTGTTTCTATGTGAACAGAAAGGCGTTTGGTACTGAAACTATGATAGGCCCACTTCATGAACTGTGAACTGATATAGTAAAACCCTGACTCATAATTTCTACTTTTCCATAGATGGACATTCATTCTTGTTTAAAGAAAAAGGCAAACAGCCACATAACGTTCAGATAAAAATAAGGGTATGCGATTTCTAAGTATGATTTTCAAATAAAGGCCAGGTTAAGGACTCATTTTCACTAGTCCTTAACCTGACCTTCTACCTTGATAATAAACTGGTTTTAGGTTTATTAATCTTATGCATTTAGTAAAATGTTCTTCAAATAACTGGAAATGCATATTTTGAATAGATTTTATTTTAATTTCCTGGGGAGCAGACCACACTAGGACTGTGTCACTCGACAGCTGTTTGTGTCTCAGTAATGTTAGGAGATGTTGGCAGGTTTGATGTAGTCTAGAGCAGTGGTTCCCAATTCCAGTCCTCGGGGCCCCCCTGCCTGCATGTTTTAGATGTGCCTCTATACCAGAAAAGCTGATTCAAATGATTGCATGACATCTTCTGCAGCCACCACGTACTGCAGGAGCCAGTTAATCAACCAAAGATTCAATCCAGGTGTGTGGCAGAAGGGAAACACTTAAAACATACAGTCAGGGGGCCCCTGAGGACTGGAATTGGGAACCACTGGTCTAGAGCAGTAGTCCCCAACCACCGGGCCATGGACCCAGTGGTTGCGGGCCGGGCATATTTAATTACAATATTTAAATATGTCCGTTCTATGTATTGAGTCTTGAGGAGCTTATATTTTGAAAAAACTAAACCGGAAGCTGTCAGTTACGTCTTGCGCGTCAACATATTACGGCATTGGTAATACGGCACCCCCAGCCAAAACCCACCCAAACCCTACCCTCCCACCTCGGTAAGAAACAACGGCCGGGTACTGTCTCGGTACTTATGGTGTGCAACCTCCCCTCCGGTCCGCAGAAAATTTTTGAAGGGTTGACGGGTCCGCTGTACTAAAAAGTTTAGTGATTCTGTTTCAAACTGAATTTATACACCTCTGGGAAAAATTTAAAGTTTCTCTGATTTTATTCTTTATAGGTATATGTTTGAGTAAAATTAACATTGTTTATTCTATGAATTACTGACATGTCTCTTAATTTTATTTGTGAATGTATGTAAATAAGCAGTTAGATTTAGAAAACCGCACCAACAAATATCTTCTCATGGGTCTTAGCTCTGCTGGGGGCTAAGCACCCCTAAAAGTCAGATTCTAGAATCAAATTGGATGTTACACACAATTGGATAGCAAGAGAAGATTCTTGCATCAGTAGATTTTCTAGAGAACCTACTTATGCTTCTTTTAGAGACGGTTGAATATCATCTGCAAAGAAATGACATGCAATTCTGAAACAAACAGACCAATAGGAAATTTGCAGATACCAGAGGCTGATCTGTGGGATACACCACAAATAATTTCAGATACTGATGATATAAAGAAGGGAATAATACAATTTAAAATGTTTGGTTTTCGTAGCATACATTATAAGGCATCAAGTTTCAATCAAGAAATCTATTATGCATCTAACAGTTCTTTGAACCCTTTTACATATTTGTGAGTGAATTGATTAATTTAGTCATTTTCAGGTCTGACAGTGCTGCAGAGGATCCTTGATACAGCAGCAGAGCACAATTGGCAGGTTACCTCCGCTAACTTGGACACAATGACGGAAAAGACCTTCATCAAGCTCTTGGCCGATCTTGACTACAAGGAGGACTTTCATATCATCATTGACTGTGAACTGGAACGATTGAACAACATCCTCAACCTGGTAAAGGGCTCACCGATTAACACTTTTTTTCCCATCAGATTAAAACTAAAAACAAGTATTTGTCAATGTAATTTCCATGTACGTTGAAATTTTTGCTCTGTGGGGGTTAAACCAACCATTGGTTTACTGGTGGTTCTTGTAATTTCAAGTTTAAACCCTTTATCTGATTGCTGTTAACTGAGAAACTTTGGAATAAACCTTTGTAATTTCATGTAAAGGTACTTGTTCATTTATCAGAAGTTAGCTACAGATTATATTCAGACCTTAGCATCCATGAATGATGTGAAAGGGAGACGACAATATAGCAGATCCTAGAGAAGCAAACAGAATGTAAAGAGCTAGTGGAACAAGAATCTCTGCCATCATGCAGAATTAAAAGGCATAATTTTCTTAAACAATTTCTTCCAAAAAGCACTTTGTCTAGAGTATGTGGTGAAGTACAAGAATTCATGGAAAAGCAATGGTCTCATTGGCTAAATACTGAAAAACTATATGTTGAATCACTTTGAGAACATAGTGACTCAGTTGAGAACATAACTAAAAATGGAGGCACTTCTTTAAATTGTTTTTTAATTATGATAATCAACACTTAAAGATGAAGTATTAATGACATTATTTGTATGATACTAATCATATACAGTCATAATAAAAAAAATACTAAAAGGCATAATAAAACTGTTGTGATCTTTAAGTTCTGAAATGAACTTACTCTAACTTACATTTAAGAAAAACTTGCAACACACTTCACTCTGTCATTATTTAAGTTCATCTCTTGGTGCTTCAACAATGATTAACAATGGAAGTAGCCACTGGGTTCTTCTGATTAAATGTACTTGATTAATTTATTGTCATCAGTGAGACCTCCTATATTAGAGGAGTTTGCCGTTCTGGAACTTGTGTGTTAACATATTCTGAGGACATGAACAATGACCTTGGAAAAGCAGTTTCTATTACATATTAATCTGGAAAATATTACCAACAAAAATTGCCAATGTACCCAGTGTTTCCAGCAAATTCACTGTGAATTCAAAACATGCAAATATCAGATTAATAACAAAACCTCCAACAGCTCATTCTCTGCTGGAGTTTGCATATAAAATGTTAGGTTTCGTTTATAGTTTTTGGTCATAATGCACTGCACCATATTTGGAGAAAACCCAAAGCAGCAAATGAGCATAGCTCATACAAACTGTCAATGGTGGAGGTTTGATGACAGGGCCGGCCCAAGCCTCCATGGGGCCCTAAGCGGATGCTTAGTTTGGTTATGCCTTGAGCCAGCCCTGGCTGACGATTTTGGATTTCTTCCTTTTTATATGCCAAACTATTGTACAATAAGATAATCTGTCCAAGGGCTAAAGCTTGCTTGATGCTGGGTCGAAAGTAACTGGGTTTTTACTAACAATGAAATTTAATTTTCTAGGGACAAGTGCTGCGAATTAGCTTTTGCTATTGCACTGTGACATAAACATGGGACTGCTGTTTTCTTTCAGTTTGTTTATGTCGCTGTATGTCTGTCCCTATCAAATAAACTAATAAATAAAATAAATTACGAAAATAAATTCACTGAAAGAAAACACGCCAATTTAGAGAAAAAAAAAAAAGTATTTGTGTTGACCTGAGTTGGGATTTTTGGAAACACTTTTTTTGAATCCCATGAGTCATATGATCAACAGCCGGATGTTAACTACTGGCATAAACCATGAAGAAACACAGCAGTAAGTAGTAGGAGGATGATGGTTATTTTTTTTGTTTTTTTAATTTTGGATAATGAACAACTGGCTCCACCAGAGATCTCAGAGCATCACACAGTTTATAAAAAATTGTCTGTCATTCGAAAGTGTCAAATCCATAGTTCTTCTGTCAAATTGCATACTACAGTTTTCCTCAAAATATACAGATGTATAGATAATTTCTCCCAGATATAAGAGGCTTGTCACTCCAGGTCCTGAATAAGATGCTGTTCTGATGACTGATAGATGAGAAAGTGCCTCATCTATCTGTGAATTATGACTGGCTGAATCATGACTAAATCATTGTTTATAAGCTAATTGTTTACATCTGTCTGTGCCATGATTTGTAATGACTTATGTGAACAAGGTTATTCACATGTGATTTTAATTACATATTTTATTTATTGGACACACTGCAATTGAAAATAGTGTTGTTTTTTTACATTAGCAGAACAGTGACAAAGATTTGGGCACATTTGTCATGGAAAAGCAGCACATAGTTTACCTCACCTCTCAACCAATGACTGTTTGAGATAGGGAAAAACCTGCAAGGACAGACAGATAAAGACTATGGCTGGATGGATAGTTTGTAATTGGCTCTCTGTTTTAGAATCTCCAAAGTGAAAAGATAAATGTAAGTATATGCAAACAAATCGATGCAGCAATAATCTGCTGACCCACATGCAAAACCAGAATGAGAGGAGGCATTAATACGCAGCAGTCCAGGCTGTAATAACAAGATGGCAGACAACGATTAATAAGGTATCAAATTAAAAGATTTTTTAAAAAGACTGATAAGCCAGAACAGGCTTGAAAAACAATTGCAGACTTTTCGCTATATTGTCACTATGTGGTAAAAACTGACCACTTCTTTTTTATTTTAACCTCAAAGCAACTGTACTGGAGTCTGTTTATCCTCCTTTCTTCCTTTGGAGAGCGACTACTGTCTGCCAGCTGCTAAGAGCCCATTAGTGCTGGTGTCAGTTTGACAGTACTGTCTAAACAAGCAACCACTCTCTGAAACTACATCACAACAGAGTAAATAAGGCTGACTGGGAAAGGAACAATATTTCCTTTCAGATTAAGCAAGTGGAGTTGTTTACTTTGAAATGATTCAGTGCTGTAGATAGTTGCTTAAGAAATGAGTATGGGCATCTCTGCAGCTATGAGCTGAACTAGAAACTAACCCCAGGAAGATCTCAGAGGGAGAGAGCTGCAAGACAAACAAATACACTCAATCCTGATGTTCACAGCTGGTCGTCTTTGTGCTTTTTTAAGAGGGAGTGTGGACACTTCTCCTTCAAACAGGAGCCTCTTGGTTAACTTGCTAAAGTCATTGTCCGGTCTTCCATGTACATCTGCCATCAGCCAAGGTGATGTGAGGTGGCTGTATTGTTGCAGATAGACATTGGTCAAGGAGTGTTTTTTAGGAAACAAAAGGTCTGAAATAGTTATTTGGGAAACCCTAGGAATATAAATATGGTCGAGTGGTTGTTGAGTCACCTTGGAAATTAAGAAGAGCTGGATCTGTAGAGAGCAGTGGACTATTGTCTCCTTTTCTGGGAGAGCAGGATTTGGTAACAGCAAGGTGTGAACATCATAATGATATCAGACATTCAAGAAGGAAGTAGCCCCACACTGAATGAGACTTTCAATATGAACGATGTCTCTCCATCATAGCATTCCTCACAAATGGAATTCATTGGATTCATCAGATTGTGTTCATTAACATTTGGATTTGTTTGCAGAGGCAGTTTTACTCCATGTTTGTGGAGAATGTTTTTTTATCTCATTATCCGCTCATGCTTGTGTGAAATTTATATAACTGACCAACATCCCAGTGCACTCAGACATTTAGGTAGATGATGATTGTCCCGTTTGTTGGATCCATTATCTGCTCACTGATCAGAGACGCTGAACATTTGTGCTCTGCAGCTGTTTTGCTTGTAACAGAACTCTTTGATGTTGGGTTCAGGAATAATTGACTGGCAACAGCGAGAAAGGAAGAAAGAGGCAAGGGGAGAAGGAAAGAACAAGTGCAAAGATGATTTTTTAAAATTTACAACAATAAGCACCGAAGACAGATAAGAAGAGAGAGCAGGAGAAACAAGACAAAAAAATATTTTTGTTGTATATTTTTTAGGAAAATAAAACCTTTTCAGTTTTAACATAAAAGCAGTTTTTAGTTTGTTTCCATTGACCTGAGACTAACCTGAGAGCCAGGTGCTGTTCTGATCCTTAAAATGCTTCTTCTGGCTTCAGTGACTTAGTTTAGCTTTGTTTGAATTATCAGATGCTGTTCCACTTGACTTCAGCTTGATTCATTCAGTTTAGTTGTGAGTTAAGTCTCAAATGGCTTTTGCTGATGGTCTGTGTTATCAAAACAATCTTATGTATTGATGAATAAAAACCTCAGGTAATAAAAAGGTGAAAAAATGTAAAGTCCATAAGACATATTAAACAAAATCATCTTTCTGAGACAGGTCATTCTCTGGAAGTTTTAAACATATCAGTCAAATGTCCAACCATCTGCTGCTAAGGATAACAGTAAAATATCAAACTCTGCCAAATTTCGGGCGTATTGTCTGAATTGACAATTCAGAGGAAATCTGACTAATCATTGGGTTTTGTTAATATAAATTCCTTAATCTTCATAGATGACAGAAAATATCTTCCTTACTTTGTTTTTGAGGCTCGATCAAAACAAATAGGAATGCAGTTCTTCAACTACTGGGCAACATTTTGTATTGTTTTACTAAAATACTTTGCAACAAAAAATAAACACTAATCACTTATAAAATAAAGTTTTATTCTAATTTTGAGTCATTTGGGTTATTTCTGTTTTGAGCTCGGCTTCTCCAGAAGTAATCTCCAAAAGCTTTCACTTAATTTCAGTGTTCCCTTTGAAACAGCCTTTCTTTTCTTTTCTTAAACTTTATTTTTGCAATAATCTGGAAACATTAATCCTAATGGTAACTTGGAAATATTTGGTTAAAGAAAAGCAAAGTTTGATCTTGCAGTAACTGCATGCCAAAAAGACCTAGGAAAAGCATTCAGAACAGAGATTTAAAGTTAACTCTAAACTGTTCTTGTCTCCGAGGTTTAGGCCCGAAATATGGTGACATCACTACTTTGCTTTTTGAAATATTGGGACAAGCAAATCGATACCATTTCATTAAGGGCGAAAAAACAGAAGCTGTTGGGAAGCCTTCATAGGGAGCACAGCTCTGATGTGATTTGATTGCTTTTATCCTTTTTCAGGAGAAAACTCAAATTACAGCAGAGGGAATGCAGGAAGTGGAAGATGGAAGAGAAAGCGGAGGGGGCTTCCAACAGCTCCCTCCTTCAAAATTGAGCAGCTGTGCTCCTGAACGTTTACTGACTGATGCTCGTTAAAAGTTGGACCACAGAGGAAAGATATGACTAACACCTGCTTCTTTCTCCTCCTCTCCTCCTCTTTCTGTTGCCTCCTCCTCTTCCTCCTACTTAAAAAACAGTTTTTTCTGCTTCTTCAAACGTTCTTTAGCATCATCTGTTAGTAACACCTTACCTCAGAAATCTAAGGGTACCCTCCTGCTTTCTTGCCCTCTCTTTTTGATGTTGATAAAGAACAAATGATTGTGATAAATTTGTGTATTTATCACGACTAAACATATCAGAAAATGTAAATAACAGATAAAATACGATGGAATTCTGTCTTTTCAGATTGCAGCTCAAAAGAGAAACTTGAAGAACTACCATTACATCCTGGCCAACTTGGTGAGTCAGATTTTCTAAAACGTCATTGATGAATATAAACCAGCAGATTGACTGTTAGTGTAAGAGTGAAGAAAATTGGTTTCCAGTGAGGGGGAAATTGTTCCCAGTTTAAAGTGACAGAAGGTTGTTAATAAAAATGAATTTTTAGGGCATTTCTACCATTAAGATGAATAAAATGTACTAAATATTCTGATTTTATTTATTCGGATGACGAGGTGAACAGATGTGCTTCTTTTTCCCAACTGTTAAGAGATGAAGTGTCAATAAATCAAGACCAATATCCAAAGAGTTTTATGTGATATATACTCCCATGGGCACACCACCCATGAGATGGGAGGGGCCAATGGGGTCAGGTGCATTGTGTGATGGGTGGCGGCCGAGAGAGGGGGCCCTGGTGGTCCGGTCCTCGGTTGCAGAAGCTGGCTCTTGGGACGTGGAATGTCACCTCTCTGGTGGGGAAGAAGCTGGAGCTAGTGTACGAGGTCGAGAGGTTCCGGCTAGAAATAATTGGTCTCACCTCGACGCATGGCTCTGGTTCTGGAACCAGTCTCCTTGAGAGGGGCTGGACATACTTCCACTCTGGACTTGCCCAAGGTGAGAGGCGTCGGGCAGGAGTGGGCATACTTGTTGCTCCCCCTTTCTGCACCTGTATGGTGGGGTTTACCCCAGTGAACAAGAGGGTAGCCTCCCTCCAATTACGGGGTAGGGTACAGATGGGGGGACGGATCCTGACTGTCGTTCGTGCTTACAGGCTGAACGACAGTTCCGATTACCCACCCTGTTTGGAGTCCTTAGAGGGGGTAGTGGAGAGTGCTCCTCCTGGGGACTCCCTTGTTCTGCTGGGGGTGTCATGAAATGGTGTTGTGGTGGTGGTGAGGCAAACGCAGCAGACCCAGATGATGTGAGATGAGGAGTTTAATGGAACCGAAAAAACACAAAACACAGTCCACAGACCTGGCAGCACTGCTGAGCGGAAGGCTGAAGCTCACTACAGGTAGCAACAGGCGATACGAGGACTCGACATACACTTACGTACACAGACTGAACTCAGACGTAGCAAGACGTAGACGCAGACAAGGATCCGACGAACACAGACACACACAGGTGACGCTAAATACACAAGAGGGTAATCAGGGAACGAGACACACCTGGGAACTAATCAAGGGAAGACAGGACAACACGGAGACTCAGACACACAGGAAACTTCAAAATAAACACAGGAAAACACAGAACACAACAGTACCCCCCCCTTAACGGGCGGCTCCCAGACGCCCAAAAACTGAAACACAACAAGGGTGGGTGGAGGGGAGCTGGACGGGGGGCCAGAGTCTATGGAAAAAGAACGAAAAACAACCTATCAAATAGGCGGAGACACGAGGGTCCAAAGTCCAAAAAACAAAAACAAAACAAACCCAACTGGGTGGGTGGAAACGCAGGAAGCGGGAGCCACGGAGGAGGTCAGGGGGCCGACCTCGGCGCAGGAAGCGGGAGCCACGGAGGAGGTCAGGGGGCCGACCTCGGCGCAGGAGGCGGGAGCCACGGAGGCGGTCCGCGGCCGCCCGCGCGCAGGAGGCGGGAACCACGGAGGCTGTCCGGCGCCGTCCCGCGCGCAGGGAGGCGGGAACCACGGAGGTTTCTCCGCGGCCGCTCGCGGCGCAGGAGGCGGAACCACGGAGGCTGTCCGCGGCCGCCCGCGGCGCAGGAGGCGGGACCCACGGAGGCTGACCGGCGGCCGACCGCGGCGCAGGGGGCGCGAACCTCGGAGGCTGTCCGCGGCCGCCCGCGCGCAGGAGGCGGGAACCACGGAGGCTGTCCGGCGGCCGCCCGTGGCGCAGGAGGCGGGAACCACGGAGGCTGTCCGGCGGCCGTCCGTGCAGGAGTTTTAGGGCGCACGCGGGGCGGCGAGGAGCACAAGGAGTTTCTGGGGCCGCACGGGCGGCGACGAGGAGCACAAGGAGTCTCTGGGGCCGCACGGGCGGCGACAGGGAGCACAAGGAGTTTCTGGGGCCGCACGGGCGGCGACAGGAGCACAAGGAGTCTCTGGGGCCGCCGGGGCGCGTGAGAGCACAAGGAGTCTCTGGGGCCTGCACGGGCGGCGACGAGGAGCACAAGGAGTCTCTGGGGCCGCACGGGGGCGGCGACGAGGAGCACAAGGAGTCTCTGGGGCCGCACGGGGGCGGCGACGAGGAGCACAAGGAGTCTCTGGGGCCGCACGGGGGCGGCGACGAGGAGCACAAGGAGTCTCGGGGGGAGCACAAGGAGTCTCGGGGGGAGCACAAGGAGTCTCGGGGGGAGCACTAGGAGTCTCGGGGGGAGCACTAGGAGTCTCGGGGGGAGCACTAGGAGTCTCGGGGGGAGCACTAGGAGTCTCGGGGGGAGCACTCTCTGGTGCGCCGGCTGGAGCGGCGGCAGGAACGGGAGCTGGGTGCGCTGCCGAGCGGGCGGCAGGGAGCTCGGTGCGCCCGGCTGGAGCGGCGGCAGGAACGGGTGCCGGCGCCGCTGAGCGGCGGCAGGAACGGGCTCGGGTGCGCCGGCTGGAGCGGCGGCAGGAACGGGCTCGGGTGCGCCGGCTGGAGCGGCGGCAGGAACGGGCTCGGGTGGAGGAAGCGCTGCTGGGGGCTCCGGCCGCGGAAGCGCTGCTGGGGGCTCCGGCTGAGAAGGGTCTGCTGGCGGCTCCGGCTGAGGAGGGTCTGCTGGCGGCTCCGGCTGCGGAGGGTCTGCTGCTGGCTCTTCCGACGACGGAGATGACGGGGCTGGGGTGGTGGAATGGGAGGACAGAGTTTTGGATCTCGGAGGCAGCGGTCCTCCAGCCATTACTGCTAGCGCTGCCTCACGCTCCCACTCTGCCTCCCTCTGTAATTCCACCAACCGCGGGTGCGGAAAGCGCGGAATCCAGTAATCCAGCAGCAGACCCAACCGGATGGCAAAACCGAGCCTTCTCCAAGCTACGTACGGTTTTGCCACGGCCTCCTCATACTCGCGAATAGTTTCCAGCAGTTCCTGCGTCTCATCTGGGTCCATGGTGTACAGCGTGCCTCACCGTTCTATGTTGGTCGGATCCTTCTGTCATGAAATGGTGTTGTGGTGGTGGTGAGGCAAACGCAGCAGACCCAGATGATGTGAGATGAGGAGTTTAATGGAACCGAAAAAACACAAAACACAGTCCACAGACCTGGCAGCACTGCTGAGCGGAAGGCTGAAGCTCACTACAGGTAGCAACAGGCGATACGAGGACTCGACATACACTTACGTACACAGACTGAACTCAGACGTAGCAAGACGTAGACGCAGACAAGGATCCGACGAACACAGACACACACAGGTGACGCTAAATACACAAGAGGGTAATCAGGGAACGAGACACACCTGGGAACTAATCAAGGGAAGACAGGACAACACGGAGACTCAGACACACAGGAAACTTCAAAATAAACACAGGAAAACACAGAACACAACAGGGGGACTTCAACGCTCACGTCGGCAATGACAGTGAGACCTGGAGGGGCGTGGTTGGGAGGAATGCCCCCCTCCCCCGATCTAAACTCGAGCGGTGTTCTGTTGTTGGACTATCGGGCCTGCCAGAAGCAGCTGATGGGTACTGGCGGGTGAAGCGGCATGCAACTCGGGTGGTTGCTGAGGCAAAAACTCTTGTGTGGGAGGAGTTTGGAGAGGCCTTGGAGAAAGAATACCATACAGCTTCAAGGCGATTCTGGTCCACCATCCGGCGTCTCGGGAAGGGGAAGCAGTACAGCACCAGCACTGTCTATAGTGGGGATGGTGTGCTGCTCACCTCAACTCGAGACGTTGTGGGCCGGTGGGCAGAGTACGTCAAAGATCTCCTCAAACCCACCAACATGCCTTCCGCTGACGAAACTGAGTCTGGGGACTCTGAGTTGGGCTCTTCAATCTCTGGGAACAAAGTCGCCAAGGTGGTTAAAAAGCTCCTCAGTGGCAGGGCCCAATGGGGTGGATGAGATCTGCCCAGAGTTCCTTAAGGCTCTGGATGTTGTAGGGTTGTGTTGGCTGACGCGACTCTGCAGTATCACATGGACATTGGGGGCAGTTCTCCTGGATTGGCAGACTGGGGTGGTGTTCAACAAGGCGGACAGAGGGTATGCTCCAATTGCAGGGGGGTAACAATCTTAATCCTCCCTGGCAAGGTCTATTCAGGGGTCCTTGAGAGGAGAGTCCGTCGCATAGTATAACCTCGGATTCAGGAAGAGAAGTATGGTTTTCGTCCTGGTTGTGGAACACTGGACCAGCTCTACACCCTCTGCAGGGTCCTGGAGGGTGCATGGGACTTCGCCCAACCAGCCTGCATGTGTTTTGTGGACATGGAGAAGGTGTTCGACCGAGTCCCTCGGGGAACCCTGTGGGGGGTTCTCCGAGAGTATGGGGTACTGGGCCCTTTGATACGGGCTGTCAGGTCCCTATATGACCGGTGTGAGAGTCTGGTCCACCATGCTGGCAGTAAATCGGGCTCGTTTGCAATGACAGATGGACTCCGCCAGGGCTTCCTTTTGTCACTGATTCTGTTCATTACTTTTATGGAGAGAATTTCTAGGCACAGCCATGGTGTTGAGGGGATCCGTTTTGGTGGCCTTAGGATTGTATCTCTGCTTTTTGCGGACAATATGTTCCTTTTGGTTTCATCAGGTCGTGATCTGCAGCTCTTGCTGGAGCTGTTCGCAGCCGAGTGTGAAGCGGCTGGAATGAGGATCAATGCCTCCAAATCCGAGGCCATGGCCTTGAGCCGGAAAAGGGTAGAGTGCCTTCTCCGGGTCAGGGGGTGTCCTGCCCCAAGTGGAGGAGTTCAAGTATCTTGGGATCTTGTTCACGAATGAGGGAAGAAGGGAGTGGGAGATTGACAGGTGGATTGGTGCAGCGTCTGCCATCAAGTGGGCGTTGTACTGGTTCGTCGTGGTTAAGAGAGAGCTGAGCCAAAAGGCGAAGCTCTTGATTTACCAGTCGATCTATGTTCCCACCCTCATCTATGGTCATGAGCTTTTGGTCATGACCGAAAGAACGAGATCGCGGTTACAAGTGACCGAAAAGGGTTTTCTCCGTAGTGTTTCTGGGCTCTCCCTTAAAGGTAGGGTGAGAAGCTCAGTCATCCGGGAGGGACTCAGAGTAGAGCCAGTGCTCCTTCACCTCGAGAGGAGCCAGGTGAGGTGGCTTGGGCATCTGGTCAAGATGCCTCCTGAATGTCTCCCTGGTGAGGTGTTCTGGGCACATCCTACTGGGAGGAGGCCCCCGGGAAGACCCAGGATTCGCTGAAGGGACTATGTCTCTCGACTGGCCTGGGAACACCTAGGGATTCCCCCGGAGGAGCTGGAACAAGTGGCTGGGGAGAGGGAAGTCTGGGCCTCCCTTCTGAAGCTGCCGACCCCGACCCCACCCCGGATAAGCGGAAGAAGATGGATGGATATATATATACACAAAACATAAATTACTTTTTTAAAGGTTTTATTGGCTCTAGTGGCCTTTATTTGACAGATAGTGGGTAATGAGAGAAGGGGAAGACATGCAGCGAAGGTTGCCAGGCAGGGAATCAAACCTGCGGCAGCCGCATTGAGGACTAAGTCCTCTATATGTGGTTTGTGCTTAACCCCTGTGCCACCACAGCGCAGGGGTGTGGTGGTGCAGTAATTTAAATGCAAACTACAAATAATATTAAAAACCTCTAAAAAGGAAAGGGTGGAGCTCATGATATTTAGTTGGGGTTCAGGGCCTTTTTCAGTGAGCAGGACAAGCCTGAAAATCCCCTTGGTATTTATGAAAAACAAGAATAACTGAAGGTGAATAAGGCAAGAATCAAGTACAGACATGACAGAATTTAATTCTATACCCACTTGGGATTAGACTTAGAGTAATTTAGATATTGTGTTTTTCCTAAACGCTTTACAGGAAACATGCTCCTTGTTTTCTATTCAGCAGTAATAAGTTAATTTCCATTCACTGACTGCATTAAATGCAAAAGCGAGACACTGAAACTTGCAGATATCAAATTCCTTTTATTCTTTCCCTGTATTTTGCTTAGGGCTTTCTGGACCTGAACGTCACAGAGTTTCAGAAGTTGGCACCAAATGTGACAGGCTTCCAGCTGGTGAACCAAACCTGCCCAGCTGTGGAGAAAATCAATGAAGACTGGATGGGCTTTGACAGCAAAGACCTCAAACTGACACGAAAGAGGCTCAAGGTGAACACGCACACAGACGGGACAAAAAATGAAGTTCTTATGATAATGGCCTAAGCCTTTTTTATTATTATTATTTTTAATTTTTTTTGCCAAAAGGGATTTTTTTTTCATCTATTTATTTCTCCAACAGTTCATCTTTTGGCAATTAAAAAAAAAAGGATACATTTTTTATGAAAATCACTTTTGGCAAAAATGAATTTGGCCATTATTTAAATTGGGTGACAATATTAAGTGTTAAAATTCATTAGAACACAGAAAGAAAAAGTCCTAACAAATATGGCTATCTTTATCTTTGATAAGAGTAAGAATATGGCATTGTGAGTCTTATTTCCAATGTTACGTTTTACTAAACCACTTCGCCATGTGGTGTACCAAAGAAAAGGTGTTTGGTCGTAAAAGGGAGTGGCTTGCTTAGATAAACCACAAAACTTTGATGACATTGTCGAGTGCGAGAAATTAACAAAGTCCAAACCTTGTTAAAAAGAGAGAACAAAACACAGCTTTATTACATCTGTACAGATGGAAAATTCAGAAGAGAGATCTAACTAGAGAAAGGAATCACTTCTCTCTATGTACTGTATAACTGCCCTTGCACACAGACAGGGTGTCATCACCGATATTCTAAAAAAAGCTCATCAGATTAATACACATAGTGAGAAAAATGCAACCTTTAGTTAAAAACCAGTTTCAGGCAGAATATTCTGTGCCTAATAATAATCACTCAGCCATTGGGTCTGGTCTGTCACTCCGGAGGTATGACGGTTATTTACCTATCACTTGTTGCTAGGCTTCTCACACACTGGCGCAAACTTGTGAAGGCCAGAAGAGAAACAATGACTCTGTAAGCCTGAGTAAAGTATAATAAACTGATTAAACATTGTAAGATTAATATTAAATAAACTTCTAGTAAAAGTAAACATACTGTGAATAATTATTTTATTCCACAACCTTTTTCTTCACACGAGGAATTATGAGTTCTATCAAACCCAGCCTCAGTGTAAGCATACTGATCAATATTCATGTGCTCCTCTCATTCTCAGGGAGAGAATGAGAGGAGAATGAGAGGAGCACATGAGGAGGTGGTAAATTTTATGCAAATTTAGCACCTCATCTGAAACGACAGACTGGGAGATGAAGACTACAATAGGGTTGTTGCAAAATATTGAACATTTTAGAAGACTTGTTTCATCACTACTATGAAAACCATATCCAGTTACACATCTCTTCTGACACAAACAAGGTTTCTAAGATGCAAGTCTTACAAAAGTGTTTGCACAAGGTAAAAAGCTGGATGATATTTTTTTTTTACTCAAGAATAGATAAAATCATTTCTGCAGGAAAAAAATGGAACATTGGAAATTATTGTTTTTTTTTAAGATAATTCCTAAGTATATTTGATGATTTGGAGTGGGGGGGGGTTCTTCTCTGTGAAGCATTTTGTTGATTTGAAAAGGTGATATATATCTATTTTTATTTATTTACTTTTACTTTTGTATTTCTCTTCTGTTCTCTGAGAGAAAATTATGGCAGGATATAAACAAGTTTTATTCCTGAAATGTGTTTTCTCAGTACACAGGAGCTCTGACTTACGACGGCGTCAACGTCATGGTGAAAGCTTTTCAAAACCTGCGGCGGCAGCGCATTGACATCTCTCGCCGTGGTAACGCAGGGGAGTGTCTGGCCAACCCACCAGCGCCATGGGGGCAAGGCATCGACATCCAGAGAGCTCTGCAGCTGGTAAGCATGAAAGCTGCTTACTTTGCAGCTTCTTGTTACATTCTGACATAAATATTTTAAAACATAAAACAAACAATTTCAGGGTTACAACTCAGATAAAATAATACAACAAAATGCCAGAAAACCACAGCATTCTAATTGCACATCATGGTAATTTGTTGACATAAAATTTTTTATCTCATGTTTTTATTTTTTGCCTTTTTTCCAAAAAAGTTTTTGGTCATGGGGCTGTCTCAAATACATCTAAATTTTATCTAAGTTCATTTAGTAAACTGAACATTTTTACTAAATGCAAACATATCCCTTAGGTGATATTTACGCTATTTTACTAGTGTAATATAGATGACACTTACATAAAGAAATGTTCATACATTGGTGTCAAATCTTATAGTTTTTCATTTATTTCTAGGAAGGCAAATTATTAATTACACTTGAACTAAAACAAGACAAGGCTACCATAATATAAGACGGGTTCTTAATGTATTGCATGAAAAACATAATTGTGAGGACACAGCGATGTTATCATTGGACGTACGTCAAGCTTTTGATAGAATAGAGTGGAACTATCTGTTTAAAGTCCTCCCCAAATATGGATTTGGTGAAACCTTTCTGAAATGGATAAGACTACTATATACTGATCCCACAGCACAAGTTTTAACCAATAATAACATGTCAAAACCTTTTAATTTACAGCGGTCAACCAGACAGGGTTGCCCCCTGTCACCACTGCTTTTTGTATTGGCAATAGAACCTCTGGCGATGGCTGTTAGAGTAAATAGAGGAATATCAGGAATTAGAATTGGAGGAAGAGAACATCTCATTTCCTTGTTTGCAGATGACATCATATTTTTCATAAGTAATTTGAAGATCAGTATTCCCAATTTATTAAATCTAATACAAGAATTTGGTGAATTTTCAGGATATAAAATTAATAATTCTAAATCAGAGTTAATGTTTCTTAATGAAGATGAAAGGAGAAGTCCTATTGTGGTTACTCCATTCAAAACAACTACAAAAGGTTTTACATACTTAGGCATTAAGATCACCCCATCCCTCAATGAAATAAATGCAGCAAATTATGACCCCCTTGTGGAAAAAGTCACAGAAATGTTAAATCGATGGTCAAATTTGCCTATATCCATGATAGGTCGAATAAATTTATTAAAAATGACAATTTTGCCCAAATTTTTTTACTATTTTCAAACACTTCCATTGCCACTGTCAGATTCATTTTATGACAGTTTGGACAAACTATTTAATCAATTTATTTGGAGTAATAGAAAAGCAAGACTCCGTCTAAAGCTACTCTATTTGCCCTATGAAAGAGGTGGACTTCAAGTCCCTAACCTCAGATGGTATTATATGGCCGCCCAATTAACATCAGCTACTCATTACTTTTGTCCAATGGCGCCTCCAGCTTGGGTAGACATTGAACAGAAATCTGTTCCAGACTTCCCCTTAAACACCTTCCTATATTCTTCAGATATAAAGACACTTAAAAAAAACACAAAGAACCCTTTCTTAAAAAATACAATTATAACTTGGCATGCAGCACATAAACATGTAGGTGACCGACCAGAGTTATCACAATTCACCCCGATTTGGGGTAACGAAAGGTTCACCCCAGGAAAAAATGATGGAGGATTTAAACTATGGAAAACCAAAGGCATTCAGAAAATTAAAGACCTATATGCCAATGGCATGTTGCTTACATTTGATCAGTTATGCAAGAAGTATTTAATACCCCCAAAACATTTTTTTAAATATTTACAACTGAAAAATTATATGTCATCAAAACTGAAACGAATAGTTGACATTCCACCCTTAACAAAAATAGAAGAGGTGTGTGTTGGGGACTCAAAAGGGAAAGGTTTTCTTTCGGTGTTCTATAATTTGTTGATGCTTTCCTCAAAGGATTCAGCAATTGATAAGTTAGAGGCTTGGAGAAGCGATACTCTTGAAGATATCGATGAGGAAGACTGGAATCAGGCCTGTTTAAAAGCGCAAAAACAAACGATAAACACACGATTTAAACTTCTGCAATATAAATGGCTTATGAGAACCTATATAACCCCAGTTAGGCTTCATCACATGTCCAGTGATATTCCAGACACTTGCACTAAATGCTTATTTGAAAAAGGAACTCTTCTCCATTGTTTGTGGGAATGTCTTAAAATCCAGAAGTTTTGGAGGGAGGTTATTAGATGTTTATCTGAATTGTTTAAGGTTAAAGTTCCATTAGAGGTTAGAATCTGTGTTCTAGGAATATACCCAGTGGAATTTAAACAATCACAGACTAAAACTAAATTGATCGATTACGGACTTCTTCAAGCCAGAAGATCTATTGCATTATGCTGGAGGAGCATGGACGCCCCATGCCTGGGATTGTGGAAGAAAGAAATTGCAAATTCACTCGGACTGGAAAGACTAACATACATCGCCAAGGGCAAACACCGGGACTTTGAGAACCTCTGGGAGCCATTTATGAGGATCATAGGGACTGAAGGCGGAGCTCATTAATGGGTGTCTTAAATGGATATCTTGACTACAGTTTTTATTTTCATATTATCTTGTTTTTTTTTTTTTTTCTGTCATAATCTAAAGTGTTTTATATATATTATAATAAATGCAGGTTTGAAGGGTGAATGCGTGAGTGAATGCAAGTGTGTATAAATACGTGTTTACAATGTTAAGTTTGTTTGTAAATGTCCTAAAAGAGAAAATTCAATAAAATATATTGGAAAAAAAAAAAAAAAATTACACTTGAACTACAACGGCTATCGTTTTATTCATTAAACAAGATAAGAATTTCTTTTCTAAGGAAAAAGTTTGGAGACTAACATTGCTGCCCCATGTAGCTGAAATAATTTCAATGAGACATTTCTTGTAGACTTTGCCAATTTCTGACACCTGTCTTGGAGAAATTTGCCCCCAATTTCTTGTATGTACATTTCATTTCAAGTCATCCCACAGCAGTGAGACCTTTCCAATTCAGACAGCCCTTGGCTGATTTCTGGTGTCTTTTGGGTTATTGTTATATTACAGGAGCTTAAATGACATCCCATGTCATTTAAGTTCAATGGCCCATCCATTGCGGCGAAAATAGCTTCAGCTCTTCTGGGAAGACTGTCCACAAGGTTTAAGAGTATTTATGGGGATTTTTGACACCTTCCATAAGTGCCTTTGTGAGTTCACACACTGATGTTGGAGGCCTGGCTTTCAGTCAAGACTCTGTGCAGGCCAGTCCATTTAATCTACACCAGACTCTGCACTAAGGGACCAAGCCAAGCTATATATATATATATATATATATATATATATATATATATATATATATATATATATATATATATATATATATATATATATATATATATATATATATATATATATATATATATATATATATATATGCGTACATAGACACAAACTTCTGTATTTTTTTTCTGTTTGATCTAAAATGCTGAAAGTAATGTTTGGTTTTTGCAGGTTCGTCTTGAAGGATTGACTGGTCATGTTGAGTTTAATGAGCGAGGACACCGCACCAACTACACATTGACTGTGATGGAGCTCAGCCATATGGGGCCCCGGAAGGTGCAGCCACTCATTGTTTCATTAGAGTATCAGATTTCTAGCCAAGCTTTAGGGAAGCAAGTTGGCAGGTTTTAGCTACATCAGCTCCTTCGGTAATTAGTTTCCTCTACTCTGATTAAACCTGAATAGGTACAATCAGCATATGCTTTGGGTAGAAACCTGCCGACTCTCAACTTTCTATTGAACTCTTTCAAACCCTAATATCCCTCCATTGTTATTAGAAACAGTTATGCTTGTTCTACCATACAGCAAATCACAGCTTTAATAGAACCAAACCTGGCCAGAAAAAGGTAAAATTGGTCTTTGTTTGGATTTACTGTCATACCTAGTATTGAAAAAAAAAAAAAGACCCATAATGATCCAAAACTCTGCTCAGACTTATCAGAGATTTAAGGCAATGCAAAATCATGAAAAGACCAGTTTAAAATGCAAATACAGATGCCAAAGATAAAGGAGAATGAGGCAAAATTCAGAAGTCAGCCACAAAATAAAAATTTACAATAAAATAAAGTGGGATACCAAATGATCTGAAAGCTGGAGATGAACATCCACCCACTCCTCACATGCTTCAGCAGGTTTGATAGTTTTATATTAATGTTCTTTTTCTGCTTAGGCCAGTTTGTACAAAATCATGACTTAAACATGAATTATTATTAAGACACTTTTGGGTAAGGAGGGATATGAACAACTGGATGATAAGAGGAAGGTGACAAGCTGGGTTGAGAATTTCATTAGAAAAAGCTATGCTGCATATAAATAACTGCAGTAAAATTCACATTTAAGGTAAAACTCCTGAGTGTGTATCGTTTAGTTATTATAACTCAGAAGATTTAATTGCAATTGAAAGTCCTATTGAAGTACAATGTTGTCATTTGACCTGAATAAACTAAAAAGCTTCTTGACCAGTGACTACCGGACAAGTGATCACATAATCTACAGCTCTGGTTTCTTGAAAGCCAAACACATAATTTTTTGGCACAAACACCATATTCCAAACAGTCAAGCACATCCATCCATCCATCCATCCATCCATCCATCCATCCATCCATTTTCTAATCACCCTTTGTCCCTAATGGGGTCGGGAGGGATGCTGGTGCCTATCCCCAGCTAGCGTTCCGGGCGAGAGGCGGGGTACACCCTGGACAGGTCGCCAGTCTGTCGCAGCAGTCAAGCACAGTGGCAGGCTAATTTGAGAATTTTGCTGTCAAAGATCTGGGCTCCTTGCAGCAAGTGAGTCAACCATATTTCCTGAAGTCAAAGGTGACTAAGGAAATCTGCTGTGTAAAGCCTTAACTTGTGCACCCAAATAGTTGTTTAGGCAATAAGTTTGTTAAGTTTTATTTGGTCCTCCCCCCCTCTTTTTTCATTTTTGCTTTTCCTTTTTTCTTTGTTTTCTTTCTCTTTTCATCCCATTTTAGGAGCCAAATGAAAGCAGAGGCTTTCTCTGTAACATATCTTGGTTTCTATTATAAAACATCAATAAATCTTTAACCTCTTTCTGGTCTGTGCTGAGTGTCCCTCGCTGTGATTTTAAAGAGCTTGTTGTTGCCTTGCATCCAGATAGGCTTCTGGAATGAGAAGAGAGGCTATGTTCATACACCCGTCTCCAGGCTGCCAACAGAAGAGGTGGTTAATCTGAACAAAACCTACATTGTCACCACCATATTGGTAAGACTGGGAGAATGACATGCTGCACAGTTTATCTTCACTTTAAGTTTACAAACATACCAATCACTCTATTGGTATTGGTCTTACTGAATGACCATTTCTTGTTTCAGCAGAGCTGGTTTTAGCCTCAAATGAGAAGTATAAAAGCAAATCTGAAATTCAATATGATTTCTAGAAAGGAGTAATCAGAAAAATCCTAATTGTGTTCTACTTTTGTCAATTGTTTTTTTTTCTGTTCCTTTTCAAAGAACCCAGTTTATGACAATGAGACAATCTGTCTAGTTTGTGCTGCACCTCAGTAAATTGAAATATGTGTTCAGATATGTTTGATCAAAACCTTTAAGCAGGTATTAAAGTTTTTGTTAAGAGAACATTTCTGTACCCTGATGCTTGTACCAGTCTTAGGACTATTACAACAGACTTGCCTGAACAAACATTGAGTAATTTTCAGCACCACTTGAAAATCATTTCAAAATATTTTTTCCAAAATTGCTTTTACCAGATCATAAATGTTTCTTGTCTTGCTGGTTTTGATGCTTGTTTCAACTTGATTGAATTAGTGTAATTGCATATTTCTATATATTAAAATTTAGATCAAGTTCAGATTGTCCAAAAAGCAGCTGCAAGATTTTAAATGGTACAAATACAAGATCAGAAACAGGGAATTTCAGTTTGTAAACTATTACAGTTGACAGGCAATCTGGTGGATACCTCAGTTCAGTAAACTGACTTTATGATGTAATGAGTCCTGAGGCATAGGAGAGGTTACAGGTTTTCAGTGGTGGAGTTACATGTTGCTGATATTATTCTCTGAATTTTATCTTTAAATGTTCAGGAAGCTCCCTACATGATGCTGAAGAAGAACCACGAGGGGTTTGCAGGAAATGACAAGTATGAAGGTTACTGTGCTGAACTAGCATCTGAGATCGCCAAACATGTTGGCTTCACCTACCAGCTAGAACTGGTGAGAGATGGAAAGTATGGTTCCAGAGACCCGGAGACAAAGCAGTGGAATGGCATGGTGGGAGAACTGGTCTACGGGGTGAGTTTGGATACAGAATCAGGCAGTTACGGAATCCAAGACAAGTAAGCTGTTTTAGCTAATCTGGTGACAACTTGTCAACATAGCATGGAAGAGAGCAGAATTTTTTTTACTGTCCCACAGTGGGGACATTTCTGTGCAACACTTGCAAAGTGACAGATAATCAAAGCAAATATACTAATACAAAGATAGTACAAAAACAAAATAAGAATACTGTACAGTAAGGGCAAAATTTCAACATAAAACAACATTCAAACCAAGGCACTTATATTGCATATTGAACTCACTTTCGTAGAAAATTTTAATGCATTATTGAAATCAGCTATCTTTTATGGAAATATTGATAACAGAAATTTCTAGAAGACTGAGCTTCCACTTCAGCTGGTGGAGGCTGAAGGAAGAAATAGGAACGAAACAGATATGCTACCCATCTCTAGAGCATTTACATACAACTTAAAATAATCACAGCCTCTCAGCATTGTATCAACTATAGGCACAATACAGCTTCTATTTTTTTATATATCTAAATATAACTTTCTCTGACTTACAAGTTATTTTAATACTCTTTTAAAGTTCAAATACCGTGGAATAGTAACAAGCTCCAGAACATTGGGTTGTGATCCAAACTGGAGCTTTACCTCCTCTGTTCTAGTTTAAAAAAAATTAGTTCATCGTCAGCAAAATTTGCTTCCAATCTTAGAGTTACATCGACTCCTTTTAGTGGAGTTAGTGGCTTTGCATTATTGTGGAGTTAGTGGCTTTGCATTATTGTTATGTCCAACAAGGGCACAACATATTTGAGGACAGTAAGGCAAAACTGACGGTTCAAAAAATTATTTTATTTCAAAACTCTCTTGAATTTTGCTTTTGGTTCAGCTGCTTTAATTTTCTGTGGAGAAAAAAAAAGCGAGAGAATTAAAATCCTCACTTTCCCGTGTCCCCCCAAAAGAGAAAAAACAAAAATCCCAAAAGTGTTAACAGAACGTTTGACCTGGTGAGCCAATCAAAAAGAACAAAATGGTACAGCAGAGGGCCAACCCTATACAGGGCCGTTGAAGCCCCTACTTGTAACGGACTATGTCAAAAAAGCATCTACTGCAAAGGAAGAATAAAAACAGGACAGCCGGTCCCACCAGGCCAAAATCACAACAAAAAACGTCTCTGTCATATTGGGGTCTATATTTCTAGCCCACATGCAGAACACGACTCAGGAGAGCAATAAAATATATGAATGAGTTTATTAGAACAGCTCTAGAAAAGGGAGCGGGAATGACGGGTCTTGTCCAGGGGGGGAAGGGCTCTCGGAGTATCAGCACGCTACGAGGGACACAGCAAGATGATGGTGAGTTCACAGGGTGTGGGTAATCGAATTGCTGTCAGAGAATTGGAACAATCTTACTTGTGAGCAGGCGATTGTTGTATTTGGAGGGTAACTGCAGGGATCGGGGTCCTAGTTTCCTTGTGGTCCTGGAGGTACTGCGCTTAGCCACAGAAATCCAGACGGTAATGAAGGAGGGCGTCGGGGGGCGGACAGGTAGGTTCAGGCCGAACGGAATCAGAGAAGCGGGTCGACTCCAGTGGGGAGATCCAGGAGGAACTTGCGATCAATAAAGGAGGTGAGTCGGGCGAGTCCAGGACTTCTCAGGTAAAACAACCTGGAGACAGGAAACAACGAAGAAAATCACTACTAGTTCGGTCAACGAGAAGAAATAGAGACTAGCTCTAGGGGCTCAGAGGTACCGTTGCTGGCTAACACTCAGGCATCAGAGTGGTGGCAGTCAGCTCCTCTTGTACACCTTGCCTGACGAGCAGATTGATCTCAGGTGCGCAGGATGACGACACACCACTCCAGAGAGAGGTGAGTTTGGTTCTATCTGGTGGCAAGATGGTGAGTAGCAGAACCTAGACTCTCAAGGAAAACAAGGAACCCCGGAACACAACAGTACCCCCCCCTCAACGGTCGCCACCTGGCGGCCGAGACGAGCAAGATGGGAGCGACGAGTGATAATCTGTAATGAGGGAAAGATCTAAAATAAAAGAACCCGGGACCCAGGAGCGATCCTCCGGACCGTAGCCCTCCCAATCAACGAGGTACTGCCAACCACGACCTCGCCGACGGGAGTCCACAATCCGGCGGACGGAGTAGGCCGGATGGCCATCAACTTCTCGCCGGGGAGGAGAGGGCTCGGAAGGAGGGCAGAGCGTGCTGGTCTGGACGGGCTTTATCTGAGAAACGTGGAAAGTAGGGTGAACTCGGAGGGAGGCTGGCAGACGAAGGCGAATAGCAGAGGGATTAATAATGGCTTCGACCTCAAAGGGACTGATAAAACGGGGAGACAATTTCTTGGACATGGCTTTCAAAGGAATATCTCGGGACGATAACCACACCTTCTGGCCGGGAGTGTAGGTAGAAGCTGGAACCCTTTTACGATCTGCCTGTCGTTTGTTTTGTTCGGCTGTGCTGTTAAGGTTGTGAATTGTGGTTCTCCAAATGTTCTGGCAACGACGGATATGGTGGCGGACTGAGGTTACAGAGATGTCTTCCTCTTCGGACGAAAGTAACGGGGGTTGATAACCTAGGGAGGCTTCGAAAGGGGACAAACCAGTTGCTGCAGAGATTAGGCTGTTATGTGCGTATTCGACCCATGGGAGATACTGGCTCCAATCTGATGGATTGGAGGAGGTGAAGCAACGGAGGGTAGTTTCTAAATCCTGATTACGTCTCTCGGTTTGGCCATTAGTCTGTGGGTGAAAACCAGAGGTGAGAGAAACCTTAGCATGAAGTGCAGTACAGAAATTTTTCCACACCTGGGAAATGAATTGTGGTCCACGGTCTGATAAGATCTCCAGTGGTATGCCATGCAAGCGGAAAACATGTTTAATAAGTAACTGGGCAGTTTGAAATGCTGTGGGTAGTTTACGGAGGGGAACAAAATGGCAGGCCTTAGAAAAACGATCTACAATGGTTAAGATGGTGGTCATGCCTTTAGAGGGTGGCAATCCTGTGACAAAGTCTATGGAAATATGAGACCATGGGCGTTTGGGGATGGGTAGCGGCTGTAGGAGACCAGATGGAGGTTGGTGAGATGCCTTATTACGTGAGCAGATGGTGCAGGCTAAGTCATACTCTTTAACATCTTTATGGATTGAAGACCACCAGAATTTACGGTTTACAAGTGCAATAGTACGGCTGATACCTGGGTGGCCCGAGAATTTGGAGGCGTGAATCCACTGTAAGAAACGGGCTCGGACAGAGGTGGGCACGTAAATCTTATTAGGTGGGCATGAGTCGGGAGTGGGTTCAGAAAGTTGAGCTTGTCTAATAATATCTCCAATCTCCCAGGTAACTGCTGCAACGGTGCAGCTGGGGGGTAGGATAGTGGCTGGAATCTTTTCAGAATCCCCAGGTGAGTGGAGTCGGGAAAGAGCTTCCGGCTTGATGTTGCGTGACCCTGGACAGTAGGAAATGGAGAGGTTAAATCTGGAGAAGAATAGTGACCAACGAGATTTACGGGGGTTAAGCCTCTTAGCTTATTGCAGGTATGAGATGTTTTTATGATCGGTCCAGACCAGCACCGGATGCTCCGCTCCCTCCAGCCAATGCCGTCACTCCTCCAGAGCCAACTTGATGACAGCTCCCGATGCCCTACATCATAGTTACGTTCAGGAGGGGATAATCTGCGGGAAAAGAAAGCATAAGGATGAGTTTTGTTGTCTTGGGAAGAGATCTGGGAAAGCACGGCTCCAACTCCTGTGTCTGAGGCATCAACCTCAACAATGAACTGTTTGGAAGGGTCTGGCTGAATGAGTATGGGGGCATTAGCAAAAAGGTTCTTGAGTTGAGTAAAGGCAGCTTCTGCCTCTGGGATCCAACTGAAGGGAATCTTAGTAGAGGTGAGGGCAGTTAGCGGTAGGGCGGTTTGACTGCAATTACGAATGAATCGGCGGTAGAAGTTGGCAAAACCCAGGAAGCGCTGGAGCTGTTTACGGGTTTGGGGGGTCGGCCATTCCAATACCGCTCGAATCTTTTCCTCTGTGGGTCTTACCTGTCCACCCCCAAGTATGAATCCAAGAAATGACACTGATGATTGGTGAAACTCACATTTCTCAGCTTTGACGTACAATTTGTTCTCCAAAAGACGTTGTAGGACCTGGCGAACATGATGCTTGTGTTCTTCTAGAGTCTTGGAGTAAATCAAAATATCATCCAGATAAACAAATACAAACACATTTAGAAAATCCCTCAACACGTCGTTTACGAGGGCCTGGAAGAAGGCTGGTGCATTAGACAATCCAAACGGCATCACCAGGTATTCAAAGTGACCTATTGGTGTCTTAAATGCCGCCTTCCATTCATCTCCCTTTCTAATACGGAGTAAATGGTAAGCATTTCTCAAGTCAAGTTTTGAAAAAACTGTTGCACCATGAACAGGTTCAAAGGCAGAGGATAACAGAGGCAAGGGGTACTTATTCTTAACTGTTATGTTATTTAACCCTCTGTAATCAATGCAGGGTCTTAGTGAACCATCCTTTTTACAAACAAAAAAAAATCCTGCTCCCAGAGGAGAGGAGGATGGGCGAATTATGTCGGCTGCCAGAGATTCCTTAATATATTTCTCCATGGTTTCTCTCTCTGGTCGAGAAATGTTATAAAGACGGCTTGTGGGTAGTGGCGCACCGGGTAGGAGATCTATGGCACAATCATATGGTCGATGTGGAGGTAATGAAAGAGCCTTGGACTTACTGAATACTGGAGCTAGGTCATGATATTCAGGTGGGATGATCGATAGGTCGGGCGGATCTGCCTCCTGCAGTTTTGCCGATGGCGGACCTGGGGGAACGGCTGAGTGGAGACAAGACAAATGACAGGAGGTGGACCAGGATTCGACAAGTCTATCAGCCCAGTTGATGTGGGGATTATGTTCCTGGAGCCATTTAAAACCGAGGATGATGGGAGAGTTGGCCATGGGAAAAACAACAAAAGAGGTGAGTTCACTATGATTTCCAGAAATGATTAGGTGTAATGGTCTGGTCTGATGAGTTATTTGGGGTAAGGTGTTTCCATCAATGGCAGTGACTCGAAGAGGGATTGAGAGTGGCTCGGTCTCAATTGACATTTGCTGAACTAACGTACTATCTATCAGATTTTGCTCACAACCTGAGTCAACCAGAGCAGACAACGGGAATGACTGATTTTTACAGATCAAAGTAGTAGGTAGTGACAGGCGAGGAGAATCTTTTCTCTGTAGGTGGTCCGCCAGCTCCCTCACTTCTACTGGTGTACCCGGGAGTTTAAACGGACTGGGCATTGGGCGAGGAAATGTCCTGGGGAGCCACAAGACAGACAGAGACGAGAGGAGATTCGTCTCTGACGCTCCTCAGGAGAGAGATGTGTCCGACCCACCTGCATGGGTTCAGGGTCCTGAGAAGCCTGTGGTGGAGAAATCGCTGGCATGCCTCCCTGAAACTGAACTGGTGGGTCTCTCTGTCTCCTCGCCCTATTACGAGACCGGATCCTATTATCAAGTCGGATAGTTAGGCTGATTAGTTCTTCCAAAGTCTCTGGTTCATCTAGTACAGCCAGTTCATCTTTTAAACCCTCGTTAAGAGCATTGAAATAAATGCTCTTCAATGCGGCAGCATTCCAATTTGTTGCTGCCGCTCTTATTCTGAAGTCTATAGCAAAATCTGCTACTGTGCATTGGCCCTGTTTAATCCCCATGACCTGGCGTGAGTTGAAAGATTTATCAGCGTCTTGATTGAAAACTTGTCGGAACTCTTTCAAAAACTCATCAAACAAGCAGTTGTAATTTGAGGGTGAGGGAAATCGGGCCTGGGCCCAGTCTAAGGCCCGCCCGGATAACAGGGACAAAACATAAGCGATTTTAGATCCATCTTGAAGGAAACTCTGAGGGGAGTGGTTGAAAATTATAGAACATTGCATTAAAAAACCTTTACATTGGCTCTGGTCTCTGGAAAATCTCTCAGGCAGTGGTGGTCAAACCTCGGAAAACGTGGGCTGGACCGGAGCCGGAACTGGAGCTGGGTCTGACGGAGCCTCCTGAGAAACGGAAGGTTTGAGATAATTAACAAATTCAGCTAACTGCTCGTTAGTCTCGGCTTGTCGGGCGCTAAGCTCTCTTAAAGCTGCTTCGTGTGATTGGAGAAAGTTGTGCTGTTCGGATAACGTTCTCCTGATCACGTCTGCTGGACTTGTTTGTTGGCCTGAGTGTTCTGTCATATTGGGGTCTATATTTCTAGCCCACATGCAGAACACGACTCAGGAGAGCAATAAAATATATGAATGAGTTTATTAGAACAGCTCTAGAAAAGGGAGCGGGAATGACGGGTCTTGTCCAGGGGGGAAGGGCTCTCGGAGTGTCAGCACGCTACGAGGGACACAGCAAGATGATGGTGAGTTCACAGGGTGTGGGTAATCGAATTGCTGTCAGAGAATTGGAACAATCTTACTTGTGAGCAGGCGATTGTTGTATTTGGAGGGTAACTGCGGGGATCGGGGTCCTAGTTTCCTTGTGGTCCTGGAGGTACTGCGCTTAGCCACAGAAATCCAGACGGTAATGAAGGAGGGCGTCGGGGGACGGACAGGTAGGTTCAGGCCGAACGGAATCAGAGAAGCGGGTCGACTCCAATGGGGAGATCCAGGAGGAACTTGCGATCAATAGATGCGGTGAGTCGGGCGAGTCCAGGACTTATCAGGTAAACAACCTGGAGACAGGAAACAACGAAGAAAATCACTACTAGTTCGGTCAACGAGAAGAAATAGAGACTAGCTCTAGGGGCTCAGAGGTACCGTTGCTGGCTAACACTCAGGCATCAGAGTGGTGGCAGTCAGCTCCTCTTGTACACCTTGCCTGACGAGCAGATTGATCTCAGGTGCGCAGGATGAGGACACACCACTCCAGAGAGAGGTGAGTTTGGTGCTATCTGGTGGCAAGATGGTGAGTAGCAGAACCTAGACTCTCAAGGAAAACAAGGAACCCCGGAACACAACAGGCGAAGAAACAAAGGCTAACAAAAATACAGCAAGACAGGCTGGAGACGTCAGCTGCAGTCTGCAGCTACTGGGGATGTGCACACACCACATCAAGACGCATCCTTGGTGGTGGTGGTGGAGCGAGCTGAAGGACTGTAGGGACAACCCAAACATGTCAAAACCCAGCCTATTTATACAGTTAGGGCCAGAAATATTTGGACAGTAACACAATTTTCGCGAGTTGGGCTCTGCAGGCCACCGCATTGGATTTGAAATGAAACCTCTACAACAGAATTCAAGTGCAGGTTGTAACGTTTAATTTAAAGGGTTGAACAAAAACATCTGACAGAAAATGTAGGAATTGTACACATTTCTTTACAAAAACTCCACATTTTAGGAGCTCAAAAGTAATTGGACAAATAAACATAACCCAAACAAAATATATTCTTTTCAATATTTTGTTGCGAATCCTTTGGAGGCAATCACTGCCTTAAGTCTGGAACCCATGGACATCACCAAACGCTGGGTTTCCTCCTTCTTAATGCTTTGCCAGGCCTTTACAGCCGCAGCCTTCAGGTCATGCTTGTTTGTGGGTCTTTCCGTATGAAGTCTGGATTTGAGCAAGTGAAATGCATGCTCAATTGGGTTAAGATCTGGTGATTGACTTGGCCATTGCAGAATGTTCCACTTTTTTGCACTCATGAACTCCTGGGTAGCTTTGGCTGTATGCTTGGGGTCATTGTCCATCTGTACTGTGAAGCGCCGTCCGATCAACTTTGCAGCATTTGGCTGAATCTGGGCTGAAAGTATATCCCGGTACACTTCAGAATTCATCCGGCTACTCTTGTCTGCTGTTATGTCATCAATAAACACAAGTGACCCAGTGCCATTGAAAGCCATGCATGCCCATGCCATCACGTTGCCTCCACCATGTTTTACAGAGGATGTGGTGTGCCTTGGATCATGTGCCGTTCCCTTTCTTCTCCAAACTTTTTTCTTCCCATCATTCTGGTACAGGTTGATCTTTGTCTCATCTGTCCATAGAATACTTTTCCAGTACTGGGCTGGCTTCTTGAGGTGTTTTTCGGCAAATTTAATTCTGGCCTGTCTATTTTTGGAATTGATGAATGGTTTGCATCTAGATGTGAACCCTTTGTATTTACTTTCATGGAGTCTTCTCTTTACTGTTGACTTAGAGACAGATACACCTACTTCCCTGAGAGTGTTCTGGACTTCAGTTGATGTTGTGAACGGGTTCTTCTTCACCAAAGAAAGTATGCGGCGATCATCCACCACCGTAGTCTTCCGTGGACGCCCAGGCCTTTTTGAGTTCCCAAGCTCACCAGTGAATTCCTTTTTTCTCAGGATGTACCCGACTGTTGATTTTGCTACTCCAAGCATGTCTGCTATCTCTCTGATGGATTTTTTCTTTTTTTTCAGCCTCAGGATGTTCTGCTTCACCCCAATTGAGAGTTCCTTTGACCACATGTTGTCTGGTCACAGCAACAGCTTCCAAATGCAAGACCACACACCTGGAATCAACCCTAGACCTTTTAACTACTTAATTGATTACAGGTTAACGAGGGAGACGCCTTCTAAGTTAATTGCAGCCCTTAGAGTCCATTATCCAATTACTTTTGGTCCCTTGAAAAAGAGGAGGCTATGCATTACAGAGCTATGATTCCTAAACCCTTTCTCCGATTTGGATGTGGAAACTCTCATATTGCAGCTGGGAGTGTGCACTTTCAGCCCATATTATATATATGATTGTATATCTGAACATGTTTTTGTAAACAGCTAAAATAACAAACCTTATGTCACTGTCCAAATATTTCTGGCCCTAACTGTAGGCTGTCCTACAGTGCCACAAATTAACGAGACCAAGTTAATTACAAAAAGGAATTATCAAATCTCCAAAGTATATTAAACAAAAAGTCATTCAACTAAAGTCAATACAAAACAATCTGGAAGAAAAAAATAAACAAAAATACTTATAATGTGCCCAAAAGCACATAACAATTATAAATAATTTTTTAGAAAATATGGGATAATTTTTCATTGTTATGCAGATGACACACAGATATATTTACCACTAAAGAATGCATACTCCATCTCTCTTTGGTCTCTGTTTTTATGTCTGGAAGATTTAAAGGCCTGGGTGGCCCTAAATTTCTTGAAACTTAATGAAGATAAGATAGATGTAGTGATAGTGATATTTGGCAGATCCACTTTAGATTCACTGACCAATCTTGTCTCTTTGGCCCAGTATTTCAAGCCAGTTATTACAAATTTAGGGGTTAAGATGGATGCTGGTCTTAAACTGGAATCACAAATTAAAGCTGTTGTAAAATCCAGTTTTTTCCACTTAAGGCAGCTAGCCAAAGTAAAACCTATTCTCTCCAGACAGCACTTTGAAACAGTGATCCATGCATTTTTGACCACACAGCTAAATTACTGTAGTGCAGTTTACATAGGAGTCAGTCAGTGACGTGCGGTGAGGTTCATAGCTGGTGAGGCACTGACGTCATCAGAATCAGATTTGCAAATAGATGCATAGATTGACAGTAGTTTACAGGTTATGTTTCACTTCTGCATCCTTACACATACAAACTGTAGCTCACAAAACACAGATTTCCTTAAAAAACAAGACAAAATAAATGTTATTATGTTATGTTATTACCGTCTTACATGGATGATCCATGTCGAAAGTCGGGATAAGCGAGAGGAAAAAAATCACTATCTCTATTATAATCTATCGCTGCACTTGACTTGCTTCCCGAATCGTTTAGCCTAGCTCGCTGTCACTTACTCGGCAGTTGAGGAGTGAACAAGACGAACGTCTGGGATCTTGAGCACCCCCTGCCATGAGGCAAGAGAACTGCCTGCCTCACCTCGAACCTGTTCTCTGCCGTTTATAATCGCTCATTACACAAAACACGTTACACAAACACAGTTGGTGACAAAAAGCACTGCACATTATATACATAAGCTAAATTATTGGAAATAAGTTCACATATTAAATTTGTTTAAATCATTTTATTGACGCCGTACAGCAACATGCTCTCTCCGCTTAGCAGCCAGCGCAGAGCCAGGGGTTGCGCAATCCAAGGTGAGGCAGAGCTCGCTGCCTCACCGGCATCGCTTCCAAGCATTTGAATGGGAAAATAAGAAAATTCAGCGATTTTGAACAAATAAAAATCGAAATTGGTGAAGCTACATGAAAAATAAATATTTTTTAGTACAAACCACCGGATGAATATAACAATTTAAATTACTTTATGATTATATATTTTCTTTCTTTCCATGATGGCTGGTGAGGCACTGCCTCACCTGCCTCCCCTGACCGCACCTCACTGGAGTCAGTGATTTATATATTTCCCAGCTTCAGAGGGTACAGAATGCTGCAGCACGTCTTTTAACAGGTACACAAAAATTTTACCATATTTCTCCTATTTTAGCTTCCTTACACTGGTTACCATTACATTTTAGGATTCATTTTAAAATCCTTTTTTTTGTCTGAGCTGTTGCATTCTTACACACCCTCCCGTTCCCTCATGTCAGCAGATCAGCTGTTTCTGAAGGTACCAAAGACAAAGTCCAAGCTCAGAGGGGACCGTGCTTTTTCTGTGGCAGCTCCCAAGCTATGGAATGATCTTCCTTTGGGCATATGTCAGGCCTCTTCACTCGTTGTTTTTAAGCCCCTTCTTAAGACCCATCTTTTTTCTTTGGCTTTTGGCACAATCTGAGAGGTTTCATTTAGTTTTATTGTGTCTGTATGTATTTTATTTTTCAATCTTTTCTGTTTTATAATCGCATTGTATTATATGATTGTGTATAGCACTTTGGTCCTGTCGGTGTATAAAGTGCTTCATAAATAAAGTTGGTATGGTATGGTATACAGTTAGGGCCAGAAATATTTGGACAGTGACATAAGGTTTGTTATTTTAGCTGTTTACAAAAACATGTTCAGATATACAATCATATATATAATATGGGCTGAAAGTGCACACTCCCAGCTGCAATATGAGAGTTTCCACATCCAAATCGGAGAAAGGGTTTAGGAATCATAGCTCTGTAATGCATAGCCTCCTCTTTTTCAAGGGACCAAAAGTAATTGGATAATGGACTCTAAGGGCTGCAATTAACTTAGAAGGCGTCTCCCTCGTTAACCTGTAATCAATTAAGTAGTTAAAAGGTCTAGGGTTGATTCCAGGTGTGTGGTCTTGCATTTGGAAGCTGTTGCTGTGACCAGACAACATGTGGTCAAAGGAACTCTCAATTGGGGTGAAGCAGAACATCCTGAGGCTGAAAAAAAAGAAAAAATCCATCAGAGAGATAGCAGACATGCTTGGAGTAGCAAAATCAACAGTCGGGTACATCCTGAGAAAAAAGGAATTCACTGGTGAGCTTGGGAACTCAAAAAGGCCTGGGCGTCCACGGAAGACTACGGTGGTGGATGATCGCCGCATACTTTCTTTGGTGAAGAAGAACCCGTTCACAACATCAACTGAAGTCCAGAACACTCTCAGGGAAGTAGGTGTATCTGTCTCTAAGTCAACAGTAAAGAGAAGACTCCATGAAAGTAAATACAAAGGGTTCACATCTAGATGCAAACCATTCATCAATTCCAAAAATAGACAGGCCAGAATTAAATTTGCCGAAAAACACCTCAAGAAGCCAGCCCAGTACTGGAAAAGTATTCTATGGACAGATGAGACAAAGATCAACCTGTACCAGAATGATGGGAAGAAAAAAGTTTGGAGAAGAAAGGAACGGCACATGATCCAAGGCACACCACATCCTCTGTAAAACATGGTGGAGGCAACGTGATGGCATGGGCATGCATGGCTTTCAATGGCACTGGGTCACTTGTGTTTATTGATGACATAACAGCAGACAAGAGTAGCCGGATGAATTCTGAAGTGTACCGGGATATACTTTCAGCCCAGATTCAGCCAAATGCTGCAAAGTTGATCGGACGGCGCTTCACAGTACAGATGGACAATGACCCCAAGCATACAGCCAAAGCTACCCAGGAGTTCATGAGTGCAAAAAAGTGGAACATTCTGCAATGGCCAAGTCAATCACCAGATCTTAACCCAATTGAGCATGCATTTCACTTGCTCAAATCCAGACTTCATACGGAAAGACCCACAAACAAGCATGACCTGAAGGCTGCGGCTGTAAAGGCCTGGCAAAGCATTAAGAAGGAGGAAACCCAGCGTTTGGTGATGTCCATGGGTTCCAGACTTAAGGCAGTGATTGCCTCCAAAGGATTCGCAACAAAATATTGAAAAGAATATATTTTGTTTGGGTTATGTTTATTTGTCCAATTACTTTTGAGCTCCTAAAATGTGGAGTTTTTGTAAAGAAATGTGTACAATTCCTACATTTTCTGTCAGATGTTTTTGTTCAACCCTTTAAAGTAAACGTTACAACCTGCACTTGAATTCTGTTGTAGAGGTTTCATTTCAAATCCAATGCGGTGGCCTGCAGAGCCCAACTCGCGAAAATTGTGTTACTGTCCAAATATTTCTGGCCCTAACTGTAAATGTATTTGCTATCAGAAGTATTGGCTATAGCTTTAGATCTGAAAATTTTTTTTTTATAAGCTAGGCCTTTCTTGTTCTCAGTAGGTAATAATAAGACAGTAAATTTTTCACAACTTACATAAACAGCCCGCTTTGTGCCTTGTATTGGCACAAAGCCAATACAAGGCACAACCATAGCCAATACTGGCTTAAACCATAAGTTGAAAAAAATTCATGTTGCTTTTTGTTAAAAGGCATATTATTGGTTCTTAAGAAAACTAGATTAAACTATCAGCTGTAGTATTTCTTGTCCATTTTTTGTCTTTAATATGACTGACACTGGGTCTTCAAGTCAGCAAGTTAGTCTGGTGTCAAAAGCAAATGACGTTATTACACAGGGTTATATAATGATGGTAAACTGAGTGAATTAAGGCATGGGGTCCCACTCAGTATTATAGGACCCAATGCCCACACTGGTATTGGGTCCCACAATGCCAGTGTATAAGTAAAAAAATAAATAACATTCTTACTTATACAGTTTTGTTGCAGATTTTTAATTTTATGCAAATGCTTTTTTTCATGACAGAACATGTGGACAGTATCAAAGAAAACATTCAAAATAAGGCAAGCATGAGGGCTATGACATATGTACAAGGAAGGTGTTGCTTTGACATGTTTTCACTGGAACAAAGAAATTGCTTTTGTAAGTTAGGTCAAGTGTTTTAAAAAGCACCTGTTTTGAGGTTCATGCTCACATCAACAGTGACAGCTCTACAGCTGTTTTCATTATGAGTCAGTGAACATGTCTGTTAGCTTCAGCAACAGACATGTTCATCATTTTTACCAAACAAAGACCTCCTCCATTGGATGCCATCTCCTGTCTGTGTCCTCCTGCAGAAGGCAGATATGGCCGTCGCCCCTCTGACAATCACTCTCGTCCGAGAGCAAGACATTGACTTCACCAAACCCTTCATGTCTCTGGGAATCTCCATCATGATCAAGAAACCAACCAAGTCCAAGCCAGGCGTTTTCTCCTTTCTTGACCCGCTGGCCTATGAGATCTGGATGTGCATTGTTTTCGCCTATATTGGAGTCAGTGTGGTGCTCTTTCTGGTATGATGACAGGGTTCAGAAATGTTTGTTAATGTAGACTTGTTTCTAATCAAATATGTCAAAACACAAAGTATTCAATATTTGTAAAAACTAGAATGAGCTAATGTACTGTCAGCAAAATTCACCCTATGTTTGGAAGCAACTAGTTATTGAGTAAATATTTAGGAAAATTAGAATTGTCAAGAATTTAACTTAAAATGGCACAATGCCAAATTGACATTGAGCTATTTTCAAAATAAACACACACGCTCCCAACACACCAACACACATAGGACATATTGAGCAAATGTATGCTACTAATATACTTCTAGAAGGTTTAGATTTACATCACCAAATTAAATTATACAGAGACTTTGTGGAAGGAAAAAAATAGTCTGTGCTTTTAATATAGGTTTGATTGCTTCACCAGGAAATATATATTTGTTTTAATATTGAGAAAGTTGTATTTATGTTTTAGTTATTCTTTTAAAACTGGATTCTCCATTGACATTGTTTTCTTTGACAGGTGTCAGTCTCATTTCCTATCAGAAACAAACTAATTAGTTAAATGTAAATAATTTTCAATATAAATATACCAAGGGCATGAATAATTTAGGTCTTAACTGTAGCAGACTAGGTTATCTGCTTTCATATTTCCCTACATATTTTTTTATTTTCCATCGTTCTTGAATCAGTTTGTCTGATAATCCTCTTAACTTTTTGCAGGTGAGTCGTTTCAGTCCCTATGAGTGGCAAGGTGAAGAGTCAGATGAAGAAGATGAATATGTTCCAGCTTCAGCATCTCAACGAGCTCCTCCCACTTCATACTCAGAAGACCCTCACTCTCCAGGTCTCCCACCATTTTCAACATCATCACCACCTCATAAAACCGCTCCCATGTTGTGATTCTCCTCACTTCAATAATCAAAGTTTAATTAGTCAGTTTTTGTCATCATTTTCTCTTTTCAGGTTACTCTCAGGCTCAGAATCAGAACATGAACCAGCAGAAAGATAAAGAAACTCCTGAACACACTAACGACTTTGGGATCTTTAATTCTCTCTGGTTCTCACTTGGGGCCTTCATGCAGCAGGGCTGTGACATCTCCCCCAGGTAAGACTGAATGGTATAAAAATGAATTGTGTGATAATTGATACATACGTAGACAAAAGATCATATACCCAGTATTTTTATGCACAAAGCTGCCTGTCTAAAGCAAAATGTCTGGGAGACTTTTTGTCAGAGCTGAGCTGTGATTAAACCACCACCTCTTTACACATCAGTTTCTGATGTAGACACACACACTTGCATTCATGAAACGTTTGATTGCATGTGACATGGTGCCTGATCATGTTGTCTGTAATTCTCTTACTCCATTCAGTATACTAAACATGGCTAATAAGTAAAAAAAATAGGTAATAGCTTATTTAAGTTAAAAGGCTAATGCTAATGAACCACCTAAGCTTAGCTAAATAGTAGTCAATAGTGTGTGGTAAGTCACAAGCATCTTCACTAACATGGATTTGCACCATTCAGTATGATAAAGTAAATATATCAGCTAAAAATAGCCAAAATGCTAATGTTAGCGTGAATGCTGTCAGTAGCATGTGGGGCATCACCAGCATGTCTGTAATTCACTTACTCCATTCAGTATACTAAACATGGCTAATAAGTCAGAAATATAGGTAATAGCTTATTTAAGCTAAAAGGCTAATGCTAATGAACTGCCTTGTTTTGCAAGGCAGTTCCCCAACCTGAAAAAAGAGATAATGCAGAATACTATTATTGCACCACCTGCAGCAGTGCACTAACTTGAGGGTGATATTGAGGCTTTTATTTTGAAATTTTCAGTAAGCTTCATCTTAAATGGCTCACTAATTCAATCTGCAACAGTGCTGTGGATAAACCAGTCAAATAAATGATTCAGCCTAACTTTATTAAACTAAACCCAGTCAGTTCGTTACTCACCAGCTCCCGGAGAGTGTGAAAACGTTGCAGGCCTATTAGAAAAAACAATGAGTTTAAATCCCATAGGAAAACATTGAGAGCGTTGCAATTCACTTGCAAAACATTGAGAGCGTTGCAGTTCACTGGTGCTCTCCCCGACTTCTGTTGAACGCAGCTGAACACGTTGTGCTGCTGAGCTCTTCCAATGACCTCCCTCCTAATCCTCTCTCAACCAATCACGAGTTATGCACCAGACGGGGTCTCTGAGACAGTCTCCGACCTGGGGACTTTGCTATGGTAATTAATGGTCATGACTCATCTGCCAGCTCCGATGACTCATCCGGCTGTGTGTTTTGCTGCAGACAATTCTGTGTTTATAGAGAAAATGCATGACTGTACTCTGAAGCACATTGACAGAAAACCAAAAGCGTTACAAAAATTCCGAACTGATTTGTCCGGAGCAGACATGGGTATCAATGTCATGACCGAGTTTCATACCAATAGGGCGATATTTGTGGCCGTGAGGGTGATTTAAAAATCGCCGTCATGGCGCAATACACACTAATGGAGCTGATTTTCTGGCGGTGGTATTTTGCTTTTTTTTCGCCATATTAACTCAGAATCCCACCAGAAATAATAGCTCCAATGCCGGGATCAAGCCGCACGTTTTGATACCACTTTTGTAGGGGTTGACCCAGCCATTTGCGCTGTATTAACGGTCAAGGAAGAAGAACTAAAGAATTATTATAAACTAGAAAATTCCTGAAGAAATTTAACTGGGGCCTGCCAAAGTGTGCCCGTCGGTTTGGACCCAGCGTTCTGATGCTAAGAATTTGCATCAATGCTAAAGAAAGCTGCAATGTAATCAATAGCATGTGGAGAATCACAAGAATGTTAAGTAAGCTGGACATGCAACATTCAGTATGATAAAGTAAGTGTATTAGCTAAAATGAGCAAATATGCTAATGTAAGCATAAATACTTTCAGTAGCATGTGGGGTATCATTAGAATGTTTACTGTCATTTACTTACTCCATTAAGTATACTAAACATGGCTAATAAGTCTGAAAAATAGAAAATAGCTTATTTAAGCTAAAAGGCTAATGCTAATGAACTGCCTTGCTGCGCAAGGCAGTTCCCTAACCTCGGATAAACAGATAATGCAGAATGATATCACTGCACCGCCTCTGGCGGTGCACTGTCCAGAGGGGCATTTTGAGGCTTTTATTTTGAAATTTGCAGTAAGCTTCATATTAAATGCCCACACTAATCCAATGTGTAAGAGTGCTTTGGATAAACCAGTCACATAAAGCCAAAGAGCAATTACATGATGTAAAAATTCCCAAGGCTTTTATTTTGAAATTTTGTTAAGCTTCATTTGAAAGGGTCAAAGTCATCCCATGTGTAACAGTCATTGGATTAAATCAGTCATATAACGCTCAAAAAGCAATGACCTGATGTAAAAATTTTCAAGGGCTTTTATTTTGAAATTTTCAGTAAGCTTCATTTCAAAGGGCTAAACTCATCCCATGTGTAACAGTGACAGGGTTAAATTAGTTATATACAGCCCATAGCAGCAAGTTTTCTAAAGGCCAGCTCAGTCCTCCTCTGTTTTAACTGAACTACTAGTTAGAACTACAGTGATCGTGTTGTAGTCCTCAGCAGCTCTCCCTGCTCTGGGTTCCGTTGCCATAGTAAATAATCCTCTCTGCCAGCTGTGAGTGAGACATCCAGGGGAGACAATTCTCTGTTTGAGCCAGCCAGTTTGACTATAAAAAGCATTGCAAAAAACTGTTTCCGTTCGGGAACCGTAATACATATTCGAAAACCGTTTTAAGCATATGAGAGGGCTATTTGTCGTCTCACATAGTCCCGCCATTCATATCTCTACCTCACTAACAGTATTAACAGCGATGAGATAAAAAAGTGTGTGCCAAGGTCTGAAATTTTCAGAAATACATGGAAGTGAATCAGTGAGATCTGTCTGCTACCCTGGCGCATGACTTTGCTCTGAAGCACCTGGAGAGAAAACTGTAAGCGCTAGATAATTTTTGAAAACATTTGACCGGAGCAGGCACGCGTATCAATGTCATGACCAAGTTTGATACCAATCATGCAATATTTGTGAGCGTGAGGGCGAGTTAAAAAATGATTTGGGGTCAAAATGTCGCTCTGACTCTCACTCTAGCGGAGCGGCCTTCACACTCTGATTTTTCCAAAAATCAAAAACTTTGGGTCGCTTAGAAAGAAGTTGTGGACAAACCATAATACATATTGACGTGCTCTCTTCACTTTAAAAGAGATCACGGACGTATCTACAAAATGAAGTTTGAATGGCGTTTCTACATAAAGGTATGACGACACAGACAATCCTCAAAAATAGGGTATTTTCAGGATTTACTGGTTGCCTCGTCCCCTTGACGACGAGACTTGCACCTGGTGAGCTCGTTAGTGATTTTGGGGTCGTTTTTTGCTTTTTACGTCGCCATGGTAACTCCAAATCCCACCAAAAGTAATAGCTCCCCTCCCGGGATCGAGCATACGCTTTGATACCACTTTTGTGGGTGAGCTCATGTGATGAGCCGCATTCCGGTTGACGGAAGAAAAATAAATAAACTAGAAAATTCCTGAAGAAATTTAACTGGGGCCTGCCAAAGTGTGCCCGTCGGTTTGGACCCAGCGTTCTGATGCTAACAATTTGCATCAATGCTAAAGAAAGCTGCAATGTAATCAATAGCATGTGGAGAATCACAAGAATGTTAAGTAAGCTGGACATGCAACATTCAGTATGATAAAGCAAGTGCATTAGCTAAAATGAGCAAATATGCTAATATAAGCATAAATACTTTCAGTAGCATGTGGGGTATCATTAGAATGTTTACTGTCATTTACTTACTCCATTAAGTATACTAAACATGGCTAATAAGTCTGAAAAATAGAAAATAGCTTATTTAAGCTAAAAGGCTAATGCTAATGAACTGCCTTGCTGCGCAAGGCAGTTCCCTAACCTCGGATAAACAGATAATGCAGAATGATATCACTGCACGCCTCGGCGGTGCACTACTGTCCAGAGGGGCATTTTGAGGCTTTTATTTTGAAATTTGCAGTAAGCTTCATATTAAATGCCCACACTAATCCAATGTGTAAGAGTGCTTTGGATAAACCAGTCACATAAAGCCAAAAGAGCAATTACATGATGTAAAAATTCCCAAGGCTTTTATTTTGAAATTTTTTTTCATTTGAAAGGGTCAAAGTCATCCCATGTGTAACAGTCATTGGATTAAATCAGTCATATAACGTCAAAAAAGCAATGACCTGATGTAAAAATTTTCAAGGGCTTTTATTTTGAAATTTTCAGTAAGCTTCATTTCAAAGGGCTAGACTCATCCCATGTGTAACAGTGACAGGGTTAAATTAGTTATATACAGCCCATAGCAGCAAGTTTTTCTAAAGGCCATCTCAGTCCTCCTCTGTTTTAACTGAACTAGTAGTTCGAACTACAGTGATGCGTATTTGAAGTCCTCAGCAGCTCTCCCTGCTCTGGGTTCCGTTGCCATGGTAAATAATCCTCTCTGCCAGCTGTGAGTGAGACATCCAGGGGGAGACAATTCTCTGTTTGAGCCAGCCAGTTTGACTAAAAAAAGCATGGCAAAAAACTGTTTCCCGTTCGGGAACCGTAATACATATTCGAAAACCGTTTGAAGCATATGAGAGGGCTATTTGTCGTCTCACATAGTCCCGCCATTCATATCTCTACCTCACTCACAGTATTAACAGCGATGAGATAAAAAAAGTGTGTGCCAAGGTCTGAAATTTATCAGAAATACATGGAAGTGAATCAGTGAGATCTGTCTGCTACCCTGGCGCATGACTTTGCTCTGAAGCACCTGGAGAGAAAACTGTAAGCGCTAGATAATTTTTGAAAACATTTGACCGGAGCAGGCACGCGTATCAATGTCATGACCAAGTTTGATACCAATCATGCAATATTTGTGAGCGTGAGGGCGAGTTAAAAAATGATTTGGGGTCGAAATTTCACTCTGACTCTCACTCTAAGCGGAGCTGACCTTCACACTCTGATTTTTCCAAAAATCAAAAACTTTGGGTCGCTTAGAAAGAAGTTGTGGACAAACCATAATACATATTGTGCTGTCTTCACTTTAAAAGAGATCACGGACGTATCTACAAAATGAAGTTTGAATGGCGTCTCTACATAAGGTTATGACGACACAGAAAATCCTCAAAAATAGGGTATTTTCAGGATTTACTGGTTGCCTCGTCCCCTTGACGACGAGACTTGCACCTGGTGAGCTCGTTAGTGATTTTGGGGTCGTTTTTTGCTTTTTACGTCGCCATGGTAACTCCAAATCCCACCAAAAGTAATAGCTCCTTCCGGGAGCGAGCCGCGTTTTGATACCACTTTTGTGGGTGGGCTACTGCATAGCGACGAGCCGCATTAATAACGGAAGAATAATAAATAATACGTATTAAAGAAACATTCTATTGGGTGTAGAACAATAGGTGCCTGCCATGCAATGCATGGAGGCAGTGACTGACTTGCAAGTCAGTCACTGCTCTCCTTATGCATTGCTATGGGCAAACCCCAATAAATAAAGAGACATTCTATTGGGTGTAGAACAATAGGTGCCTGCCATGCAATGCATGGAGGCAGTGACTGACTTGCTTCGCAAGTCAGCCACTGCTCTCCTTATGCATTGCTATGGGCAGGCCCCAATAAAGAGACATTCTATTGGGTGTAGAACAATAGGTGCCTGCCATGCAATGCATGGAGGCAGTGACTGACTTGCTTCGCAAGTCAGTCACTGCTCTCCTTATGCATTGCTATGGGCAGGCCCCAATAACAAAGAGACACCTTATTGGCTTATTGGGAGGATAACAATAGGTTCCTGCCATTGCTTTGCATGGCAGGCCCCAATTATAATAAAGAGACACCTTATTGGGAGGATAACAATAGGTGCTCTGCCATTGCTTTGCATGGCAGGCCCCAATAATGTGTGCAGTGATTTGATGTGAGCAGCTCAACCAAACATGTAGCAACTGAAGTCTGCTGATGTCAGTTTCTAGAAAGAAAAGGCTCTGAGTGGAAGAAACTGGAGGTTTTGTTATTGTGCAGATTAATGTTTACTGTTAATGTTTACCCCTATTACCCAATTATTTAACTCTGGTGATACAAAAAGGTTGATCATCATTTCCAAAATATTTAAAGCACTCTTTCTGATGGTAAGAAAGACATTATTTCAAACAATAAAATAACTATACTAGGCCAAAAGGTGGTGATACTGCTACAGTGAGATTGGATTCAAGCACTAGTTTTTCACATTAAGTAATATCTTCATAATTTGAGTGAAACTGTATGTTCTGTTTTCCAATTGGACTTACCACAGGATGCAAGGGAAAGCTGAACAAAACAGGTCCAAGTCCAGAATGCAGACAGCAGTTTCTGAATTTATTAAAAGTTGTCGTTTACTTTCTGTTCTTCCCCACAGATCTCTCTCAGGTCGAATTGTTGGAGGGGTGTGGTGGTTTTTCACCCTCATCATCATCTCTTCCTACACAGCCAACCTGGCAGCTTTTCTCACTGTGGAGAGAATGGTATCCCCCATAGAGAGCGCAGAAGACCTAGCCAAGCAGACCGAGATCGCCTATGGTACACTTGAAGGGGGCTCTACTAAAGACTTCTTCAAGGTTAGTGTGCATGTTCACTCTTGATACCACAACAAATAAAGAATTAGCTGGTTTTGTTTTGTGCTATAAATGAAAAATTCCCTCTGACAACAAAAATTTTTGTTAAAATTATACCAAATCAAAAAAGTATAGATAGAGTTAGTGCAACTTTGTTCAACTTATCTAATGACACTTTTTCAAATACCAGAGATTACTAAGTTTAAGTCACACACTACTCACACACTACTATGAACACACACACACACACAACACACACCTCCTGCAAACTAAACTTACACTTGCACTATTAAGTTATCACACATGCATACAATTTTCTTTGATACACTACTACAGACTCACACAACTAAAGTTGCTCTTATATGGCATTAAAATATCACACACATACATACCATTTAAAGCACACATAGCTACTAGTCTGAATGAGAGGTCAGAAATGTATGTATGTGTGTGAACTAATACTAGACTACTTGAATGACAATACATGTATGTGTGAGGTCATACTTGTCTGTGTGAGAGGTGTCATGGAAAAGGCGGGTCATAATTTGGAGATCACAATGAGTATGGGTGAATCTGAAACTGAGCAACATTGGAATGTTCAGTAGATGGCAGCATGACAGGAAAGAATCAACCAATGACAATGAACTTTAGAGAAAAGAAGGCAAAACATGGCAGACTGTAATTTGACAAAGAGCAGTATAGGACAAGCAGCCGCAATTTTTAATTGTTTTTTTTCTCATCAGTGGATCTAACAAGCTGTGCCATAAGCAAAAGAACTCCTATTAACACAGGTATTGTGACTATCTGTGCCAGCTCATCAGCCGTTTTAGAAAGGTAGCACCGAGAGAGAGACATAGCTGTCTAGGTACTCTATGGTAGGAAAATCTGACGTGAAGCACAGATATTCAATACATCGGCGCTCATCTGAACTATTTTGTTTAAGGCACAGGACACACTGCTTTTTATAGTCTGTAATAATAAAGTACCGTTAAGAATCGCAGCAGTTTATCTTATGCTGTCTGTTGTCAAATTACAAATATTACTTACATTGCTCAGTTCAGGATCCACGCATGCGCAATGTGATCTCCAAATTATGCCCCGTCTTTTCCGTGACACTTCTCACACAAACATGTACGAGATTTAAGTATCTCATTCATATACATGTATTGTCATTCATTCAGTCTAGTATTAGTTGACACACACATACATTATATTCAGTCTAATATCTTTTGTATGCTTTATTATTTCTATGCACCCTTTCGCCTTGTCAGTCGCCTGCGGAGCAAGTTCTAAAAATAGCCATTGTCATTAGGGAGCACTGCCAAAGAAATGATTTAATAATTTTTTTTTACATTGAATTAACAACATTTGTTTATATTTAGATTTTTAAAAAAACGTTAATTATAAAAAACATTTAAAATAAATTGCTTTATACATAAAACTCTTTTCTATGGTTAAAGTTCACATCTTCGCAGACGCCTGCGGAGGGCAGCACTGCTTGCAGTTGTCCGGCTGCTCTCTGCCTACCTTAAGATTTTCCTTGAAGTAAAAAAACAAAAGTAAAATTTCTGAAAATTTTATTATCGAACCCTCTTTAGAATTAACAAAATTTTGGAGAAAAAAAAAAGATCTTATGTGTCAAAACATCTTGTACGAAGCGCACGTCTGAGTCTGTGGGGGTGGGCAGGCCAAAGCTTAAATATTATTGGTCAGTTTGCTTTTGTTTATTTGGCGGCTTGGCGCTTTTTCTGTAAGCTAAAAATGAATGAGCAGAGTTTGAACGGCTCATAGTTCTAAGAGCGGTTTGGATGCCGGTTGAGCTTTACCGGGTGCGGTTCTGGCAGGTCGCCTGTTTATGAGCTTCTTTGATGTTTCCCGAACTGGAGAGCTGATGGGTCACCCGTTAGCTGACATCTGCCGTTCTTCCTGAGCGTCGCGCTAAGACTGTGGATTAAACAATTTAATCTAGTCGAAACGTTCCCCAATTAAGCAAACATTGTTGCTTCATCTTATCCTCATTTGGAGTCTAACACCACCTGAGCCTGGGAATCAACATCCTCCTCTTTCTGTGGATCTCATGAATAGGCTTTGCTTCTATATCTTTATTATTTAGCATCAGTTATGTAAATAAAAAAGAAAAAGAAAAAACGGTGCGCTGCTTTAGTGGTTTAGGTTTGTGCTGCGTTGGAGAGGTGTGCTATTGCAGGTCAGGTGCAGTGATAGTTTTATACATACCTTCCGATCTGTCGAACATTTTTTTTTTGACATCTGCTGGTGTCAGCCAACAGGTGATTCGTCAACTTTTAAGTTTGCAAAAGCGCAAAAAAGCTAATAAACCGGCGACCTGCCAGAACCACGCACACTGTTAAAAGCTCAGGTGGGATCTCAGAACTATGGGAGATTCAAACTCCACTCATCATTTTTAAGACCAATCTTATTGGTCAAGAAAAGCAAACTGACCAATAAGATTTAGGCTTTGGCATGCACTTTGACCCCCAGAGACTCACACTGATGTGCGCTACATACAAGATGTTTTAGCACAAAAGAACTTTTTCTTCTCTCCACAATTTTGTAAATAGTAAAGAGGGTTGGATAATTAAAAATGTGATAGTTTTCTCTTTTTTATGCAAAGAAAAATCTCAGTGCGTACAGCTGCTGCTGCAACGCACTCAGTCACAATTTAGAATCACACAGAAAAGCTCCAAAAGGGAATTAAACTTAAAACTCTGAACTAAGAACTTCTGATCACATAATAGCAATTAACCATAGCTGCCATGGTAAATTATTACTGATAACTGTTGTCAGTAATCCATAACATTAATATGATAAGGCAGCATGTAATCATATATATTCGAATATATACTATTGTTATAAAGGCTGAGCCAAGAAAACTGATGTCTGTATCAAACAAGTAGCCCTTCATGTTACTCTGTACCCGTGAAGTAGCTAGTTTTTCAACCACTATAAAATAGTTTATGGTACATCACTATATAAAAACTTTTCTTTTTTAAATAACACTTGTTTTAAATTGCTTTCTGGCAGAAAATTAACACCTAAATAATGTTGTGCGAACTTGTTTCCAATTTCATCTAGGGAACTGTACATCCTAGTTTGTAACATGTGCAAAACCAGGGGGATTTAGCTAGATTCAGTACTGAGATTAAAGTTCAAAATTATCTTCACAAATTGTGCGACTTGTCGTAAACAGTATTAATTTAGTGTTTTATCGTTTTTGCTCTTTACTCCCCTTTTATAGAGGTCAAAGATTGCTGTGTTCGAAAAGATGTGGTCATACATGCGCAGTGCAGACCCGTCTGTATTCGTAAAGAGCACCAATGAGGGGGTAATACGAGTCAGAAAGTCAAAAGGGAAGTATGCCTATCTACTTGAGTCCTCCATGAACGAATACATCGAGCAGAGGAAACCCTGTGACACCATGAAAGTAGGAGGAAACCTTGACTCTAAGGGTTACGGAGTGGCCACTCCCAAAGCATCGCCCCTCAGGTACACTCTGAGTGTCCGGTTAGCGGACGCCAGCGTGGGGTTAGTGTTGTCTCATTTTTGTCTGTTATTTGTTATAACTTCTTAAGTTAGAACAGAGAGTGCAATATCAAATATGTGTACCTCAAACATGGATCCACACCTGTTTCTGACAATTAAATCTCTGCTTAAAACACTAAATTTGCTACATTAAACAGCTCCACCTAGTGTGTAAATGCTGAAATCCAAGCATTCTGAGTAATAGTAGCTGTAATAATAGTTTCTAACTCCTCAAAATATAAATGACACATATGGTGAAATAAAAATGAATGAATTATAGATGTTAACAGAATTGAACGTGTCATTTCTCCAGATTTTCTTTCCCTTTAGCATATCTCCCAGTCAATTTTCTGTAAAAATAGTCAGTTAAATCGTATAGCTCCAAAACTTAAGTTAACTCAATTATAAAATTGTACAAACTTTAAATGTATGAAGAGTAATTAAGTAGGGTGTTTTTGATTAAGCAATATTAGAGTTAGCGTTTGGATCAAAGATTTCCGCTAAAAGTTTGGAAGGAAGACTTTTAAAAAAATCTTGCTATACTTGCACTGTCATAAACTCAGAAAGTGAAAACGGTTTTAAACATCGCAAAATTTTATTATGAAACTGTGCAGCTGAAATTCTGGAGTATGAAATGGTTCTGATGTGTCATATCCCAGTTATAATCCTAACTATGGAGTTACAGAGAAGACCGTTGTTTGAAACACCAGAAAGAAGAAACATGAACCATCACAAGACAGGTTTTATTTCAATATTTTATTAAACAGCAATTTTAATTCAGAAAAAAATGTGTCAACTGTAACCCTGTGTCGCTATTAAAGAAGACATCCAAGTAAAAGCTAGGAATGCTCATTTCTCAGTTCTTGTAAAATTTTAATCAGTTTGGGATTTTGTTGGTGGGACAGAAAATGGCAAGGAAATTAATCAGTTCTGTGTAAAATCTGTATACAGGTATACACAGTATGTCTCTCATCCCCTGTTTCTCATTTCTAGTTTTTCTCCCATTTTATTTAAATTCCAAAATATGTAATTGTCTGAGATTGAAAATCGTTTAATTTGTATTTGTCAAATTAAGGTTCAAACAGAGAAAGTTAAGTTAGTCAAACATTAGAGCTGACATCAGAATGCTGTTAGTAAAAATGGTCTAAACAGTAACTGATTTCTGAACACACAGAGTGCTGATTTAAATACGCAACTGATTGGATTTTGTCAGAAACTGGATGATTGGTGCTTAATAAGGTAATCGAGTCTGTTAGTCTTGAGGGGTGGATTACAGTTCTATTGTCTTTGTGTTTGTCTGTCTGTCTCTTAATATGTCTCTCTGTCTGTCTTGTCTCTCTCTTTTGTCTTTGTCCACATGTCTGTCAGACTGTCTGTCTCTTGTTATCTGTTATGCCTGTCTTACTGCTACCTGCCTGTATGCATTTACATGCACCAGAGCACTAACAATTACAGTCATAGTCAGAGTCTCCATCTGTCTCTGTCTTTCTTCTGCTGTCAGGTAACACTGAGCCTCAGCTTTAGTAAATTTTATTTAAATGAAAAATTTAGACCTGTTCTACTTACCTGAATGTGGGCTGATTATTTAAGAGAAACAAGCCCAGCTATGTTTATTTACACTTTCTTCAATGTTCAAAATAAATGACCAAGACTGCCTTGCAATTTTTGATACCTATGATGAACAGGTTTTTTTGCAGAAGGTTAAGATGTAAAATAAAATTCAGCAAACTATTTCTACAATGTTCATTTATGTTTTGCATATTTGAGTTTGTAGTAAGCTCAAATGCAAACAGCAGCTTTGAAGCCTTAGGATCATTTAATGATAACATTTTAAAAATGATAGAAACAGGCCATGAGAAGACCAGGACAAGGAACCAGGCAGGATGCACCAGAAGGAACTAGCACAGTAAAATGAAAATCAATGAGCTGAAATACTAATGAAAGGAAATGGTGATCACTTCCTGAATAGGACCAGGTGAGCACAATCAGGAAGGAAAGCTGAACAGCTCCTGCAAAAGAGAGCAGGAAGGGGGAAAGGCGATTAATGAACACAGATGATACACAGAGAGTTGAAATTAGAAACAAAAGACAAATTGCACAGTTTATCAGAAAGTTAAAAAGTGTTAAACCAACTTAAGAAAGTTCATAAATGGCATTATGATTTAGTCTTTTCCTGCCTTTGTGCTTATGGACAAATAAATGGCATTGACTGAATAAATTTTGCTAAATAACACATGCAAACACAACATTAATCACCAAAATGGAACCAGATTCTAGTCGAAAAGTTTCTTCAGTTATTCAGAGAATTTATAGCAGTAATACAAGCTATCTATGTCACATATTTATTAATAACTATTATTCAACTGTGATGGGATTGTGTCATTTTTAGGCACCTTTTCTTCTAACTTCGTGCACTGCTTTTATGACAAAAGCAGCCTGCAGAAATGTAGATGCCAGAGCAGTTGAATTTTAACAATAATAAATTACATTTGACAAATGTTCACACAGCACAATAGTGTAAATTATAATTAAAACTGGCTCGAAAACAGGACCCTGAGATAGACTGTTTATTTTTACCTTAAAATACAACTATGACTCCCTTCAAAAAGAATTCATAGCGATTAGTGGGTCCCTGCGTGCTACCATATTGAAAACGAAAAAGGGAATTTGCATAAGATATTTTGTTGTAAAGTTTAAGAAATAGATTGGGTAGATTTCTAATAAATGTTTCATTTAACAATATTAATATCCAGGGATTATTATACCCAACATTGCTAAAACTGTGTGGCAGCCTTATTAGATAAAACATAACAGGGTGACAAGACAATATTTTTCTGAATACCTTGATAATAACTGCATGATCTAGCATATTAGAGTTATAAACATTTATTTTTTAGTAAGAGTGGACATTCAATGCTTCTTTATATCAGATTTATTCTGATGAAAATAAATAAAAGGCAATGGAAGCGTAGAACAACGCAAGCATATTTTAAAAGGTTTTACTTTGAATTCATTGATCATTATGTCAGATGTTTACAATGATCATAGAATTCAAATCTTTATAAAAAAAGACAACAAAAATATGTTGTTGGAATCCTAATAAACCCAAAACTGAATATGTTTCCCCATACTGATCAATCCATGTTCATTCGGCAAACTAATGCAGATTTCTTTTGCTTAATTTGATTTAATTGAATACAGTTGAACTAAACTAAAAGTTGGCTAAATATTTCTAAAAGCTTATATTTTTACTTGACAGCAGAATTTGAAAGATTTCTTTTTCTTTCCTTTGTGTTTGACATAAAATGAAAAAACTATCAGATGTGCTATGTTGCTCTTATTATTTCTGCCTCATGTCAGCATTTTTATATTCAAGCCAGAAACAAAAAGACTTCACAGAGGAGACTGGTGCTTTCTGAATGTAATCATTTGCTCCTTTATGTAGGAAGATACTCAATCAGGGAATTGTTTGTGTGGAGAACTCAGTCTTTGTGATTCACCTTTTCTGTCTCCATGTTTCTATGCTTTTGAGCTGCAAAAGAAAAATACAAACCAATTCACTGCTTTGAGGGGAAAAAAAGTCATATAAAAGGCAGATTCCGTGTTCAGTTGCTAAGCAACATAGTTGTGCTAAAGCACTTGAATGCAGAGCATTTATTTTAATCAACTTCAGTCATGAAAAGCATTAGCTCTGTGTGAAGAATCTGTGCTGTCTCTGGCTATTAACTGCTGTCATGGTGACAAAATAAACACATCCTCTTTCATTTTTGCATATTAGGAGATAATAAATAAAATCATCTGGTATTTAGCAGATATTTAAAGTTAAAGACATTAACAGAAAATTCCATTCGAATTGCTGTTGCAATTGCTACTAGATTGTAGCTAAGTTAAGGGATGAGATTTAAGCTTTAAGACAAATCTAGCATTAATATGAATGGTGATGTCTTTTATGCTGCTGTGCAGGCAATGAAAACACAAATTTTTCATGTGAAATGGGAGACATTGCTGCAAGTAAAATCAGCCTCTTTTCAAGAAATGGTAGCAGAGAAATAGTCTCTATGCTTATGTACAAATCTTACTATATTATTTTCTCATAAAAGTAGCTTTTCTGCATTTTTTTAAGTTTATGTAACATTTTGCAAAACATTATGTCTTTATTCTGACTATGATTCTGATTACCCTATGATATTAAACTTGTAAAAATAAACAGACTTTACTCCTCTATTCTTCCTGCTGGAGAAGTTGAGCGTATTTGAGTGGACTCAAAGCGGACAATTGCCAGACATGTCTGCGCACATTGAACTGTTTTGTATGCAATACCGAGCTCATCAAGTTGCAAGTTGGCACAACCATTCAGAAGGACACTGCTCAACCAGACTGCCACTTTGTGCTGCATTAACAGGCGTGCGGTGGCTGTCCTGAAGAGGAAACATCAGACTAGGTGCCGAAATTGCTAGTATCCATTTGGATTGTGGAGAATTAAGGAATTTGTCTTGACAAATGTAGGCAATTGGTACACTCGACTATGAAATCTCAACAGTGGACAGTGTGTGCGGACTTCATGTGGCTCACAGAATACACACATTATCGTGGACGATAGTGGCAATTGCAGTAGGTGAATTGATCCACCAATCAAATCACTGGTTTGATTCCTGGGCCACCCGCCCTTGTTGTCTGTGTCCCTGAGCAAGACATTTCACTCACAGTGCCTTCTGGTGTTGGTGGTGCACAATTTGTAGCTTTTCTTCTTTCCCAGGGCAGCTGTAGCTACATTCCAGCAGTTTGCTGTCAACAGTGTCAATGAGCCCTTTGAGATTTCCATTGGAGATATAAAGGGCTTCATTAATACATGGATAATTATTTCTAGAATGCCCAAGTACGTGGGATTCTTTTGGCCTTTAAAACATAAAGAGGAGATGAAGATGTGAAGGACCAGCTGAAAGGAGAGAACACTTCATTGCTTCTGTCTCCAGATGCTGATGGCCAATTTTCTCTCCTCCTTTAGAAAATTCTATAATTCCTATTGTACACCAGCAGCTGGCCATAATATTATTAAGAATTATGTCAATATTCCTTAAAAATATAGGAAAGCATGGGTAAGGAAAGCCTAGGCTAAAGCTTCTTTCAAAACAACTGTAGCTCATGTTTCTTTTGACGGTCATTGACCTCTTTAGCTCACTTTTAAGATTCATTGAAAACAGAGTCTAGATGAAGTGACACAGAGTGTAGAAACACACAAAAAGCTTCTCTGTAGTTGCTGTGATTTCTATCACTGAAGTAATTGTAGAATGTTCACTTAGATATCTTTATGTAACAGAAATTGAGTTTCTAAACCTCCCTACTTCAAAAAGCATTTTTAAAACTATGAAAATCAAAATTCCATTGTGCATTTGGACGAGCTGTGCAAAATGCACCAGAGAATCTACCTATGTTTGCATCAAAGCATAATATTGACAGGGCATTATTTTTAACATCCTGCTTTTGAATATTGACTTAATATCTGGTTATCACTGTGCCTTAAGTTTCTTGTTTGTCTGAGGCTGAATTCAACTCAAAAAAAGAGAATATTTCATATTCTGAAAGAGGATGTGCTTTGATTTTGTCATGTTTGTTGTTTATGTCTGGTTAAAGTGAATCATTTTGCAAGAGTTTTGTTCATGAATATAATCATCAAAGCATCTGAGAGTTGCACGTGCCCCACACAGAATTTGGGGTTATTATATTATACTTTTCAACCTGCTCATTTCAATATTTGATTCCAGCTAATGGTAACTGAACAGTTCGTAGTACATCATACCTCATACTGAAAGTCTTCACATATTTATTATTGGAATTATTCATAAACTGGAGAAATGGGCAAAAAGGGAATTGGATTTATTAAAAGATTTTATATTATGTTACAATAGATACTATTTTTGATATTTATGGACCCACCCAGCTGCAGTCCCAATTTGAATCTGATTTTTAAAAATCTACAGTGGAACCTTAGAACGATTGCACAGAAACCTTCCAGCCTCTAAAGCTTGTCTTAAAATGTTAAAATATTAGTGGAAATATGCAAAAATAAAGTAAGCAATTACAAGAATTCAAAATTGATACTCCTTTTATACTGCTTTATATTTTAAGAAATGCCTTCTCCTTTCCAATCAGAAAAACTTGGTTACGTGATGATGCACTTTATCTACATCTACCAGTTATAATAATAATTTTACACTTAACTGTAATTGCTATGTCAGATTTTTTACTTAAAATAAGCTGTTCAAGAATTCTCTCTATCCAATGTGGCTTAGTTAGTTTGCTGAGAAGATATGGAAAATTCTGTTGTCTAATACATGTATACTGTAATGCATATAATGAGCCTACCGTAATATTAATATGCCCTTGAATATCCTGCTAAGATCATGCAAATAGTGACAGATTATATTATCTTTGTCTAACAGGAAGCCAGCCTGAAGAAACAAATCCACAAATTTAAACTTGAGCGCTGATGTGATCTGCAGTTGGTGCTCTAGAACAAAACTCTTATTCTCAAATATATTAAGCATCATTGTTCATATTATCATGTCATCAGTGCTAGTGCTGCACTGTAGCTTTTATCATCATCTGCATGTGAAGAGGAACAACAGTCAGGTGTGTTTCATTTATGACTCACAGTTTGAATCACTAGTTCTGACCTCATGTAAGTTCCAAGTAAATCGTTCAATGTTTTTCCTCTTTTATTTATCAGGTAATGAATGAAGGTTGATGAAAGTTCACAGAAATCAGTTACAAATTCACTGATTGTTTTTCATCCCAGATTACTTCGGTGTCTGAACATCACAGGCTGTTCTGTCTTTAATAATGTAGTTTTCTTTCTGCTAAAGTGCTGGGTTTAACCAATACATTTCAGAAACTGATAAATCAGTTTAGCATTTGATAAAGGGTGAGAATTTCTGATGAACCATATAACTGCTTATTGATGTTTAAAGATGAAGCCCAAAAGGCACCTGAGGTTTCCAGCATTCATGCAAGCACTGGTTGGATTAGGAGTATTTTAATCCCAGCAGTTATTTTCCTAATACCATTATAGTTTTGTTTCATCAGTCCAGGCCTCCTTGTAATCTTTTAAGATGGTGTTATCTGAAAAATTTCTGAAAGTAGTTAAACTTTTTTGCTTGTTTTCTTTGTCTCTGTCCAGTATATGACACTTTCAAAGATTTTTGTTTGTTTCCCAATTCTGAGTCAATAAGATATGAATTACTAAACTCAGTGGATAAATCTATGATGCATAAGGGACGTCTTGGTAAAGTATTCGTCTTTAGACATTCTTCTTAGACATAATTTGTTCCCCTTTCTGTAATTGTATCAATAAACAATAGTTTGACAGAGAAAAATGATTTTAATCCAGTAGTCATTCTGAGAGTGCTGTTGGATGAAAATCAGAGATAATCAACTGATGGTAATGCATATTTCTATTTCTGTGTTATATATATAGATATTAACCATGCAGACACATGCAAAGTGTCAATATATATAGGTTTTTGACCTCATAGTTTGTCCTTCTCTTTCTAATTTTTCAGCACAAAATAGACAAATTATTTGTTTGCAAACAGAGCGGATGCATGCACATCTTGACTGCAGCAAGAGCAGGGCAGCCTTTAAACTCTCACTAGTTGCCATGGTTGCCAGCATTTATCTCGCTGTTTTAACATTTGCTAGCATGTTGTTGGCATACTACAGCTGTTTATTACAGTTCTAGTGAGAAAAGAAGTTATTCTACCAAATTGAAATGAAAGAATGAGATTCATTTTAATGAACCATAAGCACTAAATGCAAATAAGTAGATAAATGATGAGAAAAATGGATTAAATATGAAATATTACCTACTAGCAATATTAAACAAATTTGTTCATGGTAAGATTATCAGCTCTCATTGAGGATATGTCAATTCCCTCTAAATAAGACAAACATATACATGGTGAGCAATAAGGGCACCAGAATAGGATTTAGCTAAAAATTTAGTTTTTATTTTATAAAAATGGAATTCATGTTTAGCATGCAAAGGACAAAAAATATATATTTCTTCCTAATTTGGTCACAATTGGAGGGAAAATGAAAATGTAGCTGCATCCATCAAGGCAGGTGACCAACTCAGCCTTGAAAAGTTAAAAATGAGCTTGCCTTCACATGCAAAGTGTCAATAGGTTACCATGCCAGTCACAAAGGCTGTACTGAAAATAATAGAAAAAATCTGAGGCAAAGCCTGGATACCTGAATACCTATTGGATAAAACCACTTTAGGAGATTACAACTGACTGTGTGAACAAAATTTGTAAGGAAATTAAAACATCTATCAGTCTTTTCCAATGAAAAATGAATCTGGAGGGTCTGAATTACCACATTGTCAAACCACTTACAGTCTAGTAACAGACATATTTTTTCTGTACACATGAATGTTTGCTTTCAGAAACCAGGAAAATGTCAAAGCTCTTATAAACATGAAGGCACTTGGATGTGATGAGAGGATGGTCTGGGCTGAAAACAGTGAACTTGTCTTTACATGCACCATTCATTAGACTCATGCTGCTGTACTGATGTTGCATTCCTCAATATGGCAGTCTTCATTAACACTAAGTTCCCTTCTTATCCCTTATTGTTACTATCGTCCCCTGTAGAAACCCTGTTAACTTGGCAGTGTTAAAACTGAACGAGCAGGGCCTGTTGGACAAATTGAAAAACAGATGGTGGTATGACATGGGAGAGTGCGGCATCGGGGGAGGGGACTCCAAGGTCAGATCACCGTAACCCTGACGGGTAACGACAGGCAATGGTACACCAGGGTAACCGGCAGAAAAGTACAGCTTCAGTAGCAAGCATGAAACCCTCTGGGAACAAATCAGAAAAACATGAATTCTACTCTCACGTTCTCTGATTGTTGGGGTATTTTCATAACTATTTCAAAAGTCAGCGGTTAATGACCAAAATATTTATGCTTCATATGTTTTGTTTTTTTTTAGGTTAGTAGGTTTTTGTACTCCACTATACACTGCCCAACTTTATGTGGCATACAATGATGCCTATGGAACAGTTCTAGCCATATAATTGAACATAATGCTGTAACCACATGTGCAGCTATGCTCTTATGTACAAACACACTTGTAGATTATCTGTGTTATGCAAGAATGTACCGGTAATTTTAATTTCAGTAAACTCTGCACTGAGTATAATGAGATTATCCTCAAAATTGTGGAAGCACTGTCATCATTTATTTACGACTCAGTAAAGAATATTATGCATGCTTGTTCATTTTTTATCTTGTATTTTTTTTTCTGTTTCTTATTATGTTTGTTTTATCTTTTTGTTATGGACCTTCTTATGAGTCTGGAATAAAGATATGATGATGATGATGATGATGATGATGATGATGATGATGATGATGATGATGATGATGATGATGATGATGATGATGATGATGATGTTTTAAGGATCATTTGAGGCCTAGCCATTCATCCTTAAATACAAACTCCTTGGACCTCATTGACATGTACATCTCACATTCACAAAGTTTCTCCCTCAGTTTAACCTTGGCTTTTCAGTGAGATGTGCAGTTATCACTACAGCCTTGTAAGATGGCTACGATGCTGTGTTTTGTACATTGTTGACTTGAAGCGATGAAGATGAACAGAAAAATATTAAATTATGGCATGAACATCTGTGCATTTTTTTTAGTTTTTGAGTGGCAAATAATCAAAATAGGGAAAACTGAATCTCCCAAACAGTTATGTTTGAAAACAAGCATTGACGATGTATAAAAGATGGGAATGCATGCAGAAGTCCAAGGAGTTACAAAGTTTACGCCACACAGGGAACCCAAATGAAGTAGTTGCCACTTTGTCCCCCCCCCACACACACACAAACCTTCTTTAAATCTTCTTCAAAGAACAAATATTTGTGCTGATTTGTGGAGCAAAAAAATTTGTCTTTGCCTCCTTAAAGATATTAATAAATGTTTTCCAGGGTCATAAAAAATGGTCAAACCAGACAGTCCATGTTTACAAAATCAAGCAAATTTGGTGTCAATCAACTGTGCTAATGCTTAGAAAATTATCAATCTTGTTTGATTTTATTAATGTGCCAGGGAGGCGGAGAGGGCAGGTTGATCTCTAATGAACTCTGGAAACATTTTATGTTTTATTAAAAAAATTATAATGGCACAAAAATAAATTTGTGCTGCACTGATTCAGCACAGTTGATTGACAACATTTTCTGTCTGATTTTGTAAATTACTGGACTGGATGGTTGACCTTTGATGACCTCTAAAGATGCTTAGTAACATCTTTAAAATGATAGCAGCACAAATGTTTGAAACCAATTTGTTTAATTGAAGAAGTGAAGAAACCCTTCAGGTCTATCAAGCAGTCAGATCCCATAATAGATTTTCAGTTTGAAGACATCCAGCTAACCAAAAATGTCACTGGATATCCCAGTTTGTAGTTATTTTAATTATTTAAAGATAACGAATTATTTAATTATTTTAAAAACTAAAGAATTTTGAGTTTTTCATAGTTCCTGGATGTTTCCCTGGAACAGAAGCTTCAATTGACTTTTTATAGAAGTTCAAACCATTAACTTAAAAAGTATATTTCTAGATGAAAACCAACTAACCAGTTGATCTGGCAAACTTATTGTTTTAAATACCCCTTTGATCAGTTGGTTTCTTGTTCTTGGACAGCTTCTACCCAGTAACCAAACAGCTTCACCTCTTGCAGTCTCTTTGGCCTTCATGACAGAAAACAGTATTTACGGATTATATTCACTTTGCTCATTGAAAAAAAGTTTCCCAGAGTGTTTTCAGCTGCTGTCGGTTACCCAAAGTGATATAGTAATACACATCTCGCACATAGGGAGTCAGGCCAAACTAAGCTAGATGGAGTATTAATGCATATCACTTTGATACAGTTTCCAATATTTTTTGTGTTGTTGTTTCTGTTTTCTGTTTGTTTTGTTTTCTTTCTGTTGTCGAGGTGTTATTTGTAATGTACTACAGCATCTGTACTGCTAATGGAATGTTTTGCTAAAATTGTTCTACAACCACCGCTGTTGCTGCAGCTGCGGCCAATGCAGTTGAACAATAACATAATATAACATGGATGTGCATAATGTTATTTATGTTATTTCCAATCCTACCCACTCCCCTTTCCTTGATTCTCTGAAGAATCCCAGTAAACCTAGCAGTACTGAAGCTCAATGAACAAGCCTTCTTAGACAAGTTGAAAAACAAGTGGTGGTATGACAAGGGGGAATGTGGACACAAGGACTCCGGGAGAAAGGTCAGTTCTTGAGGTGACATAGCCTGATACTATGGTCATGCATTGGTTTGCCCCAACATCCTCCCCACTTTCTCCTGCCCCTTTTCAAAATACCCCAGATCCACAGCAAGAACACTAAGGTAGTTCAATTCAGCTCTTTTTTTTTTTCTTTTTTTTATCTTTTCTTTACTTTTAAAGATAGATTTTTCCCTGTGGGATGACTAACATTAACTGTAGATTATAGTTAAAATGACAGGTGATCCCCATTTTACTACAACTTTCTTCTCATCCCAGCTCCTACATTTTGCACATTTTAATTTGAATCATTTTCCTGGGTAGCATGATTATGCACTGTACAACTACAATGATCTATAAAGATGAAAACCAGATTTATCAGGTATTTGGTTAATTTAGCAGAAATAAAAAAATAATTCATAGAAACGAACCCAGATCTTTAAAAAGTGTCAGTGCAGTTACATGTTTTGGATTCATTCTATGCAGAATGGTTCAAAGAAAAAAATTAAAGTTGAAAAAGGTATTACGATATTCTTATGATGTATAGATGACTTGGTTGAGATCAAAAGCTTTAATATAGGAGTTGGGGTGTCTCTAGTAGAATGGATTCACCTTTTAAAGGTTTAAAAGGTTTTCAGGTGAAAAGAGAGATAAATTTCATCTAATCAGAGCTGTGATGTGTTTTCTTAAAATATTTGACATCTTTAAATTGTAATAAGAGAATAAAAGTTTCGAATTTTAGGGTAAAAATATATCTTATTGGTGATCATTAAAGAGAAGGCAAGAAGCTGGTTAGCTTAGGTTAAATAATGTGGCAGCAGTTGACCAAGCTCTGAACTAAAGATAAAAAATAATTTCATTTAATTTAAAAGAAAACCAAACTGGCCATAACTGTGTAACTGTAGTGTTTTATTTATATACGAATGTCATATTAAAAGCTTTTACTGTGCTGCATGGTTAATGTTTTCACACTCTTCACACTCCAACACTACAAGAGTGTGAAAACATTAACCATACTGCAACATCATAATGTGATTTTTCTCTCCACACCAAAGATTCTTAGTAGAATGCTTTAAATTTGTAGTCAGCTAAACTTTGCTGTTAAAATTTGCACTAAAGAATCTCCGGCATTTTCGAGTCATTTCTCTGGCAGAATTTTTAAAACTCGATTGAACAAACAATGGTGACCGAGTTACTAAAAGCACAGGAACCATGTTGAATCACAAGAACCAATCTGTCATTGGCACACCATAGGTCGCCAATGACAACATTCCCATTTGCGCATTCATTAAATAATATGGACTGCTTTTTTTCTTTATAAATATCCAAAACATTTAGACCAATTGACCATTGTTAAATGTAAACTGATCAGAATATTTTTTAAAACATATTTTGGCATTTTAAAGACAAAGACAGATAGAAAATTGTGCCATTAATGCTCATTTGATGTTAGTGCTAAATAATTCAAATGAAGTGATACAAGAAAGCCACAACATCTCAAAGATTGATAAACCTGGGTTTTTGAGTTGCAACAATGCATGCAAACGGACAAATGAATTAAAAAAGCATGAAATATATTTTTGTTGTCCTGTCTACAAATACAGAAATGTCTTATGTTTCTAACTAATGTATTTCTGCCAATTGAAGATGGGAATTTTGAGGTTTTCAGGTTGTTTCTTATCTGAATTGCGTAACATTTTGCTTGTTCTTTGCAGCAAGCTTTAAATTGAGCTAACCAGCTTCATGTCTACTCTACTGATATTAAACTTCTCAACTTATCTAAACAAGCACCAGAATGGCAAATGTCTTGTTTAACTATAGTACATAGAGTTTAGGTTTACTGAATAATTTTATTTATGGAATCAGAATTCATCACTGCTGCTGATTGTTCTGGAGAACAGAAGAGGGAAATAATTATAGACCAGTACAAATGAGGATTCTGATGAGAGAAAGTTTGTTTTCTACATTTGTAATGTCACATTAATGCTAAATGATGAGAAAATTTGCCAAGATTAAACCTGTTTTGTCACCTTTTGTTCTACAGATAAGGTCTTTTCATGTCTCCAGATCAGATTTTTCCACTCAGCCCTCTTTCTGTTCTTCAGAATATTCAGCGGTCAGCACAGTTCAGTGGAAGCAGTCGCAGACACAAAGGCGGGCCGCTCTGCAGAGAAATGTGGCTTTTTACATCACTTTTTAACCCAAATCCTGCCTTCCTTTGTAGGCACATTTGAAGAATATTTTATGCTTCTGCTGGTGGCAAAAAACTTTCTTTAGGATGTGGAAAATACTTTTTGTTTCTTGCTTTGGGCGATGTTTAGTCATTTAGGATTTGACAAATAAAATCTGGCCTTGGAGGAAATTTTCAGATCAAAGCAAGATTTCCATTTTTACTCTTCCTGAATACATCAGATGTAAAAAGTCAGTTTCCAATCTGAAAATGTTTTTTTTTCTATTTTCCTCATTGATGTCTCAGCTTATGGCTGCTCTCCAGTAGTTATCAAATCCAATGACCACAGCTTTCCCTCTTCTCCTCTTCCTTCCCAGACACACTCCTTGATGTTTTTGTCTCCAATCTGTCATGAACCTCCTGTTTTGTTCTGAACTCTCTGAGTAACGGAGCGTGACTAACCTGGAGATGTTCATCAGTCTGTCAATGAGACAGCTTACTGTCATACTGAAGCTGCAGCAACAACACTGCCATTTGGCTTCTTACAAGAAAAGCCACATGGAGGCAGTAAAAAATGTCCAAAACTTTATTTTTATCCAGTAGAAATGTATCAATTCAGTTGAAGTCTGTTTTTATGTAACACCAGCCTAGAACAAATGTAATTTTATGGCACTTAAATTTAGAAAACAAGTTGAAATTATGTCAAGCATGCTATAACATCATCTATGATCACACTATCACATGTTTTTCATTTTGGTTAGTTTTAAAGTTAAACATTCAACACTGCAGTAAAAAAAAATCTTACCAAGTGCTTATAGTCTGGCTTTTGGTGCAAGTATTTTAGTACACTTGAAACATGACAAAAGTATTTCTTTCAAGAAATTTACAGCAAGATATAACAGCTTATTTTAAGTCAATTATTCCTTAATATTGATAAAAAGGTACTAATTCTTCTGGCAGATCTGGTCACTTATAATAAGACATTTTTTCCATGTTAGAATATAAGTGAAATAATTGATGGCACTCATACCTTTTCATCAATATTAAGAAATATTTAATCTTAAACAAGCTGCTATATCTTGCTGAAGTTCTTTGTAAATTAGTTCTGTCTCATTTCAAGTGTACATTTGCACAATTACTTTAAAATGCTTCTATCCCAAACCAGGCCTGAAGACACAAAGCTATTTTGCTAATGGCTAAAGACACAGGCTTTCTCCTCAGGTTTAAAGGTCTGAATTTTACACACAGCAAGTCGACACAAAGTGTAAGTACACAAAGAGACACAGTAGTTTGTCCTGTTAGTGTAAACAATGAGACTACTACTTTTTGAATGAAATAACACAAGTAGGTCCCACAATTTTCTGACATTACAGGGTCTGTTACTCCTAAACACAACATCTTGCAGGTGAATATAAATACAAATGCAGCTTAACCCTCCTGTTATGTTTGTTTCTGAGGTACAGCAATAATGTTCGTTGGTCAATTTGACCCAGAGAGTGTTAAATCATGCAATAGTGTAAGAAACAAAAAAATTTCTCCCAAACATTTTTGTATCTGATTATTAACTCCAATACTAACCATTTCAATCAATATTTGTGCAATGATGTTTTGTTGTTTTTCACAAATAAAGTATCAATGATGACAATTTACTTACTCATTTGGACATAAAAAATATAATTTCCGTTTTTTTATGTCAACTGAAAAAAACCTAGACACACAAAACAAAATAAACCAATAATTTCCTTAAAATTGATCTTTGGTAAAAATATATATATATATATTACACTTTTTTTTTCAATGGGTGATCTTTTTAATTAAACTTGAGACTCACATACTGTTTAGGGTCAAATTGACCTGCTGATTAAACTCAAGACAAATGAGTCAAGCAGAGCATATTTATCTTTTCTTCCACTTCTACTGAGTGTCCACTCAGTGTGAGTGGAGATTGTCCACGGGAACAGAAAAGATCCCCGTCAAAAGTTGTATGAACATCTGCTTTCTTGCAGTTTCCTAGGGAAGTAAAGAGAATAATGAGAAAGTGGATCCGTGTGCGTGCACGCGTGCATGTATGTGTGTGTGGTGAAATATGGTTCATAGCTGCAAGAAAACATGTAAAATTGGCCTTTTTTTAAAATCTTTTAGAATTTGACCCGAACAGTATCTTTGTATAAAGTAGACCCAGGGGTTGGTGCAAATGTGTAAAATGAATAAATTTTCAGTTTATATGTTGAGTGCATCTATTAAGACAAATAAAAAAAGTTCCATGCAAAAAAAAATACTATTTAAAAAAAAAAAAAAAATTAAACTTTAAAACGGGTCAATTTGACCCGAAACATAACAGGAGGGTTAAGTTAAATTTGTTACCCGATTAAAAACAAATCCACTTGGGAATACTCCCTGGCCAAGTCATATCACATGCAGTGGCCACAGTCAGTTGTCCTAGTTCAATCCTTCCATGTGCCACTAGTGCCACAAAATCCTTGCAAACTATCAAAGAACAGCTCTGAATTTAAGGACAAAGAGAACTAAATCGTTTTCAGATTGTTCACATTGTAAAAATCATCAGTTTCAAAATTTCCCACATAATCCAAGACATTCCTATGTGAACAAGCCAGTCTTCTTCAGCCTGGTATTAGTCTGACCTTAAGCTGTCTCTTCAGACTCTTCAGATGTTGACTGCAGAACAGATTCTATGATGGGTTCACAACATTTTCTATGAATAAAAATTAGGAGTTTTGTGTTTTTTGGTCTATGTTATGAAAGACTGCATGGTTGAGAGTCAGTGAAACTAAGAGATACATGTCATGAAGGTAATGACACAAAAATGAGATCTTGCGAAGAATATATGTTCCACTTTTTTACAGTATAAAGACTAAAATAATGTTTATTAATAAAATAGTTGGACTCATCCTCTGAGTCATAGTATAAAGGTCAATAATGTGTTTTCTATTATTTTAGAGAATGTTTCTTTTGCGTTTCTATTTTGTTAGATTTTTCTTCCTGCATGAGTTTGCATGTGACAAATATAAGACAGTGTATCATCAGAGGCAGTAATTTGATGTAACTAAGAGCAAATCCACTCTCACTAAATATGAGCTCACAAGCAATTCATCAACAGAGATATTACATATTTAGCTATTTTGTTTACAATTACAAGTGGTTCTTGTTAGATTCTCTTTTTGTGGTGGCATTAAAGTGCATATTTTTAGGCACAATTCAAAATAAAATGAGCACTTTAAAACAGGAAGAAGACTGAGGGAAGAATATATCAAATGAAGTTCTGAAACTAAATCAAAAATCCAGACCCAATATTCTTCTGTGACGATGATGATGATGATGATGATGATGATGATGATGATGATGATGATGATGATGATGAGGATGATGATGATGATGACCAGGCACTGTGAGGAAAACAATGGAAACAATCTAAATGTGAGGAAAAGTATTTGCTAAAATTATGTATTTGTACCATTGAGACAAGAAAGAAATGCTCCAACATTAAAATTGAAAGTTGGCACTAAGAAGGATAAAGATTTGGTTGACAACCAGACCTGAGATGGAAATAAAACTGATTTCATTCACAAGCAACTGCCATAAAAAGGAAGAATAAAAGTATCAGAGCACATGTGTGGTGGTTTTAGAAGTGGACTTGTGGTCTTATCAAAAGTCCGACAGAATATGTTGTAAACTGAGATATTGTGGGTTTGTTTGGATTTGTTTGAGAACACCATGTTGTGTCCTCAAACAAATGGTGTGTTTTTGCATAATATGATCAAACAGTGAGGCCCCACTAAGCTCCACCCTTAAACCTGGAGCAGGACAGGCAAGATTCAAGCAAGATATTTACACAAGAAGCATAAAATCTTAAATCTAGTAGGATAAAAGGTGGCACTCAGACATCGCTGCCAATTAGTGAATTCAGAAGTTTGAATCCCTCACATGTCCTATGTGACTTTGTGTTGCTTTGTGATGGACTGGCAACCTGTGCAGGCTGTACCCTGCCTCTTGCTGGAGAATATAAATATGAGCATGTTTGTTGGAAAACAATAAGAGCGCAGATTTGTGGGAGACCAGTTCAAAACCTCAGGGTGGAAACAAGAATTTTTTCTCTTAAATCGTGTTTGCTTAATATATGGATAAAACACTTTCTCAAAGTACTTCTGTGTAGTTATACATTTCTTTTAGTGGTCACCTGGTCACCTTCATTCCCAGTTTTGTAATCTTATAGACTGATAATAGTCCACTTGTGCCACCCGCTCCATCAGCCGGTGCAAGTTAAAGTGTTTATTGTACAAACCTTTTCATTTCAGGAGTTTATCTCTAATTTTAGAAATCAGTTTATTGTCAAATGACTGAATACTATAGTTTCCCCCAAAATAAATGGTAATAATTGTGGCAAACGATGAAAAATACAATAATATATTTCTTGTTGCTTTATACAGTTGTTATAGAATCACAGAAAAGTATAGATATATTCATAAAAATGGTCAGATTAGATTAAATAAAGTATATATTGCTGTTGGTGATCTGCATGATTTCTACCACAACAAACAAAAGTTACATTTCATTCATAATTTTAATACCATTTGGACTTCAATAGGAGCTGTTTCAATTCTAATTTATTGGAGTGTTGCCTCATTTCACAGCCTCTGAATGAAGAATGTGTCTTTCTTTTCGGATAAACCAGAAAGTTAACTGTTTGGTTATTCAATAAAACTTTATTGCGATCTCATGACCAGCAGCATCATGTCTGTTTACCTAACTCCACCACTCTGTAATGATAGGACAAGACAAGTGCGCTCAGTTTGAGTAATGTTGCTGGAGTATTCTACATTCTGATTGGTGGACTTGGGCTGGCCATGCTGGTGGCATTGGCTGAGTTCTGCTACAAGTCTCGGATCGAGTCCAGGAGGATGAAGGTGAGTCTTTAAACTACTGTATGTTGTCTGCTGACACCTGCACTACATTAATAATAAAAGACGATCATTTTCCAACAAGGACAACTCTACAGATAAACTCTCTGTAAAAATACAAGCAGAGACAATAAAAGATGGACATACAGGATTAAAATATAAATTATAAGGAAGCTGCTATTACATGAACCTCAGTTTTCAGATTGATCTTAATCTTTATATCAAGTCATTAACTACAACATAAGCTCCAGCTTCTCTTGTTATTGTTTAGGGGGACTTTTAATCGTTTTCTGTCTGAAAACTGCAGCTTAAGTGTTCCTCACCTTATGTATGTGAATTACTTTTTTCTTCTTAAAGTATTTTATGTTTGACTGGACCAATTCCCAAAGGTGGACCAAGCTGTTTGGACTTTGACAAGCTTAAAAATACTTTTTGGTCAATAATGTGTTTTCTATTATTTTAGAGAATGTTTCTTTTGCGTTTCTATTTTGTTAGATTTTTCTTCCTGCATGAGTTTGCATGTGACAAATATAAGACAGTGTATCATCAGAGGCAGTAATTTGATGTAACTAAGAGCAAATCCACTCTCACTAAATATGAGCTCACAAGCAATTCATCAACAGAGATATTACATATTTAGCTATTTTGTTTACAATTACAAGTGGTTCTTGTTAGATTCTCTTTTTGTGGTGGCATTAAAGTGCATATTTTTAGGCACAATTCAAAATAAAATGAGCACTTTAAAACAGGAAGAAAAATACTTTTGGCAAGTTGAGTTGACCAGCAAGCAACTCAACTTGCTTGCTGGTCTAGATCCTAAAATAGTTAACATCAGCATCTTGGGCAAGGATTTCTGAAACTATATCTAAACTAAAACAGATCTTAAAAAGAAGCAGTTAAATTTAAAAAGTACATTTGAGCAAAAACACTCCTTTATATGCACTGCAAAGACACAAAATCTTACCAATTAACTGACAGTTTCTAGTGCAAATATGTACTGGAACTAGTATGGTACTTTTTCATCATTATCAAAGGAATCGACTTCAAACAAGCTCCAAGACTGGTGACCTGTTTGTCCTGCCTCATGTGGATCAGAGCACAAACAATCATGAACACTGGCAACTATGGATAATTTAGAGAGATCAATTAATCTGACAGTCATCCTTTTGAACTGTGGGAGGAAGTCAGAGTACACAGAGAGAACCTAGGCCTGGAATTGAACCCAGGACCTTCTTGCTGCAAGACAACAGTGCTACCACATCACACAATCCTGAAATTTTAACAGGGTTGTCTGCACTTCTCAGCTCAATGTTTCTTATTTGGCTTTAGAAATACCTTAACTGAGCTCAAGTAGCAACAGTAAGTTAAGTCATAAAACATGTGCCTAGAACTTTAATAGCCATTTATGTCTTCAGAATAAGACTCTAGAGTATCTCCCTGCTCTCTATGCCTTTCCACTCTTAATCTGACTTTAAGTATGTTCATCCACCAAGAGATTTCATATTGTATGTTTTCACAGATAGAGCTTTATTTTTAGTTGTGAGCATCAGCTGCTGTTTTTCGGTATGTTGCCACAGGGCAGCAGCACCAAACATGACTTCCATTTCAAAGTGAATCAACTGAACTCTGCTCAGCTGCCACTCCAGCCTCCGACTCCTCATCACTGCTGCCGTCTGAGTGTGATGAAATTGCGGAGGACTCGTCACAGACTGCGTTATTTTATGCCAAGGCTTTGAAGAATGGCTCAGAAGAAACAATCAAGTCATTAGAAGCTAGTGTGACCTAAAACACTGTCTTTTACGTTGGACTTTTGTTATTCCCTTCTCATGTGTGTCTGAGCACAGAAGGACTTAAAGTGCTCTCTGAAGGCAGCGATGACACAACGTGGAAGATTTCATCAGTAAGAGCAGATGGAGGGGCTTTTAGACCAGATTTAGACAACAGTTTTATGCATAAGCAAGGAGTGCTGCACCTTTTATCAATACAGAGGATACATGTATCTTGCAAAATAATCACATTTTGTCATGCCAACCCCTCAGGGACAGCGCACAGAGCGGAGTCAATTCCTGGGACTATGAGAGGTGGTTAATTAAACCAAGATATTTGTTGTTGTTGTTTATCCGACAGTGAGAGTCATTGAAATCCAAACGTTTTGGACACAATCTCAACTTCTTACTACAATTTGAGTACTCAACACAAACTTGCCTTCTGATTTGACTATTGGTACATGAAATTGTAGGAAATGTGTTGATTGAGGCTCTAATTCAGTGATGTCTAAAGTGTGGGTTGGGATCATTTACGGCCCTCTGAATTATTTTGTGCAGCCCTCCAAACTTAAAGCTGCAGTAACTGCAACAAAAATATGTATTTTCCATATGTGTTAAAGTTGTCACAATGTTGTGACTGCAATTTGAGACAGATAATCTCTGAAAATGTCAAACTCCCTCACATTCTAATATTGCCATCTGAAGAAGTCCACCAGTAAAAACAACCAATCAGAGCCAAGGGGAGCATCTTAGGATTGACAATCACTTCCTGTGTACACTGCTAAATCTGCTAATAGCGGAAAAAAAAAACTTACCATTCCAGAAAAACTGTTTATCCACTGTTGTCAGTGATCATGCTAACCAACCTCGTGTGAACCAGAGTAGCAGAGAGCAAAGTGGGGTTGAGGGAGGTGATGTGAGTACAGGAGAGATTGACAGCGTTAAAACCCTGGGACAAGACAAAGGAGCTAAATGTGTTGCAGACATTCTGTCATATATTGCCATCGGATAATTATAATTTTAATATGTTAAGAACATATTTTTTTATAAAGGCTACATACTACAGCTTTAATTCTAGAAAGGAACAAATTTGGGCTAGAAGCACCGGTGGCTGATGCAAATGTACACTACTCCGTCGTTTAGGGTGACAATTTACTCACATAAATAAAATCTTCATGAAATAATTTTAAACCAGGTTCCTGCATTCATCTTAATTTTGGAGTTAGGGTTAGGGATAGGAATGCTCAAAAGCAAATCTCCATACACAATAAAGAAATAAAAACTCAAAAAATGTGTAAACTGTGATCTTGTCTTATACCTCACTATTGTGAAAGTACTTTTTAATGCTTTATATGCACGATTTTCCGATTTGTGAAGCACAGTGGCACAGTTGGTAGCACTGTTGCCTTGCAGACAGAAGGTCCTCAGTTCAAATCCAGGCTCAGTTTCTTTCTGCATTGAGTTTGGATGCTCTCCCTGTGCATGCTGGGTTCTTTCTGGGTACTTTGAGGGTTTTATTTAACCCTCCCACAGTCCATAAACACCACCATCATTGATTGATTTCAGTCAAGCAAATGCCTTACTGAAAAGAGACTTGTTTCTGTTTGGACTGTCAGTTTCCATCAAAATCAGCAGGGATGATTTGAATAAGAGACAGATGTCCTGTGGTACTTGGAGCACATACACCCTGGGTGTGTCAATAAAATGAAACCCTCTAGAAAAACAGAAAATTATGTTAACTGACTGACAGAAGAACTAAGCATAAGCTGCAGAAATGTAGAATGTGAACAGTTAAACTCCTGCTGCTGAGGTAAAAGCTGGAGGCAGATGTGAGAATTCTCACTGTGAGATTTAGCTTCTGTAAATGAATAAACCTGGGATTTATTTGCTCCAATCTGTGAGATGACTGGAAGCTTGATAGCAAAAAGCGAGGGCGTGCAAGCGCCTCAGAGGCTCCAGTCAGGATATTAACTCTGGATCCACATCATTAGTTTTATTGAGAGGTGACGCGCAGAGAGACATAGAGCTTCACACAGGGAAAAATGTTTAGAAAAACCTAAACACAGAAGAAAATGCCTTTAGTTTAGAAATAACCAGATTTTCATATGGGGAAAATAAATCACCAAGCCAGAGTGTGAATTGTACTGTTACAACTGGGGATCAACTTTTTTTTTCCTTTTTTTTTTTTTTTACAGAATAGAAGGTTACAAGGTTACAAGTGTTGAAAACCCCTTTGCAATGCAATCTAGTAATTCATTGGAGATGCATGTTAGCTCAAATAAAGTCGAAATGCTTGCTTTGGGAAGCAAGTTAAGACAGTGCCATGGAGTCTTAGCTCTTTCACTTTCTTTCCAAATGTTAATATTCGCTTCCCAAGATCCCTAAGAAACATTGAGTATTTTTTAGCAGTAAGTCCCAGCAATAAAGACGCTTAATGTATCCAGGGAATTGTGTGTAACAAATAGGATACGTTGGATGGTAAAACGTGACTTTATTTTGGTGGTAGGAGTTGAGTGAGGTTAGGGGTCAAGTTGGGTGGCAGGATGGAGTGTGTGTGGTTTATATGTGTGTTTTCAGGTATATGGCTCAACCTACCGCACACACAGTTGAGCCATCCCTTACAAAGCAAAGATATATTGCGGTATATTGGAAAATATAATGCAATACATATAAACAATGCATTCATACAGTTATGAGTGAAAATGAAAAATGGCTCATCTTATCCCATTCTCTCCTACCATGATCTTAGCTGGAATTCATTTTTCTTAATTTTGTTTTTGATTTTTCTCACAACTTTGCCTTACAGGAATTAATTGACGCAGCCATGATGACTACCAGCCTCAGAGGGATGGCAGGTGGAGTTGGGGGTGATGCAGTGGCAACAGGACGCGGGGGAGAGAACGGCCGCGTGGTGGCGCACGACTTCCCGAAGGCTGGAGCTCAGGGTTTACCCTGCATGAGCAAAGCAGCAGGGCGGGGACTGTCCTCCACGGGCATGTGACATAAACCCAGCTAGCTGATTGGATGCAATTCTCATGTCTTTTGAAAAGGGTTGACTGAGAGAAATAGACCTAAGTTAGCAGACAAGATGAGAAAAGTTGATCAAATAGGTAAACTGAGAAAGAATTATTTAATACAAGAAATATCAAACGGAAGTTCAGATGTAAACATGGAGAGTGTTACAAAGCAGGCAGACTAAAGGATGTTCATGTTACACTTAAATGGCCCAAATGCAGCCGAACTCTAATATACAGAGAGGACCTAAATACTCCACCTGAGCAGCAGAAAGCTCCTGAAGTCAGCTGGGCTCAACATCAACTGGAATTACTTTTTCTACAAACGCTGTCTTATACTGAACTCCTTGTCTTCTGCAATAACAGGATCTATTTTTTTTAAGCTTCATAATTGCTGAATTAGTGCACTGTTTTTTCTCGCTCTTTGATTCTTTTTTTCCCCTTCTCGTTCAGATTCAAAGGCATAGCTGTCTCAGATTCACATTAACACCACTCTTCTGGGGCTGAGATATTTGAGCATGTTTGAAATGTTTGTTTACTCTGAAACACAGACTGTGATGTAAAACCTGAAGAAAATGTTGATCTAAACAGATGGCTGTCTTGATGATAACATTGTTAAGCTGCAACACAGTTGTTAGATATTTGTACTGTGTAGTTTACTTGGATGAAGGTAAGCCAGATACAAAAATTTCTAAAGCCTGATTGTATTCATAACAAGACGTTGTTGGCCACGGTGAAATGAACGTTTGTGTTGAAAATTATACTAATGTGTAGTAATCTCATCCTGATAAGATAAAAAAACTGCAAAAAACTACAATATAAACAACACATGACATATTACACTGCATTTGTATTTCCTTTAATAGAACTAAACAGAAAGAAGCAGTGTACAGAGGGATTCACGGTCAATTCATCGACAGGAAGACCCATGTCTCCTGTGGCTGGAAAAAGTCCTTATCATCACAGTTCAACCATAATGCTTGACAGTTGTAATAATGTGAATTGAAATGTATGTTTGGTTTTCACCAAACATGATGCTGTGGATAATAGCCAAATCTATGATTTTTACTCATTTGTCCAAAGAACATTGTTGTGGAAGTTTTGTGGTTTATTGAGGTTACGTTAACACAGCAAGTGTTGATGCTCCATATTGATTTTTTGTTTATTTATTTATTTATTTATTTATTTATTTATTTATTTTTGCAGGAGTCTAATGGGGTTTCTTTTGCATGATCTACTGAACTGTACTACTGTACTACTGAATGACGCAACCACAATCAGGAAGGCCATTGCCTTCCTGTGCAATGGCCATTAGGCATTGCAGAGGCTCGCTCCCACTCAGCTGTAAAAAGCGCCTGAGTGGGAGCGAGCCTCGCCTTACAGACACAGTTTCCAAGCTTACAAGCTTCCGCCTCTCAGAGCAGCCTTCCCCGGCGACTTTCCCACTCAGATTAGCAAGCAGCAATTAGCAAACACCTGGTGGAACCACACATCTGCTGAGCTCATTGCGTCAACTGCTTTTCAGAGAAACGCTCCAATGAAGAATGTTAAAGGCTTAATAGAGGAGTAATGTGATAACTTCCTGAAGGTGGAGTGTTGGAAAGAGCATGAATGTCTTAAAGAGACAAAGGCCCAATTTCAATGCGTTAACTCACCATTTCTTTTAAGTGATATTTAAAATAAACAGCATTTTCGTAATTACTGAAGGTAACATCGTTAAAATAATTGGATTTGGTTTGCATTCACCTGCTACGTGACTAGCTGTTAAACTTGCAAATCAAAATTGCGCTTATAAAGAAAACTTTCATGCCAAAAATTTTAACTGGTTGACTCAGTGCTCTTTGGTTTTAATATTTTTCTAAGTGTTACACACTCCAATCTTCTCACTGTAGGAGTACTCTGGGAGTAGTCGTATAATCCTTCTCCAATCTTTAGCCACGAGTTACATCTTTATTGTGTTTGCTGATGTCTTTCCAATTTAACAGAGGAGTTTTAGTGAATTTAATGCACATTTGGCTGCTAAACTGAAGCAATAATGATGGACCTACTGCATCAGCAATTTGGCTAAAATGCTAAATATTGTGACAAAGAAAAATCAGATTTCCTCTTTTTGGTTATTTTACAATAAGGAGAAAAAATGATTTCTCATATATAAAACCTTCAGGTTGAATAAAGGCTTGCCAATTTTTTCTTTCTTTTGACTGATGAGACCGTGTCTTACCTTTACATTGTTGCAGTTAAAAGATTCTAATTTTGCACTACTGAATAGTGTGTTGGGTTTTTTTAGTCGGGCTGCTGTCAAACAAGAACTAAGCTGATTTATGTTTTATGTTTTAGGAGATAAGACAGTTAACCAATTACATGTATATGCAATTCACTCAAGCATAGAATGCAGAGCATTGAGACAGGCACCAGTAAAAATGAATGTCTTCTGTTTTAGTGCTGGATTTTAGTCATCAAAATGGTGAACAGATCACAAGTGAGATATTTTTAAACAAACAGAAAAGCAAAAAAAAATTAATTATTTAATCACGTTAAAATTGGATCATTACTTTTTTGAAGTACATGTTGTGAGGTTTATAATCAATTAGAATAAATTTTAAGACAAAGGTTATTACAGGATTGATTGGAATGTAGTAAAATGAAAATAAATCATGTATCAGAATTTATATGACTAACCTTTAACTTATCACAACATAATGTTTTCAGAAAGGGCCTGGCTGTTTCGGGGTGGGATGGGGGTGTATGAAGTTCTCCAGAATTTACCCACAAACTTATCATTGCAGCAGTATTAGTATTTTACTTCACTTTTAGATTGGAAGGTCAGAAATAAAATAATTACATTTATTTTCCTTGAATGATAGATAACCTGGGCTTCTCTGCATAATCTTCTTATTTATGAGTTAACATATTTTAATTTTGCCAATGTAATAAAAATGTTATCATCTGACTTTTTTGTGTTTTTAATTTTTCTTATATGATAATTAATTAATGGGGCTGCACAGTGGCGCAGTTGGTAGAGCTGTTGCCTTGCAGCAAGAAGGTCCTGGGTTCGATTCCCGGCCGGGGATCTTTCTGCATGGAGTTTGCATGTTCTCCCTGTGCATGCGTGGGTTCTCTCCGGGTTCTCCGGCTTCCTCCCACAGTCCAAAAACATGACTGTCAGGTTAATTGGTTTCTATAAATTCTCCCTAGGTGTGAGTGTGTGTGTGCATGGTTGTTTGTCTAGTATGTCTTTGTGTTGCCCTGCGACAGACTGGCGACCTGTCCAGGGTGTACCCCGCCTCTCGCCCGGGACGCAGCTGGAGATAGGCACCAGCAACCCTCCCGACCCCATTTAGGGAAGAAGGGTGTAAAGAAAATGGATGGATGGATGGATGATAATTAATGTTCATAGCTGGATGCTTCCACGACTCAAGTTTCCAATGTTTTACTTCATGTAGAATTTAACACGGTGTCTTCTTGTTCAGTTTTGGCTTGAAGACTTTTAAGTAAACCTGCCTCTCATGACCCAAAGGACCTAGATGGCTCACATCTGATAATTAACTCTAAGATGACTTAGGATTACCAGTACCTTATAGACCAATGTAAGTCAATGAAGGAGTCGGACTCACAGATTTTTACAGGAATTTAATCTGCAAAGAATAAAAGCATGGTAGAAGTTTTGTGAGTCATTTTACCAGCAAACCCTTAACTCTGAGATGTTAGTAAATAGGCAGTAGGGTTTTGTTATATGTCTGGATTTAAAAACATGTTCACTTTAAATGCAGACTTATGTCTGGAATTCACTGCAGACTAAATCTATTTGGCAGCAAAAAACTATTTTTCTTGTTGAGTGATTTTAAACACTGCTGGATCAACTTCAGTTGTGAAATTGATGTCATTGTTAGTAAACTTAAAGAGAAATCAGAGGCTTTTTCAATCGATCCTCGTCTACTAGAAAGTTTTAAATTGAAGATGTTTTGTCAGCAGATTTGTACTTCTCAACCGGTGTCCATGCCCATTGACTTTTATCTTTTCATCTTTTAATTTATTTCTTTGTCCTATCATCTCTGTCAATCCTCTTAATTTTCAGTTTCCTGAACATGCACTGTCTTCCCTCTCCTCTGGCCTTCCTCTCATGATTTTTATCATTGCGTCTTTGATTCTCTCTTTTTGCTATTCTCCAAACTCTTAGGATCTTTCGTTAAATGATTTGCGGTCCTTATGGGGACATGGCATCTTGCAGCACCTCATTACTTTCCCAGCTGCAAGGGGGACCCAAGACAGATGGAGCAGACAATTATTCCCCAGAAGGGCCCTGATTAAGAGTTTGTAGCCCATTACCGCTCGCCTCTTCAAAACTTCTGATAAAACATATTACAGGAGCTATAGGCTGCAGGGGCTAGGCGATGCTTGTCTCAGTTCAGACAAAAGTTTGAAGTCAGTGAATATGCTCCAGAGAAGACAAAGTTCTTGTTAGACTGTAATTACATTGTCTAAATCAAACCACGTAAAAATTTTAAAAGAAATAATTTTTATTTGTTCATTACTGATTTTTAATTTTTTAGTCTGAAGCAGAGTCACACACTTTTTAACTGAACAAATAATCCCCAATAATGTAATTAATGTATACTACCTTACCACAGATTATGCCTTTAAACTGTTATTTAAAGGCATAACAATTAAAATTTAAAATCAATTTTAATAGTGGACTATTATTAATTATTTTGCTTGTTTAGCTACAAGATGAACTAGGAAGGTCAACTTTCAGTTTGAAAAGTGAATGGAGAAATCAAGAGCTCTGTCTGGATTCTCAGTACAAAGTGGAGCCTTCAAGTACTTCACGTGAAAAGCCAAGTGAAAGCCAAATTTATTTATGCAGCATGTTTCAGCAATAAGGCAGTTCAAATTGCTTTACATCATAAAAACATCAGTCACAATTATGAAACAAGCAATAAACATTACATTTTGACAAATATCATCATCAAAATTATCAAGCAAATGCACATTAAAATATGTTGATCAAGGTTCCACTTATTACTTAATAAATGGCAGGTCTAAACCAGTGGGGGTTTAGTCTTGATTTAAAGAAACTCAGTGTTTCAGCTGTTTTTGTTTTTTTCTTATGAAAGTTTGTTCCAGATTAGAGGAGCAAAAAAGCTAAATTCTGCTTCTTCATCTTTGGTCCTGGTTCTGGGGATGCAAAACCTGAACTAGTTCTGGTTACACCTCTGTGTTAGATTTTTTCCATTCAGTACATTAATGTCCAATGATATTAAAAATGCAACAAATCTGGACCACAACCAACAGCTCATAACCAGACCTGATGTAATAGGAGTTTTATTTTTGATAGGATTAATTTAATAAACTATATAAATAGAGATCATTATACTAAGGACTGTGAGAATATATGTCTGTTTGTTTCCAGAACGTGTGCCTTTTAGTAATGTCCGCAGGACATTACTAAAAGCATGCCAAAGTGGACGGAGAGGCCAGTCACTCCTGGAGGGCTGGCCTGACAGAGAAACACCCAAAGGCTAACGGTCGAAGTTTGTGACCCAGAGAAACTGCGCATAAGACTTCACATGAAGATAGGACATTGCATTGTATAGAAAAGATAGATAAATGTGTGGGTTTGTTGTTTGCCCCTCCCCTAATTAGCAGCTGCTAATCTATGTAAACAGGGTTCTCAAATTACAATAAAAGGAGGAGAAGAAAGAGGGGACATCAGAACTGGTCCGGAGACAGAGAACTCTGTCCATGGGCAGAGTTCTCCATTCTGTTGTAAGAAATTTAACCGTCTCTCTGTGTTCATATTTTTGTCCAGCGAGAATGCCAGGTTATAGAACTGACAATTTTATCCTACAAACCCTGCACTTTAACTCACTAAATATGATTTAACCTCTGACTAAGTCAGTCAACTGTTATGACAAATCTGGACAAGCTTGTGTTAATAGCTTTTTGTGATTTGTCTTCACTATGTTGGCAGGAGAGAGATCCTCAAAGCAGGTCTGTCTAGTCTTGTAATTAACAAAAACATCCATCCATCCATTTTCTATTCACCCTTTGTCCCTAATGGGGTCGGGAGGGTTGCTGGTGCCTATCTCCAGCTACGTTCCGGGCGAGAGGCGGGGTACACTCTGGACAGGTCGCCAGTCTGTCGCAGTAACAAAAACATGACCATGTTATTGTTAATTACACAAGAAAATGTTACTGTTTGACAGAACTGATAAATGTAAATCCAGTAAAAACAAGTGACTGATTTGTAACACTCACGATGTGTTCACAGTTTATAAAACAGACAATAAGACCAGTGCCAAGTTCGGCTACGGGAGTAGAGAAATATGTAATATTAATAAGGTGAATCTATGAGAGGGAGACCAGGTTTATTGACCGAGTTTAAAATCAATCACTGATTATTGCTTATTTGCTGTGATGTATTTGTGAACAAAACCAATTCAAACACAAAGATTACACCATATTGTAGCCATGGTAAAAACTATCAAGATGATTCTTTAAACTGTACCTTTTTTTCCCTCAGCTGAATGCATTGAATAAAATGCAATATCAATGTCATTCTCTATAAATGATGCTACAGGTTTAGATCTATGGTCTGTGTTACAATTAAACCATTTCTAGGGGCCCCTGAGTGTCTGGAGGACCCTGGATATCTGGAGACCCCTGAATGCCCCCTACCAGCAGCTACTGAGGTTTCTTTGCCTTGATATCCCAGTCTTATAATTCTAGGTCTTAGAGGTGCTAACATCAAACTATTATATAGAGTTAACCCCTTTGAGCTGTTTGGATCTATAAATCAGTCTGCAGACAGGTTGTTCTAGAGCGGCGGTTTTCAAAGTGTGAGGCGCGCCTCCCCTGGGGGGCGCCAGAGCACTTCAGGGGAGGCGCGGTGCGAGGGAAAAAATAAACCGGAAAAGCTATCTGCTTGCTGTCTACTGATGTGAGAGAAACGTCTTTTACGCACACGATCAACTCTGTGGATTTAGGAAAAAGTTGGTACTGTGGGGTGCGCGTGTGGAGCGGGGATCAGTGGAAATGTTTCCCTCCTTAGATGATGTTTTGGCCAGTGATGTCAGTAACGTTACTGACGTCAGACCACTTTTTTCAGTAATGAGTAATCTAACGCGTTGCTATTTCAAATCCAGTAGTCAGACTACAGTTACTTATCAAAATCATTTTTGCGTTACTGCGTTACTATCTTCTTTTGTAATTTAATCGTATTTCCTCTACTCGTCTTGTCGAGTGACCGACGTCTCTATGCAACAGAAATGTAAACAATGGAGGGAGATGCGCATTTTGTCGGTGGAAAAACTGGAACTATTTTGAGTTTCTGTCGACAAGTCCGATTATTATAAGCGGCTTTGGGCTTCATTTTTTTAAAGTCGCTTGAAAATTTAACGAGTTGCTGGTTGCGCCTTTTTGGGCTCGTTTTTGAACGTGAAGTTACTCATTTGGGCTTGGAAATAAACAGAGACTCATAATAAATCCCAGAATTTGTCCGTCATTAACGTAGTCTTACTCCGTCTCTCCCTGTTCATCATTTCCCGGATGATCCGTCCCGCTGTGTCTTTGTTAATGTCAAGTTAATATATTACCTCTGAATGACGTCAAGCTTCACGTTGCGCTCCAGAAAACTGCAAACATCGAGACCAATATGAACAGCGCAATAAACGTGAAAACAGCCACGAATAAACGTGTCCGGAGTTGGCAATAATTATAATGTCAACTTAACGCCACTATAATTATTAATATTACTGTAAGTGTCACAAATATGTGCAACCATCTGAGCTGTGGAGCTGCAGGAGGAGCTCTGTGCGCTGCGACATCAAACTCAGGGCCATAACGCAGAATCTGGAGGCTGGGGGGAGGGGGGGTTTTAAAATCCTACTTAGAGTTTTCCAGACAACAGTAGACCACACAAATTACTCACGTTTTTTGTACAATCTCCTCTTCAGTTCAACCTTATCAGTGGAGACACATTGTTGATGTTACCATTATAAAATAGCTGATAATTAAGTATTGACAAAGCTCAATGTGATTTTCACAGGAGGTGGAGCGTTGTTGTCAGCAGCTGCTGAAAGTAACTAAAAGCTTACTTTTAATGTAACTTAGTTACTTGCAAGTCAAGTAGTCAGTAATCTAACTAAGTTACTTTTTCAAGGAGTAATCAGTAGTCCGATTAAAGTTACTTTTTCAAAGCGCGGCAGGCATTGTGCTCCTTGGAGGGGGGCTCACCCTTTCATACTTTGAAAACCCCTGTTCTAGAGGTTAAATAGATATTATTAGAGCTTAATTAGCGAAATGGCAGCAATTTTGCTTATTTCATAACTTTATAACCAGAGACCTTCTCTCCTCTGGTCTGTTAAACAGCTGCAGTCTCAGATCAACTCAGCCCTCCAGGACTGTCAGCAGCAGAAACAGAAACTTTATACCTGTTGGGGAAAATATAGACTAGATTTGCTTTGCATGTCCCCGCATGATGGCAATTATATAGTAGGATCCAATTAGATTCTTGATTAATATGGGTTGTTGCTATGTTGTACAGAGTTTTTGTTCAACGTGCCCCTTTTTTAAATTTGAGCCCCTGCCCCTCCATAGGTCTCTGCACGGCCCTGCACAGTTATAATACTCCGAACGCAGTCAGTAAAAAAGTGTTGAAAGCTCCTCCGATGAAAATGGAAAATGTTTCCAGTTACAGGTAGACTTTTTAGTAGTCTATTTTCTCTTATCTTTCTCTTTCACAGCACAACTCTTAACTTCTTCGTTCTCTCTGCTTCTTCGCTCTCTGCTTCTTTTTCAAGCGCCAGAGAACCCGGTTGGCTGGAGCAAGTCACATGGGCTACACATCATGTGACCCTTATTTTACTCCACATTGACCGTTTTAGCTGCTGACAAAATAAAACTCTGTTTTATACAGATTTTTAACCAACTAAAATATCATAACATGAAATAAAGCATTCTTAATGTTTTTAATTCTTACTTTTTATATTTTAAATTATTTTAACACCCAAAACTTTTGTTTTTTTTCCATGTCCCCATTTACAGTCAGAATCACCAAATAACAGTTGAAAGGTGGCTTTTCAATTAAAAATAACACCATGCCCTGAAGAAAATTACTACTCCTCCTTTTCCTCTCCTATCTGCCTGTGCGAGCAAATGTCTCTGCTTAAGGGCCAGGCATTTAAGAAGGCTTATGGAAACATTACACCCTCTCAATCTGAAATCTATGTCAGCTTCCAGTAGCTCCCCTCACAGTCTGCCTGCCGGGAAATAATGGTAACACTCCAATCAAAGCAAATCCTGGCCCCCTGCGGCTTTTAAATGGGAGGATTTTCCTCTATAAGTGGAGGTGAATGGGCCTCCTCCTACCTTTCATTAACTGATGGTGTGGAGTCGCACCAGACTGATAAAAATGTTCCTGCAATGTGAAGAGAGATTAATGTTAACTTCGTTTGGGTTGGAACAGAAACAAAAAAGGCAATTCTATTAAAAGTTACCCTGAAACAAAAACCTAAAAAATGTACTCAATCTTAAAAAATAGGAATTTATTGCATCTTATTTTATTCCAAAATTTGTGTGGATGGCAGGGAAATATACTGATATAAAATCAGTTGTAATCAGTCTTGTATTGGCTCAGATACAGTGAAAAAATAACTTGAAGGAGTAGAAAATCAAGCAGAAAGGACAGCTGGAGAAACTGGTTAGGGGGAAATTTTTAATAATGCAGTCTGTGGATGTCAGCAGACATTTTAAAGCCAATTCGTGCAACGTTTATGTCCATACATCAACCTGACATAAATCTTGCCTCATGATTTCAGTGCATTGATTAAGTTGGAATGGTGAGGAAATGTAGCCAATAAATGGCAATTCTGAGTAAGCTTCTAATGTCAAACTAGAAAATTCCTGAAGAAATTTAACTGGGGCCTGCCAAAGTGTGCCCGTCGGTTTGGACCCAACATTCTGATGCTAAAAATTAGCATCAATGCTAAAGAAAGCTGCAATGTAATCAATAGCATGTGGAGAATCACAAGAATGTTAAGTAAGCTAGACATGCAACATTCAGTCAGAGGCGGAGCTAGAGGGGGGGCCGGGGGGGCCAGTGCCCCCCCAGCCATCTGATTGGCCCCCCCAGCGGCCCCCCCAAATGATCGACATGTCACGACACCCAGTCATTCCTTCACAGTAGGTAGCACTATGTACCACAATGGGTTGTGACACTTGTGACTGTTGTGACTGCTCAAAAGCAGCAGGGGGCGATATGCACCATTTACGTTTATTGTGATACACCATTTGGACACAACAGAGTTGACCCAACAGAAGAAGAGAAGGAGAACCGCGAAGAGACGATAGAGAAATATTGTACAGCTAAGAGGAATACAGTCGATTTGACTCCAAGACGGATAATCTGACTTCAAAGGTAAGTTTTACAATGGTTTACTACTACCAATAAAAAAACCCCGTTAAAAACATTTTGTGCTCAGCCAGGAAATAGTTTCTGGTAGTTGAGTTACTACTATAAGTTGCGAGCATCAAGCTAACAATGCTACAGCTATAGACATACGTAGACGCCGACTTAGCGAGCGAGTCGGCCAGTTCCTATGATACGTCACGTCTGCCAGTCAGACTCGTAATGCACGCAGAAGCAAAAAGTATTGTAAGGACGCTGACGTGTTTCAGTGTGTTTACCACTCACGTCTGCCTGAACAATGTCGGGAGGATAAATACGGAAGTAAAAAAAGTATCCAACGTGGTGCATGTGTTATCAGACAGAATGGATCACGACATTCCTGATTATATGACCTGCCAAAATCCTCTGGTCTGTAATGCTCTTTCTTTCTAACAGCGATTTCTTATTAGCTCTCGCATTAAATAAAACTATACAGAATGAAAAATGTTAGCTATACTAAGAAAATAAAAATCAGAGTAGTTACTTCTGGCCAATATAATTACATGGGAAATATTTATTGGCTCAGAAGCTGTCGTTTAATACAAAGTCAAGAAATTCTGTTCATAAAATTGTGTTCTTTCTTTCTTACCTGTGAAAGGTAATGCTAATGGAGCCAGCTTGTACTATAAAATGAGTGAAAAAACTCCACACAAGTTCCCCACTGACATTTGCTATTTTTACTAATTCTTTTCTAAACATTTTCTATGAAACGGCAACACTTTGTTAGAGGTTCCGTTTCCCCTAGGAAAGGGCATGAACTTGTGACAATTTAATCTGTTACTCTTTTTGCTTTATTATGTTTTCCATGAAATGTTTAATTTATTTAAATTCTTATGTGTTTAGCTTTGTCATTTTCTTTTATGTTTTCTTTTATCTTATCGCTGATGTTTAGCACTTTATTTCAGCTCTGGCTGCTGTTAAAGTGCTTTATAAATAAAGTCGATAATGATCATGAACAAAAACAGGTTAGTCGGTCCAGTAGCTGAGAAGTTTGAATGCTGAACATACAGCCACAGTCTGTTTCCCTGACCTACACACTGGAAGTGGGGATCTATTAACACTAAGTAATAGGAAGTGATACTTGGCATAACATGACTGGCTTGTTTTTTTTCCTAGGGTCAGTTGAGAATGAAAAGACAGGGAGGCAGGATAGACAGCTTCTTTATAAAAAGAAGCAAATCAGGCACAGATCAAACAGGGTTCAGCTCTGACATCAGCAGTCCTGGTAGCTCATGTCCTGAGAACAGTCACGAGAAAGAAAGTCTGGCAAACACCAATCCACCATCACCAGGTCAGAGTATCTACAGAAACAGTCAAAAACCTGCCACGGTATAGGTTATTTTTACTTGCTGGCTTCTGCTAATGTGTTTCTTTAATTGTTGGTTCAATTATGTTAATGTACTGTTTTTACAACGTAGTTCCATCAAAGGAGGAGTCTGAAAACACAGAAAGCTCTGCGCCTGACCAGGATGATGATGAGCCAGAAGGGGCAATTGCAGGAGATACCACTGATCTCTTCTCAGCAGTGTCCAGCACTCCTTTTGCTTTTCCAAAAGGACCCAGTGGTAATTTTACTTACACTAAGACCTGCTTAGTAGCTGCACAATTTACATGACATAATGATCATGTAAATTATGTGTACATAACCATTGTGTTTGTATTCCAGATATTTCAAAGTCAAAAGAACAGGGCCCTGTTCAGCCAAGTTTGACAAACTTCCCCAGAACTCAGCATGGAACAAGAAAGAGAACTTTTCACAGCTCCTGGTACAAAGACTATTCTTGGTGATGCCAGGCTAAGTCACATTGGAACACTTAGCATAGAGTCAAGGAGGGCACGGGGCCTCAACATGGATGACTTTGTAACATATTTTGCTTCATCTCACAACAACCGAAGGATTTTACTTTTATGAGTGATGAAGAAGTCTTGTGTTTCTCGTCATGATTTGGGTCTTCACCGACTGGTACTTGTACCAATGATAGTTTAGGAGTCAGTACATTTGGTCATAGCTGCATTAAGTTCGAAAATAAAATGCACATGTAGCATCTATTAAATAACAGTTTCCATAACATACAACCTTCTTTTTGAGATATTGTAATTGTGAACTGTGTGACACTGCATTCTCATTGTAAGTCTTGTCTTGTTACAATGGTGTCATTTAGAGGTTAATGTCCACTTATGCTTTGTGTGGCATGCATTGATAATAAACTGCAAATTACATGAGCAAATCTCATTTCATGAGTCTTTATTTATATATAGTATGTGAATGAAAGTACTTTTACTGTATTGTCATTGTCATAGTCAGTGGACCCCTTACAGATAGCCCTGGCCCCCCATTGGCCCCCCCAGAAATAAAAGTCTAGCTCCGCCACTGCATTCAGTATGATAAAGTATGTAATAAATTGAGACCGTTTCGCTAATACACAGAACAAAGTAAGTGTATTAGCTAATAAAATGAGCAAATATGCTAATGTAAGCATAAATACTTTCAGTAGCATGTGGGGTATCATTAGAATGTTTACTGTCATTTACACTGTAAAAAGTAATAAGTTCACTTTACTTAAAAAAAGTTAGGAAACCGATTGCCTCAAAATCTTCAAGTAAAGTAGCTAATTCATTTTAAGGTGTTATTGCTAAAAATAACTATGTTTAGACCACTCAGATAAAGGCAGTAAACCTGAGTGCCGTTAACTCAAAATCATTAATTGGGTTAACTGTAAAATATTCATTCAGACAACTCATGCAATGGCAGTAAACTTGAGTGCCGTTAACTCAAAATCATTAGTAAAGTTGACTATAAAATGTCAATTATGACTACTTCAAATTGTGAGTTATGTCAATTAAGCAGTACTCATAAAAAATAAGTTATACTTACACGTTTAAGAGTTCACATTACTTGCAAAATATCAGGAAACCAATTGCCTTGATATGTTCAAGTAAGATGAACCAAAAGTGTTAAGTTATTGGAACGAAGAGCCAACAGACAACAGTTTGAATGGAAAAAAATGTTTAATAATTAAACAAGTTTACCTTAAATACAAGGTTCTCAAGTGTGGTTACATACACACTAACCTGGAAACAAAGTTTTCCACAGACTTTTTTAAGGAAAAAAATGACATGACTTTTTTTCTAGGGTAGCCTTCAATCTAATATTGAATCCTTCAAATGGCCCTCAGTCTTTAAAACTTTGAGAATCCCTGCTTAAATGTCTTTGTTGACTGGTGTGAAACAAAAACTCAATTCTCAATACTAGAGCCCAACATTTATCATAACATTGATAAAGTAAATAGTGAAGTAGGGAAGTGAAGTAATGTTTCTCCTCATTAACATAAAACCATTTAGTAGTCTGCAAATGCAATGATGCTCTCTCCAACAAAAAAAAAGAATCAAACAAGAAATAAAATCACTTTTCCAATAATGGTAAAGGTATCAACGTTGATCCATAATGTCACATCACATTCACTCATTGCATCAGAAGATTTTTGAGTGATTGTATTTTTGGTTTTAGGGATTTATGTCCAAGTGACAGAAGCACCCTTTGGATGAAGTCAAAGGTGTACTTCAGTTGTTGAGGGTACTCCAAATTCAGAAAATAAATAAGTCCAAAGAGCAAGCACATGGCATGTGGAAGATTTCCAAGATCATTCATGACAAGACGTCCTTCCAAAATGATGGCAGTACTTGAAGACTGGAGGTGCAGTGAGTCAGTGGAGGCCTGCCTGTCCTCAGGAATGATAGTCAGGATCCCAATGGGGGTGTGAGACACGTCTGGGTCTTCGCAGTCCTAACAACAATAGAAGCAACACCACAATTACATATCAACATAACACTTCTTTAGGGTGACCAGACGTCCTCTTTTTCCCGGACATGTCCTACTTTTCAGACCTAAAAAAATGTCCGGGGGGAATTTAAAAATCGTTAGGGATTTTGGTCAACTGCCTCAAAACACATTACATAGCTTACAGTGCATTGTGATTACATTGCCACTCCGTTCCACTACTTCATTCCAGGTTTCTTTGTATGGCAAAGAAATCGGTAGCACATGTACACACGATTTCTTGTGCTACCGCTGGTTCTACCGAGTTTTTTGCTGGTTATGCAGATGCGTTTTGCTCACTCATAACTCCAAGTTCGGGTTACTTGCTGCTGATGAGTTTGATTACTTGCCTCAGTAGAAAGTTGTGTCAAGAAAATCCGAGATCATCCCACTTCCCCATGCTGGAGATTTTAGTTTAACAGTAACAATAAATAAAGTTATCTTTAAAATGAATTACTCAAGTGAAATCTAGACCCAACATTAGACTTAAGTGTCAATAAAATCAATCTGGTTGTGTGTGTTGTTTTGTCTCCTTCAAACTTTGCTTTAATTCTACTTTTTTCTATTTAATCATAAGAAATCATAGTCAAGACAGAGAGAGTCATGAAACAGGAAGAGCAGGTTTCCTGGAAAAAGAGGAAGTAAGTTTCCAGCCTGCAGATTTATAAAAATAGTTCAGACTATTACTTATCTCAAAGCATGAAAGTTTTAAAGAAAGAAATCTAAACATTGTGAGTAATTGGATAAGATTCAAAGTAAAATACTTATATTAATATTGGTTTGCTTGTAATAATACTTACACTTACACTTGCATTAGTGGGAACTCTTACAAGTAAAACAAGTAACTGTAACTGATATCAAATAATAAGAATCATGAATTATTATTGGTTTCTTTACAGAAAACATTTGTAATAACTCACATTAAGATTATAATAAGAGTAATTGATAAATTATGGTTATCATAACATTATAAATGAATGATAAATCAGAGAAGTAAAAGAAGTTATAAATGTGATTTTTACTCTGAACTTGAAATGGTGTAAAAGGTGTAACTGCAATTAAACATCACTGATGTGTTGGAGGTAGATAGTAGGTGAAAGGTTAAGGGGAAAAGGAGAACTAACAGGAGAGCAGAGATGGTCAACGCCTTATTTGGAAACAGGTTGTTAAGCAACCTGAGACATTAGTACAGACATCAGGACACAATGTCTTTAAGACAGTGATGGATATGAGATCATCTGTCCAAGCAGTCAGCCAATGAAATAAGCACAGCAACAGTGCTAGCCAATGCAAATGAACCAAAAGGGTGGATGAACCCTATAAAAGGTGGGTGCAAAAGAGGAAACTTTGGTTGGATCCTCCAGGCAGCTTCGAGTCAAGATCGAGATGGACAAAGAACTCTGCAGCTGAAGAAGAGCCGGGGCCACAGAGCCGAAGACTGTCCTGATCATGGGGACCAACCCGTCTGCCCCGCAACATGTGGCTTCAAATTGCACTTCTCTCATCAGCTGGGTTCAGACCCCAAAGACGAAGATGAAGACCAAGGTAAAGACAAAGACAAAGACAAAGAACAAAGACAAAGAAGAAGAACTGATGCCTTCCTTTCTGCCAGCACCCAAGTCCTGTGTGACTTCACCATCCATGAGGAGAAGAAAGCTCATCAGACCTACACAGATCCCTGCCTTCGTCGACCAACATCCTCCTCCTGCTGCAACACCTCCTTCATCATCAGGCCAGGTCTGGGGTTCGAAAAGCCAAACTCCGTCTGTCTCTCTCAAAGGTTCTCTTTTTAGTTCTCAGTGTCAGTATTAGGGAAAGATAGACGAGATGATTGATTTTTCTTATTTGATTATTTCTGCTACTGAATTAAGCTGTACTGACCCTTGCAAAATTGCCTTACTAATAAAATATTTAGCATAAAGAAAATCTAAAAGATGTTGTGGACATTCGATTAATGAGTCACCTTAAAGTTCTTTGATGGTTGTAAAATAGCTATGATGTTCGATTCTGGAGAGGAAGAGGTGGAAAATGTTTATTGGTTCCTGATAGCCCAAATTTAAAACATCATCCTTGGGACCCAGTCACTAAAACCTACCTGGTTCAGTAACAAGAGCAAATTGTAATAAAAGAGAACGAGCGACCGTTAACAGGTGTGCTCTGTGAAACTAGTTGGCTGCAGGCTGCTCAGTCTGGCTAATTCACAGGGGGAAGAAGGGTGGGACACCTGGATGGAGGTCGTCAGAAACCAGGCGAATCGTTTCTTGATGCCAGCTTAAACAGAGTTTACTTCAGTTCTGGACAGGGTAAATCTCAGCAGATTTAGGAAACTCGATTAACCCGTTAGATGGAGAGCTGGTACCACATCTCCCCTCTCAGAAGAGGAAGTAGAGAGTGAGTGAGTAGAGAGAGAAGGAGGAGGGGGGGATGTGGCGCAATAACAGTTGTCTTTGCTAAGTTTAAGTTAGTATAGTCAACAGACTAAGCTGGAATGAGTTCAGGTCACTTTTCTTTTTGAGTAAGCTTTACTTTTACATTTTACAGTGTACTTACTCCATTAAGTATACTAAACATGGCTAATAAGTCTGAAAAATAGGTAATAGCTTATTTAAGCTAAAAGGCTAATCTGAGAGAAACAGATAATGCAGAATGATATCATTGCACCGCCGGGGCATATTGAGGCTTTTATTTTGAAATTTGCAGTAAGCTTCATATTAAATGCCCACACTAATCCAATGTGTAAGAGTGCTTTGGATAAACCAGTCACATAAAGCCGAAAAGAGCAATTACATGTTGTAAAAATTGCCAAGGCTTTTATTTAGAAATTTTTGTTAAGCTTCATTTGAAAGGGTCAAAGTCATCCCATGTGTAACAGTCATTGGATTAAATCAGTCATATGAAGCTCAAAAAAGCAATTACCTGATGTAAAAATTTTCAAGGGCTTTTATTTTGAAATTTTCAGTAAGCTTCATTTCAAAGGGCCAAACTCATCCCATGTGTAACAGTGACTGAGTTAAATGAGTTATATACAGCCCATAGTAGGAAGTAGTTCTAAAGGCCAGCTCAGTCCTCTGTTTTAACTGAACTACTAGTTAGAACTACAGTGATGCGTATTTGTAGTCCTAAACAGTTCTCCCTGCTCTGGGTTCCGTTGCTATGGTAAATAATCCTCTCTGCCAGCTGTGAGTGAGACATCCAGGGGGAGACAATTCTCTGTTTGAGCCATCCAGTTTGACTAAAAAAAGCATTGCAAACAACTCTTTCCTGTTCGGGAACCGTAATACATATTCGAAAACCGTTTGAAGCGTATGAGAGGGCTATTTGTCATCTCCGATAGTCCTGCGATTCATATCTCTACCTCACTCACAGTATTAACAGCGATGAGATAAAAAAGGTGTGTGCCAAGGTCTGAAATTTTTCAGAAATACATGGAAGTGAATCAGTGAGATCTGTCAGATACCCTGGCGCATGACTTTGCTCTGAAGCACCTGGAGAGAAAACCGTAAGCGCTAGATAATTTTTGAAAACATTTGACCGGAGCAGGCATGTGTATCAATGTCATGACCGAGTTTCATACCAATCATGCAATATTTGTGAGCGTGAGGGCGAGTTAAAAAATGATTTGGGGTCAAAATGTCACTCTGACTCTCACTCTAGCGGAGCAGCATTTACACTGTGATTTTTCCAAAAATCAAAAACTTTGGGTCGCTTAGAAAGAAGTTGTGGACAAACCATAATTCATATCGATGTGCAGTCTTCTCTTTAAAAAAGATCACGGACGTATCTACAAAATGAAGTTTGAATGGCGTTCCTACATGAAGTTATGACGACACAGAAAATCCTCAAAAATAGGGTATTTTCAGGATTTAGTGGTTGCCTCATCCCCTTGATGACCAGAGTTGCACCTGGTGAGCTCATTAGTGATTTTGGGGTCGTTTTTTGCTTTTTACGTCGCCATGGTAACTCCAAATCCCACCAAAAATAATAGCACCCCTCCCGGGGTCGAGCCGCACGTTTTGATACCACTTTTGTGGGTGGGCTCGCAGCGGTACGAGCCCACGAGAAGTTAAGAATAAAGAGGCGTTCTATTGGGTGTAGATTAATAGGTGCCTGCCATGCAATGCATGGAGGCAGTGACTGACTGATCTCCTTATGCATTGCTATGGGGCAGGCCCCAACTAGAAAATTCCTGAAGAAATTTAATTGGGCCTGCCAAAGTGTGTTTGGACCCAGCATTCTGATGCTAAAAATTAGCATCAATGCTAAGCTAAGTTCAAAAATTCCAAAGAAGTATGTGGAGAATCACAAGAATATTGACTAACATGGACTGCACCATTCAGCATGATAAACTAAATGAATCAGCTAAAATTTGCCAAAATGCTAATGTTATGCTGTCAGTAGCATGTGGGGCATCACTAGCATGTTGTCTGTACCTGACTTACACCATTCAGTATACTAAACATGGCTAATAAGTAAGAAAAATAGCTAATAGCTTATTCAAGATAAAATGCTAATGCTAATGAACTGCCTTGCGCAGTTCATTAGCAGTTCATTGACCTGAGAGAGGTCAGTGCAGCGGTGCACTGACCTGGAGGGTATATTTAGGCTTTTATTTTGAAAAAAAATGTAAGCTTAATAATAAATGCCCACACTAATCCAATGTGTAAGAGTGGTTTAGATAAACCAGTCACATAAAGCCTAAAAGAGCAATTACATAATGTAAAAATTATTGGGTGTAGAACAATAGGTGCCTGCCATGCAATGCATGGAGGCAGTGCTCTCCTTATGCATTGCTATGGGCAGGCCCCAATAAACCTTAAGCAATAGCAAACAAGGAGAAGGTGAAGGAAATCTCAACAGCATACATCTTGGAAAGAAGAAAAGAGGCGCCACAGTAGTTAGTGGTGTAGTTTGTGCACCCATTAAATAAATTATGTCATGTAGATGAAGAAGTTACATTATTTCTAACATTAACATGAGATCTGCTGCTTGTTGTATAGAGCCAATCTCATAATTCACAAATGCACAAATCAAGATTCACAAATGCACAAGATTCACAAACGCAGAGAATGAGATTCACATTTGTATTTTTGAGGCACACACAAAGATCTCTTGATTTCCAAGCTGCTTTCTGGCCTGTGAGTTACACTGCATTTGTATTTGAATTTTGAGACTCCCGTGAAGTCTTAATCCACATATATATATATATATATATATATATATATATATATATATATATATACATATATATATATATATATATATATATATATATATATATATATATATATATATATATATATATATATTGCATGATTATTATTATTATTATTATTATTATTATTATTATTATTATTATTATTATTATTATTATTATTATCATTATTATTATTAGTAGTAGTAGTAATGACCTGGGGGTCTTTCAGAATGGAGTTTGCATGTTCTCTCTGTGCATTGTGGGTTCTTTCCAGCTTCCTCCCACAGTCCAAAAACATGACTGTCAGGTCTCTCTAAATTTTCCCTAGGTGTGAGTCTGTGTGTATGTGTGCAAAGTATTATTATTATTATTATTCAATTCTAAATAATTTATGTAACTGCACCCCAAGCAAAGAAATGTAAATATATATATATATATTTTCTGTCTGCAAATCTTTTTTATTGATTTATTCAGTAAGTTCAAGTAACAATCATAACCAAATGTGCTTGCTTTTGTACAGTGCGGGTTGTTTCAGAAAGACAGAAGACTTGACGATGTGGAGCACCTACGTTTTCACTGGCCTTTTCTGATCACACAAGAGGTATAAGTGAGTTCTCTGCCATATCATGTTTCTCCAGTTCTCTAATAAAAGACCTTTATCCTCCACAGATGGCTTAATTTTCTGCTAAAGATTAGCAGTAGAAAATGCATTCTTACTGCCAATAAATACTTTCTTTTCTTTCCTGTGAATTTAAAGAGGTTTTTCAAGATGTGTCCATTTTAAAAGTAAGACCACTGTGTATGCATACATTTGTGTAATTACACAAATGGAATAACTGTGGTAATAATTATTATAAAACAAAAGTTTAAAAAGATGCTAAATATTTTTGTGAAAGAATTTATTTGTGACATTGAAATAGTTCGAGTTTAGCCTTAGTAAAATCATTTAACTAAAAAACGTAGTGCTTAAAGAAATTATGAATGTCCCAGCCCGGGGTCTTTCTGAGTCGAGTTTGCATGTTCTATTTTATTGGAAACATATGATGATGGAAACTGGAAACTGATTGGCCTGGCCCTCGCAAATCAAACCTGAGCGCCTGAAATCAAAGCTGGGTAAAAGAAAAACTGCTCATGAAGATGGAAAAAGATGGTATGGTAAGATGGTATGGAAAAAGAAGAGCAATCTGAAACAACTGTATTGAAGAATGCTTTGAAGTCAAAGAGAAAAATAGAAATAGGCTGGCTGCTTTATGATGAAGAATCTATTTTAAACAAGTAAGAGCAAGAAGAGGTGTTGGTACAAGAAGGGTCGATGTCTCAAAGGATGCTAAAAAAAGTGAGATAATCCAGATGGCTATTGGCCTTTTCTTTCCAAATGGAAGTAATAGAGAAGGATCCATAGCAGATTTTGAAATAGATGCTGTCTCCCTGATCCATGTAGTTGTTGCTCAATAAAAGAGGCCACTTTTGCAACATCTGTCTTATTTTTTCTATGCACTTCTCCAGCGTCTGGAAACTTAATTTAATATTATGGCTATATAAACCAGAGCAATCAGGCTGCATAGACACTACGAAAAAGGTGCCTGCTTTTACAACTGTATTAACTTTTATGCTTATAAGGTAACAATAATTGCGCATGTTTACTAAACCTGCCTAATACACCATGCAGACATCTTATAAGATAGACTGGGATCAAAAAACTGATGTGCACTGTAATATTTAGAAAAGAGTACTGTAAAATGGTTTCAGTTGTCAAAAATGAGCAATTTTCCACATAGTCTGATCAGAGCTGACATCATGATGTCAGCTCTGATCATGTCAGCTCTCTTCATTTTCAAGGATTAGACAGTCATAAACGTCACATGAAGACATGAGAAGATGGACTTTATGAATAAAGTACAGAGAATTAAAAGTCAAAAGCTGTCATAAATTCCCAGCCCGGGGTCTTTCTGCATGGAGTTTGCATGTTGTCCCTGTGCATGCGTGGGTTCTCTCCGGGTTCTCCGGCTTCCTCACACAGTCCAAAAACATGACTGTCAGGTTAATTGGTTTCTCTAAATTCTCCCTAGGTGTGAGTGTGTGTGTGCATGGTTGTTTATCTTGTGTGTCTTTGTGTTGCCCTGCGACAGACTGGCGACCTGTCCAGGGTGTACCCCGCCTCTCGCCCGGGACGCTGCTGGAGATAGACACCAGCAACCCTCCCGACCCCATTAGGGAAGAAGGGTATACAGATAATGGATGGATGGATGGAAGCTGTCATAAAACAGATGTTAAGGTTGTCAGATTTAGTACAAAAATTTGACTTTCTTTGTTTGTGTTGCCATGGCAGCCTGCTTAACCTCTCAAATAGGATTATGTAGGTTTAAAAATGACCGTGGACATAACACATACAAGGCAAGCTATTTGACTGTCAGAATATTAACAAAAACCAATCAAAGTGTGCAGGAAGTAATTACAGCAATGGGTTGCTAAGTCCTTATCGCCAACAGAAGCAGATAGAAATGTGATTAATATTATTTTCATCATTTAGCTCCAGACATTATTAATGTGTGATGGAAGAGGATCAAGATCAGACTCAGTGTTGACGTTTCCTCTCATACCAGCTTGCTTGAGCTTTAAAACAAGACAATTATTTCTGTGATATTGTAGGCCAAAAACACAACATGTAAAATATAGCATACGATTATTTATTAGTGGTTTTCATCCATACTTTGCCTGCAATTTATCAGAGAAGTTTAGGTTCAGTTTAGGTATATTATATAAAATATAAATGTGGGGGTGTGCAGATAAAAGGTACATAGAGAAAAAGCAAGGCAGCAGTTTGTCTCATTGACGTGTTTTTAACAGTTTCTGTTATGACAAATGTCAGTTTGTGACATTGTATGAAACAACCATCATCATCAGAGTGTTACAGCTCACCACATGCCTTCATGCAAATCTGATAACTTCTGGCTGAGCCTAAGAGCTGGAAAACATTTCCAACATCTGCAGTCAACCAGGTGCCGACACAGAGCTTCCGAGTGAGTCCTGCTGAATATTCAGGTCACCATCCAGTGAGGAGGTGAATTCAGCTAAAACACATTTCCTCTTTATTGAATTTCTGAATACTAATGAGCACAGGGGAGATAAAGGCAGGTTAAAGCAGGCAAGTGGGAGATTCGCAGCTCTCACTTATCTGCAGTATGTATAATGCTTCAGCAGCTTAAACATCTGTATGTGTCTATGTCTGATGTTTTATACATGCACTGTGATTCTTACTAATTTTAATGCTCACACACATCCCCTCCGGCAAAATATTGGATTCGCAGTATAACAGCGACACAGTGTGGACATTTAAGGAACTGCCAGAAGCACTAAACTTTCACAAATTACCTAAGTGACGTTTGAGCATTTTAAATGCTCCTTCATGAATAAAATATCACAACCGATGCTTGATATAATATTCTTTAAACTATTCCATCATAGTTCTGACTGGACATTTGTTCTCATCTGATCAAAACACATTTTTCTCACGTTGACTGTGTCCCTTTCATGGCTTGTACTCTACTTTCTTTGTACCTTTCTCATAAAGTTAAATGTTGTTTTACAACCTGAAGCAAGTATGGAGGCCTTTAAAGGAAAACAGTTAATATACTGAGAATTAACTGACTTGAAAAGGGAATTAGCTGCCTTGTATCTTATTTAGGAAATCAAAGTGGGCTGAAAGGTTATGCATATGTTGTTTCCTCTCCACTTCACAATCAAACATTTTGTCTCAGTCAAAGTCAAAGTTCTAATAAAACAGATTTAAAGTTTGGAATTGTGATGTGACAAAGTTCATGCACTGAAAAAAGAAAACAGGTGATCCAACTTAAAAACACTGAGTTAATTTGTTACAAGTTTTAATTTAATTTAATTTAATTAATTTAATTCAGTTTATCCAAGTATATTAAGTTTAATTTGCCATGTTAAACAAACATAAATAAATCAAGTTTGACAAACTTAATTTATTAAACTCAATTTTTTTAAGACGGTGCTCTATTCCCTTTTTTTTCTGTGGAGTATAAAATTTTGCAAGTAACTGCATTTGATCAACTGAATCTTATGCATTACAAAAAAATTTTATTGAACTCTTTAATTGAATCTGATTTGGAATCATATTATTGTACTGGGGGAAATTACCTTATGTGAGACTTCCAAACGAGATCAACCTAAATATTCTCTGAATAGTTCATTAGCAGCTTTGAGCATACTTTGGATAAGCCTTGAATTATTTCTTTGAGTTTCAACTGGGTAAGAATAAATTACTGCTTTTCAGGATGAGAACTGGATATGAACCATGCTATAGGCTGTCACTTTAAATCCCTTCTTAGGGTTTAACTTGAGAGTGAAGGTGCTAAAGTGACGGAGGATCATCTAGACAGAGCCTGCAGGTGGTTTCCTGTCTGACAGTCTGCCTCTGGATAATCCATGCTACAGGATAATTAGTCCTCAGAGTTTTCTGTCTGAACACCAACAGCAGCAGAGGGTTTTCCCACAGCAGGACTTGAAGTGATCTGTGCTGCTCAGAGAAGTATATGATGTCAGATACAAATCAGACAACTTTAAGTCAGTCTGCCTTATTGAAGCTAAAAATAAAGATGTTCAAACTCCTCATGACCCAATGTTTTATTTCTTCAACCTTCTATCAAAAAATCTTGTTTTAGAAATGAAAGGACAGTTTCAGGCTTAAAGGTTTTACCTGTTGCTAAAATAAAACACAATTTAATCCTCAGGGAGTCTTAAAATGAGAAAACATTCTCAATTTTAGGAAGGAATACAATTGTAAAATTTTTGACAATTGTGATGAAGATATTGGTTATAGCTGTACGTTGCTAACTGTAGAGACTTTGTATTTTGCTTTGAGCAGAGCAGATTAATGAATTCATTTTCGAACACTCAGGTTCAAATCTTAGAGGATTCCTGTAAGAGATGAACCAGAAAACTGAGGTTGTTTCTGTAACTTCATCACTTATTAAATTGAGTGTTGTGTAATTTTTCTTTATCATTTTTTATCAGGAATTTGGCTAGATAAGCAATTTGAATGTTACAGTTTCTTGGAATATCCAATTAATATTACCTGATGCTCATATCGACCAGCAACTGCTGTGATAGTTATTGTGCTCTGCATTTCATGAATTAAAAGTTTTTTATGTGAATCATTCACAAAAATTTTACTATTTCAATTGTTCCTCTAAGCTTCACAAACTGAAATGTGTTCAGCAGCAAACACTCACTTTCAGCATCTTGACCTACCCACATTTACAAGGTCAAACTCACCCTGAGTTTTGTCTGCTTCTTTACTCCAGACTTCAGCTCATGTAGTATTACTTCCACATTAGGACAAATTGATCAAACATTTAATTATCAGTAATGTGTTTCTTCATGCCACAGTGATGACAGCAACACAAAGGGGGATGACAGTTGATCAACCTGATAAGGCCCAGCTGTGACAACAGCACACTTTTAAATAAGTAAATAGACTAAAACCCACTCTTGACAATTTTAACAAGTAAAAATGTCAGAGGTGCTAAATTGGATTGTATTTAAAAGCTTCACTTGTTTATGGATTTTTTTAAAATGTATTGTATCTTTTTTAAGATGTAATCTTTCATGTAAAGAATAATTCTGTCAACTGAAAGTCAAAGGTCAAAATAAATAGGCATTTCTCCCTGCCCTGATGCCATGGATGTAGAACTTTAGATAAAGCTAAACTACAAAAATGTGTAAAAAAAAATATATATACCGTATATAAGTTTTCATTAAATAAGCTTCATTTAAATCAATCGCTAATTGTCTTGATATAAAGTCTTCTGAGTTGTTTCAGTAAGAGAATCTGCACAAAGGTGAGGTGTCGAGTCTTATTTTGAAAACCAACAAGCTTCCTTAACTGACAGGATCATTTGACAAGCAAAGTGAAATGGAGGATTATTTTTGGAAGAAAATGTTATATTTCTTCAAACCCTCAACTTTTGTTCCCGTTTAAATTTTCAGAAGTGGAAATAAAAAAAAACAAAAAACAATATTATGCCCTAAGGCTGAATTAACACATCAAATTAATCATGATCAATTTATTAATTACCGTAACTTCCGGACTATAGAGCGCACTTGATTATAAGCCGCACCCCCTACATTTTTAAAGGAAACACATTTTGTACATACATAAGCCGCACCGGTGTATAAGCCGCATGTGCCTACATTGAAACATGAGATATTTACAAAGAAAGACAGTACACAGAAAGTGTTTTTAAAGTTTTAATAATATGCTCTAGCCTTTCTTTCTGAACAGCAGCAATATAGCAAAACAACACTAACAGGGCTGGTTTAAATAACATACGTTAAAAGTCACGGAAAACCATCATCCTCTTCCTCCTGTGCACTGAAACCATGGAAGTCTTCTTCCTCAGTGTCTGTTTCCTTCTTTATCGGCCAGCTCGATTGCTTTTAACTTGAAAGCTGCATCATATGCATTTCTTCTTGCATTCTCCATGATGAGGGTCTGTTCAAGCTAATTTTATTCATGCATAAAGCACGATGTTACATTAGTCTTCCTCTACAGATATATTCCAGCTGTCTCACACTCACCTTTTCTGCTCCAGCGCCCCTACTGGCCGTTAGAAAAAATTCATAAATAAGCCGCATCGTTGTATAAGCCGCAGGGTCGAAAGCATGAAACAAAAGTCGTGGCGTATAGTCCGGAAATTACGGTAATTTAATTTATTAACCAACTAATTTAGTAATCCAGTTAACTGGAGTACATACATTCAAAGAAAGGTAATTTTGCTGAAAGAACAGTCAAAACTGAAAAAAGAAAATACATTGCATTTTATTTTAGGCAGAAGATATACATGTTAAAATGTAATTGAGTTGTTCATTTGCATATTTTAATGTATTTAGTATTGTATAAAAGCACAAAATAGTTAAATAAAAAATCTGTAAAATGTACACTTTTTTGCTGACAAATAAATTGTTACAAAAAATTTTATAAGATCAATCACTTTAATTCTTAGTTGCAGACCTAATGTCTATGTTCTTCCCCATAGAAGCAGTTGTCAACAAGGGCTCTCATCGATACTGAATCTCAAACAAGTGGAACAATGACTCAGAAGAAAATGTTGCTTGACCCATTTCTAACCTCATTTGTGAGATATCTGTTTTAATTAGTACCTCAATTGTCATTTTACCACATAAAATAAAACACTCAACTTTAGCTGAAAGAAACTAGTTTCAGTTACCAAACACTTCAAGCAGAAGCTGAAATGTCTTCCATCTCAGTTTTTTTTGAAGAGATTTCAAAAAACAGCAGCCCAGTAGAGAAAGCAGACCCAAACTTAAGGCACTACAGCAAGGTAGAAAAGGTCAACTAGTACTGTACCGTTAAATACCATCATGCGAAATTGGAGGGACTTATAGCATAAACTAAGATGTCAGCAAAAGTTTGAAAAAAATGCAGGAAATATCAAGTAACAGTGCAGAGACTTTTGGAATTCACTTTTTCAGCTGATTATGAAGACTCTGGGTCCTTCCTCTCTAATAGGAGGCAGCCCTTCTATCACTACATTGTCCATCAGTCCATATTTATCCTCCTTTTTATTCCTTCCTCCTCTTCCATTGGCTGTGACTTCGTCTGTAAGTCCCTCCCTCTCCATTGGTTGAGAAAGCTGATTGGTCAGCTGCTTCAATGTAATCTGTATTAAATCAAATGTCAGATTCCTGTATGAGGTTGAATCGTCGTATCTTTATTAGCAAAAAATAAGAAGAAAAGCTTTCGTTGATCTGAGGAGGGATGTTAGGGGGAAAGGAATGCCCACCTGCAGCTCCCTGAACAGGTGCAGCAAGGCCACGCCCACCACAATGACCAGGAACGAGCCCAGCGTGGTGACCACATCCACGGCAGACATGCTGCTCCACTCCTGGAAGAGGATGATGGAGGTGGAAAGGACCACAGAGGTGAAGAGGACGTAGTAGATAGGATACACCAGTAGGGTGCTGAAGGTGTCCAGAGACTTGTTAAGGTAGTTCACCTGCACAGATACAAAGGTGACTTCAGACTCATCAATGGGTCTCCCAGCCACATGACAAACACAATTTTTTAGGTTTGTGTGTGGGGTCTTGTGTTCTCTCCATGTATGATGGGGCCTTTCTGTCCCAAAGCTGTTTTAGAAATTGTTAAGGTTAGTATGAAATGAAAATGTCTGTCAGAGGAAGTTTCATACTGGCCACTCATAATTGACCACTTATAACAGTCTATAGTCTACTTAAGGTGCATCAAAACCAGTCCTGTTTAGTCCGCTTCAATCCAACTCTAGTTAGTTCCTCTAGAAAGTGAAATTCCCTTACAAAAAAATCCCATGAAAATCACATGTGACTTTCACATGTGATCACATGTGGTTCACACAAATTTCACATGTGAATGATGTGAATCACATGTGAAAGCACATGAATACGTGTGATTTTGGAATGTTTCGTGGTAAAATCACATGTGAAACATATGATTTTTTGGTGTGATTTTCACATGTGAAAATCACATGTGATCACATGTGGAAATGTGTGATTCACATGTGATTTTACCACGGGACATTCCAAAATCACACGTATTCATGTGCTTTCACATGTGATTCACATCATTCACATGTGAAATTTGTGTGAACCACATGTGATCACATGTGATTTTCATGGGATTTTTTTGTAAGAGTTTGTTTGGGGAGGTGGTGAATGTACAATCAAACTCTGATGTGGTCCAGAAAAGCAAACTCTGTGCTACCTAAAAACTTGGGTCTGGATTTGGTTGAAGCAAACCCAAGTTGATCTTGGATGCATATGTGAATGTCAAGCAAACCGGAGATCACTCCAAAAGCATGAAGCAGACAGCAGCAATGGCATTCTGGATGAATACAACTAAAGCAAGTGCAAGTGTCTATTACATACATACATTTTTAGCAAAAGCCAAGCCCATTGTTGAAGGCTGTTTGTTTGGGATATTGTGACAGACAAAAGAGAAATCCTACAACTGCTGAAATCGGGCTTCACTATTTTTATCTACACTTTGTGAAAAAGGAATTGAAGGAAGGGTTTGGATCATTTGACACAATGGATGGTCACCAGCTGAACCAAGTGTATCGGACTAGCAGGTGTGAAAACACTCTTAACCTATTCTGAGAAAAGATACTTTTGTGAGCCAGTAAATTACATGTACCAGGAGGACATTGTCCAAAGTTATTTTGATTGATCATTAAGATCAGAACCAAAATAAAAACAAATGATCTTAACATATTCATGATTATTCAATTTAATAACCAGATATATGGTTTAGGGCTGCACTGTGGGACAGTTGGTAGCAACAAGGTTCTGGGTTTGATTCCTGTCCCGGGGTCTTTCTGCATGGAGTTTGCATGTTCTTCCTGTGCATGGTGGGTTCTCTCCGGGCACTCCGGCTTCCTCCCACAGTCCAAAAACATGAATGTGGGAGGTTAATTGGTCTCTCTAAAATCTCCCTAGGTGTGAGTGTGTGTGTGTGCATGGTTGTTTGTCCTGTTTGTCTCTGTGTTGCCCTGACAATCTGTCCAGAGTATACCCCGCCTCTCGCCCGTAACGTTAGCTGGAGATAGGCACCAGCACCTCCCGACCCCACTAAGGACAAAGGTGTAAGAAAATGGATGGATGGATGGATGGATATATGTTAAATATATGGATAAATACTGCATTATGCATTACCAATGTATATGGTACCAAGATACCAAATCCTTTCCATCCTGTAACCAGTGCCAATTTTTATGAGCCCAGCTTACCTGTGTTACTGTTGAAACAATGAGAGTGAGGAGCAGGATCCACGTAAGAGGGTGGCTGAGCACAGAGGTGTCATAAACCACTGAGCAGAGGGAAAAAAAAACAAGGGTTCACAGCAGTGGTTCTGTGTAATTCAGCTAAAGAAAAACTTTAGCTGAACTGAAAATGTTTTTAACCTTTAAGAATGTTGAGTAAAAAGAAGCATGTTGCCGTTTGCGGCATCTCACCGGTGTTGATGGCTATGGCGAGGCCCTTCACCGACGATACAGTGAAAGCTCCCAGCAACGAGCAGATGCCGATGTAGATCAGGATGTTGGAACGACCGGACCGCGGACAGAAATACAAAACCAGAACCGCACACAGAACCAACACCGCCACAACATAGACCAGGAAACCTGGCAAAGGCAAGCAGAGTGGCAAACACAGATAAACAAAATCTCAAAGAATTTCTTGTTTTGTCCAAATGAAGCTTGCATATAAACCAACTTTGAGTAAGTTACAAAATAATAATAATAATAAAAAAGAAACAGGGTGTCAAACTAATTTTTTTGGGTAACATCATAAACATAATCACAGAGTCAGTTGTGGTAGATTGATTTTGATGAATCGACCTATTGAACTTAAAATATTATACCTTTATTATATTATATCTCTGTTTTCAAAGAGTAATTCATAAAATGCAATCATTTTAAAGATTCATGCTAGTTGGCTGTATATGAATAAAAACAGATTTGATTGATAAAATTATATTTAAGAATGCAATGTTATATTTCTGATATCATGTAGCATGTCATAGCATGTCTGGATGAATTGTTGAACTATCCTCTCACCTGGCTCCAGCAGCTTATTGGTCATATCCTGTATTGATGTGACTTCTCTTTCTTGTGGGGCATGAATGACCAACAGAATGCTCCCGAGTACACACAGCAGACAACCAAACTTCCCTACCACATTCAACTGCTCCCCCAGCAGGTGGGAGGAGAGAACCGCACTTAAAAACACAGACCAGAACGACATCACTAAAAACATATCAACATGTCCTCAGAAGACGGCAGCTGTGGGGAAATGTGCAGCTACCTGATGAGGACACTGAGCGCTCCTAGGGGAGTCACCAGTGTGGCTGGCGTGAACATGTAGGCAGCAAAATTACACACCTCTCCGGCTCCCACTACAGAGACAGCACACACACAAACACGCACACAGGACAGATGATCACCAGTCAACGTTTACATTACAGAAACAACCAAAATTCTATGTTTTTTTCCCCTTTTGTATTTTGTAGGTCATCCCCTCATTAGCTGTTGAGAATGTCAACTCGCTGTTCAAAAATGTGTTTGAAATTCGGTGAATTAAATTAAAGATATTGTTAAGAACAACTAGAATTTGAATTTTTGGCATATCATTTACTAGCAGTAATGGATAAAAATGAAAATGTAATAAATAGGTGTACTAATTTAAGCGCCAACTATAGGCAACCCGCTACAGAAAATCTGTGCATATTTATCATGTTTTGGTTGCTTAACACTTATTGCACTTGAGTTTTAAAACCCTGAAGAACGCCAAGTATTGTAATTTCTGGATTACATCTACTGCCTATTTTTCTTTTTAGACACACTTTAAACACTGCAGTGTGGCTAAATATACAGGTTTTACCAACAGATTTGCTGCGTGATGAAGAGAACAGCAGAAGATGAAGAGCAAATTTGTCTAAAGACGAAGAGACACTGAGAGCGACAACAAAATTTGTTATAAGAAAATCTTGGAAGATTGTTCAATTCCAACTCTCAAGACAACAAATTTTGTGGTGTTAGTGTAAAAGAGAAAGATGAAGATAAGGATCAATCCCTCTTCCTGGTAGGCAGCAATGAAAAGGAACTGTCTGGAAAAATATAAGCATTTCATTAAATGTTAAAACACATATTTGTGTAAATATCACATAATTTTCTACTTCTTATGGAAAAGTGGGGCCTGAATACAGTATGTAATTTTTTTACTTTGTTAGTGGATGTGACATATATTCAGGTGGGCTCAATATTCCTGAAATTGTGGTAGTGTAAATTATTTATTTTGATTTTGGAAATGCAGAAATGAGTCTGAAATAAATTTATTAACAGTAACAGTTTCCTGTCTAGGAAATCCTGTCTGGGGAAATGTTAAACAAATATTCTTGTTCCAGAACTACAAACTGATAACAATCCTGTTTTAACAGAGCTAATCAAATTTATTATCCAATCAGTTATTCAGCAGCACATGTCAGCAACTTTCTCTATTGCATCTATTAGAACCTTTTTGCATTTTGGTTTAGTTTTATCTCATGCATGATTCCATTTCTAAAGTTCTACTGATAGCCAGTTTCCAAACTAAACTATTAAAGGGTAAATTATCTTTTTCCCTTCTCCCCTTGCTTAAGATGCACAGTAAACAACCATTCTTGGGGGGTTTGGTTCAATCACGTAGAGGTTACAACTGTAAAAGTTTCTACAGTGAAGTTCTTACTGGTCAATAGGCCTCCCCACCAAAGCCAGTCTTTAAGGTAGCCATATCCTCCATCACCTGCAGAAACGCAAACAGAGGGAGATTTTGTGTTGGTAATGCCATCCTGATTCATAGCATACACTGCATCGAAGTAGTATTTTGTATCCTGGCTATTTTCATATTTTGTCACATTATAGCCACAAATCTCAATTTTATTTTATGGGATTTTATGGGATAGTCCAAACATGGTGTATAAGTGAAGTGGGAGAAAAATCAAACTTACTTTTTTCAAATAAAGAAAAACTAAAAGAGTGCACTTTACTTTCAACATGTAATTTTACAGACTGTGCAGTCATGAGTAACATGTAAAAGCTTTCACTGGCTTTTTTACCATAGAGAAAACATATCACCTGGTTAATTAGTCAAGGTATCTGCTCCAGCAGCCAACCAACAGCATCAGACAGTTTAATAGTTTAATGAATTTAATGTATAGTCTTAAAACTACAATACATTAATAAGAATGATTTTTACTATTGAGTTTACACATCATGAAATATAAAAATATTTATATAAATCTCAATTGGAAGCATTATGCCAGCTAACTGACAAAGTGTGCAGTAACAGGTAGGAATAGACAGTACTGCATTGCTGCATACATACAGAGAAAACATCAGCCATTCCAATGCTTTCTCCTAAGATGAAAGTTTAAGTCTACATGTTATCTAACAAAAATGTCCCATCAACAGAAAGGAGAAATAAAATGGATAGTTTGATACATCTTACTACTAATAACCATCCTATAACAAGTCTGCAAGTTTAACTGAAAACAAGTGCAACAGTCTTGTGCAACAGTTCCATTTATGCATGTGTGAGAGTTTAATGTACAAAATGTTGTATTTGGACCAAATTGGATCATACAGCAAAAAGTGAAACAATTTTTTAGGTTAGTGGCTAATGCTACGGCTAAGATGTGAATGTAATATAACATTAAGTTGCAGTTGGGGTCAAGGATGTACTTGTTGTTACAATTAAAGGTGGTAATGGGCACAAACTAAGTTACAAACATAAATAAAAATAATCGCGAGGTTATTTTAAGAATCATTGAATTATCCAATGAATGGTGTCACAAAAAGCAGTCACCCTACTTGATAACAACTGATGGGAGAAGTGACTGAACAGAACAAAACAGGTCTTCCAAATCGCTCTTACTTCCATGTTGGAAAACAATTTGGGCTGAACCTTCAGGTCTGTATAAGCAGTCACTTTGTCATTTATTTTAACCTGTTTCTAAATAAATCACCTTTTCTTAGTCATGTTTTTTCTTTCTATTCTGAACTTCTCACCTCATTGTCTCTTCAGATAAAAGTAATACAGCTCATCTGTTTGGAACCACATTTGTTGCTTCAATGGTGCAAGATCACTGACTAAACATGGATCAAATGTCAACATCTGCCTCTGCTCACCTGCTCTGGTGTGTCCATTGCTGGCCAATCGGATGAGAGCTTTCTTCTTGAGGATGACACTTCCACCAATCAGGAAGGATGAAAGCAATGCAAGAGTTAATCCCAGCCACATGTTGTAGGAACTGTAAGTTCGCATACCTGGAGACAATAGGTAAGACTGTGTGTTTAACAGGGTGTGTATTCTTTTATGAATATAAAAGCACCTGCACTGTAAGAAATGAACTTAGGGGGTTATCAAATTAACAAAAGAATATCATGTACTTTTAACTAAATAATTTCATGTTTCAAACAAAAACGTGATACAATCATGTTGGATAAACAAGAAATTCAACAACTTCACGTTTATGAAATTTAATCATGTTGAGATAACACGATTCATTATAGTCAGACTGATCTTGTGCTGAAGCCGAGTGAGATCACAGGATACCACGCAAGTTCACGCGAGACAATCGTTTGGAACGTGATTCAATTTAGTGAGATTCATTTTCCTCCGAAGAGGGTCTAGCGAGAGCAGGGGATCACGAGAGATTATGCGACATAACTGTTTTGCGCCTGGGAAGACTTCAAAGCGGTTCTAGTTACACATTAAACTATGGATATTTGTTTTTCTCTGCAGGGCACTATTGGCATTTAAGAACTGCACTGAAACAGTTTTTAAATTTCTTTCAGCATTTCAGAACTATAAAAATAGTCTTTTTAAAAAAAAAAAAACTTTTTTAAAGAAAAGTCTTTGAATTAACGTAATTAAATCATGGAAAGGATTTTCACACGATTAAATAGCTTTCTTTGAGCATGAAGCATGTTTATTGAGCCAACTTAATTTTCATGAGTTGGATCAACTTAATAAGTAATGTGAAAGTATCACTGTAACATAAGTTGGTTTCTCCAGATTAAATTGAGCCAACAGATTTGCTTTAAATTGGAATAACCATAATATATAAAGTTCAGCCACACTTAATAGAATAACCGTAATAAAATAAGTTGAACCAACTCATTTTATTTAAATTAGAATAACCATAATATATTAAGTTCAGCCAACACGTTTGATTTAGAATCAACCATAGAATAACCATAATAACGTAAGTTGAGCCAACACAATTGCTTTACATTGGAATAACCTTAATAAATTAAGTTGACCTAACACATTTGCTTTAAATAGGAGTAACAAAATTACATGGTGCTGAAATAAAGCAAAGTAATCAGGTGGAAAACCTTTCCATGATTTTTTTTTTATGTTCATCCAAAGAGGAATTTTTTTTAGTGTGCAGGAAAAGGTTTTCAGAAGGAGTGCCCATGGTAAGCGCAGTAAGCTCAGAGGGATTTAGCCAGAAATAGCTCAGTTTTGTGTAATTGATTTGTTGTGATCACAAGATTGTGGAAGGAATGTCACTGTGATTATGGTCTTTTAATGATTTGCTGTTTTTATTTCAAGATACAATGATACCAAGAACAAGAAATCCATGCAGAAGTTTGATTTATTGTGCATTTTTTCCAGTCTAAACATAAACAAGCCAGAACCAACATGCTGAAATACATTCCTGATCACCCATTGATCACACACTTCTTGAGGCCATTACTATGCTTTCAATATAATTAGATAAGCTACCGGTGGGTATTAATTCCCTCTTCATGACAGAATTAATAAAATCTTATTAAATTTTCAGTTTCTAAGCATGAACCTGGTTTTCAACAAAGGCTTTTGGGATGTTTTGTGTTAGTCTGATGTAGTCCAATACCAGTTTTATTCTAAAATACTTTGAATGTCCAAACACCCACTTGTGTCCAGGTGTTATAATGTATTATGCACCAGTAAAGGATCCACAAATCATGATGAGATCATTATTTGGATGGTGGCTCTAAGGTAAAAAGATTTACCTACTGTAACCTTGATGAATATTAAGTTTCAAGAGGATTTACCAAGAAAGAAGTATCAACAACATTCTGCTACTGTAATTCTGAAGTATTTTCCAGAATTAACAGTGACTCCTTTATTTAAATTAATCTGAACTTCTAGTTCCTTTCAGTCACCAGATATGATTTTTAAAAAGTTTATCTAAATGACCTGTTTTGCTTCATCAGCTTTCAGAAAAAAGTTTCGAGGGAGGTTGCAGAATAATGTTTCCATTTCTGAATTTAAATTGAATACATTGGGTCTTGTTGTTGTGTCAGAAAACTCTAGTTTCACACTGTGGTTTCCATTGTGATTAGTTACTTAAATGTGGCAAACAATTTTGTAAAGCTATGAATTCAATGACTTCAGAATCAATGCACAAATCCATCACTAAAAGCAGAAGCTGACAACACTGATTGTAAAGAAATAATCATCTGTTCTCACCACAATTTTTCCATGGTAAGGCCTAGCACTCTGAACAAGCAGCTTTTTTTCAAGAAAACATGCAATTTATGCAATTTATTGTAGTTATTTTCCATGTGAGGGAAATGTACTTAACAAATATCTACTTGACAACTGTCAAGTCAATAGTCTTAACCGTGAGTCTGTGGACCATAACGTCCATTCTTACTATACACTGAAAAAAATACCTCTTTGGATGAACATAAAAAAATCATGGAAAGGTTTTCCACCTGATTACTTTGCTTTATTTCAGCACCATGTAATTCCGTTACTCCTATTTAAAGCAACTTAATTTATTAAGGTTATTCCAATTTAAATCAAATGAGTTGGCTCAACTTATGTTATTATGGTTATTCTATGGTTGATTCTAAATCCAACGTGTTGGCTGAATTTAATATATTATGGTTATTCTAATTTAAATGAGTTGGCTCAACTTATTTTATTACAGCTATTCTATTAAGTGTTGGCTGAACTTCACATATTATGGTTATTCCAATTTAAAGCAAATATGTTGGCTCAACATAATTTATTAAGGTTGATTCAACTCATTTACTATAGAAAGGCCCAATGTACGGTAATTTAAAAGAGCCAGCCCAACTAATTTACAATGCTTTGGACCAAATAATTTACTTGACTAAGATTAATGGCAATTTAGTTAAAACCAACTTTTTTTTCTTCTCCGAAGAGTTTTTCCAGCTCTAGTGGCTTGTTTTTTTTTTTTTGTTTTTTTTTTGAGACAGAAGGCAGACAGGGTGAGGACATGGCAAAGGTTGCCAGGACCGGGAGTCGAACCAGCGACATCTGCGTTGAGGACTAAGGCCTCCAAATGTGCAGTGTGCTAAACCCCTGTGCCACCACAGCACGCTGGAGAAACCATCTTATGTTACAGTGATACCTTCACACTAAGTTGATCCAACTCATGAAAATTAAGTCAGCTCAACAAACATGCCCTGCAGAGAAAAACAAATATCTATAGTTTAATGTGTAACTAAAACCTCTTTGAAGTCTTCCCAGGTGAAAAACAGCTATGTCTCTCGTGATCCCTTGATCTCGCTAGACCCTCTTTGGATTGAAATGAATCTGACTAAATTGAATCATGTTGTCTCAACTTGAATACGTTATTCAAGTTGAAACAAAAACGATTGTCTCGCATGAACACGTGTGACATCCCGTGATCTCACTCGGCTTCAGCACTATATCAGTCTGACTATAATGAGTCATGTTATCTCAACATGATTAAATTTCATAAACGTGAAGTTGTTGAATTTTTGTTTATCCAACATGATTGTATCACATTTTTGTTTGAAACATGAAATTATTTAGTTAAAAGTACATGATATTCTTTTATTAATCTGATAACCCCTTAAGTTCATTTTTTACAGTGCAGAGTTAACAAAGTGAATTTTAAATTTAAAAATAATTTTAAAAGGTTTATCGTCTACGGTAATTATAGTGATAATTACCAAGCCCAGCAAAAATAAGCATTTTTTGAGTTTAATTATTGGAGCAAAACAAAAGGTCTTCAATCATATAATTTACTGATATAAACATCTTGATTTCTACAAAGCAGAATTAATGTCAGAACTCTTAAGACAGAAATGAAGTTTTGTATTAAAAGTATTTCTTTTGTGTCTAAGCTGCTAACCTCTCTCAAAGTAATTTTCAAATCAACTCACACTTTAATTACACATTAGTATTACCTACAAGTTACACATTCAGATGTTCTGTATTGTATCTTTCCACAATTCCAAACCTGATTTGGCTTCACTCTCAAATCAACTTCAGCTTTATCATGAAACAGATGAAGTTTTCCTATCAAACTTAATCTTTCCTTTAAGTATTAGCTCCTGTCTTTAAGTTAATTCCATTGGATCACCTTAGGAAATCCTGGGTATATTGGGTCTGCTTCGCAAAACTCTGAAAATCCTACTAATTTAGTTGAAAGATATTTCTGACAATGCATTGCTTTCATTTGATGTGCAGTTGAGCTGCACTACAAGCAAAACAAAGCTTTCACAGTGCCGTCCTAATAACGCAGTACTCAGGTGGCACAAGAATGCATCACATTTCCAGGACAAAACTGAGGAGGGAACAGAGGCAAACATGACAGCAAAGCAAAAATAAGGCAAGTTTACACAAGAAGAGAAGCTGTAATTTCTTAGCTGATAGAAGCATGTTGGTGATGGACTACCTGTTTGTTGACTGTTGTTCAGGTGTGTGAGGATCAGAGTTTGATCTGTGGTGACCAAACACACAGCTGTCTGGGATCCACACCATAGTGTCAGCACAGACCCTGCAAAGACATGAAGCATTCGCTGAAAATCTGAAGCTCTGTAGGAAATTTCCGATTTTACTAGAATTCAAGGTGATTTTTTGTTATGAATGGATCATATCTTTATTTCAATCTGGAGAGACTCAGACGGAGATAAATAACAGCGATTAAAAAGGTTTATTGACAAACATAAATTTAAAGTTCTTTGGCGCTCAGGCCCCGGCTGTGGATATCGAGCTGTGAATTGCAATAAGCTCGGATGAGCATTGCTGATGTAGGTTAGGAATGTTATCCCCCCGGGACCGGACACTGGTGGTGGAGGTCAGAGAAGGATGCGAGCCTGAAGAGCCGGGCAAGTGAGAGTGGAGAAGGGGTGGAGGAGGGTTGAGCGCAGCTGGAAAGCAGAAGATGCCGTGGATGGAGGTCCTTTTCAGCTGGGCTTTGGTCGGTGATTGGACGTGACGTGGCTTGGTCCAGTGTTGATAGATCGGCGGTGATGGACGGGACGTGCCGATTGGATGATGCAGGTGGGGCAAAAGAGTTATTCAGTTAGAATTTGCACCTAGACTTCATTACTACAGAGTTAAACCATAACAGTGGCCATGACCAGAAAACCAATGTACAAATTTTCTGTAAATCATTTGTGTCATTGTCCAGAAGAGAGAAAAAAAAAAAACAATCACTGACTGTAGACCAAATGTTTGCCAAAAATTTATGAAAAGCATCTCTGTCCTTCCTCAGAAATCTGACTCCAACTTATTACTTATATCCAGGATTTTGTTCTTTATCATTCGTATCCCATGACTATATAAGAGGATTAGAACATAGATGGATTAGTAAGAAAATAACCTTTTGGATTTTGTGTGTATCCTTCATGTCAAACCAGATCAGAACTCATAATATTGAAGACAGACCTCAGTCAATCCAATACTGGAACTGGCCTTTGACCGTGAAATGTAATTGCTTCCAGTTGTTATAAACTTGAATTTTACATGTTAATGTAATATGTATCTAGTTGAACAGAGTCTCAATGCAGTAAGTGCTCACACTGGAAACAAATTACATTGCCTAAGATGCTGAAGGTCACAGAGGGTTAAAAACACAAATGAGCAGGAAAGGAAAGAAGAAAAAAAATGAAGAAATCATCAATACAACCATCCTAAGATTTTTATATTATTTACAATTCAGCTGCTATCAAATATGGTAAAATCAACAGGACAGAAATAAAGAAGCCATATATTTTACTTAAGAGGACTGTTGTCCAGCAGGTCTAATCTTTAAATCTAAATTCTGAAGAGTTGATCTAGTAGTCCCAAGTGTAAAATGTCACATTGCACTGAAAGATACCTCTTTGGATGAACATAAAAAAATCATGGAAAGGTTTTCCACCTGATTACTTTGCTTTATTTCAGCACCATGTAATTCTGTTACTCCTATTTAAAGCAAATGTGTTAGGTCAACTTAATTCATTAAGGTTATTCTGTCATGTTGGGTTTGAATATTAGCCCAAATGCAGAACACAACCACAGGAGAAGTGAAATCAGTTTTAAATGATTTATTAAAGATCATACAAAAAATCAAAGAGAGAGAGTCGGGGTGGTCTGGTCCAGGGGAATAAACAGTAATGGCAGCAACGGTTCACTGGGAGGAAAAAAGCAGGGTGGTAAGTTCAAGGGCCGTGGGAGAACGGAAAACTCTCAGGGGAAAAAACGGGTAGATCTTACTTGTAGTTGTTGGAGCCGAGTTGCGGAGGGAAACTGGGTTTGTCCGGGGTCTCGGTCCCTCGTGGATCCAGGGACAACGGAGGAGTGCGGCGGGGAGCGGACAGGTAGGCTCGGGTGAAACGGAGACACGGAGGAGTGGAATGGCCGCCAGCCGTGGAGTCCGGAGGAGATTTGCAAACAGCGGAGAGGTGAGTCTGGGAACTCGGGCAACCTGTGGGTAATTTCCACGGCGTCACGAGGGCGGTTCATAAACCGGGGAATCAGCCAGGATCTCGTCAGAGGGATCACCTGAAAGCAACGGAGAAGAACAAAGGATTCACTAGAAGGTTCAGGCAACAAGGAACACTAAGACAAGCTCAAGGGAGGCTCAGAGGTACCGTGACTGGCACAACACTCAGGCGACGTTGGACTGACGGCCCACTCCTATGTCTGCTCCGCTGATGAAGGTGATCGGGAACAGCTGGGGAAAATAATGACGTCACCGCACTCCATCCGAAACCTGTCGCCTTCTGGTGGTAATATGTAGAACGGCGCGCAGGCAACCCCACCAATAGGACCAGAGAGCCCCGGAAAACAACATATTCCAATGTAAAGCCCAACTTATGTTATTATGGTTATTCTTTGGTTGATTCTAAATCAAATGTGTTGGCTGAACTTAATATATTATAGTTATTCTAATTTAAATAAAATTAGTTGGCTCAACTTATTTTATTACGGTTATTCTGTTAAGTTTTGGCTGAACTTAATATATTATGGTTATTCCAATTTAAAGCAAATGTCTGAACTTAGGGGGTTATCAGATTAACAAAAAATATTATGTACTTTCAACTAAATAATATCATGTTTCAAACAAAAACGTGATACAATCGTGTTGGATCAACAAAAAATTCAACAACTTCACGTTTATGAAACTTATTCATGTTGAGATAACATGATTCATTATAGTCAGACTGATATAGTGCTGAAGCCAAGTGAAATCACAGGACATCACACGAGTTCACGCGAGACAATCGTTTTTGTCTCAACTTGAATAATGTATTGAAGTTGAGACAAAAACGATACTTGAATAACGTATTCAAGTTGAGGTAACATGATTCAATTTAGTCAGATTCATTTCCCTCCGAAGAGGGTCTAGCGAGATCAGGGGATCACGAGAGATTATGAGACATAACTGTTTTGCGCCTGGGAAGACTTCAAAATGGTTTTAGTTACCCATTAAACTATAGATATTTGTTTTTCTCTGCAAGGCACTATTGGCATTTAAGAACTGCACTGGAACAGTTCTTACATTTCTTTCAGCATTTAAGAACTGTAAAAAAGTCTTTTTTTAAAAAAACCCTTTTTTAAGAAAAGTCTTTGAATTAACGTAATTAAATCATGGAAAGGATTTTCACACGATTAAATAGCTTTCTTTGAGCATGAAGCATGTTTGCTGAGCCAACTTAATTTTCATGAGTTGGATCAACTTAACAAGTAGTAACATAAGTTGGTTTCTCCAGCGCGCAGGGGTTTAGCACACTGCACGTTTGGAGGCCTTAGTCCTCGATGCAGACGCCGCTGATTCGACTCCCGTTCCTGGCAACCATGTCCTCACCATGTCTGTCTACTGTCTCAAAAAAATATCGGACACTATAGCGCTGCAAAAACTCTTTGGAGAAAGAAAAAAAAGTTGGTTTCAATTGCCATTAATCTTAGTCAAGTAAATGACTTGGTCCAAAGAGTTGCAAATTAGTTGGGCTGGCTCTTTTAAATTACATTGGGTCCAACTATAGTGAATGAGTTGAATCAACCTTAATAAATTAAATTGAGCCAACAAATTTGCTTTAAATTGGAATAACCATAATATATGAAGTTCAGCCAACACTTAATAGAATAACCACAATAACACAAGTTGAGCCAACTCATATTATTTAAATTAGAATTACCATAAAATATTAAGTTCAGCCAACATGTTTGATTTAGAATCAACCATAGAATAACCATAATAACATATGTTGAGCCGACACAATTGCTTTACATTGGAATAACCTTAATAAATTAAGTTGACCTAACACGTTTGCTTTAAATAGCAGTAACAGAATTACATGGTGCTGAAATAAAGCAAAGTAATCAGGTGGAAAACCTTTCCATGATTTTTTTATGTTCATCCAAAGAGGTATTATTTTCAGTGTGGTCGGTTGCCACACTGAGAAACTGCCACTGACTGGAACTATTAACCATTAATGAAACATACTGGATACAATTACGTAATTGTAAAAATATTAAATTATAACAAGATGGGAATATAAAGGAATTAAAGGAAAAACGTTTCAAAATGGTTAATATCTATTGAAATTTGAAGTTCAGTCAATGATGTTTCATATTGTTTTTGCTCTATTACATTATGCAGAAAGAACATGGAAAATCTAAACAAAATGTCAAGAATAGAAAACTGCTCAGAATTAATGGAAAGATGGATGGAGATATGCTGCAAATTTAGAAGAAAACATGGAGACATTAAAACGGAGCGGGGGTTCAGCTTTAATGATTGACCCTAAATATACAGCTAGAGTCTCAGTCTATCCAATCTTACTGATTTTAAATTAGATTAAATTTTATTAGGCCCGAGCAGCAAAGCGCTGCGAAGGTCTATTGTTTTCATGCTGTTTATTATTACGATTCTCCCTCCAATTGAACTGCCATTTTGGGAGCTTTATCATATTCAAAAACTCACAAAACTTGGCGGATACATAGAGACTGTTTAAAACTTACGTATTTTAAGGTCAACGCAAAAATTCCAAGAAAAACGGCTTTTCAAAAGACCCAAACCAATCACTTAACTTCATCACAGAGACATGAAATTTGGTACAGTTGTAGAGCTCACCAAGATACTCAGAATTTAAAATTGTTGTCATAGTGCAAGTATCACAGGAAGTCGGCCAATTTTCATTGAAGGTCCCATTTTGACCCCATTTTGGCCGTTTACAGCATTGGTATTTGATCGAACTCATCCTAGGGATTTTGATTGATCGGCTTCAAACTCGGTCAGTCTGATGAGAAGGCATGGCCGATTCAAAGTTATCAAAACGGTGAGTTTTTGAGCATGCTGAAGGGGGGTTAACAGGGGTCAAAGTTCACCTACTCGCCACCAAACACAAAACTCTTATAACTCCTACGCTAAAACTCTTAGAGGAACCAAACTTTCAGTGATTGATCTTCATTCGTTGACCTAAAATACCATGTGGTCAAATGATGACATTACTAAGGCCACGCCCCCGGAGAAAAGGAAGTGTCATGTTTTACTCTGAGCGGACGCTATATTACACCTTTGAACTAATCAACTTGAAACTTTTTCCAGAGAAAGAAGACATTTTGGTGTATTAGCGATTCTAGCCCCGACCGGCTTCGATGGAGCAAGTGGGCGTGGCGGCGTGGCGAAGTGACCTCTAATGCGTTTGGCTCTGAATTCCACAGTTTTGGGGCGAGCTTCTCCAAACTCACTAGGATGGATCTCTATCCACGCCCCAACAGGAATCCATAATAAAAATTGGTGGGCGTGGCCTAATTTCTTTATGGCGCCCCCTAAAAATTTTTTAATGATCAGCCCCAAACCATGCTTTAACCTAGAATTACGAAACTTGGTACACATCTGTGTCTTGTCCTGATGTACAAAAAAGTCTCTTGGAGCCATGGTCTGAACCCAACAGGAAGTCGGCCATTTTGGATTGAAGTTCCAAAATTGACCCCATTTTTGATGTTTACAGCCTTCGTATTTGATCAAACTCCTCCTACAGTTTTTCATATACAGACTTCAAAATCGCTCAGCACACACTTGAGGCATCAAGGGTCAAAAGTTATCAAAGGAATTCTCATACTTCAAAGTATGTGGGCGTGGCTATGTGTCAAACGTTGACTATTCGCCACAAAACACAAAACTCTTAAATCTCCCACTCAAAAACTCTCAGATCAACCAAACTTTCAGTGATTGATCTTCTTTGGGTCTCCTACAACACCCAATGGTGAAATGATGACATCACTTAGGCCACGCCCCCTGAGAATAGGAAGTGTCATGTTTTACTGGGAACGGTCGCTATCTTACACCTTTGACCCATTCAACATGAAACTGTGTCCAGAGAATGTTGTTGTGTTGTCATAGTGTGACGTCATCTAACTGGCTGTATGTCTAACTTTTTCGGGCGCTGTATGTCTAACTTTTTCTGTTATTTATATAGGTTTAATGCAGTGTACGGTGACATAAATGATAATATAATGAACTCTGACAATGCTGACTGAACCGTGTGGGCGTGGCCAGATGGCGAATATCAAACCCTCGCCATATTCATACGATTGTCTTTAAATGACACATGGATGATCCGATTGGCACCAAATTCAAAACGTAAGACCTGTGGTCACCTCTAAAGAGCTCAAAAGTTTTGAAATAAAATCTGACTCCACTGCGCCCCCTAGGTTTTTCCGTCAGCTATTTCTCCGCTGTACATGGACCGATCTGCGGCAGATTTTTTTTGAGTCGTCGGGGACTGCTCCTGAACGCAATCATGTGTGTCGTCTGGCGGGCGATCGGGCGGGGAAGATTTGTGACAGCTCTTGCTGTGGCGAGCGGGCGCCGGCTCTGGAAATGGTGCGAGAGCTTCCGCGGTGGCCAGTGCGCCGGAGCAGCGCTTGCTGCGAGGGCCGCACGAGGCTGGTTGCAGCTTTAATTGTCATTACAGTTGTACAGAGCAATGAAATGCAGTTTATTATCCAACCAGAAATGCTTTTAGCAGTAAATTAATTCAGCATAATGTGCCCACCTACACAAGGTAGAAAAAAAGGCAGAAGAAATTGATACAAGTACAACTGAAATAAACAGTGCATATTTGTTGACTATTTTGCAAAGAAGACTGTTTAAAAATTTTAATCCCTAGATGAGGAAATCAGGTAGACGCATACAGAGATTTTTCAGATTATTTCAAGAACCTTTCTGAGATTTTATGAACAAGAACATGGACAGGCATATAAGAAAACATTTTGAGTGTCTGCAACTTAATGAGAAGTGTTTTGGGTTTCTTTTTCAAATTTGATATTAAATTACACAGAAATTGAACTGAGGTAAGAAAAAAATGTTTTGAATTAAATTTCTGATCAGCGATATTGTAATAATCATGGCAGCTAAATACTGGGCTTTCAGAAATTCATGATTGCATCACCATAGCTGTTTAAAACACCTGTTGCAGACACTCTTTGGTCTCTCTGACCAAAATGCAATATTTGGTTTGCGTGTGCAGAGTACTGGTTTGACCACTTTGCGTAAGGGCAACAAGAGGAGCTTGGCTAATATTTACACTGTAAACAACTCAGCACCAGGCACTATCCAGATAGAGAACGCTCAAAAAGAAGTGGTTAAGAAACATGTTTGGATTTCAGGTGTGGGGAAGGAATTAAAATACCTTACAAATCAAAATGACTCAGAGCAAAAAACAGAGGTAAAGGTTGTAGATTACTTGTAACCCTTCCAAAAAAATCACATGAAAATCACATGTGATCACATGTGGAAATGTGTGAATCACATGTGGAAATGTATCATTCACATGTGAATCACATGTGATTTTACCACGAAACGTTCCCAAATCACACATATTCATGTGATTTCACATGTGATTCACATCATTCACATGTAAAATTTATGTGAACCACATGTCACATGTGATTTTCATACAATTTTTTTGTAAGGGATTTTGCATGATTTAAGAAAAAAATTCTAATTTAATGGTTTTTTTTTTCGTTTTTGTTTTATTTGGCAAAGTCAGTAGGTCAATAAAGGAGAAACTGAAAATACGTTACAGTAATAAAAACATGTTTACATATACTTTACTAACAGTTTCATTTAAACTGTGTTTAAAGTTATTATGAATCATAGGCAACTCTAAAAAGATGTGCTTTAGCCTTGATTTAAAGGGAGTCAGGGTTTCAGATGTTTTCTGGAAGTTTGTTCTAGATTCTCCATGTGGAGAAGCAGCATTCAGCTTCTATGCCTGAGAATTAATTCTGGGGTTGCAAAGCAGATCAGAACTAAAAGACCGGAGTGGTCTGGAAGGTTGACACATCCACAGATCGTTAATGCATTTTGGTGCCAAGCCGTTCAGTGATTTATAAACTAACAGTTCCCTGTAGCTAGGCCTGTCATGATAACAAATTTTGCAGAGCAATTAATTGTCTCAAAAATTGTTGCAATAAACAATAATATTGTTTGAAGACCTTTTTACACTGATTTAATGGAAATTACGTAATAATGCATGCGATTTCCTGCCAAAGATAAATACACTGTATTTTCAATATAACACTTAACACTGGAATTGATTAAATAAACAAAACAACCAAAAACAAAAATAAAATGGATTCTCAGTCTCCATTAACAAAAATGTACCTGAATAAAAACTAAAGCCAAAGTGTAAATAAATACTGCATTCAACCAAAAGAGTGCAGATTATGAAGTCTGTATAATATATTACCTTTCAGTAATCATTAGATTTTGTCATGGGAAAATTACAATAAGGTCACATCTGCTAGTCAGGTCATATGAAATGATTATGAACTCTCACCAAAAAAACTATTTGGGTTTCATGTAGAAGGTTGGAAGTTGTTTTCCACAGCTGCATCAGAACCAGACTGTCTCTCCCCTTGTTATTCATTCTTTATCTTTGGTATAAAACTCATGTGTTTGCCTGGCAGAGCTTAGCGAGCTTTTCATCCAGACCTGCTTCATTACTGATTGTCCTACAAGCTCTCTGTATTGTGCACAATATATGAATAAACCTGATTGAGTGATTTCACCTGAACAGTGCTTGGAAATAGAATTTTTTTCCACGACAATTTAAATAGAGAATATGGGCACATCCCATAGTAGTAGTGTGAACCTGATGCAATAGTTCACACTACACATTAGTTCACATGTTCATTTTCCCCTTAGGACAATCTTAGTGATTTCGTAACCGATCATCCTGTAGTGTGTGGTGTGTTGAGGTAGATTGTCGTGGCCGCTCCATCTAAATCAGGGGTTTTCCCTGACTGGGAGCGTTAACGCAGCCTGTTGAATGTGACAAGTAGCCAATCAGAAAGCATTCTCCTCTGTGTTTTATGGTGGGAAATTATAGAGGGGAATCCCAAACAGCTGACAGGCGCAACCGGGAGTCCAGCGGAGATTGGAGATGATATGTGGAAACAACATTAATGTTTAAAAAACATTTTGTGCAAAGAATATAGAAATGACGAGGGGAGGAGTTGGAGCGAAATTGTTACGCAGTTGATGAACCACTACCCTTTCAGCTGTTCTTTCTTAACGTGATATAAATAGGTTATAATGATTTTCATTCAGTCAGGGCTGACACTAGAGCCACATGCACTGCAGGTAGATTGTAGTAAAGCATTGATTAATGCCTGGTTTTAAAATTAGTTAACTGGACTTGTAGCAATTATTTTGTGCCCATTGTTGGACACCACACGGCACGATCGAACCGTTATACTTAGCTAGGATTTTTGTCGGCTAACGTATGGTATGTTTGTATGGTCCGATAATTAAAATGATGTTGATAGTTTTACTTTATCATACGATTAATTGATTTATCTATCGCGACAGGCCTACCTGTAGTTATTCCCTGAGCTGCGGGAAGTTGGTGAGACAACTTTAAAGCTGATGATGTGCTCCATTTTCCAAGTTCTAGTAAGAACGCAAGCAGCAGGATTCTGGATCAGCAGCAATTGTCTGACTTTATAGGCAAAACTGGCTAAGAAAAAAAAAATACCTGAAGAAGATGGGTATTTTCTTTTTCAAAAGAAATACTAATATTTTGACACAAAAGAAAAAGAAACACAGAAATTAGACAAGTTAGACCAGAGGTTAGACAAGAGTGCACCTGCCTAATCAACAAGCCCCGTATTCATTTCAATAATTTAAGTAATTTATACATTCCAGGACTTAATTATAATCTGTTCAATTTAAAAAGGAACGAAAGACAAATGTTTTGGCACATTACTCTTGTTTTAAGCTTTAAAACTATTTTTAAACGTTTTCTCTGAGTAAAATGACTTCATATAAGTCAATTCCCTGACACTGCTGAACATTAAAGTGACTTATGGATTTTATTATTATTATTTCAATATCCTTGTCATTTTGGTTCACAAGTGTCAATATTAACAGCAGGATGAGCAGTGTCACAGAATTTCAACCTTTAATTTTTGATCAGGAAATACAGTTAATATACATATATCTATTTTATCAAATAGAATTATGCATTTTAAGCGATGATCAAAGGTCTCTCTTTGGATATCGAAAGTTGAGGATATTTTTTTTTAAATGCACGGTTTAGTTGAGAATGTATTTCAACCCAACATATTTGACTTTGTGTGTCATTAAATGCTTAATTTATAACATGGATACAGGTGTGTACATTTCGGACTACTTTCAAGCATACATGTACATCGTCTCAGAAATACATGCTCTTTGTCCCACGTATCGCTTGTATGAACCCTAGTTATGCATGTCACGTTACATAACTTGACATTTAAAGAAACCACGTAAAATGGATTATAGGTATGTTACGTTTCATGTACAATGTACAGAATAAAGACACCGTTTGAGCTCTCAATTACGGAACAAGGAGGACAATAGATCAACCTGAACAAAGAAAATAAAGCTTAGCTCCCTGAACCTTCAGATGCTGCACGCGAACCTTTCATCTCTTCAGAAGGGTCACTGAGCTCCACAAAGAGGATCCACCTGACGAGTGCAGACAAGTGCAACAACAGGTGTGTGAAATTCCTTACAATGGCTTTAAAATAAACAGAAAGCTTCTCTTTACCATTTGTGCACGTATCGTTCAGGTGAAACTCTCGCATCGTGCTGTTGTCCAGGTGAAAATGAAGGTGAAAGAAAGAGCAGAACAGGAAGTCCGTCTTCTCCTTTGTTCAGCAGAATTAAATCACCTTTTTAAAATAGCCTATATAAAATCCATATAAAAATATATTTAGGAAGCGGTCAGCACTTCTGTACATGGATCAAACGCAACTTCTGGGCCGAAAGTCCGCTGCTGTTTTCTCCGGAATCAGCCGCGGCCCAAAAGGAATTTAACTGACCACGCCCCGAGCGGTGAGATCCTGCGCCAGGGCCGGCCCAAAGTTGCTTAAGGTCGGGAAAAGAATTTCATTTGGGGGGCCCAAGTTATTTATTTATTTATCTGTTTGTTTTACAATTAACTACTGAAGCAACAGTTAGTTACAGGTGTCTGTTTCAGAATAAGCTTTGCATAACAATTACAACAGTTTCTTCACATTATTTGTTAAATCACTTAAGAAAAGGTGCTGATTTTAAACCTACTTTCGATCTTTTCATATTTTGCTTCCTTACAAATTCCACAAAAAGACTAGCTGAGATTAAAATAATTAGATAGGATCCTAGCCAACATTTATACATTGGGCCCACAAAGGTGGGAAATAGGTTGAAAACAGGAGACTTACCCACCTACTCACTATTAAATATTTTTATATGGTTTTTGTTGTTGTTTGTCTTTTGCATGACAAATCTGAAAAGAATTTACCTTAAGTTTCTCAACCAATTTGAACAGATAATCTTAATCACTCAAAGAGCACCTGCTGGGTGCTCGCTGAGATAAAACGTTTTTGGTCAAAAACAGTAAAAAAGCTTAAAACTCAAAATTTTGAACTGGTTCCAGCTTCAAACAACCAGATTTACTGCTTCTCAGCACTTCCAAGTTATACTAAAGCAAATTATGCTGAAATTTGATTGTGGTGCTGAAATTTCACAAACTGTCCGTTTTTGGCTTCTCCCGCTGAGATAAAGCGTTTTTGGTCACTAACAGTAAAAAAAGCTTAAAACTCAAAATTTTGAACTGGTTCCAGCTTCAAACCACCTGATTTACTGCTTCTCAGCATTTCCAATTTATACTAAAGCAAATTATGCTGAAATTTGATTGTGGTGCTGAAATTTCACAAACTGTCCATTTTTGGCTTCTCTCGCTGAGATAAAGCGTTTTTGGTCACTAAAAGTAAAAAAGCTTAAAACTCAAAATTTTTAACTGGTTCCAGCTTCAAACCACCTGATTTACTGCTTCTCAGCATTTCCAAGTTATACTAAAGCAAATTATGCTGAAATTTGATTGTGGTGCTGAAATTTCACAAACTGTCCATTTTTGGCTTCTCTCGCTGAGATAAAGCGTTTTTGGTCACTAACAGTAAAAAAGCTTAAAACTCAAAATTTTGAACTGGTTCCAGCTTCAAACAACCAGATTTACTGTTTCTCAGCATTTCCAAGTTATATTAAGCAAATTATGCTGAAATTTGATTGTGGTGCTGAAATTTCACAAACTGTCCATTTTTGGCTTCTCTCGCTGAGATAAAGCGTTTTGGTCACTAACAGTAAAAAGCTTAAAACTCAAAATTTTGAACTGGTTCCAGCTTCAAACAACCAGATTTACTGTTTCTCAGCATTTCCAAGTTATATTAAGCAAATTATGCTGAAATTTGATTGTGGTGCTGAAATTTCACAAACTGTCCATTGATTGTGGTGCTGAAATTTCTGAAATTAAAAAAAAAGCTTAAAACTCAAAATTTTGAACTGGTTCCAGCTTCAAACAACCAGATTTACTGTTTCTCGGCATTTCCAAGTTATATTAAGCAAATTATGCTGAAATTTGATTGTGGTGCTGAAATTTCACAAACTGTCCATTTTTGGCTTCTCTCGCTGAGATAAAGCGTTTTTGGTCACTAACAGTAAAAAAGCTTAAAACTCAAAATTTTGAACTGGTTCCAGCTTCAAACAACCAGATTTACTGTTTCTCGGCATTTCCAAGTTATATTAAGCAAATTATGCTGAAATTTGATTGTGGTGCTGAAATTTCACAAACTGTCCAGTTTTGGCTTCTCTCGCTGAGATAAAGCGTTTCTGGCCAATAACAGTAAAAATGCTTAAAACTCAAAATTTTGAACTGGTTCCAGCTTCAAACAACCAGATTTACTGTTTCTCAGCATTTCCAAGTTATATTAAGCAAATTATGCTGAAATTTGATTGTGGTGCTGAAATTTCACAAACTGTCCATTTTTGGCTTCTCTAGCTGAGATAAAGCGTTTTTGGTCACTAACAGTAAAAAAGCTTAAAACTCAAAATTTTGAACTGGTTCCAGCTTCAAACAACCAGATTTACTGTTTCTCAGCATTTCCAAGTTATATTAAGCAAATTATACTGAAATTTGATTGTGGTGCTGAAATTTCACAAACTGTCCATTGATTCTGGTGCTGAAATTTCTGAAATTAAAAAAAGCTTAAAACTCAAAATTTTGAACTGGTTCCAGCTTCAAACAACCAGATTTACTGTTTCTCAGCATTTCCAAGTTATATTAAGCAAATTATGCTGAAATTTGATTGTGGTGCTGAAATTTCACAAACTGTCCATTTTTGGCTTCTCTCGCTGGGATAAAGCGTTTTTGGTCACTAACAATAAAAAAGCTTAAAACTCAAAATTTTGAACTGGTTCCAGCTTCAAACAACCAGATTTACTGTTTCTCGGCATTTCCAAGTTATATTAAGCAAATTATGCTGAAATTTGATTGTGGTGCTGAAATTTCACAAACTGTCCATTGTTTGTGGTGCTGAAATTTCTGAAATTAAAAAAAAGCTTAAAACTCAAAATTTTGAACTCGTTCCAGCTTCAAACAACCAGATTTACTGTTTCTCAGCATTTCCAAGTTATATTAAGCAAATTATGCTGAAATTTGATTGTGGTGCTGAAATTTCACAAACTGTCCATTTTTGGCTTCTCTCGCTGAGATAAAAAGCGGTTTGGTCACTAACAGTAAACAAGGCTTAAAACTCAAAATTTTGAACTGGTTCCAGCTTCAAACAACCAGATTTACTGTTTCTCAGCATTTCCAAGTTATATTAAGCAAATTATGCTGAAATTTGATTGTGGTGCTGAAATTTCACAAACTGTCCATTTTTGGCTTCTCTCGCTGAGATAAAGCGTTTTTGGCCACTAACAGTAAAAAAGCTTAAAACTCAAAATTTTGGACTGCTTCCAGCTTCAAACAACCAGATTTACTGTTTCTCAGCATTTCCAAGTTATATTAAGCAAATTATGCTGAAATTTGATTGTGGTGCTGAAATTTCACAAACTGTCCATTTTTGGCTTCTCTCGCTGAGATAAAGCGTTTTTTGGCCACTAACAGTAAAAAAGCTTAAAACTCAAAATTTTGAACTGCTTCCAGCTTCAAACAACCAGATTTACTGTTTCTCAGCATTTCCAAGTTATATTAAGCAAATTATGCTGAAATTTGATTGTGGTGCTGAAATTTCACAGACTGTCCATTTTTGGCTTCTCTCGCTGAGATAAAGCGTTTTTGGCCACTAACAGTAAAAAAGCTTAAAACTCAAAATTTTGAACTGCTTCCAGCTTCAAACAACCAGATTTACTGTTTCTCAGCATTTCCAAGTTATATTAAGCAAATTATGCTGAAATTTGATTGTGGTGCTGAAATTTCACAAACTGTCCATTGTTGGCTTCTCTCGCTGAGATAAAGCTTTTTGGTCACTAGCAGTAAAAAAGCTTAAAACTCAAAATTTTGAACTGCTTCCAGCTTCAAACAACCAGATTTACTGTTTCTCAGCATTTCCAAGTTATATTAAGCAAATTATGCTGAAATTTGATTGTGGTGCTGAAATTTCACAAACTGTCCATTGATTGTGGTGCTGAAATTTATGAAATTAAAAAAGC